>NC_080021.1:86398728-87058728 GCF_030020395.1 Manis pentadactyla | reverse complement strand
TTTTCACAAACTCTTTTTAGGTATAAGGCCCAGGTCTTCCAAAAATGTTCCTAATTTTAAGTGAATGGAGCTTACAATTTTAATACTAATATCACTGAATAATGGTCTATATTAAATCCAATTTTTCAGTTCTATGATTTAAATGAAATATTAACAAGGCAAAGGAATAATTAAATATTTCAGTCATTTCATCTCCAGTTTTATTCAAGGGTGCCCCTTTCAGCAATCCTAATCCTAAATTATTAAGCAAAGAGAAACCAAAGGAGTTTTCACCAGTGTTTTGATAAATACTGACTGTCAGCCTCCTCTATGCCAAATCTTGTGTTAGCATTACAGATGATAAAAATATCATAATAATATTGATTATATTCTTAAGGAATTTGGAATATAATGAGAGAAATAAAAATAACTCTTAAATAAATCAAGACTAAATATTTCTTGGCATGAAACACTGTAGGAAGGGCAAGAAAGAGAACAGCTGTTACTATAAGGGAATATAACAGTGTTAAAAAGACATTTTGCAGAAGCCTGAAGAGAAGAAATGTCGTTTAAGATGCACATTGATCAGTGGGTAGAACTTATTAAGGAAAGGGGCAAAGAGTACTAGAAAGGTAGAATTATTTGAAAATACATGTTGAGTTTCACAAAAGTTTAGTTCAGTGTGGCTAGAATATAAGATGAGTAGAGATATTTTTTAATATAAGATAAAGTAAAAAAGGTGAAAAGGACCAAATTCTAGAAACATGGATATCACAATAGGAAAAAAACCTTATAGACTGGAAAGAATAAATTAGAATAGGAACATAGGATACCAGCAGCCACCTCCTGTGCCAGTTCATCCACTTCATCCATCAACTTACTGTTAAGGTAAATTGGAACATAGGAAACACCGTCAGGATGTTTTGAAACAATACTAAAACTGGATTTTGTAGCCAGACAAGGATAAACTAAGGGTACATCAGTAGGAAATATATGTCTGGAGATCTTATGTGTATATTTGTATTAACATGTCTATTTACCCTAATTTACAAGAATTGTCTCATTCAAGCCACATAATTTGCGCATTTCATTCTTCAATGTATCCTCTCCCCATCTTCTAGGGCATCATAAATTCTGTATTAAAGTGCTGTCCTGTATGTGGGGGCGTCATGCCCCCTGTACTGCTACTCCTCGTCCCTTTGAGTGCCTGCCTTGCTTAGTGAGGGGAGGGGGTGGGCCTTGTCCTCACTGTCACTCATCCATGCCCTCTTGCCCCCACCAGGGGTGGACTCAGACCCATTCTGTGCATCATCACACCCAAATTCTCCTGCCCCATTCAAGTGCCCAGTACTCAGTGATGGGCAGTAGCACAAGTTGATTGGAATCTTTTTCTGAATTGGAATTGTTTTAATCATGTTCAAAGAGGAAGTACTTTCTTTGGGCCTTCAATATTCACTTTCTCCACCAGATGGGAATATTAAGTTCTTGATGGAGTAGGGCCAAGAGGGAAGCAGCATCTCTCTCTCTCTCTTAAACACACACACACACACACACACACACACACACACACACACACACACACCACATCAAAGATTTTTGAAGACATTGGAATATGTTTATTGAATCCAGGACCACCTCAGAAATGTTGCAGTTATATGAAGCATTAATAATACAGCCACTTTCTGATTGTTATTTTTGATTTTGGTATTTTAAAGGGCATCCAAAAGAGTTCTAAGTCATACAACGAAGTATCGTCTCATTTCATATTTGTTTCTAGTCATTTGAAAATATAAATCATTACCTCTATTGTGAACCATAAATTGAAATAAATTGGAGTTTTGTTTTATTCACTAAAGGGATTTGACAGACTCTTCAGAAATACATAATAAGAGATAAAAATAAAAAGACAAATAAATCACAATAGAAGAACAATAGTTAAGTACTGAGATGAAGTCTGAGATGAAGTTAGTACAGAAAAATGCATAAACACAAAAAACTTGTATCATTGGAAGGCTGAAAATTCAACTCTGAGCTTTATGAAGCTCCAAAACTCTGAGGTACACTCAAAAGTGTGATATATCTGTAAACATTATATATACATGGCTTATTATCAGTAATGCTAATTTGTGGACTGCTATAAGTCCCTATGGATTTACACATGCACACAATTATTTGTCCTAATGTGTTTTATTATAATTTAAAATGAAATTAAAACATCTACCTTGAGTTTGATAATTGATTTCATCCAATGAAATAAGGAATATACATTATTAAAAAGAAAATGTTCCTCCTTTTGGAAAGGGAGTTCCATCAAAGGGATGCAACAGTAGAAAACTAAATCATAGTGATTCCTACTCGGCAAGACAAGAAGCTTTGTATGTGTGTGTGTGTGTGTGTGTGTGTGTGTGTGTGTGTGTGTGTGTGTGTGTGTTTAAGAGGGAGAGAGAGAGATGCTGCTTCTCTCTTGGCCCTACTCCATCAAGAACTTAATATTCCCATCTGGTGGAGAAAGTGAATATTGAAGGCCCACATTCACACACAAAAAAAAATAAAATTTATTTATTCTTGGAGCAACTGACTGATGTAGTAAAAACTAAGAAAAAAAATTTTTTTTTGCTTGTGTGTCATTTTTTTATTCTTAAGTATAATTAACATCTTTTTGGAAAGGCAGAAACAGATTAGGATAAAGGGTGAAGGTTAGGCAGAAATATAGCAGTAAGCAGATCAGATAAAATAATACATGACAGAAAAAGGACAAATGCTTTTGAATCAAAACAGGATCACAAGTCAGTTATTGAAAATACCTAAAATCTACTTAAAACTGTTTTCTTTGTAATAACAGTAATAGCACTAGCAATAGTTGGCACTGAATGGATGTTTGCTGTGTTTTATAAGCTTAACTGAATTTTTATTCAGCCATAAGGTGAATATCCTAAGCTTGGTGAATAGGGAAAAACAAGCTGAGAAGCACTGAGAATCTTGTGGGAGGCGGTGTACCTTGTAAGAGTCCCTTGTAAGGGACACACAGCAGCCAGATTTGGAAGTCCTCACCCCTCTCCACATTCCAGACTAACTCCTTGAGCTTGAATGGCTCATTCACTCCGATGCAGAGATCTTTAAATAAATAAGAACAAGCATTTGACCATTTTATCATTTTAATTATGGCTTACATATTGCTTAAGCAACATGAAGACATCAGATTATAAAATCACAGTGTTATATATACACGGGCCAGACTCTGAAGTTGCCATATCACCTACCCGACAGTGCCATCATGTGACTGCAGCTGCCCTTGCAAAAACAGCCCAGTACAAGTCTTACAATCATTGATTTAATTTCAATTTCTCTTACACTGTGATCAAAATTTTAAATAAAAATACAGAAAATTTGTGATGTAGTGTACTTGTATAAAACTACTCATGATTAAATGGAGCCCATTTAAAAATTATTGATAGGTAATGAAGGTGAAATATGCAATGTTTTTAAGAAGGAAGTCAAAGGAAACATTACTGCAGCCTCTATCACTCTTAATAATGGTTACTATACACTCAGAAATAATCCCCATCTCAGTCCATTGGAGTTGATCGAACACAGTACCACAGACTGGGTGCCCTTCAAAGCACACACGTTTATTTCTCACAGCCCTGGAGGCTGGAAGTCTGAGATCAGGTGCAACGTTGGCTGGGTGAGGGCGCTTCCAGGTCAAAGACTCCTACTTGTATCCTGGTGTGGTAGAAGCGGCCGAGGACCTCTCTGGAATCCTTTTATGAGGCACTATTCCCATTCCTGAGGGCTCTATCCTCATGACTCTTGCACCTCCCAGAGGTCCCACTTCCTAATACTATCACCTTGGAGGTAAGGATTTCAACATATGAATCTGGGGTAGATGCAAACATTCAGACTATAGCATTCTACATTTGGACGTGGTAAAGAAACATATCCTTTTAACATGATACGGTGGTTTAAATACTCATTTAAATTAACAATAATGCATATATATATATATGTATATGTCATATATATATATATATTTTTTTTTCTGATATTATATTATTTCAGTTACCATATCTTTTCCCTGTGTGCCTGGGATTCAAATCATGCATGATGATATGAAGGTTCTTTATTTTTTTCCTATTCTTATGGGATACTGTGAATATGATGAGTTATCACTGTCACTCCTGTGATTGATGAGTTGACTTTGTTTTAGCCAAAGCGGAGGTTATCCCATGGGGCTCAACTAATCAAGTGAGCCCTTGAAAGATATTGGCCCCTTCCTGAGGTCAGGCACATGAAGTGTGACAGGTTGTGTGGAGTGGCCCTTACGCGATGAGAGCAGTCCCTGGCCAATAGCTAACAAGACAGTGGGACATTGGTCCTGCTGGCAAGAAAATCAGTTCTGAACAACCTGAAGGAATTTGGAAGTAGATTCTTCCCTATCTTAGCCTCTAGATGAAGATGGTCTTATGAGGATTTAATCTTATGAGGCCCTGAGCAGACTGCCTGCCTATAATGTGCCAGAAACCTTACCCACAGGAAATGGGAAATAATAAGCATGTACTGTTTTTAGGTGCTCGGCTTGTGGTAATTTGTTACACACCATTAGAAACTAATGGAATTCCTTCAGAAAGTTTTCTTTCTTTTGTCTTTATGTTACTCATGGTCATCTCATGCTGATAGAAGTATACTTTTCCTCCTAGAAAATAAATAAGCATCCACAAGTCATGTACAAGTAGTCCACTTGGGCTTCCTTTCTCAGATAACTAGTGCTTGTTTGATCTCTTATCTCTTGGGAAGCTACTAGTCACCTTCAGCTTGTCTCAGAGCTGATTAATATTCTTTAGGAATGCTCTCTTTGGCTGAGTTTTGCTATTTTACAGGTTTCTGATGGAATCAATCCCATTATTTTCAACCATCCAATGTAGACTTGAGTTCATGTGTGTGCGTGTATGTGTGTATCTCACACATTACACATATTTCTCACACCACCAGGGGTTTCACAATGCTTGTAATATACATCTCTACCTTTGACATCTGGCCTACAGAGGCTTGTGCAGAAATGTTTATTTTTTAATTACCAGAATAGCTGCTAGGTTTTGGAGCAACTACCCCATTTCAGATGCATTTTTTTTTTCATCACAGGAACCCTATGAGGTGGCAAAGCCATGAATGTTCTCACTTATACAAGATGGAATTAATGGGAAAGAGAGGAAAATACCTGTGAAAAACAATCTCAGCTAGAAAAAGTTTGAGTGTCCATTGGATTCTAGATCTGATTCTAGTGTGTCTATTCAGTTCTTTACATTGGTAGCACAAGATAAGGGTAAGAATAACAAAATGAGAATTACATAATTTACTACCTATAAGGGTGAAAATCCTTTAATTTATATGAATTTAAAGATTTATTTTTACTACCTTTTTTTCTTAAGTCTCAAACTACAAATCAATAATTAAAAGAAATGTTTAGACATCAACATTGAACTATTTTGGTTAACATGATATGTGAGGGCTGAAAAGTGTTTTTATGCACATATGCTTTTATTCTCACGCTTCTGAACCATATCTGGACAACAGCTCAGACTGCAAATAGCCGCTCTGGATTCTCAAAAGCACCACCGATATGGAAATTCCTAAAATGCTCTTTACTCTACTCATCCTCATGGCCTCCAACTAATATCTAGTCAATATCTACTTTATTCCACACACTCCTCTTGTTGTTTGGTGTGTATTAAAAACGATTACTGAATATAAATTATGTTCCAAGGCTACAAGGATGTTTTTTTCTATCTTGTAAATTTATGTCATTGTGGTTGTTCAAAAGCTTATTATGGTTTTAGTTATAGTATAATGATTTTATATCATTTTCAATTAGGCTTTTGATTTCCTCAAATGAATCCATTCATGATCCATCTTCTCTTATCTAAATGTCAAATAAAAAAAATGGTTTCCAACAAAGTAGATCCAGAACCAGTCATTGCAATAGCCAATTACATGCTTTTCCATTGTTTAGTTTATATAGTACCCTTAGTTTGAAATTATGTAAGACCAAATACCTGGGTGCCAGTATCCTTACCATCATCTGCTGCTGCAGCCCATTGACTCTTCCAGTTTTTCCTAGGGTGAGATTCTCATTTTCAAGTCCTAAATGAATGTGTTGCCAAAAGGTCACATCTAACAGCATCTCCTATTTGAGATGCATTCCTGAAAAAATTTTGAACTAGATAATAAGTGTAATGCAGGCAATGGTGATTGCTTTTTAAATCCACCAGTGCTTTTATTTAATCCATAATAACCAATGATATATATAGTGGAAACACTTTAAAATACGGTAAAAGCATGAGGAATCTGCCCTTTCAATCTCAAAGACTATTTTACTACTAAGTATTCTACTTGTTAATTAATTTATTTAAAAATCAGAATATGATTAAATATAGGAAACTTCACTTAAGACTACTCAACCTTCATTGCTCACAAATAAATATCACAAATAAATATCTATAATTGTGTAGTAACTATTATAAAATCTTATGAAATTTAGATACCCTTAGTATTTTTTACTTCATCAGAATATTTTGTTTAAAAAAAAAAGCAAGCCAATGTTCTGAGTATCATGTTGAAGACTTAAGTATGTACCTTCGCATATGTGATCAGTCAATCGAATTTAATTTAGCACTTACAATAGGATTATATGTTGGTATGTTTATCAATATGATTTTATATTTTATTGCCCGACTGGGCAATCACTCATTTTCTGTAAATTTGTACGCAGTAAATCTAAGGTTTCAATAAGTGATAAGTGACAATTATGTAAAGATTTGCTTTTTCTTTCTTTATTTAACTGATTTTATGAAAACATCATTCACTTATGTGTTGCATATTAGGCTGAGATGTCTTAATATGGTAATATAAAAGTTGTAGACATCACTGTTAATCTAGACAGTATTGTTAAGTTGAACCTCTTCCTCCAACTCAGTCTTTTACTATATTACTGCTGCCTGAAGAGAGAAATTACAAAACTAGATTTGCAAATGTCAGACTAAAGCACATGGTGAATTTCTGGAAATAGTACAGTGAATGTACTTTTCCTTATGCATTTTTATGTCAAGTCATCCTTTTGATCTGAAGTAAGAAGGTTGTATTGCTGCTATAGTCCTTTCCAAAATTCAAATTTCTCCAAAAACTTTTCTGGTATACTGAGAAATGACATGGTGCACTCACCCTAATGAGAAGTAAATAATGAAGAAAGTAATGGATGGATATTACTAACAGGGTTCTATTTTATATTTGTCCTAATCGAGATCACTTTTAAGAACTTAGATTCATTTGTTAACAGATTTTAGCAATAGAAAACAAACAATAAAAAAGTGTTGCTTTTGTTTTCTATATCTACCCCCTGGTGGTTTCACTGAGTGTCATGCTGTTAAGTGTCATTTACATGCTGATGACCTAATTTTTGTCTTCAGCCAAGACCCCTCTCCTGAATTACAGACTGACCCGAGCAAATGTTTCATTTGACATTTCTCCTTGGTTGCCTGTCTTTACAAAAGAATCACATGTCAGTCAACTGACCTCAGAACTGGGTGAATCCAGATAAGAAAACAAGCACTTGCTTCGCCTGGCAGGGGCACATTCTGTACTTTGCAGTAAGTGCTTGTTCAGTTTGAGAGTGATTACCTTTGTCGTCACTCATAGTAATCAGACTAGCACATTCTGACTGGGTCACAGCCTACCTCTGACTTGAATTGTGCTCTTTTAACTCTGATCAGACCTTATCTGTGAGGAAACAGTATTAAAGAATATAAAGTAGAACTGATATTTTTCCTTATATTCTCATGCAGATAGTATTATCCTAATTAGACCTGGTAAAGCCTACCTCTCAAATCAATAGCATCCTCAGTTTTAGAAAATCGGAGTCACATGTAACACAGAGATTTCTTATCTCTTTCAGTTGTAAATTTATGCATGGAGCACAAAGAATTGCGCAGAAGCTTGAGGAGAATGCTATTCTTTTGTACAACATTGACTAGATTACTGATTGAGAACTGGAAGGAAAACTAACTAAAATGTTACCAGGAAAGCCACCCAAAACAAAGAACTACTCTGCTGGCTCCACAGCTTTCATGACTGCAGCTGCTCAGTTTGACTTAACACGTCACCACCGACAAGGTGATAGTGACTTAGCACTGCAAGAAATTCATCATGCTGAACACCAAGGGCAAGTCAAGTCCACATTTAGGAGTGTAAGCTTTTACTCAAGGAGTGTAAATGAGGAAACTAGCTAATCACATTTACATGTCAAGAGGTTGAAACACCATCTTGTGCATTTTGCTGAAGAATCCTTAATGCAAAAGACAGGGCTTTAAAACTTTGGCAAGGCAGCTAAGTAATGAAGCAACTGACTAGGAAATGGACTGTTAATTTCAGTTGCACTCTCATTGCTTTAACTGAATGGCCTTCTCACCAGCTTCCCTCACCTCTGCAGAGATCTTCTGCTCTGCTGTATCCCTGCATTTGCAGCCACTTCAACCTTCCTACCAAGTCTCTGACCCTGGAGCTTTCCTGGCACATTGCCTTAGGGATACACCCCACACTGAAGTTTTCTATCACACCATATTCTATTTTCTCATTCTGGCCTTTTTGGCCTTTTGAAATGCAACCTTTTGAAAATTCACATGGAACCACAAAGGACCCCAAATAGCCAAAGCAATCATGAAAAAGAAGAACAAAGCTGGAGGGATTATGTTCTCTGACTTAAAAGTTCTACTACAAAGCCACAGTAATCAAAACATTTTGGTACTGGTACAAGAACTGACCCATAGATCAATAGAAAAGTATAGAGAGCACAGATATAAACCCATGCATATATAGTCAGTTAATATATAATAAAGGAGCCATGAATGTACAATGGGGAAAAGACAGCCTCTTCAACAACTGATGCTGGGAAAACCGGACAGCTGTATGTAAGAGAATGAAACTGGATCATTATCTAACTCCATACACAAAAGTAAACTTGAAATGGATAAAAGACCTGAATGTAAGTCATGAACCATAAAACTCTTAAAAGACAATATAGGCAAAAAAATCTCTTGAATATAAACATGAGCAACATTTTCCTGAACCCATCTGTTTGGGCAAGGAAAACAAAGTCAAAATGAAAACGTAGGACTACATCAAATTAAAAAGCTTCTGTACAGCAAAGGACACCACCAACAGAACAAAAAGGCATCCTGCAGAATGGGAGAATATATTTTCAAACTGTCCAATAAGAGGTTAACAACCAAAATATATAAAGAGCTTATATGCTTCAACACTCAAAAAACAAATAACCTGATGAAAAAATGGAGAGAGGACCTGAACAGATACTTCTTCAAAGAAGAAATATGGATGGTCATGGTCAATAGTCACATGAAAAGATACTCTACATCACTAATCATCAGGGAAATGCAAATAGAAAGCACAACGAGATATCACCACTCAAAATGGCTACTATCCAAAAGATAAGAAATAACAAGTGTTGGATCAAAGGGAACCCCTTCTACACAGATGGTAGGAATGTAAATTGGTGCAGCCACTGTGAAAAGCAATACTGAGGCTCCTCAAAAAACTAAAAATGGAAATACCATATGACCCAATAATCCTACTCCTAGAAATTTACCCAAAGAAAACAAGATCCCTGATTCGAAAAGACATATGCATCTCTGTGTTTATTGCTGCACTATTTGCAATAGCCAAGATATGGAAGCAACCTAAGTATCCATCAATACATGAATGGACAAAGAAGAAGTGTTACATATACACAATGGAATATTATTCAGCCATAAAAAGAAAAAAAATCCTGCTAATTGCAACAATATGGATGGATCTAGAGGGTATTATCCAGTGAAATAGCTCAGTGAAATAAGCCTGGTGGAGAAAGACAAATACCAAATGATTTCGCTCACTTGTGGAGTATAAAAACAAAGCTAAACAGAAGGAACAAAATAGCAGTAGACTCATAGACACCAAGAAGGGACTAATGGTTACCAATGGGGAGGGGTTGGGGAGGGAAAAGGGGATTAATAAGCACTATAATTTGCATTCACAATGTAGGTAGGTCACAGGGATGGTAGTGCAGCATGGAGAATACAATTAATGACTCTATAACATCTTGCTACATTGATAGTGACTGCAGTGGAGAAGGTGAGGACTGGATAATATGGGTGAATGTTGAACCACTGTGTTGCATATTTGAAACCATCATATGATTGAATATCAATGATACTTTAATAAAAAAGAAAATAATGTAACCTTCTCCCAATTCCCTACAACATAGAACATGCACAATACCACATTGGAAACCAGTTGTTACAGAAAGGGAGCTCAAGTGTTGTGACTTCCCTGATTTTATTTAAGAATTCCATCTCTAGAAGTGCCCTTTTCCTAATTCTTACCTTCAGACGACTCTGTATTTTGCAGGACCTACTTTAAACCCTTTCTCTTAAAGTGCCCTCTTATTGGCCCTTGACACAGCTGCCTGGAGGCCATTCTTTTCACCCTCCATCTGCTGAGCTGTATAAAATACTTTCCAGGCTGTAGTCGGATACTCTAAAGACAAGTTTGATCATGTTGGCTTGGCCACTGGGGCCTCAGGAATGGTGTGCCCAGAGAGCTCTTGGTTATGTCCAGTGGAGATAATCAGGAAAAATCACTTTGACCTGTCAGACTCTGTCTCACTGGGCCCTTTGCAATCCATGTGATTTTTGGACATGTGAAAGGTATATAGTATAGAATTATGTGTTAAGTTAGGCTATTAACCATTTCCTTCTGAAAGTTATAACATCTAGTGACATTATAAATTGAGCATTTCAAAGCATAGTATAAAAGCCATTTTTATTTTCAATGGAAGCATACATTGCTACATTTACTATAAATAGGTAACAAGTATAAAACAACTTGCCTTACACCCCTCCATTAGCTTAGAAAAAACAAGACAATTATAATTACATATAAAATTATATGCATGTATGACATTAATTATAGAGCACTCCTCAAAATGCATTTTTTGTTTTGATGTTATTGCTGCATTGCCAAATATATTACATGAGCAAAACTAAACTCCCTGGTGCATTACCACAAAGTGTCAGATACGTGGAAGGACTGTGTCAAAGGCTGGCTGGAGTTTTAAAGATACAGCTTTCCCAGGGCTCTGGTTATGAAGGCTCAAATACACTGACTCATTTTGGTCCAGACCCAGTGGGGAAGCATGGTTTTCTTTCTCACTTTGCTAAATAGTTACTGCATTGATTAGAGGTCTTGGATTCCCAAAGAACAGTCTGGCAAAGTTGTACATCCACCCCTTGATTGACACTCAGATCCTAATACTGCTCCAGTCAGCCTACAGCCTGTTGAGGTGAAAGTTTTTATTTAATAAACAAACAAACAATTCTTCAAAATATTTTCAACATTATTCTGAGAGTATAGATTGAAACAGACAGAAAATTCCATAAACATTATGTTCACACTGTAAAATTTGAAAATGAATCAATGTAGGTTCATAAAAGCATATATTTTTGTCCTTTGAAGGCCAAAGGACTCTCCCTGAGGTTGAGCCAGCACCATGCCTGTGCTGTAGACTCCAGGCTCTGAAATGGAGTTTGGTAGGAAAGGCAGAGTAGATGTCCTCCTGTTGGTCACATGCTATTAATGGAGGCAATCAAACTAAAGTGTGAAACCAGGATGCTAGTGTCATATTAACATTAGCAAGAAGTGCATTGCCATCTTCCAACACACAGTTTACTCCCCTGCTAGAGCATTGGACCAGAGTTCATAATTCTCTGTTTCTTAAGGTACATAAATATACTTTTTTCACATATGTAATTGTATTTCCTAATACTAAAGACTTTTGAACTTGACAGAATCCAAAATACAGAATTATTTTGTAGGACCATATGATGTTTATGAATAATGAAATGATAGCTACTGAGTTCTGTATCTCCTGGGGCTCTACAGGACTCTTTATGACCACCTTTTTATATCTACTGACCTTAAGAAATGCCCAGGATCCCTAATATTAAATCCCATGTGATCCACAGAGAAATATTGATCATATTGAAGAAAGGTCACTCAGAATTGCTTTATCTTAGCATGTAGGAAAGGGATCTCAAATCTCTTGTCCTTGGCTGGACTGGTCCTAAGTTTCAAGGACCCTTTTCGTTAAACACTTGTCACACCAATGCCTATGGAGGCCAAGAAATTCAACTCAAATTTCTAAATGGAAACTGGAGGAGGATGTCTCCCAAGCAGGTGCAAGCCATGTACATATTCAGACAACATATTGTGTTCTCTGAACATAGAAAGTCCCAAAACATATACAAACAACATGCTAATTCTCCATCAGTTACTTTCCAAATTCAATGCAACCCCAGCGAAAACCCAAGGTAGTTTTTCTTTTTGTTAACTGACAATTTGATTCTAATATTCATGTAAAAGTGCAAATGCTCATAATGGCCAAATCAGTCTTGAAAGGAACAAAACTGGGGAGCTTTCACAGGAATGAATGCATAGGCATGGCCAGCAGGCAGCAGAAACAGTCAGCAGAGCAAGAGCAGCAAGCCCCCCAGAGGTGCTGGTCTGGGTCTCAATATCCTGCTCTCAGTGCCACTCCAGAGGAGCAGGATGGACCCCACTTAAAATTTGCTTGTACGTTGAAACTGATGCCTTCTATGCACACCAAGAGGTATGAGAAGATCTATTACTTACACAATGAAGACTCTGGGGACAGCAAGGTAAAGCTGTTCAGCAGGTGTAATATGGTTTGCAAAGGCTGAGAAAGGGGATTGGGTTGGAGTCTTTATTATGACCAGGAGTGGGGCCAGAGAAAAGGTTCTTGTGTCCATGGTTTGAATTGCCCACTGATGCCAAAGAGGGAGCACTAGGCTTTCTTATAAGCTCTCCCAGATGTGGGGCATGAGGGAAGAAGGAGGGACGAGGCTTAAAAGCCATCAGTAGTCCATCAAAAAATGGAGAGTCAGACCCTTTATTACAGCTTTAAAGAAAGTAGTAACTACTTTCTGAACTGGCAGCAAAGGAACCCATGATAACACATCACATTGCAGTAAATCCCATGTGTTGACAGAGGTAAAAGGGATATAATGCTTACTAGCTTAGATTTAAGTTCTGAGATTAGAGGTGATTCCTCCTAGAATCAGTAACTCTCAAAAATATGCATATAAAGGTTTTTTATTGGTTTTTGATTGGATACAGCTATCATGTAGCATGCTAATGTTGAAAAGAAATAATAATACAAACACTAAAATTTCTCAAAAGAATTTCCTGCACCTATGAAGTGTACACACTGTCAGTTTGCTTTTTTTTCTACCTCTCTAGCCATTCATTCTTTCTTCATCTCCTCTTCCTCTAAAACATCACTCAGTATCAGAATGCCCTAGGGTTTTGTCATGAGCCTCATTGTCTCTTTTAATTCTTTCTCTTTAATCAAAATATAGCCCTTGGTCCAAATCCAACCTGCCACCTATTTTTGTATGGTCCATTTTTGTATGAGGAGTCAAGAATAGTTTTTATATTGCAAAAAGTTGGAAAAAATCAACAGAGAATCCTAATGCATTACACCTGAAGAAAGAATGTTGGCACCCACTAGTGATGTTTCATTGGAACACAGCTATGCTGATTCATGTGGGTGTTACCTATGGCTGCTTTGACACTTTTACCACAGAGCTGAGGAGTTCTAACAGCAATGATATGAGGTGTTCTCACAACTCTATCTACTTCTTGGCACACTGCAAACACATTTTTCCTCTCTTTATATGTGCTATGCTAATATAAGATGCAAATATGAGGGCTTATTTCAAATGCAGAATTACCAAAATGACATAATTCATATTTATACATCTATGTTTTATTCTTATCAGGACAATGAAAACACTACACAAAATTTACTCAACTGTTTTATTTTACTTCTTAATATACTCATTTACCAACATTCTCCACCTTCCATGTGCTGAGGAGTAATGAACAAAAGGAGAAAGAACTAAGCTTGATTGTATCTTCCCCTTTCCTTCAAGGTCATCATTTTTCAGCATAAGTGGTTGGCGAACATAGAAATGACAGGAGCAGGAAAGGATACATTACAGTTCCTTGATCATTCACGTTTCTCAGAATGCCATGGCCTGCAAGAGAGCGTGGCCACTCGGTCTTAGTTACAACATGCTGATCTTGTACTTGCTTTGAGTCTCACTCAACTCCCATTCATCATAGTTCATGGTGCTCTGGCAGCATCACAAACATTATATGCAAACACGGGATCACGGAATAGTGGACATGTGTACTGCAAGTATCTCATATAAAGGTGTGACAGTAATGTGGTAAGCCCAATACTGGGCACTTCTAAGTGCAGAACTGTGTGCAGATACACAGATGCATGCAATAAAGTTGACTTTCCCTTCATGTCTAATGTTTGACTTGTAAGTAACACCAGCCTGCTTTCCACACATCAGGAGCTGTCAAAAGCTAAAATAAGAAGAGTGACCTCAACTTCCTCAACAATTTGCAAAATGGATATTTATATATCTTTCAAGTTCAAACTACAGTTCCAACATTCATACATCAATGCAAGTGCAGAAGACTTATTCATCTTTCAAACCCCACTGAACTGAGCAATTAAGGAACTTTCATTTCAGGTTGGATTGGAAATTAATCTGCAATGTCATGGCATGTTGACAGTTAAATATTAAGAGAAAAATGACAGAACACATAAGTATTTTCCAAAGAATAAGCATACTCAATTAAAATCAT
This sequence comes from Manis pentadactyla, assembly GCF_030020395.1. Classification (NCBI taxonomy): domain Eukaryota; kingdom Metazoa; phylum Chordata; class Mammalia; order Pholidota; family Manidae; genus Manis; species Manis pentadactyla. The sequence continues at coordinate 87,043,962 of NC_080021.1, read as the reverse complement.
GTGCTCATGGATTGACATCTGTATTTGGTGGTCTCTACATGTGAAAAGACATATTAAAGGTGAAATATGTAAAACCTCATTCCTGGTTGATAGTGACAATAACATATGAACATTAGCAATTGCTTTTGAAGCCAGAGAGCACTAATTTTTATTCTCAATTATGTGTAATGATATCCCCCAAAGAATTCCATTTTCTCATCTGTAGGTCCATGACAAAAACATGTAACAATTATTAATATTATATTTTAATTTTATCAATAAATATTTTTGTAAAAATGTATTTTATTTATGTAAAATGTGTAACTGTTTTCATCATAAAAGCTACTGAGTTTTGTCAAATGCTATTTTTTGTGTCTATTGATGTGATAATGTATTTTTTGTTCTTTATTAATAGTGTGTACTACATTGATTTACTTCCAGATGTTAAACCTTTCACTCATAGATAAATCTCTCTTGGTAGATGTGTAGAATCCATTTCAGGTGCTGCTAAATTCAGTTTACTAGTATTGAATGAGGATTTTGGAGTCTCTGTTCTTAAGGGAGATGATTCTGTAGTTACTTGTGATCTTTGTGTGCTTTGGCATCAGGGTAATTCTAGAATGAGAAGCATTTCATTCCTTACTGTTTTTGTAGGGAGAGCCCATGATAAATTGTATGAATTCTTTATATATTTAGTAGAATTTACCAGTGTGCCATGTTGGCCTGGATTTTTCTTTGTCGGAAGCTATTTAACTACTAATTTAACCTCTTTATGTGTTTTGGAGTTACTCAGAATTTTTTTCTTCCTGAGTCAGTTTTGATAGTTTGTGTCTTTCTTTGAATTTGTCCATTTCATCAAGTTTGCTAATGTGTTGGCCTGTAACAGTTTATATTTCTCTTAAAATCCTTATTATAAATTTTTTTAACTTTCTGGTGATATCCATTTTACAATTCATGATTTGAAATTTTGAATCTTCTCTCTTTTCCTTGGTCACTCTGCCTAAAGATTTGCTGATATTGTTGATCTTTTCAAAAAACCAACTTTTGGTTTAATTGATTTCCTACCATTTTTACATTTTCTATTTCATTCATTTCCAAACAAATCATAAAATTTTCCTTCTTTTTGCTTGTTCTGTGTTAAATTTTCTGCCCATCTAAGTTTGTAGCTGGAAATTTGGATTCTTTTTTGCCGTTATTGCCTTTTTAAAAAATTTTCATTGAAATTTAGTTGATATACAATATTATATTTGTTTCAGGTGTACAAATAGTGATTAGGCAATTGTATACATTACTAAATGCTCCATGTTAAGTATAGTTAATTATATACATTACTAAATGCTCCATTTGCACTTGCAAAGGACATTTTCTGCTGCTGTGGGTTGTTTGTTCTTTATACAATTGCAAGGTTTATTATTCACCTTGTTACCTCTGCCCATTATTCTACCCATTATTCAATGTGGGTTATTGAAGTTTCAACTATTATTGCTGAATGTTCTATTTTACCTTGAAATTTTGCCAGTGTTTGCCTTATATAGTTTTAGTCTCTCTTGTTAGGTGCTTTTATGCTTGCAATTACTATATCCTTTAGATGTGCTGATATTTTAGGATCATAAAATATATATCTTTGTTGCTAGTAATACTTTTTGGGATGTTTATTTTCTCTGAGAGTAAATCCACGCCTGATCTCTTCATGGCATGTCTTCATCCATCCTTTTGTTTTCAATTTTCTAGTGTTTATGTATACAAACGTTTGCTGTGGCCAACTCATCATTGGATGATGGGGTATTTGCAGTGGTTGATCCATTCTGCCAACTTCTGCCTGCTCCTGGGACGTGTGATCAGTACATAGCTAGTGTAATTCCCGTGAAGGTAGGGTACATGAGTGTCACACTGCCATATGTGTTCTCGGTGTCACCCCCTTGTTCCTCAGTCCTTTCATTACTATCTTTTTTTGTAAAAGGCAGATTCTAGTGAGCCATTTTAATTCCATTGTTTTTCCTTTACCTTATATTCTGAATTACTACAGGGATTGCTGTGGGGATTATAATTAGCATTTTAGCTCAAATCAATCCAATTCATATTACCAACTGAATTGCAGGAATAAAATAACCACACATTTTATTCTAATAGTAAGTTGTTCCTTACCCTTCATTACTGTTACTGTAATCATGAAAATTATATAGTTCACAATATTAAACAGCCAACACACATTTAAAAGAATTGCTTTATGAAGTTGTCTTTTAAATCAGTTTAAAAAAGTGCTATAGACAAAAATGCATTTATACCGTCTTATATTTACCATAGTCATCTTTACCAGTGCTGTTTATTTCTTTATGTGGATTTGAGTTACTGTCTCATGTATTTCTATTCCAGCCTGAAGGATTCCTTTAGTGTTTCTCGCAAGGCAGATCTGCTCTGTTTTTGTTTTTCTAGGATAGCTTTGCTGGATATAGAAGGCAAGATCTTCTGCCTCTTCCATGAATTACTTTTTAACACAGCATCTTATCTTTCACCTCATAACAATTACCACACTCTGACATTACTTTAAAAATTAATTCATTTAACTATATGTCCTGCTCAGTTGTAACCACTTATCTAAACATGGAAAGTGATTTAAGTTAGTAATTTCTCATTTTTTCCAAAGCTGTATATAACTAATACCATGCATATGAAAAAAAAATACATTACATAAAATTCATACCATGGGATATTTTGTGTGTGTGTGTGTGTGTGTGTGTGTGTCTCACACTGAGAAAGGATGATTAACTGTGTATCAGAAATAAGAATATATTCTCAAATGAAAGTAATGGCATGTCTGATGTGGTCATCATATACCTTTAGGACCTAAAATAGTACCTAGGTGATACCAGGCGCTAAAGAAATATTTTTTACATTCGTGAAGGATTATTTCTGTTTTAGCCTCTATTAATTTCAAGTGAACAAAATATAATCACAGTTTGATGCCCTTTCAATATAAAAAAAAAGAAAGAAAGAATGAATGAGAAACAGAAATAATTAAATCTCTAGAATGGAAGTACAAAAAGTGACCTTAAATAATTACCTATTGTAGACACTGGTAATTGCTTAATCAATACCCATTCTTTTTTCTTGCTCCCTAACTGAATATAAATTATGTTTGAGTCAACACCTTGCAGCTGTAGGTAGTTGGATTTCATTTTCTAGGCCATGGCCTATCACTAGAAGGATTCAGGACTTCCAGGGCAGCAGTTTTTGATTGCAAAAAGGAATAAACTCAGATGGCACAAGTCTGCGTGTCTTACTCCTGCCAATCACTTTCATTACATTCTTCTTGCTTTGAATGTAGATGCAATTAAAACAGTAAGAAACAAGAAAGAAGGACTACTGATTAGAGAGCATACAGGGGTGGGGGCCTGGGAAGAGTGTCCTCAGGACATTAGGGTGGTACCAAACTCCCCAGTCAAACCCTGAGTCACTTACCTTCAGAATTCTTGTTATAGAAGAGAAAAACAGGAACCTTCCTGTCCTGTTTTGAACCATTGTGCTCAGGCTTCTTAACATTCAGCAGAACATGATAATAACTGAAACAGCATCTATTCCAGGCATTGTTAACCTAAGACCCACAGCCTGGCAGAAGGCTCGTATGTGGCTTTAAAGAGGTCTGCAAACTCTTCAAAATACCATTTTTCCCAAGGAAACTGAAACAAAAATGGATAAAAATAACTTGCCTAATTTAAAACAGATGGTGCCAAAGACAGGAGATGAAAGAAGTCAGACTTCTTGATTCCCTTCCACACTGCTCACTTTATTATATATTGCATCAGCTAAGGAAAGGGCTTATTTTCTCATTTTAAATATGTGAATAAAAACTACTGGGCATTTATTTATTACTTGTTATTGCAAGTATAAATGAAATAAATTGTAAAATTATAAGAGCAAATGGTAATAAGAAGTAGTAATATGTGCCCCCAGAGTATACGGAGCTCACTGGGGAAAGAATTCATTGTATTTGCAGGAAACTGAGACAATGAATACTGGTAAGTTCATCATAATATGTATTTTTGCTCAAAATTCATTCTGACTGTTCTGGTAGATACTTCTAGGGTTCACCCTTACCCACTTCTCCTGCCCTTCTAGGAACATAGGGTAAGTATAATTCCCTATGATCTTGCTGGTTGGCAGAGCCATATGATTGGTTCTGGCCAATCAGTTATGAGCAGAAATGGCACAGATTCTTTCTGGGTTGAAGCCCTTAATGGCCGGTGTGAGTCCCTGCAGTCCAGCTCTGTGCTCAGTGCATCCTCATGAAATCTATAGGGAAAACATTCCTGGAACCCAAGGAATTCCCTGGGACACAGCTCGGTATTTTCATCTTAATAGGAAATGTTAATGTAGAACTACAGCAACCACAACAAGGAAAGTGATTGGAGACAAAAGAGCATTCAGGACTGAAGGTCCTGGGTTACTGGGCTCTTCACCATGTAAAGACTAAAAGCAGCAGAGGATGTGGGTGTGAGCAAGGTAAGGAAAATATGAAATATATACTGGAAGGAAGCCTTAGACATCCCCTAGAGCTGCTTTGACCTATTGCAGCAGGAGGATTCCTGCAGCTTTGCACATTTCCTTTGTTGTTCTATATGGATGCTTATTTGCATATGCAAGTCATTGCTTTCTCCTTCCTCCTCATTTTTATTTCACTTGTAACTTAACAAAACTTAACATTACAATCTTGTCTTTATGAGATAGAATATTCCTTGGGACATGACTACATTTGAAGAATAACTAATATAGCTAGATAGATCAAGGACCCTTAGACCTGTGCTTCTCTTCACTCCGAGAAATAGGGGAACATTTTCACAAGTGAAGAAGAGAGCTGTGTTTTCAAGGTGACTCTGTGGAAGTGTTTGGCTTCTGGACAGGAGCTTAGAAGTATGTGGCGGACTGCGTATCTAAATGGACTGGCGTGCTGGTTTATCAGTTTATGGTGTCTCAGCTCCACATGCCCCTCGTTTTGCCTGCTTTGCCACACTGAGATTGTATTCCTGGAGGGCTCCTCCATTGTGGAGAGCATGGTGTTAGTTTCATTAGTTAAGAGCACAGTTGGAATATTGCACAGAAAAGGTTTTTAGTCTGGTTTGCTTCTAGTCTGCATCTCTGGCTGCTGCTGCATGCTTTGCACAGGCTTGTGTATGCCAACCTCCCAGAGCTCAGTGCTCTGGTTAGGTTTTGCACCCAAAATGCACATTCCCTTGGTGAGCTCACAGTCGTGGCCCTGGCCTGCCAGATACCTCACCACACCTCTGCCAACACAGATCCACACTCCCCAGGTCTTGAATCTCCTTGCCTAAAGTGTGTCCCCTTTGCTCTGAGTCACTGTGCTCACCTGCTACCCACCTCAGACCACCTGCACTCCAGAAGGTTTTTATGGTTGACCTTCCTGATAGAAATATCGAGTACCCCTCTTGCTACCTCCTGAGGCTCACAGTTGTAGACAATCTTTGTCTCAGTCAACCCAGTGATAGTTTGACAGAAGCAAATGATCAAGTTAGGATTTGAACCTTGGCATTCTGGCCCATGAAGATTTGACTATTCTATATGATGCTTCCTTAAGAAATACAAATGGAAAATGAAGATCCATGGATGCAGCATTCGAAAAGCTTATGGTTTGTGGAGCAGAAAGACCTGCAGACAGATTTTCAATATAATGTGGTAAAGACTGTGGTAGAGCATAAGTGAGGTGGTACAATGACACAGAGGGAGGGCTTGACCAAGTCTGGGAGTTCAGGATGAGATGATGCTAGAGCTAAATCTTAAAGGATGAGTAGGAATCAGTCAGATGAGCATGTTAGGAAGAATATGAATCAGACACAAAAAAAATCATTGATTCATTTATACAACAAGTATTTATTCCTCCTCTATTATAGTTTCTATGCCGAGGCTAAGGATATAGCAGTGAACAAAGGAAGTGAATAACATGAAGATGTTTTTTTCTTTTTGTTTTTGTAATTTTAGTTCTAACAGCAAACAGAAAATAAACCAAGGTGGATATTAAAGTTAACTAAATATGTTTGCTCAAATACAAGATATAAATAAAAGCATTTTGTTTACAGATTGATTAAGAGGAGGAGGAGAAAGAGGAAACCTCCAAATTGAGAAATAGGTCTTGTGCAGTTAAAATATGACTGGAGTCGTTATATAGGTATGTGCTCATGCCTTAAAAGGCTGAGGGGCAAGGTGCAGCACAAATGTGAGGCTGCAAAGAGTAGCCAGGCTGGTGGTGACGACAAAGCAGGACAGAGTCATGGCTGCCCAGATCCCAGCCTTTCTTGGACTATAGTTCCTGGTTTCTCTCCACATCAGGACCCAACTGAGTAAGATTAAAATCAAGGCATACCACTCTCTTCTAGGCAAATGGTAGCATCCCCTTAATAGCTTTGTCAGGACTTCTAGCCATACGTCAAGTCACCCAAGAACAAGGAAATGCTTACAAATTATGCATTCTACTGGGGGCATCTTCAAATTTGAGTGGTTTTGCCATGAAGCTTCCTGAACTGTCCTGCTCCCTATTGTGTTTCTAAGCTTTGTTCTTTGTCTACACCTTGATCTGTGAGCTATTTCATATGTGTCCCAAAATTTCTTTCCCCTTCTCATTGGCCAGAATAGCTTCTGTTTGGAACTGTAGAAGCTCAGCTGTGCAGGAGTGAGTATAGTCTTGGTAGAATTCACTGTTCCATTCTTGTGAGTTTCCATTTCCTTAGTGCATTCCATAGCTCTTACTTACCAACGGCTGTTTTAGATGAGTGAAATCAACAACCAACTCATCTCTTGTTATGTTCTAGTGTTGGTGAACCTTAGACCTCATATTGAAATTGCTCCTTGCTTCTCAATTTCCAGTATTGTCCACCGCTTATCTTATGTATCTGGAATCTATTTTTTAGGCACAGCCTAAATAGCAACCTTTTCAAGATATGAGTTTAAATTTAATTTTATAAATGTTAATAAATAAATAAAGTTAAGATTAACTTCTAGTCATTACTTTTAGTAATATCAAAAATAAATGAAATAGGGTGAGGATTAAATATGGCGGCATGAGAGGTGAAACAGAGGCTTCCTCCTAAAACCACATATAATACAAAATATAATTATTATAACTAATCCTGAAGAGCAACAGGAAAGAGGACTGTGCCAGACTGCAAATACCTGGAGAAAAGAGCAGACCTCATAGAACAGGGTAACATACCAAAAATGTGACCTAGCAGGACCCAAGCCCTTCCCCCACCCCAGCTCACCAGCTGGAGGAATAGAAACAGAGCAGGGAGGGAGTGGAGGCCGGGGACTGCTGAATACCTAACTCTGGAGATCTGCTCTGGGAGCACAAATCTACATTTCATGGTGCTTTCATGATACTCTCATAATTAGGGGATTGGAAAGCTGAGACAGGCAGAATTCCTGGAGAGACTGAGATTCCAGCTGCCTGTGGAAAGCAGAGATCCATATCTGGCTGCTCTGGGACAAAAGAAAAGTAGGCAGTCTGAGAGACTTCCTAATAATAATGCCCTGAGCAAGAGGGCTGCTAAAGGGGCAGGGATTGCACAGAGCTTACTGCTTATGAGAAAGGACAGGTAGACAAAATTGTCCAGGTGCACTCTGCCCAGTAGGTTGGGAGCTTTCACAATTTCCAGGTGCTCCAGCTCCCTGGCTGGCTACACAGCTCCAAGGAACCCCTCCGTGATAGGCAGCTTACTGCACCTTTCTCCCGGCCAGTCCCACCTGGCTAGCAAACCAGCAAACCCTACCCTGGCATTAGGTCAGTTAGAGGGAAGATCTGTCTACAGCAACTACAAATGCAAAAGCATAGAGGCTTATACCTGTGTGCTTGGCCCACTGGATCAGGCAGTGGAGCAGAAAACAGCTCTTTTCTCCCCCCAGGCACCAATACCCTGTGACCCCCGACATTGCTTCAGGGGCTAAGCACTCCAGAGACTAGAACTTCTGGACACTAGAGGACGCCATATACAAATATGAAATGCCAAAAGAACCTGGTTCAGAGTAAAATTAATATAACTCCTGAGAAAGATGACATGGACCTCATGACTCTTCCTGAAAGGGAGTTCAAAATAAAAATCATTAAAATGCTAATGGAGGTACAGAAAGATATTCGAGAATGCAGGAATGAATTCTGGTCAGAGATCCAATCATTGAAGAGCACAATGGAGGGTATTAAAAGCAGATTAGAGAATTAAAGATGGCGGCGTGGGAGGAGAGACAGAGGCTTCCTCCTAAAACTGGATACAATTAGAAAATATAGTTGACGCTACTAATCCTGAGAGAGCAACAGGAAAGAGGATGGCGTCAGACTGCACACACCTGGAGAAAAGAGCAGACCTCAGTGAACGGGGTAACGTACCAGAGCTGTGGCTCTGAGGGACCTGAGCCCCTCCCCCACTCCAGCTCACCGGCGGGAGGAAGAGAAATGGAGCAGGGAGGGAGTGGAAGGCTTGGGACTGCTGAATACCTAGCACTGGAGATCTGCTCTGGGAGCACAAACTTACATTTCATGGTGCTTTCATGAGACTCGCATGACTACCAGGTTGGAAGGTTAATACAGGCAGAGTTCCTGGGGAGACTGGGATTCCGGCTGCTTGTGGAAAGCATAGATCCATATCTGGCTGCTCTGGGACAAAAGCTTATACCTGTGTGATCAGCCCACTGGCTCAGGCAGTGGAGACAGGCACAGCAGCCGGGAGGCGGGGAACAGCTCTTTCCTCCCACCAAGCACCAGTACCGCTCCCCTGCGACCCCCGACATTGCTTCAGGGGTTGAGCAGCTCCAGAGACTACAGTTTCTGGACACCAGAGGGCACCATATACAAACACGAAATGCCAAAGGAACCTTGTCCAGAGTAAAATTATTAATACAACTCCCAAGAAAGATTTAAATGATATGGACCTCGTGACACTTCCTGAAAGGGAGTTCAAAATAAAAATCATCAAAATTCTAATGGAAGTACAGAAAGACATCCAAGAACTCAGGAATGAATTCAGGTCGGGGATCCAATTGTTGAAGAGCACGATGGAGGGTATTAAAAGCAGGTTGGATATGGTGGAGGAGACAATAAATGAAATAGAAACTACAGAAGAGGAATACAAAGAAACTGAGGAACAGAGAAAAAAGGATCTCTACGAATGAAAGAACATTGAGAGAACTGTGTGACCAATCCAAGCAGAACAATATTCGCATTATACAGATACCAGAAGAAGAAGAGAGAGAGAAAGGGATAGAAAGAGTCTTTGAGGAGGTAGTTGCTGAAAACTTCCCCAATCTGGGAAAGGACATAGTCTCTCAGGCCATGGAGATCCACAGATCTCCCAACACAAGGGACCCAAGGAAGACAACACCAAGACACACAGTAATGAAAATGGGAAAGCTCAGGGATAAGGACAGACTTTTTAAAGCAGCCAGAGGCAGAAATAAGATCACATACAAAGGAAAGCCCATCAGGCTAACATCAGACTTCTCAGGAGAAACCTGACAGGCCAGAAGGGAGTGACATGATGTATTTAATGCCGTGAAGCTGAAGGGCCTGGAACCAGTACACTAAAAATGAACTAGCAAAGAGAGAAATGATAAAAACAATGCTATTCACAAATGCATCAAAAAGAATTAAATACCTAGGAATAAACCTAACCAAAGAATGAAAGATCTATACTCTGAAAACTATAAGACACTCATGAAAGAAATTAAAGAAGATACCAATAAATGGAAACCCATGCTCTTGGATCAGAAGAATTAACAGAATTAACATTGTCTAAATGGCTATCCTGCCTAAAGCAATCTATAGATTCAATGCAATTCCTATCAAAATACCAACAGCATTCTTCAGCAAACTAGAGAAAATCGTCCTAAAATTCATATGGAACCACAAAAGACCTTGAGTAGCCAAAGCGATTCTGAGAAGGAGGAATAAAGCAGGGGGAATTATGCTCCCCAATTTCAAGTTCTACTACAAAGCCATAGTAAGCAAGAGAATTTGGTACTGGCACAGGAACAGACCCATAGACCAATGGAACAGACTAGAGAGCCCTGATATAAACCCAACCATATATGGTCAATTAATATATGATAAAGGAGCCATGGACATACAATGGGGAAATGACAGTCTCTTCAACAGCTGGTGTTGGCAAAACTGGACAGCTACATCTAAGAGAATGAAACTGGGTTATTGTTTAACCCCATACACAAAAGTAAACTTGAAATGGATTAAAGACTTGAATGTAAGTCATGAAATCATAAAACTCTTAGAAGACAACTTAGGCAAACATCTCCTGAATATAATAAGCATGAGCAACTTCTTCCTGAACGCATCTCCTCTAGAAAGGGAAACAAAAGCAAAAATGAACTCATGGGACTGCATTAAACTAAAAAGTTTCTGTATGGCAAAGGACACCATCAACAGAACAAAAAATACATCCTACAGTAAGGGAGAATGTATTTGTAAATGACATATCCAACAAGGGGTTAATATCCAAAATATATAAAGAACTTACATACCTCAACACCCAAAAAGCAAATAACCCAATTAACATATGCACAGAGGATATGAAGAGACAGTTCTCCAAAGAAGAAATTCAGATGGCCAGCAGACACATGAAAAGATGCTCCATATCACTAATCATCAGGGAAATGCAAATTAAAACCACAATGAAATTTCACCTCATACCAGTAAGGATGGCCAGCATCGAAAAGACTAAGAACAACAAATGCTGGCAAGGGTTCAGATAAAGGGGAACCATCCTACACTGCTGGTGGGAATGTAAGCTAGTTCAACCATTGTGGAAAGCAATATGGAGGTTCCTCACGAAACTAAAAATAGAAATACCATTTGACCCAGGAATCCCACTTCTTGGAATTTACCCAAAGAATACAACTTCTCAGATTCAAAAAGACATATACACCCCTATGTTTATTGCAGCACTTTTTACAATAGCTAAGACATGGAAGCATCCCAAGTGTCCATCCGTAGATGAATGGATAAAGAAGAGATGGTACATATACACAATGGAATACTATCCAGCCATAAGAAACAAATCCTACCATTTGCAACAACATGGATGGAGCTGGAGGACATTATGCTCAGTGAAATAAGCCAGGCGGAGAAAGACAAATGCCAAATGATTTCCCTCATTTGTGGAGTATAACAATGAAGCAAAACTGAAGGAACAAAATAGCAGAAGACTCAGAGACTCCCAGAATGGACTAGTGGTTACCAAAGGGGAGGGGTGTGGGAGGGCGGGTGGGAAGGGAGGGAGAAGGGGACTGAGGGGTATTATGTTTAGTACACACGGTGTGGGGGATCACAGAGAGAACAGTGTAGCACAGAGAAGGCACATAATGAATCTGTGTTATCTTGTTGCATTGATGGACAGTGACTGCATTGGGGTATGGGTGGGGACTTGATAATATGGGTACATGTAGTAACCACGTTGTTTTTTCATGTGAAACTTTCTTAAGAGTATATATATCAATCACACCTTAATAAAAAATTTAAAAAAAAAGAAAAGAAATGAAAGAATCCTTTCTTTAAATCATTTTTTTTTTAGTGCATTGTTTCAAAACCAGAATCTAGGAATAGATCCCTGGGTAAAGAAAATAACTTCTGCTTTTAATTATAATTCAAATAAGTTGCAAGTTTGGAAAAGTACAAAAACACCTAAGATAAGGTTAAGAAAGAAAGAAAGTTCCTTGTTTAGATGGTTTTTACTCATTATCAGTTTCATCACCGCATTGTTTCTTGCCATCTAGCTCTGTTAATAAATGGTTGTCATAACATCTTTGATTATACTTTTGTGCAGTAAATGAGAATAAAAAGCAAAACTACCTTCATATCATAGGAGATAAGAGTTCCCTCAGGTTATAAACTGAAGCAGTATTAATTATTATAATTTTTAAATGCTGTAGTTGCCTGGAATAGTAAACATGAATATTATGCATGCAAAATTAAAAATGCATACTTTTTCATGGCCTTTTGCATTTCTTGAAATTCCTCCTCCTTTAATGTATAGCTCTGACACCAGAAACAATGACTGAATCCTTAAAATGAAACTGTTTCCTCAGTACAGCCCAAATCAACCTCCTTTAGCATAATGATAACTATGTTAACATAAAAAACGCCATCACTTAATGAATCCAGCTGTCAGTCTTTAAAATTTAATAAACATTTTCATATCAAGAGAGAATTTTCAAAGCACTCTTCATTTTTAATTTACTAAGAGTCTGACCCTCCACAATCTCCCAAAATCATTAAGTTTGAATGAAGTTAATGTCTCAAGATCTTTGCTCCTGTAATTTGTTTCTGTTTAGGAGGGTAGGGGGATGAAAGAATGCCAGAAAAATTCATATTTATGTATTTCAGATATTCTGTATCTGCTTGGAAACTTTTTTCTGATGTCTCATAAAGTTAATGTTACTTAAAGAATTTTCTAATTTTGGAGCATATTATAGAATAGTAACTTTGAAGAAAGAATTTTGGGAAAAAATAGACTAGGTATGGTTTTAGGCAGAAAATATCTCAGTTGCAGGGGATACTCATTTTGTCTAGAAAACTTGTGATTTGGAAATTACGCAAAGAATCCAGCCTAGGAAGGAAAGTATCACCTGTCATCATTTTGGGGCCCTCTGGCGCTCTTTTGCCTCATCTCACAAGTCCTGTCTAGTGATTCTCCAAGCTATAGTTAGCCTATTTTTTAATTCTCAATGTACAGCTACTTGCAAGTTTACACTAAAGAGTGGGCTTAAGGTTTGGATTGCTTAGCCTCAAAACAGTCCTATTTTCCATAAGGGTCTCTCCTACATGTGCTATAACTGTGGAGCTAAACTTGGATTAAAATATCTGCCTCTCAGTGATCTGCAAATAAAGAAAATTCTACATCTCAAGCCCAGCATAAGACTGGTATCTTATGGGAGCTTATAAATGTAATTCTTAATCAGAAAAACTACAATAATATGTGATAAAAATTAAATCACAGTAGGGAATGTCTATTCACTTATTTAAAAACCTTAAGATATCTATGTTGGACTTTGTGTTATTCTCACAGTACTTTTGTCACTGTAATAGAATTTCAGGTTTCACAAAAGTGGGTGATATGGCAAACAGACATTGTTCTTTATAACTGCTAAGGAAAATTTTGCCTGAAGAATAAAGCAAATAAACAAATATCCTGAACTGCTTTGCTGGAGTTGAAGACACAATACATAACACCAAATTTTGGGCTTCACTGAATAAGAAGGCATTGCAAATTTAATATACTTAGGTTTATCCAGCTGAACATGAATATTCTCTTCACGGGATTTCTCATTTCTGCTGACAAGAGTTCTCCTGTAATTGATCCATATATATAGATTCTTTGACTTCTCCCCGCCAGCTCATAATGAAAGCTGATTGTGAGGTCGGATTGTCTGGTAATGCTTTCTTTGTGGGTGTCCCACACATACAAGGACAGGTGTACTTGTACGGAAAGCAGACACCTCTTCACTGGCATGCCATGACCCAGAGATGGGAGACTACAGAAGGCCAATTTGCAGTGGATGTAGGAGATCAGTCCTTCCACCTCGGAGCAATGTGGCCAGAAGCTGAAATGTTTTAGGGGCATTTGTCAAGTATGTGTTCAGAGCAAAAGTGATACAAGTCCATAAAGCCGTTGATTATCAAATTTACATAAAGCAGTAGTCTCCAAGATCTAGATATGCACTTTTATTTTGAATGCTCTTCTTTGTACATTTTTTTTTACTTATTCCAATATACCATACACAGACGAGCAGAACATTTTTATTTCCCTCTAAATATACTGGGACAAGTCTTAGTCACTGTCTTCTACAGCTATTTATGAACTACTTTCTGCCAAGATTTAGGAAAAGATTGTAGCTGTTCTGAGGATTGCTGACAAATGTTCTTCTCAAACCCCCCCACACAGAAGCGTATTGGCACAAACTTAGGAAAGCACGGGCCCAGAGGAGTCCGAGGAGAAACTAGTCAGATAGCCAGGTTAGCATCTAGTTTATGCCTTCTCTTTCTTAGGGCTCTTTCTTCATCTTTCAAATGAGGGAAATAATAAGAAAAGCCACCCCAGACAGCTGTTTTTATTTGTAAATGAAAATAATGCTGATAAAGTTCTCTACCTAGCATATGTAATAAACTCTTAAAAAGTGTTAACTATTATGACTGTTACTGCTCTTGAAGTCAAACATGGTTTCAAATACTGGTTCTACTGATCATTAAGCAAATGAATCAGGGTAGTTGTTCTAACACTCTGAGGATGCTCCCTCCTATGGAAAATAGCATACCTACATCACAGTATTGTAATAAATATTAAGTGTAATATATAATCGATAAAGCCTCTACCGTGCATCTGTGTCTGTGGGTATAGTGCACAATGCTTGACATGCAGCAGATGTTATGTAATGAATGTCAGTCCCTTATTCCTCCTACTCACATTGTTACAAAAAAAATTCATTGTAAATTTGAATAATTTTTTATTGTCTATCATCCAGCAAGAAACAAATATCTAATAGTCTTACAGGGAATAGACAGAAATGGAAGAATTCCCTCTCCTGGGAGTCAGATATAAAAGGGTCACTGTGGAAAGGTGTCATGATACTGAATTTTAAGGTATTAAGCTGGAACTAGGGCTTCCAGTTCAAGAGTGACACCCATGTATGAAGAGGAGCATGCTTCTCTTTTCCCTATGCAGATGTATCGAGGCTGCCTGAAAGGCTGTCATTCCCAGCAATAAGACTAGAATTATTTCCTTTCCAAACAAAATCTAAGAATGTTGACAATGTCAGTTTGGCATCTGTATATTTATAATGAGGTATTTAATGTTATTGGCATAGGAAAAACACTGCTTAATCTTAAAATGACTATCATGTCCCAGTCTCCTTAATGTTTGGAATTACTTTGGATGACTTAGAAAATTGCCATACCATCTGTACCCTATGGACACCCTTTTATGTCATTGAAAAAGCTTACTTTGGAGAGGAAAGTTGTTCAACTTTCAGAAATGGAGAAGATACTTTGTGAAAATATATAAACCATTCTCCAGTTTTGGGGACTGTTGCAAAGTAGGCATGGAATGACAAAGTGAGCTAAAATTTCTTCCAAATCCCTAACTTCCTAGCTGATGGGAACATGTGACAATAGGAACATAGGTCCAAGTGTATCATAGGACATTCACAGATATTGAGTTAATTTGCCATATTGTCTGTGGATTAAATTCTTGAGGCGTTAGGAAGGAAAAGTTTCCTTTCCATGATTGGAAGAAGATTGTATTCATTTTTCATATTTTGATGAATGAGATTGGAACCCCCAATTTTTTTTTCTAACATGCCTCAAACACTCTGCCATACTTTTGTTCAAATATAGACTAATTTCTTATGAAATGAAACACATCCAATTTAAACTTGTTTATTTTTTATGGAATGGGGAAGTCCTCCATGTAAACTAACATGAAACTACTGTAACTAACTTAAGGAGATAAGTTATCATTTGCTCATATACACTTTATTTTCAAATGAATTAATGTGTTTTAACTTATTAAGAGAATAAGAAAGAAAAAAATGAGAAAAATAGAAAAGAAGGAGAAAGAGAGAACAAAAAAGGAAGGGAAAGAAAAGAAAATAAATTTCCACAGTTTCAGGGTAGGGAAAAAACAACTAACTGTCTTATTGCCAGGCAGCCATGGTAACATATGGTAATTAGAACTAGCCTTAAATGCATTTAATTGAGCAGCAACCATGACAAGGCAACCAATTGATGACAATACCTTGCCTCTGCTAATCAACAAATTAAAACACACTAATAAACATGCTCTGAATGTCAACCAGCAACAGTCTAACCTGAGTAAGTGTACTTCTATGTCTCTGAAATTCTGCCTGTCTCCAAGCCCTACACTTCCCACAACTCCTGTCTCTTTGGCAAGACTGCACCAGACCAGCACAGCTTTTCCCTTAATACAGTAGGCATAAATTCAGCTTTGTCTTTTTATTTATGGTAATAAGTGGCTGTTGGATCATCTTTGACAGTTGTAGAGGCTCCGATGACAGTTGAAGACCCCACTTGGCAGCATCCCAAGATCTTTGGACCAGGAGATGTTCCTCTGGTCCATTGGCCCAAACTCTATTTTTATCCTTCAGATTTGCTGCCAGATACATCAGTTTCAAGAAAATCTGAGCTCTGACTAATTTTACGACCTCTGGTTGCTGAATTTCTTCTGTTAAAACAAATACCTGATTAATTTCATTAGCTCTGTTCACCAACTTTATTTTATAAACTTGGTATTTGCAACCACAAAGGTTATTGTATAAAGCCATTAGATTTAGATCTTTGTATCAGGTAATTTGACCTGTGTCAGGTAATTGTATAAAGTTTTATTTTATTTGAAAATAACTCATTTGGTAAATAATTAGATGATGTCATTAGACTATGTAGTTTGGAGATGTACCCTGTGGTAGATATTTTTGCTAGTTATCTGTTTATTCTTTGGCAGCGTGCATTGTTTATGTTTTTCCTTGTCTACATGAGGGAGGGCAGGAACATGGGACAGGCACCATGATTAATTTTTCCTGCCTATGTTGAGAAATGTCGAGATATCAACAGTATAGTAAGAACAGGAGGGACTCCATGTTAAGGCTAAGATTCCATTTTAAAAACCAGGGAGTTAGGCGGTAAGATTTTTAGCATACTTTATGGTCCTCAGCCAAAAACTGGCCCTACTTTACAGCAGGGCAAGCAGTGCTAAATAGTATGTTCCCACTGCTTGAGGCTTACCACTACCTTGGAGAAGAACAGAATCTATAAATTATTTGTGTTAAGTTTATCTTACAGACTACCCAGAGGACTGACTCTGAATGATGACATGATATCTGTCACTGAAGACAGACTCATGAGAGCATAAGTCACATATACACTCCCCTTCCTTTGAATGTGTACTTAACCTTAAATAAATCCTTCTTGCTGCTTAACTTACTGAGTTTTGTCTGTGAGCTCTTCAAAGCCTCTTGAGAGTCTAATAGGAGACCCCTTTTCCTGGTGGTGTCTTTGTTACGTCACTACTTCATTCAATTTTCTAGACATAAGCACAAGTCTTCACACTCTCTTTTTATTTCAGACAAGTAGGGAAGGGCTACTAACATCTCTGATTTGGGCTTGCAAT
Source organism: Manis pentadactyla (assembly GCF_030020395.1). NCBI lineage: Eukaryota > Metazoa > Chordata > Mammalia > Pholidota > Manidae > Manis > Manis pentadactyla. The sequence goes on along the minus strand of NC_080021.1, from coordinate 87,026,797 downwards.
TTCCTGTTGCCTGGGTGACCTGGACAGAACTGCAGCTGTGTGATCTTTAGTAGCCTGCCCAAAAATCTCCTTTCTTTGCTTTGGGGAAGTTCTTAGAACACACTCTCACTCCATCCAATGGTCTGCAGGTCCCTCAAATCCTGGAGTGGTAGGGGCTTAGTTCCACTCTGTGCAGATTGAAGTGGATACTGGACACCAGGTGACCCTGACTTCAGGAGTTGGCAAGGGATCTTCCCTATGCTGAGCAGGAGTTCAATGATTTTCCTTTCCTCCCACTCTGCTCTTCCTTTCTTTCTGCTGCCTTCATGGCTGCTGCCATTCACTACCACTCTTGCTTTAATGAATTCCTTCCTTACCTGCACTTATCTGACCTCTTTGTGAATTCTTTCCCAATCAGAGCCAAGAACACTGCCCTGCAGGTTGAGGTTCACCTAGTGCACAGGGAAACACCTCCCTGGACACAGCTGACCAGCAACATAAATGTCCCTGGACTGCTTGTTCCTGTTAAAGGTATGAAGAAAGCCTGTAGGGCAAAACTGAGGAATCTGTCTGGTAGGTCTGCAAACTAACCCAAGTCTGTCTTGACAAGTAATGTTAGACAATGATTAGATTTTCACCCCACTCATGAAGAGGGGATTGGTCAATCAGTACCTTGCACTCCCTAAATTCCTTCATGATGTCACTCCTTTCTTTGTCAAACTTTGATTCCCTATAATTAAGTCAAAACCTATCAGCTGATTGATCCTTTGGCCCTGCACAAGTCTACATTGTTGATTAACTGTAGTGCCCTTTCTTTCCAGTTTGTCAGGGTTTGTCTAGGGTCAATGCCACAATTTATTTCTACAAAAACAATTGCATTCTGAGTCTTTCACTATAATCCACATGTTTGAGCTAATTTTGAAAAATGAAAAGAGTTTTATTAAGTAGGAACTAGAATTACAATGGCAATTGTGGAGACAGTTTTGCATATCAAAATAATTCATTTAGTGGGAGTTCTAGCAAACACAAGAGACCAAATACCAAGCATTTAAAGGTCATCTTTCTTTGGTAGTTTGCTGAGGCTTGAAACCAAACACTGATTCCAAGATGGTCTCTCGTTTAGCAAAGACCAAAGGAAATATTTATTCTGACTCTGAACTTTTCAAACCTCTTTTAGTCTACCCAAACTCATGTTCTTTACCAGCTTAGACCTTTTTGTCCTTGTGCTTATAAAATCCTTAAAAAAAAGCTACTTTTTTTCAAGGTCTTTTCCCCAAAAGACACAATCATGTTATACAGTGTCCCTTTTTTGGAGTCCAGCCAGGAGGTGGATGCTGCATAGTGAACTGTTAATGAAAATGATTATTAAGTATGAGATTGGAATAACAGGGAAGTGACTCCCAGAGATGAAGAGAATACTAAATAATTCAAAGTAGTTGATAAAGGAGGCATTGACTACCCGTGCAGCCAAGGCAGGGCACCCAAATGAGGACACAGCTGGGGAAGGACTCAAAGAGATGAAATCCGGGCCTCAGTGGACAAGGCTGTGGCTCACAGGATGGAGAGGAAGCCACTCCAGAAGGATGCACTGGGAATTTACTGAGGTGCCAGGGGAAGGTCCCCAGGGAGGTGTTATCCACAGACTTTCTCTGAAGATTCCTGAGGGTTTCAGGGAGCATCTCCCCCTAGGAAGGCATATACTGCTGACACTTAGAACACTCTTAGGTCACCTGGAGGATAGATCATGTGCTGGTGGCCATCTCATGTTGCAAGAGCCTGCCTGGGGGAGCACAAGACTTAAAAGAAATCCCTTCTCCAGGAAGGCCCCTCCAGCACCCCTACTAACACAGCTCAGTGCTGAGCCAGTGGCACAGGAGGAATTTGCACTGCTCAGCTCCATAATTACAGATTCAATAGTTGCAGGTAGACACAGAGCTGAGAGGTAAGAAATTACTCTCTCACAGTTCACCTCTGCAGCTTCCAGATGCACCATATATGCACATTTGAATTTCTGTACAGCAATAAAACAACCTTCTCTTCCCACTTAACAGGATACAGTTGTCCTTATTCCAAATCAAGACATTCTCTCTCTTTCTTCCAAATGAGTAACAATACAATAGTCATTATATGCTGCCTGCAATCTGATACATCGATCAGTGTAACACCTGGTAGGTGCTCCAGGGCTGCAACAGGTGGAAGAGCAGGATCATTCATTAATCAGAGAATCACTGCCCCACTTGAGGCTCCCTGTAACAGAGGAGATGGCCAAGAAGCAAACAATCAATGGTGCTATGAGGGAAATGAGCAGAGTAAGGAGCTATTACAGGATGAAATGATTTATATCCTGAAGGTAGTTGAGATGGGCAGGACTGACTAAGAGGCTGGGCCTGCAAAGATGAGAAATAGCTGGCCATTGGGAAGGCCAAGGGAGAAGAATTCCAGATGGAAGAAAAAAGAACACTAAGTAGAAGTTCAAGGGTGGGAAATGTTCAGCAGCGTTGCTGAATAAAAAGAGGTTGACAATTTGCCTTAAAGGTAAAGAGAGACAAAAATGAGTTTGGATCAATAGGTAGGAATATGAGCATACAGAATGGAAATTCAGTTTTCACTTTTTGTCCAAAATATGAACCAGCTTATAATATGAATATTAAAGGTATTTTCTTTACATACATAAGAAAGCAAAAAATTGATAAACTCCATAATGTCCTTTAAATTTGCTTTCATATATCTGTTTGCATTTAATGCTTATATGATGAATTCTTTGTAAAATTATAACCAAATCTTTAATGATATCTAGAAGTCTTCATATAATAACTCAAAGTTACTTGGGAACTCTGATTTTGCCATCTTGAATTAGAATCATAAGTCATCCTAGCAGCATAAGTAACTATCTGGTAGTTTGAATTATTTTTAATGTTGTAAAATTATGAAATGAACCTCTTACATGATGTCACCCCAGGTGGTAAAGAAAACAGTCACCAAATGCAGTTAAAGTATATGCATATTAATTATTGAATACTTTAGTTAAGGTTGTTAAAAATCAAAGAGAAAGAAAAATAAATAATGAAATACATTATAAAAGACAAATACAGCAACTCAATCAAGTGCACTAAAAATAAAAATTCCTATGAAAACTAAATATTCAATTAAATAAACTGTGAAGAAACTCAAGTATTAACTCTTTCCAAAAAAAATGAAGTAAACAAAATACTAATCTTTTATATTTTCTTCACTCTAGTTTCATTAGTACAAACCCTAAAATACATCATTAATTAAATTTTTCTATTAAAAGCGACATGTAAATTTAACCTACTTTATTATGGAGAAAATGTTATTATTAATGAGTAACATTAACCCAATAATTATTTAAATTGAGTAAAAGGGACATTACAGTAAAATGTAGTTATATAAATATAAACTAGATAATTTACATAAAATAAACTTAACATAGTATTCAAATAATTAATGTTGAAAATTACATTTTAATTGTTGATAAGTTTTTATCAGTATTGGAGTGACATAAACTATATTGCATTACACTTTCATTCTCTAATTTATTAGTAAATTCACATCTATTCACCTAATCACAATGCTTTGTGGATTCCTTGTTGCATGAAAGCATGTATGAAATTATTTTTATTGAGTATCATTGATATACAATCTTACATTAGTTTCAATATAGAACACAGTGGTTCAACAGTTACCCATGTTATTAAAACCTCACCCTCAGTAGTGCAGTTACTATCTGTCAACACAGGAATATGTTACAGAATCATGGAAAGCATCTATGAAATCTTATGAAAGCAAGATTTCACGATGAGCCATATTGAACTTTAAGCTTTGAAAGTATATATAATTTCACTGTTATTGATTTATATTTATATGAACTTTTTCAGGAAAAACAACTTGCAGTTCATATCAAATCAACTGAATGTTTTAAATCACCTCAACTAAAACTGCACAGAGGAAAGCTTGTTTACATTTTCAAATACATCTACCTTTGCCCAACTACAAGCCCCCAAATTGTATTTTAAATGAAGACCAAAATAAAATATAATTTTTCCTCTTTGCCACCTTTAGGATTTTATTTCACTCCATATATGTTAAAACTTTTATGATTCTAAGCACTTATCTCAAACATCAAAACCTCTAACTTACAGCAACTGATGTATCTTCATGTTTTTTATTATTCAATTATCCCTTCCCTCTTTGGCATTTTCTTTTTTAATCCAAATTCATTGAAGAGGCTTTTCTTTTCTTCAAAAATTTTTGCTCCCTAAATCCAGTGCTTTATCTGCTCATATTTAATTCAACCCTCCAGGTTTCCTTGTGTCTTCCTGCCCTCTGCTGTGCAACACCTAACTGGAAATCCTTCAACTTACAGGTCACTGAGACTTCCCCAGGGACTGACTGTAACTGTCACAGTGCCTAGCAGCATGGAGACATTTGTAGAAACATGGAATTTTCCTAGTTTGGGTCTGGAATCTGGAATTTAGTGCTGTGATCGGTACTGATAAAATGCCTTTCCAATCTTTTCTTCAAAACAAAACAGAGTCAGAAAATGAGGAGATAAGGATTGTATGCTTTGCTTTGGGTAACACAGTTCACAAAATTGAGCCTCTGTCAACAATCTCCTTTCTTAACTTTGAAAAATTGGTTTGTTTTTAATCCCATGTCTTTCTGTCCCTAAGCCTCCTGTACATGAGAGTTCTAATTTCCCTTCCAAAGTGCAAGGCCCTCAGAGGCAATTTTCATATTGACAAAAATTATATCAACATTTTACCAATGTCCTTTTAGGGTAATATTAAGAAATCCTTTATGAAAACAAACTATATCTTATATTTTTCATAGCATTAAACAGTTTCAACAGTTTAAAGCCTCTGCTGTCTTACATTAGCAGGCTCATCCTTTGGGAATGCTTTGGGTTGGATGCCCTGTGTTTTATACCTTGCTGTTCTGTCTTATTCCCTGTGGTAACATTGTCCTGTGTCCCACTATCATCAGTACACTTTGTTCCATGTACATGCCCTCCTCTTAGGAACATTTTACTTAGTTTTTACAAATATTAAAATTTTTTTTACTGTACGTTTTGTCCCACTGCAACTAAGAATGCTGCTGTCATAATTCAAGGTAGTAAGACTTAGTGCACAGACCATCCCACCCACCCCACTTTCATTAGTAATTCAAAATAACCCATCATAGGAAAGTTTTTTCTGCTCATTGCTTTGGAGAAGAAAACTATTGATGAGGTAGTCTTAGTTTCCTAAAGTGGTGTAAATTTAATTGTTTAGGTGTGTTAAGCTTGGTTATCAATGTTTTGAATGATTCCTTATAAAAATCTACCTCAAAGTCTGAGTGAAGACAGTTGTATCCAGACAAGCAGCTAACAATGGGAGGAAGATGGCTGTAGACAAGAAGCAGATAAGTGATTTTTTAAAGGTTAAATAGAATAGAGGAAATTAAATAAAAAGGAAACGTGTCTGTGAATCATTAACTTGTCACTACTAATCTCATAGTCTCAACCAGAGCATCCACAGAGAGGGGGTCTCAACCAGGAAGCTCCATGCAGGGCAGACATTGCCCTCTGCCACTTCTAAGAAAGCCCAGCAAAGGATGTAAGGTTATTGAATCCTACTCATTCATATGAGTACGTCATAGGGATCCTTCCTCTGCTTTATAGCTTTGAATGTTGCTCTGAAGTAATTAAAGGCTAAGCTAATTTTTTTTAATGAGTGACTTGATTATTTTTGCCCTGATGACTAGTATTCTTTCCTTACTCTGAATGTCAGGTGTCTTATCAGGATATGTCTTATTGTTTTGCAATTGCAAGTTTATTTCAGGAAAATATTCTTGAATCATATTATAAATTTATTCATATCTATTTGTTTTGTTTCTTCAGGAAAACAAATTCTTTATAACTTTAACTGTCTTCTTTCAGTTTCATATGTTTGTTTTCAATTGAATATATTTTAAACCTTGTTCTTTTCCACATGACTTTACTTAATTCCCCTTCCTTCCTTCCTTCTTCTTTTAGTGGGCTATCAGTATTGCAGGAAGGAAAAGTGTGAGTGTTAAGTAAAGCTATAGTGGGTAATCTTTGTTACCTGGAGTTCACATTTCACATTAACATGCACACACACAAACCCACAATAAGCACACACACAGATGTGCACACACACACACACACACACACACACACAAACACACACAAAACATCCCTCATAAACATAGTGGGCAAGAATGAAGCTCTGACAGGACTTTAAAGTTTTAACATAGTAAGTTCCAGAACTCCCCTTCTCACATGGACATGCTGAATGAACAGATGCACACAGAGCAATTCCCTCTGCAAGAAATCCAGAAATGAGCTGAGCAGCTCCTACACGTCAGGTGAAGGAGAAAATGGGGGGTGACTCTGATCCTCCCTGGAGACCAGAGAGGCCAGTGATACCTCCCCATCCTTTCTCTCTAGGCCACTCCAAATTGCCATTATGTCCCTGGAGCAAGCTAGTATGCTAGTCTGTGCTGCAGCTTTTGTGGCTGCAGCACCAGGGATGGGCTCCAGACCACCTGGCTCTGAGAGCCAGCAGAGCTTCCATTCTGCAGTCACACATACTACAGCCACATTCTGAACTGCTGCCTTCCCATAACTCATCACAGAGGGTGCAGGCAGAAACAACCACCTCCATTGCGTCCATAAGAACACATATTATTTATTAGCAAGAGGCGTGGCTTCATTTAGCTAGAGGTGGTCCAGTGATGCCTAGGCATCATTTCTTCATAATATTTTGGACAAAAGTAGGAGGCAGAAAGATACATTAAAAAGAGAGTGGTACTTTTTGCATTTCTCATTCCTTTAATCAGAAGTAAAGGCTTCTCAGGAAGTTCCAATACATGTTTACTTTTCTTGACCAAAATTGGGTAATGAAGTTAGTTGTTCATTGCTACCAAAGTTTGGGAACTCAGAATATAGCTTGTTCATTCATTCTAATGTAAGGCCGTTAAGAAATCAGAACTACAGAATGGCTGCTAAGTAACCATTCAATAAATTCAGCCCAATAAGCAAAAGACTAAGTACAAAATGAAGGACAGCGGGGTAAAAGATCATAGGAAAGGAGGAGAAGGGAGATTTAATGATCTGGAAAGGAAATATGTTTTAAATTTGGAATTCAAAAATACATCTCATGCTATTTCCACAACTCTTGTATTTGATTCATTTCATAATGAAGACTTCAGAAATATAGAACAGTAATTGAGAGCTCAAAAATTCCACATTCGGGTTGTACGGACTATAGAAAATTACATAAACTAGGGAATTTTAAGAAATGGAATTGGCTTGAAGGTCGAATATTTCATGGTTGTTTTCAGTTCTTTGCTTTAGTCTTGCTTTGAGGTTTCTTGTTTGAAACTACCCTGATATTGAACCATCTGATACACAAGTCAGAGTTTACATGTAGTCATGGATCCAGACACAAAGGGTTGTAGTTGCTTAGCAATATGACTTATTGAACTACACATGGATGCATGTTAATCTTCGTTTTTAGTTCAATGATATCCACTCTGATTCACAAATTATTAGGGCTAATTTTCCATTTGACCAAGCTAGCATTAATTTGCATCTAAAATCTATCTAGAGTCTAGAATCTAAATCCAGAATTGAAATCTGACTCCAGAATCTGAAATTCTGGATTAGGTATGCATACAGTCTCAGCCCCAAGGTCCTCTAGAACAGTTTTACTAGTTGCTTTACCATCACCTTAAAGGTATGTCCAACTCATAGCCAGGGCAAGGGGATCCTCGTGGCCACCCAAGACATTTCAGCTTAGTCAATTCTCAAATTTAGGGTCAATCTTATGACCACAACTACTGTTATCAATTCTGCTATATAATTCTATTTCAGATGCAAATGAAAGAAATTCATCTTCAAACTAGCTCACAAAAATTAAATTTATTGAATCAGTAAATCAGGAAGTTCAAGTCATGAATTTTCAGAAATAGGTGTTTTTAGGGTTTTAAATGATATAACCAGAAATGTGAATCAATTTTTCCCTCTACATTATTCAGTGCTGGATTCATTCTCAAAAAGCTCTATCCTATGAGACAAAAAAGAGGACAATTGATCCTATAGGCTTATATTGCTTTCCCAGTCACATTTTCCTTATCATCCCACAGAAGGCCAAGACATTTCCTTCAGTTTTCTTTCTTAGGTTATCAGATGAATGTCAAGCCAAGGACTGAGTCCAGCATTGTAGAGTCATCCTGTTGGCAAGGACTGGGTCATATGTCTTTCCTTGGGATAATGTGGAGATGGGGTTATTTTCATGTAAACATAATGGAAATGGTTTTCAATAATAAGCATGTATTCTCCTATCAGAAGGATGGAGAAGGAGAATAGGATGAAATAATGCAGACAATAGCTACTCTAGTCATCATACTTCAAAAAAGTATGATTAACAAGTATGAGAAAGATCAGTGCACCCCTATGTTTATCGCAGCACTATTTACAATAGCCAAGAATTGGAAGCAACCTAAATGTCCATCGATAGATGTATGGATAAAGAAGATGTGGTACATATACACAATGGAATACTACTCAGCCATAAGAAAAGGGCAAATCCAATCATTTGCAGCAACATGGATGGAGCTGGAGGGTATTATGCTCAGTGAAACAAGCCAAGCGGAGAGAGAGAAATACCAAATGATTTCACTTATCTGTGGAATATAAGAACAAAGGAAAAACTGAAGGAACAAAACAGCAGCAGAATCACAGAGCTCTAGAATGTACTAACAGGTACCAAAGGGAAAGGGACTGGGGAGGATGGGTGGGTACGGAGGGATAAGGGCAGGGAGAAGTAGGGGGGTATTAAGATTAGCATGCATGGGGGGGGTAGGAGAAAAGGGAGGGCTGTACAACACAGAGAAGGCAAGTAGTGATTCTACAACATTTTGCTATGCTGATGGACAGTGACTGTAAAGGGGTTTATAGGGGGGACCTGGTATAGGGGAGAGCCTAGTAAACATAATGTTCATCATGTAAGTGTAGATTAGTGATACCAAAAAAAAAAAAAAAAAAAAAAGGGCAGTTCCTGTGTGGTAACCTCCAATGAGTTCTACACAAGAGTATAAAGGGCATATAAAAGTGTAGGCAAAGGGTCTGTTTGTGTTTATATAGAGGATCAAAGCCTAAGTGGGCTACCCCGAAAATGAACTAAGATGTGATAAGAAAAAGAACTTCCAACATCTGCACTCTCTGGAAGACTCATGCCAGAAGATGATCATCAAAAAACCCCAACAAAGATCCACGCACTGCTACAGCTGTAGATGCACTCATCCCACCAGTTCCTGGACTTGCCATGGGAATGAGGAAGGAGATATCTAAGCTGGCCTGTGCATACAGTAAAACAACAAATTTGACTGGATCTATACTGTTGGAACTCAATCAAGAATTAGGAGAAGTGCAAATTGTAGCGCTCCAAAATCTTACAACTACAGACTATTTACTGCTAAAAGAACATAAGGAATGTGAACATTCCACAGGAATGGGTTGTTTTAATTTGTCTGATTTCTCTCAGACTGTTCAAGTTCAGTTGGACAATATCCACCATATCATAGATAAGTTTTCACAAATGCCTAAGGTGCCTAACTGGTTTTCTTGGTTTCACTGCAGATGGCTGGTAATTACAGATATTCTTTGGTTATGTAACTATACTCCTATTATGTTAATGTGTGTGCGCAATTTAAGTAGTAGCTTAAAACCTATACATGCTGAAGTTACTCTACAAGAAGATATGTCAAAGAAATAATCAATCTTCCCATGTTTTCTGCCGCCTGCTACTTCTATAGCTTTTCTTCTTCCCTCCTAATTACAACCCTTAAATAGAATTCGTGCCTCATATCAAATTTACCGAGTATCATAATTCTTCCAAGTGGTAAAGATACCTCAAGACAAATGCTGGGCATAGAAGCCACAGGGCATAAATATGCAAAGAAGTAAAAAAATAACTTTTTCAAACAATAAGGCTTCTCTCTCACTTACCAACTTTACATTTCCCTGTATGGACCCGGAAGATGACTGGTTAGCCAGAGACGGGTAAGATTCCTCAAGGGAGGAACAACCTAAGACAGGCACAGTCGCAGGGGGGTCATCAGGTGAGAAATTGGGGATCAACAGAGGTGAGGCTTAGAACCTCACCCCCCTGTTCTGAGAGAAATCTTCTGCATACGTGGATGTTTTATTGCCCTTGTCTAGCTTGGATTAACACATAGTCTACAGGCACACACCTGATCATCTACATTTGCTCTCTTACAACACTAAACTATGTTTTCTACCTTTATCTTGTATCTACCTACCACTTCAGCATTTTATTAAAAATAATAATAATAAAGAGAGAAATGTGGTATCCACATATAAATCAAGTATAAAAATCAAATGTGTATTCATATTTGAACTGACTGTTTATAGTTCATAATGCATGAGCAAAACCGAAGGTTTCTGTGATGGCTGCCCTTGTACTGTTCACCATGTAAGAACTTATTCACCATGTAAGAACTTTTTCACTATGTAAGAATTTGTTCTCCATGTAAGAACTTGTTTGTTATGCCTCAGAAGATTGGAGACTGACGAAAATTAGGCTTGGGGTGGATTAATGATTGTGCATTGAGCATTGACTCCTCTATACAGAATTTTATTGTTGTTAACAACCATTTGATCAATAAATATGAGAGATGCCCTCACACACACACACACACAAAAAAAGTATACACTTCCAATGGTAAAATAATAAGTAACCGGGATGTAATGAATATAGTCAAGATATTGTAACAGCTTGGTAAGGTGATAGCTGGTACCTAGAATTGTCATGTATATAAATGTTGAACACCTGAAACTAATGTAATGTAATACTGTGTGTCAACTACCCTTCAATAAAAAATAATTATCTACAAAAAAAAAAAAGTGTGATTAAGGGAAAGATAAGATTATCAAAGAGTAATATCTTAAAAATGTTGTAAAGTTATTGGTACTAGGTTGCGTCCTTTTTTTATTTGTAATTTTACTATTTTGAGTCACAATGGTAAAGGCATGAAGCAATAAAGAGTGTTCTTGAAAGTGCCAATGTTCCTGACAATCAGTGATGGTTGTTCAAATTAATAGACTAACATGATATTTTATAGAAATAAGCCAGTGCATGCCATGTAGAGTTACAGAGTTCAATTAGGGATATTAAATTTTTTAGGCAGTAAAAGTGAAAGATCACCCATAAAATTGTATACAAATATAGAGCTTTCTGAAGGATGTGTGTGTATGTGCATGTGTGTGTGAAGTGATCATGCATAAGAGAGTACAACAATGTATGCCTGAAGAATGTTTTTTTCCTTCTTTGTTAGTTCCCAAATCATAAACAGTGAATGTTATATGGAATCCATACCATTCTTTAAGGCATCTATTCAGTTATAAGAACTTAAGTTGGACCTATTATCTGGTGGAAGATTGACTTTCAGAAACAGTTATAATCTAAAGCAAGCAAATCTATCCATGGTTCTGAAATGACACTTTTCTGTAGTCTGTCTGTAATCTTTTCAATGTTGCATTCAAGATAATAGAGAAGTTTTTAAAAATAAAGCTTCCTTTCATATATCTAATATGCTATCTTCCTATTCACGATGGTTTATGATATACACATTTTTAGCACCTTTCTCTTCCAAAGTTTTATTGGAATAAATGACTACACCTAAAAATAAAATTTAACTTATTTCACCACTTTGAATCTAGAAAAGCTACCAGCAGACCTGAGCATTGAGGAATTAATGGACCCAGTACAGCAGGTGAGAAAGAAAGGACATAAAAATAAGTTCAAATTTAAGCTAAGTCTAGAAATAGTACAAAGATATAAAGCAGCAGGGAATGTGAGAGCATGGGAGGAAGTCAGCTTTGCACTGCTGGTCAGCTAATAAGCCAAAGGACAAGAGTGAAGAGCGTCATGTCTTACAGCAGGCATGAGGATGGGGAGATTATCCTGGATTATCCATATGGGCCCAATATGATTATGTGCTTTTATAGTGAAAGGAGAAAAGCAGAAGAGTCAGAGGACATCTGATGGAAAAGGCACAATTTGGAGTGATGTGACTATAAATTTGGGTAGCCTCCAGAACCTGGAAAGGGCAAAGGATATCTACTCCCTCAGCCTGCAGAAAGAATTTAGCTCTGCCAGAACCTTGGTTTCAGCTTCATAAATCTTATTTTGGATTCTGACTTCCAGAACTGTAAAATAGGAAAAGGTAATAAATTTGTATTGTGTCCACTAAATCTGTGGTGATTCTTTACAGCAGCGATAAGAAACTAATACAAATCTCCAAGAAAGGAATTTTCAATCTTTGCACGTAAGCAACAAAAAAAGTGTGTGGAAGTTGATGTTCAGTCCTGGAGAGTTGTATGTATTTGTCTTGTGTTTGTTTTGTTAGAGCCGAGAAGCAAGACAGTGCCCTGCTTGTCCTGGTAGCATGCTTGGGATGCTCACGCTGAAGATAGCATCCCATTGTGGATATGTCCAGGTGGCTGCAAATCCCACCCTCCCACTCCACCACCAGAGTTAACAAGTCCACTGAGGCCCTACATGTACTACAAGAAAGTAGAAATTTCTGATTTGCATGTAGCAAGTACACTCAGATATCAGAAGTGTTCTTTAAAACATCTAAATTGAATGTAGAATCTAGGATTCTAGGCTTGACCAATATCTGCAGAAAACAGAAAACATATAAGAGCGGTACTAAATCCAATAAAGATCTCATTTCAAAGAAAACAGAGTTAATGAAGAACATAGAGAAGTGAAAAAAAATTAAAATGAAGTCTTAACATTCCCAATTAAGTTCATTATATTTGAGGATTTTTTTGTACTTTCAGTTCCTTTTTCTCCTACATCTTATTGTGGTGCTCTCTCTCATCTCATCTGGATTTCAAATTTTACTTCTCCAAGAGGATTTCCTGAATGCAGGCACACACACACACACACACACACACACACACACACACACACGTAGAAAAATAAAACCCTCCCTGTTATATTTTTCCCTTTTACTTAATTTTTTATAATTTATTACTCTAATCAAGAAAGTAGGATCAGAGAGGATTTACTCAACTTGAGAAAAGGACATCTACAAAAAACCTACAGCGTACTTAATGGTGGGAAAACAAGATAATTTTCCCTAAGATTGGAAACAAGGCAGGGATGTGCCCACTCACCACTTCAATACAACATTGTGCTGTGAGTCCTAGATAAGCCAGTGGGACAAGACAATGAAATAAAAGGCACACCAATTGTGAAGAAAGAGATAAAACTGTCTCTATTCATATGATATCATTGGTTTAGAAAATTCCAAAGATTTAAAAAAACTCTTGGAACTAATAAGCAATTATAGCAAGGTTGTACAACACAGGATTAATACACAAAAGTCAACTATCTCATGTACAGCTGCAAAGAATAACTGGAATTTGAAAATTAAAAACACACAGAAATTACACTGGCACCAAAAAATGCTTAAACATAAATCTAACAAAGTATTTCCACTATCTATATGATGAAAACTAAAATCTCTGATGATGGAAATCAAAGATGATCTAAATAAACAGAAAGATATTCCAAGTTCATAAATAGAAAGTCTCAATATTTGTAAGACAGCAGTTATTTCTCACATGATCTATAGATTCAATGCAGTCCCACCAAGTTACTTTGTAGATATTGACAAACTGATTCTAAGGTTTACATGGAAAGGCAGAATAACCAATGATATAAATTGAACAGAATTGCAGCTTTACTTTGCTGGCATCCAACATTTGTTAAATATCATACCATATCTTTAGTGAAGAGAAATTACCATAATTATATAAGACCAATTTATTTACTGTTTATATGTTTTGAACTTAAGTTGAAAAAAGAAAACAAATATTTTAGGGTTTATAAGTGATATCATTCCTCTCATGCTCTGACCCTCTTCCCAGCTATGGTCTTAATAAGGACTAATTAAATAAGCTTTGATACATGGAACAAACAGAAATACTGAAACAAGTGATGATATGAGAAGTGAAGATAAAGGGCAAACTCTTGACTGACCAATAACCTCTACACTACTGAGAATTTGTTTTTCTAAGGAAAACAACAAACTTTTCTGACTTTGTTGTGATTTAAACTCATTAACTGCTTCTCTTACAAGCTGACCAATCGGTTATATCTTCTCAATTATTTAATGTGTAGAAGAAACCTACATAATTTTATAATTTGCTATATTATTTGGCAATACAGATTTCTTTTAAAGCCCAATTTAAGTTTATCACATGAGAATTTTCATAAATCAGGTACGATTACAGTGACATAATTGTTGGTCATTATGCTGTATTCGCACTTTTATTTGCAGCCCTGTTTCTCCCAGGTACATCCTATTTTGCTTCATTATATCACCAGATCAGTGAGCATTAATACTACAGCTTGGATAACATCAATCACAGACTATGCCTGTACTGAAAAGGAGCTATTTTCTATAGGATCACAAGAGTGTGATTTACAATAATGTATTTTGGTTCGTACTTAAAGATACTGTAGAAATCTGAACAGAGAAGACTTAACAACAGTACTTTAGTGTACTGTTTCCTAATGCTAATCACATTCATCAAGCCAATTACAGATGAGAATTGAAAAAGTGACAGAAAAAAGAACATACTTCAAGGAGCAAGCAATGAAAATAAAGAATGTAACTAATATTTACTGAGAAATTATTTTGGACTAGGCATTACTCTAAGTCATTTCCTAACACTGACTGTGTAATTTTCACAGAAACTGTATAGGATAGGTTATTTTTATCCCTATTTTGCACATAAGGCAGCCAAGACCCAGAGAGTTTTAGAAACTTCCCCCATGTTACAAAGCTAATAAGTGGATAAGCAAAGATTGAAATGAGGCAACCTGACTTTATACTAAATTCTCTCAACATTTACACCATTCTTGGATGTTTCTAAATGCAGTAAATGGTGGCTGTGATCACTTGAAGTGGAAAAGAAATAACAGTAAAACCAAATATACAGTAAACATTAAAATATTGTTGTAATTATATAAAAAACTGTCTAAGATGACTGAATTAGATGTTTGAGTTTATGCTGATGATAGATAGGTATAGAATCTATCTGTATACATATCTCTCTATATACATAGCATCCCTGGTGTCAATCTGTGCTATATGATGCTTTATAATTATTATCAGTCTGGAGTAGTATGAAAAGGTTTAATTGATAAATCATATGTTAAAACTCAGTAGAGGACAAGGAAGCACACTGACTAGCCAACACTTCCAGTCTCCATATCCTGGACTTTTCATTTATGTGGATTCACAAAATATGTGTTATTTGTGATTAGCTTCTTTCACTAAGCATAGGTGTTTTCAAGAGTCATCCGTGATGTAGCATATATCATTATTTCTCATTTTTTATGGCTGAAAAATTCCACTGTGTGAATATGCCACATTTCATTTGCCTTTTCATCAGTTCATGAACACTTGGACTGTTTCCACTTTGGCTATTCTGAATGCTGCTGCTATGAATATTCATGTACAAGCTATTAAATGGACATATGTGCTCATTTTTTTGTAGAAACAGAATTGCTAGGTCATATCATAACTCTAGTTTTAACATTGTGAGGCTATGAAATGCTGTTTTCCAAAGTGGCTGCATCGTTTCACAATCTCACCATCATAAAAGTACATTCCAGTTATTCCAAAAACTCACCAGTACTTGATTTTTTTATCTTATCCATCTTAGTTGGTGGAAAGTGGTACCTCATTTGGTATTGAAACACATTTCCCTGGTGACTAATAAGCATCTTTTTGCATGCTCTTCAGCCATCTGTGACTTCTTTAAGGAAGTGTCTATTTAAATCCATCACCAGTTTTTATTTGAGATTTTATCCTTTTATTGTTGGTTGAGTGAGTTCTTTATGCCTCTTAGATATAAACCTAGTATCTTATATATGACTTAATTTGCCTATTCACTTTTCGCTTTTTTAATGGTACGTTTGAAGTACAAATTTTTTTATTTTAATGCCGTCCAACTTACCTAGCTTTTTTCTTTTGTCTATGTGCCTTTGCTGTTATACCTAAGAATTCCTTGCCAAATTCAAAATCATTAGGATTTATCCCTCTGTTTTCTTCTATGAATTTAATAATTTTAACTCTTACATGCATTTAGGTCTATGTAAAGTGGACCTAAATAAAGAATATAACATCTGAGAGGGAGGGGCGGAAGATGGCGGCATGAGTAGAGCAGCGGAAATCTCCTCCCAAAACAACATATATCTATGAAAATATAACAAAGACAACCCTTCCTAGAATAAAGACCAGAGGACACAGGACAATATCCAGATCACATCCACACCTGAGAGAACCCAGCGCCTCGCTAAGGGGGTAAGATACAAGCCCCGGCCCCGCGGGAGCCGAGCGCCCCTCCCCCCAGCTCCCGGCGGGAGAAGAGCAGGCAGAGCGGGAGGGAGACGGAGCCCAGGGCTGCCGAACACCCAGCCCCAGCCATCCGGGCCAGAGTGCAGGGCCCTCGATACTGGGAAAACAGGGCAGCAAGAACAGTGAGCAGGCACTGGAGGCTGGGCCACAGAGGACATACGAAAAGCGCGCGACCATTTTTTATTTTTTTGCTTTTTTGCTGCTTTGTTTTGGCGAGCGCTTTTTGGAAGTCTTAAAGGGACAGGGACCCCAATACTAGGGAAACAGGGCAGAAAGACCGGTGAGCAGAGGCCTGAGGCTGGCACCGGAGAATAAAGAAAAACAAACGAACACCTTTTTTTTTTAATTAAAAAAATTTTTTTTTTTTTAATTAAAAAAATTTTTTTTCTTGTTTTTTTTTGTGGTCGTTGTTTTGTTTTGGCGGGTGCTTTTTGGAAGTCTTAAAGGAGCAGGGCGGGTCACTTAATCCAGAGGTAGGGAATCCGGGATCTCTGGGCACCCTAACCCCTGGGCTGCAGGGAGCAGGGAGGCCCCTTACGGAGATAAATAGCCTCCCAGCAGCTCCTGCTCCAACGCGACTCCACCATTTTGGAGTAGCTGCCAGAGCCAGGCCACGCCCACAGCAACAGCGGAGATTAACTCCATAGCAGCCGGGCAGGAAGCAGAAACCCTATCTGCGCGCAGCTGCGCAGCACAAGCCACTAGAGGCCGCTGTTCTCCCAGGAGAGGAGGGCCACAAACCAACAAGAAAGGAAGTCCTTCCAGTCGTCCCAGTTCTGCAGACTATTCCTATCACCATGAAAAGGCAAAGCTACAGGCAGACAAAGATCACAGAGACAACACCAGAGAAGGAGACAGACCTAACCAGTCTTCCTGACAAAGAATTCAAAATAAGAATCATAAACATGCTGACAGAGATGCAGAGAAATACGCAAGAAAAATGGGATGAAGTCCGGAAAGAGATCACAGATGCCAGAAAGGAGATCGCAGAAATGAAACAAACTCTGGAAGGGTTTATAAGCAGAATGGATAGAATGCAAGAGGCCATTGATGGAATTGAAATCAGAGAACAGGAACGCATAGAAGCTGACATAGAGAGAGACAAAAGGATCTCCAGGAATGAAACAATATTAAGAGAACTGTGTGACCAATCTAAAAGGAACAATATCCGTATTATAGGGGTCCCAGAAGAAGAAGAGAGAGGCAAAGAGATGGAAAGTATCTTAGAAGAAATAATTGCTGAAAACTTCCCCACACTGGGGGAGGAAGTAATCAAACAGACCACGGAAATACACAGAACCCCCAACAGAAAGGATCCAAGAAGGGCAACACCAAGACACATAATAATTAAAATGGCAAAGATCAAGGACAAGGAAAGAGTGTTAAAGGCAGCTAGAGAGAAAAAGGTCACCTATAAAGGGAAACCCATCAGGCTAACGTCAGATTTCTCAACAGAAACCCTACAGGCCAGAAGAGAATGGCATGATATATTTAATACAATGAAACAGAAGGGCCTTGAACCAAGGATACTGTATCCAGCACGACTATCATTCAAATATGACGGTGGGATTAAACAATTCCCAGACAAACAAAAGCTGAGGGAATTTGCTTTCCACAAACCACCTCTACAGAACATCTTACATGGACTGCTCTAGATGGGAGCACTCCTAGAAGGAGCACAGCACAAAACACCCAACATATGAAGAATCGAGGAGGAGGAACAAGAAGGGAGAGAAGAAAAGAAGCTCCAGACAGTGTATATAACAGCTCAATAAGCGAGCTAAGTTAGGCAGTAAGATACTAAAGAGGCTAACCTTGAACCTTTGGTAACCACGAATTTAAAGCCTGCAATGGCAATAAGTACATATCTTTCAGTAGTCACCCTAAATGTTAATGGGTTGAATGCACCAATCAAAAGACACAGAGTAACAGAATGGATAAAAAAGCAAGACCCATCTATATGCTGCTTACAAGAAACTCACCTCAAACCCAAAGACATGTACAGACTAAAAGTCAAGGGATGGAAAAACATATTTCAAGCAAACAACAGTGAGAAGAAAGCAGGGGTTGCAGTACTAATATCAGACAAAATAGACTTCAAAACAAAGAAAGTAACAAGAGATAAAGAAGGACACTACATAATGATAAAGGGCTCAGTCAAACAAGAGGATATAACCATTCTAAATATATATGCACCCAACACAGGAGCACCGGCATATGTGAAACAAATACTAACAGAACTAAAGGGGGATATAGACTGCAATGCATTCATTCTAGGAGACTTCAACACACCACTCACCCCAAAGGATAGATCCAATGGGCAGAAAATAAGTAAGGACACGGAAGCACTGAACAACACAGTAGAGCAGATGGACCTAAGGACCTAATAGACATCTATAGAGCTCTACATCCAAAAGCAGCGGGATATACATTCTTCTCAAGTGCACATGGAACATTCTCCAGAATAGACCACATACTAGGCCACAAAAAGAGCCTCAGAAAATTCCAAAAGATTGAAATCCTA
The DNA here is from genome assembly GCF_030020395.1 of Manis pentadactyla. Lineage (NCBI taxonomy): Eukaryota > Metazoa > Chordata > Mammalia > Pholidota > Manidae > Manis > Manis pentadactyla. The sequence goes on along the minus strand of NC_080021.1, from coordinate 87,007,803 downwards.
CCAACCAACTTTTCAGACCACAAAGGCATAAAACTAGAAATAAACTGTACAAAGAAAGCAAAGAGGCTCACAAACACATGGAGGCTTAACAACACGCTCCTAAATAACCAATGGATCAATGACCAAATCAAAATGGAGATCCAGCAATATATGGAAACAAATGACAACAACAACACTAAGCCCCAACTTCTGTGGGACACAGCAAAAGCAGTCTTAAGAGGAAAGTATATAGCAATCCAAGCATATTTAAAAAAGGAAGAGCAATCCCAAATGAATGGTCTAATGTCACAATTATCGAAATTGGAAAAAGAAGAACAGATGAGGCCTAAGGTCAGCAGAAGGAGGGACATAATAAAGATCAGAGAAGAAATAAATAAAATTGAGAAGAATAAAACAATAGCAAAAATCAATGAAACCAAGAGCTGGTTGTTCGAGAAAATAAACAAAATAGATAAGCCTCTAGCCAGAATTATTAAGAAGAAAAGAGAGTCAACACAAATCAACAGTATCAGAAACGAGAAAGGAAAAATCACGACGGACCCCACGGAAATGCAAAGAATTATTGGAGGATACTATGAAAACCTATATGCTAACAAGCTGGGAAACCTAGAGGAAATGGACAACTTCCTAGAAAAATGTAACCTTCCAAGATTGACCCAGGAAGAAACAGAAAATCTAAACAGACCAATTACCAGCAACGAAATTGAAGAGGTAATAAAAAAACTACCAAAGAACAAAACCCCCGGGCCAGATGGATTTACCTCGGAATTTTATCAGACATACAGGGAAGACATAATACCCATTCTCCTTAAAGTTTTCCAAAAAATAGAGGAGGAGGGGATACTCCCAACCTCATTCTATGAAGCTAACATCACCCTAATACCAAAACCAGGCAAAGACCCCACCAAAAAAGAAAACTACAGACCAATATCCCTGATGAACGTAGATGCAAAAATACTCAACAAAATATTAGCAAACCGAATTCAAAAATACATCAAAAGGATCATACACCATGACCAAGTGGGATTCATCCCAGGGATGCAAGGATGGTACAACATTCGAAAGTCCATCAACATCATCCACCACATCAACAAAAAGAAAGACAAAAACCACATGATCATCTCCATAGATGCTGAAGAAGCATTTGACAAAGTTCAACATCCATTCATGTTAAAAACTCTCAGCAAAATGGGAATAGAGGGCAAGTACCTCAACATAATAAAGGCCATCTATGATAAACCCACAGCCAACATTATATTGAATAGCGAGAAGCTGAAACCATTTCCTCTGAGATCGGGAACTAGACAGGGATGCCCACTCTCTCCACTGTTATTTAACATAGTACTGGAGGTCCTAGCCACGGCAATCAGACAAAATAAAGAAATACAAGGAATCCAGATTGGTAAAGAAGAAGTTAAACTGTCACTATTTGCAGATGACATGATACTGTACATAAAAAACCCTAAAGACTCCACCCCAAAACTACTGGAACTGATATCGGAATACAGCAAAGTTGCAGGATACAAAATCAACACACAGAAATCTGTGGCTTTCCTATATACTAACAATGAACCAACAGAAAGAGAAATCAGGAAAACAACTCCATTCACAATTGCATCAAAAAAAATAAAATACCTAGGAATAAATCTAACCAAAGAAGTGAAAGACTTATACTCTGAAAACTACAAGTCACTCTTAAGAGAAATTAAAGGGGACACTAACAGATGGAAACTCATCCCATGCTCGTGGCTAGGAAGAATTAATATCGTCAAAATGGCCATCCTGCCAAAGCAATATACAGATTTGATGCAATCCCTATGAAACTACCAGCAACATTCTTCAATGAACTGGAACAAATAATTCAAAAATTCATATGGAAACACAAAAGACCCCGAATAGCCAAAGCAATCCTGAGAAAGAAGAATAAAGTAGGGGGGATCTCACTCCCCAACTTCAAGCTCTACTATAAAGCCATAGTAATCAAGACAATTTGGTACTGGCACAAGAGCAGAGCCACAGACCAATGGAACAGACTAGAGAATCCAGACATTAACCCAGACATATATGGTCAATTAATATTTGATGAAGGAGCCATGGACATACAATGGCGAAATGACAGTCTCTTCAACAGGTGGTGCTGGCAAAACTGGACAGCTACATGTAGGAGAATGAAACTGGACCATTGTCTAACCCCATTTACAAAAGTAAACTCAAAATGGATCAAAGACCTGAATGTAAGCCATGAAACCATTAAACTCTTGGAAGAAAACATAGGCACAAACCTCTTAGACATAAACATGAGTGACCTCTTCTTGAACATATCTCCCCGGGCAAGGAAAACAACAGCAAAAATGAGTAAGTGGGACTATATTAAGCTGAAAAGCTTCTGTACAACAAAAGACACCATCAATAGAACAAGAAGGATCCCTACAGTATGGGAGAATATATTTGAAAATGACACATCCGATAAAGGCTTGACGTCCAGAATATACAAGGAGCTCTCACGCCTCAACAAACAAAAAACAAATAACCCAATTAAAAAATGGGCAGAGGAACTGAACAGACAGTTCTCCATAAAAGAAATACAGATGGCCAACAGACACATGAAAAGATGCTCCACATCGCTAATTATCAGAGAAATGCAAATTAAAACTACAATGAGGTATCACCTCACACCAGTAAGGATGGCTGCCATCCAAAAGACAAACAACAACAAATGTTGGCGAGGCTGTGGAGAAAGGGGAACCCTCCTACACTGCTGGTGGGAATGTAAGTTAGTTCAACCATTGTGGAAAGCAGTATGGAGGTACATCAAAATGCTCAAAACAGACTTACCATTTGACCCAGGAATTCCACTCCTAGGAATTTACCCTAAGAACGCAGCAATCAAGTTTGAGAAAGACAGATGCACCCCTATGTTTATTGCAGCACTATTTACAATAGCCAAGAATTGGAAGCAACCTAAATGTCCATCAATAGATGAATGGATAAAGAAGATGTGGTACATATACACAATGGAATACTACTCAGCTATAAGAAAAGGGCAAATCCAATCATTTGCAGCAACATGGATGGAGCTGGAGGGTATTATGCTCAGTGAAACAAGCCAAGCGGAGAAAGAGAAATACCAAATGATTTCACTTATCTGTGGAATATAAGAACAAAGGAAAAACTGAAGGAACAAAACAGCAGCAGAATCACAGAACTCAAGAATGGACTAACAGGTACCAAAGGGAAAGGGACTGGGGAGGATGGGTGGGTATGGAGGGATAAGGGGGGGAGAAGTAGGGGGGTATTAAGATTAACATGCATGGGGGGGTAGGAGAAAAGGGAGGGCTGTACAACACAGAGAAGGCAAGTAGTGATTCTACAACATTTTGCTATGCTGATGGACAGTGACTGTGAAGGGGTTTATAGGGGAGACCTGGTATAGGGGAGAGCCTAGTAAACATAATATTCGTCATGTAAGTGTAGATTAGTGATAGCAAAAAAAAAAAAAAAAAAGGGCAGTTCCTGTGTGGTAACCTCCAACGAGTTCTACACAAGGGTATAAAGGGCATATAAAAGTGTAGGCAAAGGGTCTGTTTGTGTTTATACAGAGGATCAAAGCCTAATTGTGCTTCCCCGAAAATGAACTAAGATACGATATGAAAAAGAACTTCCAACATCTGCACTCTCTGGAAGACTCATGCCAGAAGATGATCATCAAAAAACCCCAACAAAGATCCACGCACTGCTACAGCTGTAGATGCACTCATCCCACCAGTTCCTGGACTTGCCATGGGAATGAGGAAGGAGATATCTAAGCTGGCCTGTGCATACAGTAAAACAACAAATTTGACTGGATCTATACTGTTGGAACTCAACCAAGAATTTGGAGAAGTGCAAATTGTAGCGCTCCAAAGTCTTACAACTACAGACTATTTACTGTTAAAAGAACATATGGCATGTGAACAGTCCCCAGGAATGGGTTGTTTTAATTTGTCTGATTTCTCTCAGACTGTTCAAGTTCAGTTGGACAATATCCACCATATCATAGATAAGTTTTCACAAATGCCTAAGGTGCCTAACTGGTTTTCTTGGTTTCACTGCAGATGGCTGGTAATTACAGATATGCTTTGGTTATGTAACTATACTCCTATTATGTTAATGTGTGTGCGCAATTTAAGTAGTAGCTTAAAACCTATATATGCTGAAGTTACTCTACAAGAAGATTTGTCAAAGAAATAATCAATCTTCCCATGTTTTCTTCCGCCTGCTACTTCTATAGCTTTTCTTCTTCCTTCCTAATTACAACCCTTAAATAGAATTCATGCCTCATATCAAATTTACCGAGTATCATAATTCTTCCAAGTGGTAAAGATACCTCAAGACAAATGCTGGGCATAGAAGCCACAGGGCATAAATATGCAAAGAAGTAAAAAAATAACTTTTTCAAACAATAAGGCTTCTCTCTCACTTACCAACTTTACATTTCCCTGTATGGCCCCGGAAGATGACTGGTTAGCCAGAGACGGGTAAGATTCCTCAAGGGAGGAACAACCTAAGACAGGCACAGTCGCAGGGGGGACATCAGGTGAGAAATTGGGGATCAACAGAGGTGAGGCTTAGAACCTCACCCCCCCGTTCTGAGAGAAATGTTCTGCATACGTGGATGTTTTATTGCCCTGGTCTAGCTTGGATTAACACATAGTCTACAGGCACACACCTGATCATCTACATGTGCTCTCTTACAACACTAAACTATGTTTTCTACCTTTATCTTGTATCTACCTACCACTTCAGCATTTTATTAAAAATAATAATAATAAAGAGAGAAATGTGGTATCCACATATAAATCAAGTATAAAAACCAAATGAGTATTCATATTTGAACTGACTGTTTATAGTTCATAATGCATGAGCAAAACCGAAAGTTTCTGTGATGACTGCCCTTGTACTGTTCACTATGTAACTTATTCATTATGTAAGAATTTGTTCTACATGTAAAAACTTGTTTGTTATGCCTCAGAAGATTGGAGACTGACAAAAATTAGGCTTGGGGTGGAATAATGATTGTGCATGATTGTGCATTGAGCATTGACTCCCCTATACAGAATTTTATTGTCGTTAACAACCATTTGATCAATAAATATGAGAGATGCCCTCACAAAAAAAAAAAAAAAAAAAAAAAAAGAAGGACAGACTTCCAATGGTTAAATAAATTAGTAACCGGGATGTAATGTATAGCATAAGGAATATAGTCAAGATATTGTAACAGCCTGGTAGGGTGATAGCTGGAACCTAGAATTATGTATATAAATGTTCTACCACTGTGTTGTACACTTGAAACTCATGTAATGTAATACTGTGTGTCAACTACCCTTCAATAAAAAATAATTATTTAAAAAAAAAAAAAAAAAGAATATAACATCTGTAATTCAACCAAGTAAAACTTAAAGTTTTATATTTAGTGTGATAAAAAGGTACGATGACTTCATTACTTGTGTGTGGATAGTTTTCTCAGCACTATTTGTTGAAAAACACTCGTTTTTCCCATTGAATTATTTTAGCATCCTTGTCAAAATTAATTGACCATAAATGTAAAAGCTAATTTCTGGAATCTCAATTCTATTCCATTGAACTATGTGTCTATACTTACTGCTACATTGTCTTCATTACTATATTATTGTGGCAATTAAAAAAATCAGAAAGTATGAGTCCGCCGATTTTGTTCTTTCTCAAGACTATATTGAATATTCTCTTTCTCTTACATTTCTGCATGAATTTTAGAATTAGCTTCTGAATTTCTAAGACAAGAAAAGACTTGTGGGATTTTTATAGGTACTGAGATGAATCTGTAGAGATCAATTAGGGGATTATTGACATATTAATAGTATAGAGTCTGCTGATACATGAACATGGAATTATTTTTATTTAGTTAATTTTTCTCTAATTTCTTCCAACAAAGTTCTGTAGTTTTCAGTGTATAAGTATTATAATTATTTGTTAGATACACTTAAAGTGGACTTTCATTCTTTTTAATGTTACCGAAATAGATTTTCATTTTTTCAATTCTTGGTATATTTATTGCTAATATAAAGAAATACATTTTATTTTTGTATATTAATCTCGTATCCTGGAAAGTTAATTAATTCACTTATTTGTCTAATTAGCTCTAATAGAGTGATGAGAGCAGGCATTGTATCTTATCCTTGATACGTGGGAAGGCATACCATCTTTCACCACTAGGTATTATGCTAGCTGTGCATCTGTTTAGATGTGCCCTTTATCAGTTTGAGAATGTTTCCTTCTGCCCTTAGCTTGTTGCATTTCTATCATGAAAGAGACTTGGATTTTGTCAAAGGGTTTTTTTCCTGAACATTGAGATGGTTATGTGGCTTGGCTACTTTATTCTACTGATATATTACATCAATTGCTTTCTAATATTGTATTATTATGATGCATCAACTTGGTTATGGTATATAATCCTTTCTAGATGCTGTTAGATTGGATTTGCTAGTACTTTTTACAGAATTTCATGTTTATGTTTATAAGGACATTTGTAATTTTTTCTCATGATATGTTCAGAGAGCATCAATATCTGATGCTCTTCTTTTTTCCTGTGTAAGGAGCACACTTTCTTTTTTTTCTGCATTTCTAATATTTACTGTGTGTATGTCTGGCATTCTTACATAATATTTTGCAATTCTGGATGCTGACCCAACTCCACGACATTAGAAAATAACAATACAGTGCTTGCTATTGTTTCTGTTAGTGCTGGTTGTCTGTTTAGTCAACTTACCAAAAATAAAATCTATATTCTGCTGTGTGTACCTCTTGAAGTCTTTGTTCAGTTGTCTTAGAGGTCAACTAATGATTGTTTGGGAATTTCTTTAAATATGTGAAAGCAGTAAGTCTCCAAGCCTTTGTGGAGGGACTCTGTGTGCATGTTTGGCATGCCTCCACTGCCCAGGCAGGCTCTCTACTTCTCTGACTTAGCCGTCTCTTCCTGCCTGTACAGAGCCGCAGCAGTTACAGGGGAGAGTTAGGGCTTGCTCAGATCTTTCACGGATCTTTGCACAATCTTGCACATTCTCATGTATGTGTTCGTTGTGATTCCCAGTAATATATTTGACATTTTCAAACCTCCTGGTTCATATCTTATTCCCATTTTTTTCCTTCTAAAAATTGTGGTCAGCTCCCTGTTCATCTAAACAGTTCTTTCTGCTTCAAGCAGCTGCAGTTATTTATTTTTTTTTGACAAATGACCTCAGAGAAAAGATTATTTGTACAGAATGAACTCTAAATCAGATCAAATAAACACAACCCTGCAAGTGGGGACTTCCAGGGAATTGTGGGACAAGTCAAATAATGAGAAATCTCTGGAAATAAATGCCTTTGGGGGGCTCCATATTCATCTGTCTGCTCCAGTTGCTCCCAGGCTTATGATTTTCACCATGACTGCAGGCCTGTTATGCTTCCAGAATACATGGCATTGGAGAGAAAGTAACAAAAATGATGCAAGTTAAAGTGCCACAAAGCTGACTCTTCTTGTTGAGTTTTAACCATTTTTCTTGCATAAACAACTCCTTAGATTGTTGCAGGTTTTGTATAATATCTGAAGTTCTAAAAAAGTTGATTTTGACAATTTTTCCGGTGTTCTTTGCCTTTTTGGAGTAGAGGATTGTAGGCAGTCCTTCCTTTGCTCATTCTACTGATGTCACTTTGTACCTTACTTCCAAACACTCTAAACACCAGAAGAAATGTCTGAGTCAGCAGTAAGTGCTAATGAGTACAAACCTAGCCTAACAGTACTGACTATATGCCCATCACAAATATATTTGACTCAAGGTAGACAAAGAATGAAGACAGTGGTGTATCTGTGCTGAACTGTAGTGGCTACTTGAAGAAATGCTGCTCTCTGCAGTGCCTCTGACAGAAGAGCTCTGGATGGGCTTGCTGAGGTCAGAAATGCGTGGGGGAGACCAGTGTGGCTGCGTTAATGTTTCAGATTGTGAGTTTACAATGGAGGAATAAAAAAGCTAACACAGCAACAAATGGCTGAGTTTGAAAACCAAAGATGTATTTTCAAGTGTACACCTTGAAGTAAATTATCAGTGAAATAAATGACCACACATTTTTCTGTTCAGAAAGTTCCCCACACAAAGCATAATTGCAGTCAATAGCATCATTGCACAAGTTGGAAGATGACAATGTGTTGTTAGAACAAATTCTCGAAGTAGAAAGAAGATGAATATCATCAGATTACCCAGTTTCAACCTGAGTCAGGTTGGTCCATTTGCTGACAGTTTTCAAACAAGGACAAAGTCCTTTCCTCTGTAATAATTTGAAGTCATTTATGCCTGAACTGAGAACACCTGGCTCAGGGTTGAGTGAAAATTATCATGGTATTAATTTTTAGAACTCAATCTTAATTTACTTCAAACAGCAGAAAAAAAATCAAATCCTTTTTAGGAAACAGGTGACAAAGAATAGGGGTGTTTATTCTCACAATAATAAACAGCATTATTTTTCATTAACACAGAAATAATCCTGACTATGCATATACTTTTCAACCCACTTTTAAAGAAATTTATTGAGGTATAATTGATATATAACATTTTTTGGTTTTAGGAGTAAAACATTATCAATATTTATATACATTGTGAAACAATCACGAGTCTAGTTACATCCATTTAAACCATATAAAGTTAACTTTTAGGATTTGCTCTCTTGGCAACTTTCATGCTCAACAGTATTATGGAGTACAGTTACCATTACATTACATTACATTATATCCCTATGACTTACTTATTTCATAACGGGAAGTTGGTACATCTTGACCCCCTTCACCTGTTTTGCCCACTCCTTAACCTTCCTCCCCTCTGGCAACCACCATTCTGTTCTTTTAATCTATGATTTTGTTTCATTTTGTTTTTTAGATTGCACGTGTAAGTTAAATGATACAGTATTTTTCTCTTTATGATTTATTTCACTTAGTATAATACCTTCTAGGTCCATCCATGTTGTCCCAAATGGCAATATTTTGTAACTTTTGTATGGTTGAGTAATATTTCATTGTATATATGTATATACATTGTCTTTATCCATTCATCTATCAATGAACCCTTACTTATTTCCATGTCTTGGCTGTTGTAATTAATGCTGCAATGAATATTGGGGTTTTCAAGTTAGTGTTTTCTTTATTTTTGGATAAATACCCAGAAGTGAAAAGGTTAATTCTATTTTTAATTTTTTGAGGAACCTCTTTACTGCTTTCCATGGTGACTGCATCAATTTATTTTACCATTGACAGTGCACAAGGGTTCCGTTTTCTTCACATCCTCAACACTTGTTATTTCTTGTCTTTTGAATAGTGACCGCTCTGACTGGTGTGAGGTGATATCTCACTGTAGTTTTGATTTATGTTTCCCTAAATGACTAATAATGTTGAATACCTTTTAGTGTGTATGTTTGTCCATCTGTGTGTCTTCTCTGGAAAAATATCTATTCAGATACCCTGCCCACTTTTAATCAGATATGAGTCCTTTATATATTTTAGATATTAACTTCTTATTGAATCTACTATTTTCAAATACAGCTAACCCTTGAATATTATGGGGGTTAGGGTTGCTGACCCCCCATGCAGTCAAAACTCTGCATATCACTTTTGGCTCCCCAAAACTTAACTACTAATAGCCTTACTAATTACATAAGTAGTCAGTTAACACATATTTTGTATGTTACATGCCTTAAATACTATATTCTTACAATAAAGCAAGCTAGAGAAAAGAAAATGTTATTAAGAAAATCATAAGAGAAAAATACATATAGAGTATAATATTTATTGAAAAAAATCCATGTATACATGGATCTGCACAATTCAAACTTGTGTTGTTCAAGGGTCAGCTGTATTTTCTCCTAAACAATACAGAACACTTCACAAATTTGCATGCCATCCTAGCACAGGGACCATGTTAATCTCTGTACTATTCTAATTTTAGGATATATGCTGCTGAATTGAGCACCTGACCCACTTTTGAACACAGTCTCAAAATAATGAAAATCTCTTAAACTATTCTCCAAAATCAGTGCAGTTAACAATAAAACTAACTAATGTTCATGGTGTGCTTGGGCTATCCTAGGCCTTGGGCTAATTGCTTTGCCCATATTATTCCTTTTAATAGTTATATAAATTCTTCAAGCTGATATTTTTTGTTCAAATTTTACATATGGGGGGTTCTGAAGTCTAAAAAGGATAAGTTATCTGAAGCACAGATAATAAACAGTAGAACAAGGACTCCAATCCTGATGTGTTTCATTTTCACACCATGTTCCAAAAAAAACAAACAAACAATGCTTTATTGTGGAGCTTATACTCGTACTGTTAACATCTGTGAATAAAACAGAGTAAGGCAGTTCTTTCCCAGAATAATTAGAGAAAAATATTCACCAGTATCTACAGTCACTACTTTTTTGGGAAGAGAGATTGAACAAAATTCATTTTGAAAAAAGAGGAATAGAAATGCTGGAAGTTGGGTCTCACTCTCAGACTGACCAATAACTCAGAACACCACTTCATGTAAATTCTTCCTATCCTAATTCCCATTTTAAAAAGCAATGTATACTGTGTAAAGATCCAGACCTTCTAGAAGATGCATAAAACTTTGGGCCAGCACCTTCTGCTCTCTGGTTCACTTTATTTTTTATCATGTTCAACTTTATTTTTAAATTGACCTCTATACCAGTGATTTTCTCCATTTTCATGTTTTCTGTTTTCTTTTTAAATTTTTTAAATTTTTATTCAAGTTTATTAGTATACAATCTTATACTGGTTTCAAATATACAGTAGAGTGGCTCAACAGTTACACATGTATTAAATCCTCACCCCCTCTAGCATGTCAACTATCTGTAAACACAGAATGATGTTAGAGAATCACTGACTATATTCTTCATGCTGTACTACTATCTCTGTGACCAACTTATATTATGATTGAAAATTTTTGTGCCTCTTTATCCCCCTCTCTGTCCACACCAACCCACCCCAACCCATCTCTCAGGGTAACCAACAGGCTTCTCAGTGTTTATAAGTCTACTGATGTTTTGTTCATTTTGTTTTGCTTTGATTTATATACCACAAATAAGTGTAATCATATGGTATTTGTCTTTCTCCACCTGGCTTATTTCATTGAGCATAATATCCTCTAGATCTATCCATATTGTTGCAAATGGCAGGATTTCTTTTTTATTGCTGTATAATATTCCATCCTATATATGTACCGTATCTTCTTTATCCATTCATCCATTGATGGACACTTAGGTTGCTTCCATATCTTGGCTATTGTAAATAATGCAGCAGTAAACATAAGGGTACACATATCTTTTCAAATCAGGGATTTTGTTTTCTTTGGGTAAATTCCTAGAAGTAGAATTACTGTCTCATATGGTATTTCTATTTTTAGTTTTTTGAGGAACTTCCATACTGCTTTCCATAATGCTTATACCAGTTTAAATTCCCACCAACAGTGTAAGAGGGTTTCCAATTCTCCACATCCTCACATCCTTCACTTTTCTAATATGTTCTTAATAGTATCACCCAACTTACAAGTGTACCATGAAGATTAAATTAGAAAATCAAGATATATTCTGACATATTCTATATAGTTATCAATAATTGTTAAATTTGATTACACTGATGAAGTATAGTTATAGTGCATCCTGAGGAGGTTTCTAAGCTAACTTAGTAAAGAAGTTCAGGGATGCAATTTGGATACGGAAAGCTTTGGAAAATAAGTGGCTTATTTCATTTATCTAGAAATAATTGCTAACCTTAGAACAACTTGTTATTGTAGCATATGTTTGACAATGATTCCTTTATTTCAATAGGAACATTGTGAAAATGGAAAGTTGGGGACTGCATAGAATAAAAATTGTTTCAGTGCACAACTCATGAAGAAAAGGAACTTGCATTCCTCTCCATTGATGGGAAATGATAAGAAAAAAGAAAATAAAGCTGATAAGAATATTCTTCTGAATGTCATCCTGCTCTTTGTATTATGGTTAAAATTTGGAACTTTGTATTATAATTAAAATTAAAAATAGGAGGAAGGCTTAAGAAGTACTTTTATTTATTCTACTTTCCAAAGCCGAGATACCACGATTTACCAAATTTTACTTTTCAGAAATGCTTTGTAATATGTTATTTTAAAAAATTAAAGTGAACTAAGGTACACAGTTTTGGAAAAATGCTCAAGCTCTGTACAACATTCCTTGACATAGACAACTGGGTCAACCCAAAACTATAAATCACTGTCTTAGGTCCAGGACATAGAATTATTTGGAGAGAATGAACAGCAGTCAGATGTCACTGAACTGAGTTACTTGTTGCTGGTGAGCTAAGCCAGAGCACAAAGGCTTGTCTTGAATTGTGGTAAGAATGTTGACTAGCCACACACTCAAGATTATTTCCATTTCAGTGCATGACTGAACCCCGAACAAAGACTGTTGAGTGTTGAGTGTTGAGGTATCCATGATGCCTCTTGTATTTCTCATAGATGTGCTTCCAAATTCAATGACCAATGTAGACAATTATACACCAGAATGGGGGAAACATGGTATGTTAGCAGTTTGTCTATTAAATCACCAGGCGGGCTGAAGCACCATATTAGCACGCCAAAGTACAACTATACGTCATAAGACGTTTCTTTTTGACCCTTGTGACATTATTTCACATCTTATTTTTGATCATGATATTTGGCCTATAGCAAACCTAGTCACACCATCAGAGGTGGCTCAGGGCTGCCTTCTAAGGGTAAGACAAGCATTCTTAAGTAGATGAATATGATTTTGATACTTTAAACATGTAAGTCCTAAGAATGTTTAGCTTATTACTGCTATATTTTCAGAGATTGGAAAAATTCCTGATACTTAATAACCAATAAATATTCATTGATTGACTTTTTCCAAAGATCAACTCAATTATATAACTTGTCTTAATGATTGTGATTGATTATATTTTCCAAAAAAATCTCACAGCACTATTTCCAGGACTGCTTGTGATCCCTAAACCTTACCATTCTCCTTCATGAAATGGAATGTATTTCCATCCCACTGCAACTTGGGAGGATTTACAATGGTTCTGATGCAGATAGCGTCATGGAAGGAGTGCTACGTGACAGCCAAGTGTGCGTGATACAGTGGTAGAGCTTCCACCTGGCACATTTGCCTCTCTCTCTCCCTCTCCTGGATGCTCGCTGTCTCAGTCACTTTGGGCTATTATAACAAAAGCACCACACCCTAGGGGGTTTAAACAACAACCATTTATTTCTCACACTTCTGGAGGTAGGGAAAGCCAAAATCCAGGACCAGCTGATACCATGTCTGGAGAGGGCTTCTTCCTGGTTCACAGATGGCCATCTTCTCACTGTGTCCTCACAAGGTGGAAGGGTGGAACGGAGCAGAGCTCTCTGAGGCCTCTTTTATAGGAGCTCTGGTTCCCAAGGCCTAGCCTCCAAATGCCATCACATTAGGGATTAGGCCTGAACATAGAATTTTGGGGATACACACACTGGTCTATGGCACTCTTCTTGGGAACCTAATCAGTGTGCTGTGAGGACGCACAAGCTGCAAGGGCTGAGTGTCAGTGTTTTGAAATTGCTGTTCACTAGAATGACCTCACAACTTATGGATGACCATGTCTTCAACTGATTCCAGCCCCCAGGCTTCAACTGTCTCAGCTGAGGACCAAGATATTGTGAAAAGAAACAAACAATCCATGCTGTGCCGAATTCCTGACTCATAGAATAATGGTTGTTTTAGACAGATTTTTTTTTTTTTGCCATTTGTTTTGTACCACAGTAACTATGAATTTACAAAGATTCATAGTAAACACTGCACAAAGGCAAATTTGAAAAACCTAAATTATTTTTCGTTATATTCATATTATATTCATTATATTCATATTTTTCATTAATATTCATATTAGTATTTATACTCATAATAGCATTTGCTATTATAAATAAGTTTTTTGACATTAATGTTTTGTGAATTCTTTATTAATTGCTGCAATCTCTTTATTTGGGCTTTAGTATTTTTATCCGTTTTAATGTTTCACCTGTATGTGTCCAGAGACTTACTTTTGATTATTCTCATCTACCTCACTTAAATATAAGCTCTCCAAAGGGTAGAAAGATATCCATTATTTTGATCACCACTATAGTTTCACAGTTTATGGAAAATAGTACAAATTCAGTAAATGCTATTAAATGGAATAAGGAATATCTTTTTTACATAATTTCCATATGGCATTCAGCTGGCTGCTTCTAACTAAGCTGTAAAATTAATTTTGGATAAATGTCTTCCTACCATATTTTGTATTGCTTTATTCTACAACTCATATCAATTGTGAATCCTTTCCATCCTAAGAATTCTAGATGACTTTTCTGCAACATTTTTTGTATTTTCCCTGTTTTTGTTAAAATAAATTATTGGATTTATTTAAGACTGGAGAAAACTATTGACTCTCTTCAGCTAAGTATTCTCAGGTTAAGAAGCAATTTCTGTTTGCTCCTGAGCCAGGCAGAGGACAAAGGCTTGGCCATGGACACCATGTTACTAGGCAACCTTGGCTGTCCATCATCATCTGCATGTGGTCTGACTTAAATTGGGCACAGGTAGGTTTCAAAAGTAAATGACTCTGCTTACTATTAACACCCACTCCTGGGACATCACTCTCGTTCTCACAACTGGCATCAAACATTTTCTGTGACCTGTAACCTGAGGAAGAAAAAGTGGTCTTGTGGCTTCCAAGTTGCTTATCACAATATGCCGGCACCATCCAGAGCAGACAGCGGGAGAACCACAGTTCCACTCAGGTGGGACTGAAGGACAGCGAGTAAGGGTCCTACTCCACAGTCCCTCTCCAGGGGGTGGAACTTCCAGCAGGGCATCTGTTTTTGCCTGGAAAGAGAGATAGCCATATGGATCTGCATGAACAATGGGTGAATGTCTGGCTTGATTATCATGGACTTGGAGGGAACATAATTAGAAAATTGGTGAAAAACAGATCCTGGGAAAAGGTATGAAACGAACCTTTCCAAATGGGCTCAGACAGTGGAAATACCTGTGATTTATGTAAATGCTCACTAAAGAGCAATCTCAGTATAGGAGGATCTTGGCAATCAGGTTGACAAGATGAGGTGTTAAGTCAGTGCTAGGTAGCCTCTTCCCTTAGCTGCTCCTAGCCTTGCCAAATGGTCTCATGTGAAACTTGTGCCTGGTAACAAGGTGGGCATTGTAAATGGCTCAGCTGTGTGGGCCTTGCTTAGTCTACCAAGAGCAGGTCCTTGGCTCTTTGGCAGCAGCTGCTCTGAGGAGGTAATACAGCCACTGGGCAGGCGAATGATATTGGAGCACTTTCCACCCCAAAAGGAAAAGGCCTTCCTTCCCTGATAAAAGTATATCTGCCCAACCCTGCTCTGTGACTTTGCCCAATGCCTTATTCAGCGTCGTGGTAATCCACACCACACTGATTCTGAACACGGACTGGTTTTAAAGAAACAAGTCCAGCATAAGCACATGGCCATGAACTCCCTGGTCTTACCATGCTCTTCATCACTCTGATGCAGCTAGCCCACTGGACTGGTGGAATGTCTGTTGTTGTTGTTGTTTTTTACTTTCAAATATAATTTATTTTTAGATAAGTTTTAGATTGAGAAAATTCTTCTCAGAATAATTAAGATACTACAGAGACATCCCACACATTCTACATTCAATCTCCCCTATTATCAAAGCTTATATTAGTAAAGTACATTTGTTATAATGAATGAATTAATGTTTATACATTCTTATTAACTAGAATCCATCCTTTATTAAAATGTCCTTATTAATTATTAATTGATTTATTTGTCCTTTGGAAGTCTCAATAAGACACCAGTTGGATGGTGACACTTTGTGAGACTGAACCAGTGCTGAGAATATGGGGCTTATTGTCCCTGAACTAGGATTACAGGGAGCTGACAGCACACAGCAGCATTTGATATGCCAAAGCCAATTAGTGATCTTAAATTTTCTAGCCAGATATCACAGTAGCCACAAAAAATCAAAGAAATGGCTCTTGACTTCAAGGAACTTCCTATTTATTTATTTAGATGAAAAGAACATTGATGGAAATACTAGAAAATTAATCATCTATCAAATGGTAAAATGTGTGGTTTAAAATAAAAATCACAAACCAGTTCTGCTTATATTCAGTTTATTTCCCTTTTATAAGTAGGTATCTAAACAGTAAAAATATGCTGACTTTGGCTGGCTGTGCTGAATGCCATGGGGGATATTAAGGAAGGACATAGGATCAAGAAGTGAAACGCCAGGCAGCACCAGCTGTGTTCCTTCACTGATAAGCTGTATGGCTCTGTTAAGTCCTTAATAACTGTTTAGAAGGCTCTGATATTAAAAATAGAAATGGTAGACCAGCATAGTGAAAATAAATGAGGACTGACAATGAGTTCCTATGGAAGTGGCATTATATAAATAAAGGTTTAGCATGCCCAGGCTAGCCTTTCCATTCCTGCTTCACCTGTGCCTTATTAAGTGACATAAAATGTGTCATTGTTCTCTCCCAATGACACAGTTTCTCAAGATAAAGAACAACATTAATGGAACTGACCTTCCTCTTCTGCCTTTACTCAGGGCCCGCAGGCCACAGCCTCTCAGCTGGTCAAGACCCCCTGGGCAACTCAGAGACTTTAATTTCACAGTCTGTGTTCCAAGGCCTTTCTCCTTTCATGGCTTGATTTACTGCATGAGATGGACAGATGCAACTTGTTTCTGTCAACACCCTGCTACAGTAAATTTTCTAAATTTTGTAGCTCATGTTATTAATGATGAAGTGGTTTTATTGCATAGTTGATGCTATTTTTCTTTGCAAAAGGGAATGCTTATATATATTTCATGTGTTTTGGAATGTAATATATGTTCTATATTATTTTAAGGGTTACTTTTAAAAATGAAATAGATTAAAAAATTTTTATGCATCAAATTCAATCATATTAAACCAGTCAAAGGGCATTCTTCTTTATTAGAATACATGTGTCATAAAATATTTTACTTTGGATTGCTGAGGAAGTATTAGAACATGTTATTTAAATAAAAATCATGAATGATTATTTCAATATCTCTTCTGAAAATAATGCTTTTTAAAGTTTTGATGGGTACCATGTTAATCCTTATGGAGTGGGAGTAAAATAGCAATATTTCCAGAATCTCTCGCCTGGCTTAGTGCAACTCCGTATCAATAACTGTTTCCAAGGAGTGTAGAGAAGTAATCCATATCCATATCAATAGGTGATTACATAGGGAAATGAGGGCATATCTAGACCAGAGAGGTTTGCTGAGGTCCCCTTTTTTGTAGCTGGGACATGAGAGACACGAGTTGAAGTGGACGTCTGCTTGTAAGCAATAAACAGGTTTCTCCCACTTTATTTCTCCCTTTGACAGATTTCTGTTTCAAAGGTAGTTTGCCCTGGGCTGAGAAAATATATTCCACCCTGGAGTTACATGGAGACATAACAATAAATTTTTTTTTTATTTATATGTGGATCTCACATTTCTCCCTTTATTATTATTATTATTATTATTTTTCATAAAATGCTGAAGTGGTAGGTAGATGTAAGATAAAGGTAGAAAACTTAGTTTAGTGTTGTAAGAGAGCAAATGTAGATGATCAGGTGTGTGCCTGTAGACTATGTGTTAATCCAAGCTAGACAAGGGCAACAAAACATCCACGGATGCAGAAGATTTCTCTCAAAACAGGGGGGGAGAGGTTCTAAGCCTAACCTCTGTTGATCCCCAATTTCTCACCTGATGGCCCCCCTGCGACTGTGCCTGTCTTAGGTTGTTCCTCCCTTGAGGAATCTTACCCGTCTCTGGCTAACCAGTCATCTTCCGGGGCCATACAGGGAGATGTAAAGTTGGTAAGTGAGAGAGAAGCCATATTGTTTGAAAAGGTTAGCTTTTTACTTCTTTGCAGATTTATGCCCTGTGGCTTCTATGCCCAGCATTTGTCTTGAGGTATCTTTAGCACTTGGAGGAATTATGATACTCAGTAAATTCGATATGAGGCACGAATTCAATTTAAGGGTTGTAATTAGGAAGGAAGAAGAAAATCGATAGAGGTAGCAGACGGAAGAAAACATGGGAAGATTGATTATTTCTTTGACATATCTTCTTGTAGAGTAATTTAAGCATGTATAGGTCTTAAACTACTAATTAAATTGCACACACACATTAACATAACAGGAATACAGTTACATAACCAAAGCAGATCTATAATAACCAGCCATCTCCAGTGAGGCCAAGAAAACCAGTTAGGCATCCTAGGCATTTGTGAAAATTTGTCTATGATATGATGGATATTGTCCAACTGTACTTGAACAGTCTGAGAGAAATCAGACAAATTAAAACAGCCCATTCCTGGGAACTGTTCACATCCCATATGTTCTTTTAACAGTAGATAGTCTATAGTCACAAGATTTTGGAGCGCTGCAACTTGCACTTCTCCTAATTCTTGGTTGAGTTCCGACAGTATAGATCCAGTCAAATTTGTTGTTTTACTGTATGCACAGGCCAGCTTAGATATCTCCTTCTTCATTCCAATGGCAAGTCCAGGAACCGGTGGGATGAATGCAGCTACAACTGCAGCATCGCCTGGATCTTTCTTGAGGTTTTTTGATGATCATCCTCTGGTGTGACTCTTCCAGAGAGTGCTGATGTTGCAAGTTCTTCTTCATATTGTATCTTAGTTCATTTTCTGGGTAGCCAAATTAGGCTTTGATCCTCTGTATAAACACAAACAGACCCTTTGCCCACACTTTGATCTGCCCTTTATACCATTGTGTAGAACTGATTGGAGGTCACCACACAGGAACTGCTTTTTTTTTTTTTAAGAGAAAAGAATATTATCAGAAAAGTGTACCTCCATAGCCGATCATCTGATACCCTTTAAGTGATCAAAGTTAAGGATATTTAAAGCATGCATTAATCGTTGATTTACAGTTAGTTTTATCCTATCATGGAGTAATCCCCCTTTTTTTTTTGTTATCTTAATCTACACTTACATGAAGAATATTATGTTTACTAGGCTCTCCCCTATACCAGGTCACCGCTATAAACCCCTTTACATTCACTGTCCATCAGCATAGCTAAATGTTGTAGAATCACTACTTCTCTTCTCTGTGTTGTATTGTACAGCCCTCCCCTTTCTCCCACACCCCCATGCATGCTGATCTTAATACCCCCCTTCTTCCTCCCCCCACTTATTATTCCCTACCCACCCATCCTCCCCAGTCCCTTTCCCTTTGGTACCTGTTAGTCCATTCGTGGGTTCTGTGATTCCGCTGCTGTTTTGTTCCTTCAGTTTTTCCTTTGTTCTTATACTCCACAGATGAGTGAAATCATTTGGTATTTCTCTTTCTCCACTTGGCTTATTTCATTGAGCATAATACCTTCCAGCTGCATCCATGTTGCTGCAAATGGTAGGATTTGCCCTCTTCTTATGGCTGAGTAGTATTCCATTGTGTATATGTACCACATCTTCTTTATCCATTCATCTATCGCTGGACATTTAGGTTGCTTCCAATTCTTGGTTATTGTAAATAGTGCTGCGATAAACATAGGGGTGCATCTGTCTTTCTCAAACTTGATTGCTGGGTTCTAAGGGTAAATTCCTCGGAGTGGAATTTCTGGGTCAAATGGTAAGTCTGTTTTGAGCATTTTGATGTACCTCCATACTGCTTTCCACAATGGTTGAACTAATTAACATTCCCGCCAGCAGTGTAGGAGGGTTCCCCTTTCTCCACAGCCTCGCCAACATTTATTGTTGTTTGTCTTTTGGATGGCAACCAACCTTACTGGTGTGAGGTGATACCTCATTGTAGTTTTAATTTGCATTTCTCTGATAATTAGCGATGTGGAGCATCTTTTCATGTGTCTGTTGGCCATCTGTATTTCTTTTTTGGGGAACTGTCTGTTCAGTTCCTCTGCCCATTTTTTAATTGGGTTATTTGTTTTTTGTTTGTTGAGGCACGTGAGCTCCTTATATATTGTGGATGTCAAGCCTTTATCGGATGTGTCATTTTCAAATATATTCTCCCATACTGTAGGGTTCCTTTTTGTTCTATTGATGGTGTCTTTTGCTCTACAGAAGTTTTTCAGCTTAATATAGTCCCACTTGTTCATTTTTGCTGTTGTTTTCCTTGCCCGGGGAGATATGTTCAAGAAAAGGTCACTCATGTTTATGTGTAAGAGGTTTTTGCCTATGTTTTTTTCCACGAGTTTAATGGTTTCATGGCTTACATTCAGGTCTTTGATCCATTTTGAGTTTACTTTTGTATATGGTGTTAGACAATGGTCCAGTTTCACTCTCCTACATGTAGCTGTCCTGTTTTGCCAGCACCATCTGTTGAAGAGACTGTCATTTCACCATTGTATGTCCATGGCTCCTTTATCAAATATTAATTGACCATATATGTCTGGGTTAATGTCTGGAGTCTCTAGTCTGTTCCACTGGTCTGTGGCTCTGTTCTTGAGCCAGTACCAAATTGTCTTGATTACTATGGCTTTATAGTAGAGCTTGAAATTGGGGAGTGAGATCCCCCCTACTTTATTCTTCTTTCTCAGGATTGCTTTGGCTATTCGGGGTCTTTGGTGTTTCCATTTGAATTTTTGAATTATTTGTTCCAGTTCATTGAAGAATGTTGCTGGTAATTTGATAGGGATTGCATCAAATCTGTATATTGCTTTGGGCAAGATGGCCATTTTGACGTTATTAATTCTTCCTAGCCATGAGCATGGGATGAGTTTCCATTTGTTAGTGTCCCCTTAATTTCTCTTAAGAGTGACTTGTAGTTTTCAGAGTATAGGTCTTTCACTTCTTTGGTTAGATTTATTCCTAGGTATTTTATTCTTTTTGATGCAATTGTGAATGGAGTTGTTTTCCTGATTTCTCTTTCTATTGGTTCATTGTTAGTATATAGGAAAGCTGCAGATTTCTGTGTGTTGATTTTGTATCCTGCAACTTTGCTGAATTCCGATATCAGTTCTAGTAGTTTTGGGGTGGAGTCTAAAGGTTTTTTATGTACAATATCATGTCATCTGCAAATAGTAACAGTTTAACTTCTTCTTTACCAATCTGGATTCCTTGTATTTCTTTGTTTTGGCTGATTGCCGTGGCTAGGACCTCCAGTACTATGTTAAATAGCAGTGGGGAGAGTGGGCATCCCTGTCTAGTTCCCGATCTCAGAGGAAAAGCTTTCAGCTTCTTGCTGTTCAATATAATGTTGGCTGTGGGTTTTTCATAGATGGCCTTTATTATGTTGAGGTACTTTCCCTCTATTCCCATTTTGCTGAGAGTTTTTATCATGAATGGATGCTGAATTTTGTAAAATGCTTTTTCAGCATCTATGGAGAGGATCATGTGTTTTTTGTCTTTCTTTTTGTTGATGTGGTGGATGATGTTTATGGATTTTTGAATGTTGTACCATCCTTGCATCCCTGGGATGAATCCCACTTGGTCATGGTGTATGATCCTTTTGATATACTTTTGTATTCAGTTTGCTAATATTTTAATTAAGAATTTTTGCATCTACATTCATCAGGGATATTGTCCTGTAATTTTCTTTTTTGGGGGGTCTTTGCCTGGTTTTGGCATTAGGGTGATGTTGGCTTCATAGAATGAGTTTGGGAGTATTCCCTCCTCTTCTATTTTTTGGAAAACTTTAAGGAAAATTGGTATTATATCTTCTCTGTGTGTCTGATAAAATTCCGAGGTAAATCCGTCTGGGCCGGGGGTTTTGTTCTTGGGTAGTTTTTTGATTACCGTTTCAATTTCTTTGCTCGTAATCGGTTTATTTAACTTTTGTGTTTCTTCCTTGGTCAGTCTTGGAAGGTTGTATTTTTCTATGAAGTTGTCCATTTCTTCTAGGTTTTCCAGCTTGTTGGCATATAGATTTTCATAGTAGTCTTTTATAATTCTTTGTATTTCTGTGGAGTCTATCGTGATTTTTCCGTTCTCATTTGTGATTCTGTTGATTTGTGTTGATTCTCTTTTTCTCTTAATAAGTTTGGCTAGAGGCTTATCTATTTTGTTTATTTTCTGAAAGAACCAGGTCTTGGTTTCACTGATTTTTGCTATTGTTTTATTCTTCTCAATTTTGTTTATTTCTTCTCTGATCTTTATTATGTCCCTCCTTCTGCTGACTTTAGGCCTCATTTGTTCTTCTTTTTCCAATTTCTATAATTGTGATGTTAGTCTATTCATTTGGGATTGTTCTTGCTTCTTCAAGTGTGCCTATATCGCTATATACTTTCCTCTTAAGACTGCTTTCACTGAGTCCCACAGAAGTTGGGACTTTGTGTTATTGTTGTCATTTGTTTCTATATATTCCTTGATCTCTATTTTAATTTGTTCGTTGATCCATTTATTATTTAGGTGCATGTTGTTAAGCCTCCATGTGTTTGTGAGCCTTTTTGTTTTCTTTGCAGAATTTATTTCTAGTTTTATACTTTCGTGGTCTGAAAAGTTGGTTGGAAGAATTTCAATATTTTGGATTTTGCTGAGGCTCTTTTTGTAGGCTAGTATGTGGTCTATTCTGGAGAATGTTCCATGTGCACTTGAGAAGAATGTATATCCTGTTGCTTTTGGATGTAGAGTTCTATAGATGTCTATTATGTCCATCTGCTCTACTGTGTTGTTCAGTGCTTCCGTGTCCTTACTTATTTTCTGCCCAGTGGATCTATCCTTTGGGGTGAGTGGTGTGTTGAAGTCTCCTAGAATGAATGCATTGCAGTCTATTTCCCCCTTAGTTCTGTTAGTATTTGTTTCACATATGCTGGTGCTCCTGTGTTGGGTGCATATATATTTAGAATGGTTATATCCTCTTGTTGGACTGAGCCCTTTATCATTATGTAGTGTCCTTCTTTATCTCTTGTTACTTTCTTTGTTTTGAAGTCTATTTTGTCTGATATTAGTACTGCAACCCCTGCTTTCTTCTCGCTGTTGTTTGCCTGAAATATGTTTTTCCATCCCTTGACTTTTAGTCTGTTCATGTCTTTGGGTTTGAGGTGAGTTTCTTGTAAGCAGCGTATAGATGGGTCTTGCTTTTTTATCCATTCTATTACTCTGTGTCTTTTGATTGGTGCATTCAGTCCATTTACATTTAGGGTGACTATTGAAAGATATGTACTTATTGCCATTGCAGGCTTTAAATTCGTGGTTACCAAATGTTCAAGATTAGCCTCTTTAGTATCTTACTGCCTAACTTAGCTCGCTTATTGAACTGTTATATACACTGTCTGGAGATTCTTTTCTTCTCTCCCTTCTTATTCCTCCTCCTCGATTCTTCATATGTTGGGTGTTTTGTTCTGTGCTCTTTCTAGGAGTGCTCCCATCTAGAATAGTCCCTGTAAGATGTCCTGTAGAGGTGGTTTGTGGGAAGCAAATTCCCTCAGCTTTTGTTTGTCTGGGAATTGTTTAATCCTACCATCTTATTTAAATGATAGTCGTGCTGGATACAGTATCCTTGGTTCAAGGCCCTTCTGTTTCATTGCATTAAATATATCATGCCATTCTCTTCTGGCCTGTAGGGTTTCTGTCGAGAAGTCTGATGTTAGCCTGATGGGTTTTCCTTTATAGGTGACCTTTTTCTCTCTAGCTGCCTTAGAACTCTTTCCTTGTCCTTGATCTTTGCCATTTTAATTATTATGTGTCTTGGTGTTGTCCTCCTTGGATCCTTTCTGTTGGGGGTTCTGTGTATTTCCGTGGTCTGTTCGATTATTTCCTCCCCCAGTTTGGGGTAGTTTTCAGCAATTATTTATTCCAAGATACTTTCCATCCCTTTTCCTCTCTCTTTTTCTTCTGGTACCCCTATAATACAGATATTGTTCCTTTTGGATTGGTCACACAGTTCTCTTAATATTGTTTCATTCCTGGAGATCCTTTTGTCTCTATGTCAGCTTCTATGCGTTCCTCTTCTCTGGTTTCAATTCCATCAATGGCCTCTTGCATTCTATCCATTCTGCTTATAAACCCTTCCAGAGTTTGTTTCATTTCTGCAATTTCCTTTCTGGCATCTGTGATCTCCCTCCGGACTTCATCCCATATCTCTTGCGTATTTCTCTGCATCTCTGTCAGCATGTTTATGATTTTTATTTTGAATTCTTTTTCAGGAAGACTGGTTAGGTCTGTCTCCTTCTCTGGTGTTGTCTCTGTGATCTTTGTCCGCCTGTAGCTTTGCCTTTTCATGGTGATAGAATAGTTTGCAGAGCTGGAACGAGTGACGGCTGAAAGAACTTCCCTTCTTGTTGTTTTGTGGCCCTCCTCTCCTGGGAGAACAGTGACCTCTAGTGGCTTGTGCTGGGTAGCTGCACGTAGTTCTTGGTGCCCTATTTCCCTAGTATTGGGGTCCCTATCCCTTTAAGACTTCCAAAAAGCGCTCGCCAAAACAAAACAGAAAAAAATGTATATATATATGGCCACTCTCTTTTCTTATGTGTTCTGGCGCCAGGCCTCCAGTACCCTCTCACCCTTCTTGCTGCCCTGTTTCCCTAGTATCCAGGGCCCTGCACACGCACTGTGTCTGCGCTCTGGTCCCGATGGCTGGGGCTTTGTGTTCAGCAGTCCTGGGCTCCCTCTCCCTCCCGCTCTGCCTGCTCTTCTCCCGCCGGGAGCTGGGGGGAGGGGCGATCGGCTCCCGCGGGGCCGGGGCTTGTATCTTACCCCCTTCGCGAGGCGCTGGGTTCTCTCAGGTGTGGATGTGGTCTGGATATTGTCCTGTGTCCTCTGGTCTTTATTCTAGGAAGAGTTGCCTTTGTTATATTTTCATAGATATATGTGGTTTTGGGAGGAGATTTCCGCTGCTCTACTCATCCCGCCATCTTGGCTCCATCAATAAATTTTCATTATTTTATCTTTTATCTTTTTGACAGGGACTTTTAAGGAAAAAAAAAACATGCACAACCTCCTTCAGTAGAAATTATTAAGTCTTTGGAAAGGTAATTAAAACAAAATTTTTTTACTTGTTTAATGTTAGAAATGATCTTTAAAGCAGAAAATCATGGAGTAACTAATATTTTCTATTTATCTTCAGAAAAAAGAGGGTAAAAGGAATAGAAAAAAGTTCTAAATTCATTTAAACCCTATGTAAAATCCAAAGTTACTGAAAATAAAGTTAGAAATACCAGGGTCAAAGGATAAGAAAAATCAACAATTTGGATATTTTGAAAATATGAGATTGTTTCCCATGCTAAAGTAAATAAATGATATGAATATGATTTGAAATAATCTCCCTATATATGCTGTTCTACAAAATCCTTTTTATTACATATAAATATGCACAAATTGGAGTTGTTTTAAAACCTTTTACTCAAATATGCTGATTCAAAACCATTGGATAGTTGAAATATCTTCCTAAATTCTTAAGAGCATGCAATAAGTGAAAAGGGCCATACTATAGAGAGTGGTGAAATATTATGCCATAAGTAAATCAATTCAATAAACTAGGAAACTTGAAGATCTGGGATGCTTGCTCTCTATTGGAACAAAGATTTTAAGTGAATATCTAGGATTAGTTGCCAGGTGGAATTCAAAATCTAGATAAATGACTTCTGGAAGTTATTTTCAGCTTTAGGCTTATACTTTTCAATTTTTCTCTATTTTTATTATATTAGTTATTGTTTAAAAAATAGCTCCTAGAAAAATTATGTTATTATATAATTGTGTAATTCCAAGTAATTTTTATGTAGCACAAATAAAACAAAAAATCTAGGCTACTGTGTATCTTTCAGAAAGAATCAACTTGCAATTGAATGGGCTTAGGAAGAGGTGAAGCAGTCTTTTTACATACAATAAATCAACCAATCGTGAGACACTCTGAATTGTTAAATTCTGGTTTGGTTAGGCAATTGTTGTATCTTCTGAGTTGGGAAATTCCCATGCATGAATCCTTCCCTTCATTTCTAAGGATCTCACCAGGCCTCATTCACAAATCCACTAAGGCAATCTTACTTAAATATTTTTGCAGAGGCTTACTCATTGATATTGTTTTGCTTCTACTGACAATTTGAATCTAGTTCTTCTGTGTCTCCTAGGGTTGAGGCCTTTACACCCACTGCAGACATAAATGCATAGAGACCAACACAGGCCTGACTCCACCTTTTACCAAATAAAAGAGTTCAGACTCTAGGCCCAGTGGTGGAAAGAATATTAAATTGGATACATTCAGCTCTCAATTTTAAAATCCCTATTTGGAATTTATCAACAGAATTGTAATTAAAAGTTGACTCATAAGTTAAATTTCATTCACACAGTACACAAATATTGAATTGTTTATATATAAGTGATATTCTCTATCACTATTTGCCTTGCTATATTTTTCATCATATCCATGGTACTATGATTCAATGAATTCATAATAAGATAATCAAAGCAAAAATAGTATAATATTTTTATCATATGGAGTGTATACATTGCATCTGTTACATAGTCTACACTGCATGGTATGTTGTAGCTAAATCCTCCTTTTACTTCCATACGACATTAACTAATATAAATGCCAAGGAAACTATTTCATAAGATTGGCAAAAACGAATGACATTATACTTTCTTTAGTAGGGCAATATATTTATAATTCAAAATTCTTTTTCATCTATTACAATGAATTTACATAATTTCTTTGTTGGGTGTCAAACTTACAGGGTTGTTAGATTACATGTGTTATCAGTAAAGTAGAGTTTACAAGAGAGCTAAGATCAATAATAAAGATCCTGATTCCAGCCTAGAGACTTGAAAATTATTTGACCTTGAGTTAGTTTAATTTGTCTTAGT
Organism: Manis pentadactyla; assembly: GCF_030020395.1. NCBI lineage: Eukaryota > Metazoa > Chordata > Mammalia > Pholidota > Manidae > Manis > Manis pentadactyla. Next base: position 86,980,943 of record NC_080021.1, on the reverse strand, counting down.
TGCCCATTCCTCATCTATAAAATGGGGTGGTAATAATTTCCCTTTTCCCACGTTACAGGTGAGACTCAAAAGAGATAATGTTCAGGGAATTGCTGTAAAATTGTAGGACTCCCTATAACTATGTAAAGTTAATGCTGTCCTGGGGCAGGGCAGTGATTGATAAACAATTCCTGTGACCACAAGTCATATCAAATAGTTAATTATTACTTGTGCCACTCAGACATTATCTATAGCCCCATTCATTTTTTCTCAGATTCCCTACTTTTTTTTCCCATCTCCTGCCTTCTCACTGCAGTGACCCACCCCTTCCCTTCAATGGTCCTTCCCCACCAATCCAATGCACCAGCTCAGCCCCTTCTCTCTCTTTTGCTTTCATGCCCCTAACAGCATGCTTCTAAATCCTTGCTGCACTTAAGATGCTCTGGGCAATGTTTAATAACTTTGGTACCCAAACCTATTTCCTATACTCTGATTTGATTGGTCTGGGTTTACCTTGAAAATGAATATTGTAATGATTCTAACATGTAGCCAACATTGAGAATCTTTGTTAAAGCCCTGGATTGTCCCAGCAATATAGGGCTTTCTCACAGGGAGTGAGAGGGTCAGCTGAGCACAGCATTCTCCTTTTAGGGTGGGCTGAAGAGAGACTGGGAGCACCCAAAGTTTACCCGTTGCATCCTTCATCCTGTGAAATTGTTGGCGACAGGAATGAGAGCAGTATAATACAGCTGCAGAAGCTAGAGCAATGCAGAAAAGCCATGCTAATCACTCTTCTCTGGAGGCCAGTCTTACAACTAGACAGGCTTTAATAACTACGCCTTATTTCAGGTGATTAGCTTTTTGGGTGTAGCTTTCTGATGATATTTTTGTGCTCCACCTTTTCATGCAAGCAAGAAGGGAGAAGGATAAATTCTTTTAGATGTTGAAAGAATACTGCCAACCTAGAATTCTATGTCCAGTGAAAATAACCTTCAAAAATGAGGGAGAAACAAAGGGTTTTTCAGATACGCACTGAGTGAATTTGTTTCCAGAAGAACTGCCCTGCAAGGAAAGCTAATAGAAATCCTTCAGGGAGAGGGGGCATCATAAAGGTCAGGCTTTGCCTTGACATAAAAAAAGGAATAGCTAGAGGAAATATAAATAAGTTAAAACACAACCTCTTACTTTCTTATTCTTAAGTTATCAAAAACTATTTAAAGCAATAATAGTAACAACCTATTGGATTATTTCAACATAAGGATAAGTGAGATGAATGACAGCAATGCCACAAAGGACAGAAAGCACTGAGAATATAAACACTAGGACAACAACAGAAACATTTTTTTATTAAAGTATCATTGACATACAATTTTATGATGGTTTCACATACACAACCCAGTGGTTGAACATTCACCCATATTATCAAGTCCTCACCCCCTCCATTACAGTCACTATCAATGTAGTAAAATGTTATAGAGTCATTAATTGTATTATCTGTGCTGCACTACTGTCTCAGTGATGTACCCATATTGTGAGTGATAATTATAGTGCCCCTTAATCCCCTTCTCCCTTCCCACCCATCCTCTCCAGCTCCTGTCCATTGGTGACCACTAGTACATTTTCAGTGTCTTTGAGTCTGCTGTTTTTTTGTTCCTTCTGTTTTGCTTTGTTTTTATACTCCACAAATGAGTGAAATTATTTGGTATGTGTCTTTCTCTGCCTATTTTACTGAGCATAATACCCTCTAGCTCTATCCATGTTATTGAAAATAATAGGATTTATTTTATGGCTAAATAATATTCCAGTGTGTATATGTACCACCTCCCCTTTATGCATTCATCTATTAATGGACACTTAGGTTGCTTCCATTTCTTGGCTATTGTAAATAGTGCTGCAAAAAACATAGGGGTGCATGTCTTTTCGATTCTGGGATTTTTTTTTATTTGGGTAAATTCAAAGGAGTGGAATTCCTGGGTCAAATGGTATTTCTATTTTTTGTTATCTTAAGGAACCTCCATTTTGCTTTCCACAGCAGTTGAACCAATTTACATCCCCACCAACAGCGTAGGAGGGTTCCCCTTTTCTCTGCATCCTTCCAGCATTTGTTATTTCTTGTCTTTTGGATAGTGGTCATCCTAACTGGTGTGAAGTGGTATTTCACTGTGGGTTTAATTTTCATTTCCTTGATGATTAGCAAGTTGGAGCATCTTTTCATATGCCTGTTGACCATCCATATTTCTTCCTGGGAGAAGTGTCTCTTCATGTCCTCTGTCCATTTTTTAAACAGGTAATTTGTTTTTTGGGTGCTGAGTCATATGAGCTCTTTATATATTTTGGATGTTAACCCCTTATAAGATAAATCATTGAAAAATATGTCCTCCCATACTGTAGGATGCCTTTTTGTTCTGCTGATGGTGTCCTTTGCTGTATGGAAGGTTTTCAGTTTGATGTAGTCCCATTTGCTCATTTTTGCTTTTGTTTCCCTTGCCAGGGGAGATGTGTTCCAAAAAAAAGTTGTTCATGTTTATATTCAAGAGATTTTTTTCCTGTTTTTTTCTAGGAGTGTATCTTTTTTGTTCATTTCCTCAAAAAACCAGCTCCTACTTTCACTGATTCTTTCTATTGTTTTATTCTTCTCAATTTTATTTACTTCCATTCTGCTCTTTATTATGTCCCTCCTCCTGCTGACCTTGGGCCTCATTTGTTCTTCTTTTACTAGTTTCATTAATTGTGAGTTTAGATGGACTATTTGGGATTTTTTTTGTTTCTTAAAGTAGGCCTGTATTGCTATGTACTTTCCTCTTAGAACTGCCTTTGCTGCATCCCACAAGTTTTGGGCTGTTGAGCTGCTATTCTCATTTGTCTCAATATATTTCTTGATCTCTGTTTTAATTTGGTCATTGATCCATTGATTATTTAGGTGCATGTTGTTAAGCCTCTATTTGTTTGTAGGTTTTTTTGTTTTCTTTGTGTAATTTATTTCTAGTTTCATACCATTATGGTCTGAGAAGCTGCTTGATACAATTTCAATCTTTTTGAAACTTGGGGCTCTTTTTGTTGACTAGTATGTGATCTAGTCTGGAAAATGTTCCATGTACACTTGAGAAGAATGTATATCCTTCTGTCTTTCAGTGGAATGTTCTGTATATATCTGTTAGGTCCATCTGTTCTAATGTACTGTTCAGTGCCTTTCTTTCCTTACTTATTTTCTGTCTCATTGATCTGCCTATGGGTGTGGGTGTGTTAGTATCTTCTAAAATGAATGTGTTGCACTCTAGTTCCCCTTTTAATTCTGTTAGTATTTGTTTCACATATTTAGGTTCTCCTATATTGGATGCATAGATATTTATGATGGTTATATCCTCTTATTGGACTGACCTCTTTATCATTATGTAATGTCTGTCCTTCTTTGTCTCTTGTTACTTTCTTTGTTTTGAAATCTATTTTTATCTGATATAATTACTGATATTTCTCTTTTTTTCCCTATTATTTGCATTTTTCCATCCCTTCACTTTTAGTCTGTGTATGTCTTTGGGTGTGAAATGAATCTCTTGTAGGCAGCATATAGGTGGGTTTTGTTTTCCCATCCATTCTGCAACTCTATGTCTTTTGATTGGTGCATTCAGACCATTTAGGGTGATTATTGATAGGTATGTACTTATTGCTATTGCAGGCTTTAGATTCATGGTTACCAAAGGTTCTAGAGTAACTTCCTTACTATCTAACGTCTAATTTAACTCACTTAGTATGTTGTTACAAACATAATCAAAAGGTTCTTTTTTTTTTTTTTGCTCCTTTTTCTTCCTCTTCCATTCTTTATATATTAGGTATCATATTCTGTACTCTTTTTCTATCCCTTGACTCACTTTGGGGGTAGTTGATTTGATTTTGCATCTGCTTAGTAATTAATTGCTCTACTTTCTTTACTGTGGTTTTATTTCCTCTGGTGACAGCTTTCCTGTATTCCAGCATGAGCAATACGAATTTAAAATTAACCCCCCAATTTTTAAATAATATTTAAAATAGCACACACACACACACACACACACAAAAAAAATTCAGGTATAAATAAATCATAATAATTACAATTCTATAAGCTGAAAACTTCAAAACTGACAAAATAAATCAAAGAAGATTAAAATAAATAGACATATCATCCCTCTTTATGGATTGAAATACTCAGTATTGTTGGGAATCAATTCTTGATTATTAGATTCATATTGATCTGGAGACTCAATGCAAACCAAGCCCAAGTCCAAACAAACTATTTTGTAAATAAAGACAAACTGATTATAAAATTTATGTGGAAAGACAAAGGACATAGCTAAAAAATTCTAAAAAGAAGAACAAAACTGAAGGACACAAATCACACAGTTTCAAGACTTTAGGCTATAGTAATCAAGAAAGTATAGTATGGAAGACATAATAGACCCATTGATCAAATGACACAGAATAGATGTCTCAGAAACAGACCCACAGAAATATAGCTCATTGATTTTTGACACAGGTGCAAAGTCAATTCATTGTAGACAATGGTACTTATCTAGTTGGACATCCATATGCAAACAGTCTTCATACCATACACAAAAGTTAAATAAAATAAATCATAAGCCTTAATGTAAAATACAAAACATTAATAACTCTATAACAAGCCATGGGGGAGAACCTATGTGACCAAATTTATGTTTAATGAAAACAGCAAAAGCATGATTCACTAAAGAAAAAAAATTGATAGGATGGGATCTATTACAATTTAAAACTTCTGCTCTGCTAAAGATAATGAAGTGATATACCACGACTGGAAGACATATTTGCAAATCCACATCTGATAAGAATTCATCTCCAAAAACTAAAAAGAATTCAAAACTCAATAATAAGAAAATAATTAATAAATGGACAGATGATTTGAATAGACATCCCTCCAAATATATACTGACGGAAAATAAGCACGTGAAAAGATGCTCAATGTCATTTATCATTAAGGAAATGTAAATTAAACCAACAACAGACTATCACTACATACCCATAAGAATGGTTCAAATGCAGATCTGACAATACCAATTTCTGGCAATGATGCAGAATGTTAAAACTCTTTTATTTCTAGTGAAAATGCAAATTGGTCCAACCACTTGGAAGACACTTTGACACTCTCCTTTTTTCCCAACTTTATTGCCATATAACTGACATACAACTTTGTGTAAATTTAAGGTATACAATGTGACAATTTGACAGATGCATATATTGTGAAATGATAACTACAATAAGGTTGGTTAACAAATATATCAGCTCACCTAGCTACATTTTTTTTATAGTGAGAACTTTAAAGATTTAATATCTTAGCAACTTTCAAATATGCAGTACAGTATTGTTAACTATAATCATTATTCTGTATATTACATCTGCAGAACTTACTCATAACAGGAAGTTTGTACCCTTTGATCAACTTTATGTATTATCCCACACCACTCTCCTGCCCCTGGAAAACACTAATCAGCTCTCTGTACTGTGAATTCAGTGTTTTATGTTTCACTTGTGAGATCATGCAGTATTTGTCTTCCTCATCTGATTTATTTCACTTAGCATAATGTCCCCCAGGTTTGCCCAGGTTATGCAAATGGCAGGATTTCCTTCTCATTTTATAACTAAAAATATTTTTATATATATCTTTATATCATGTTTTTTTAATCCATTCATTTGTCAATGGACACATAAGTTGTTTCTATGTCTTGGCTATTGTAAATAATGCTTCAACGAACATGGACACACATAACTTTTTGAGGCAGTAGTTTGATTTCCTTCAAATATATGCACAGAAGTGGGGTTGCTGGATCATATAGCAGTTCTAGGTGTTTTTTTAGGGGGAACTTCCATTCTGTTTTCCTTAGTGGCTGCACTGATTTATATTCCCACTGACAGTGCACAAGGATTCCCTTTTCTCTAGTGTTTACTATTTCTTTTGTGTTTTTGATAATAGCCATTCCATAAGATGTTAGGTGATACCTCATTGTAGTTTTTATCTGCATTTTGCTGATGATTAATTATGATGAGCACCTTTTCATATACCACTTGGCCAACTGTATGTCTTCTCTGGAATAATATTGATTCAGGTCCTCTGCCTGCTTTTTAATCAGTTTTTAAAAATTTTTTTGCTACTGAGATGTATGAATTCTTTACATATTTTGGATATTACATCCTTATCAGGTATATGATTTGGAAATATTTCCTCCCATTCTGTGACTTTGCATTTTTTAATGATTTCTTTTGTCATGTAGAAGTTTTCTAATTTGATGTGGTCCCACTTGTTTATGTTTGCTTTTGTTACTTGCATTTTTGGGTTATATTCATGAATCATCACCAAGACCAGTGTCAAGTTTCCCCTGTATTTGATTCTAGGAGTTTTATGGTTTTGTCTCACTTTTAAGACTTTAATCTATTTTGAGTTACTTTTCTTTGAGTTACCCATTTATATAATATTATGGAGAAAGCAAAATTGTAGAGGTGGAAAACACATTTGTGATTGCCCACAGTGTGGGGCAAAGACAAATAAAAGAAACACATGTAATATCTTATAATGGTAAAATTATTTTATATAATTTATATGGGTACACGATCTTACACATTTCTCAAGATCCATTAGGACTTTACAGCACAGAGTGAATCTAAAAGTATGAAAAATGTTAAAATATGTTAATTAGGAGGATGGATTATTACAGTATAATAGTGTGATGGGATTCAGACTGTGGCAAATAATATGTATTGTAAATACATTTATTTGAACATATATTGAATATGTATAAATTTATACTGAAGAATATGGAGGGAAAAAATGCTCACCTTTGTAATTTTACAAATGAGTGGAGACTGTATGACTAAATTAAAAGGAGCTATACATAAGCACTGTTCTCTAGTTGGTGAAGTTATGTCCCATGAGGACATGGGTAAATAATTATGAATCCATTATGCATGTATAATGGGATTGAACAAATACATAAATGTATGGCATATGTGGGAACAGGACTATTACTGTTAGAGTGAGAGATTATACATAAGCCAGGGAGAAAGGCTAGGATGAATATTGGGGTAATGAGTTTGAGTAATTATAATTCATATTTAGTTCAGTTCCAGTTGCATCTGTCTTAAACTAAATACAATTTAGCATATATACATATATTTCCTACATTTATTCAATGACTTAGAGGGCCCAGAAGCAATGATACCCCAGTAACAATGAACACATCCTGGATCCAGATCTTAGTTTCTGATATTACCTTCCAATAGATCTTAGAGGAAATGACTGATTCTATATCTGGGGCAGGATATATACAAATTTAGCCTAGAGCATTTTGTAGTGTCAGTATTTAGGTAAGTGCTTATAACCCCAAATTATAAGGCATGTAAAAGGGACACAGGAGACAACTGAAAGACGTCCCAGTGGCCAAAGGTAGAACAATTAGAGAAAAGAAGTAAATACTGTAGTAATGGATCATACCCATAGCACTATGGACTGCATTGAGCCCCTGTAAAATGTAGTGTTTGAGATGAAGCTTTTAGGAGGCAGTTAGGTTCAGATGTTGTCATGAGGGTGGAGTCCTCATGAAGGGATTAGTGCCCTTATATGAGAGGTGGTTTTTCTCTCTCTTTCTGCCATGTAAGTGTACATAAAGAAGGTGGATAGTCTGTGAGCTAGGAAGATAGCTCTCACCAGGAAATTGAATCTGCCTGCACCTGATCTTGGACTTTCTAGCTCCTATGATTGTAAGAAATAAATTTCTGTTGTTTAAGCCACCCAGTGTGTGGTATATTGTTAATGCAGCCCAAGCTAAGACACATATAGATATAAATAAATGATTAAATGAGCAGCAAAATATGGGAGAAAAGACAAAACTCTTCTCAGCAGAATTCCAAGTAATTTATGTAGATTGCCCCCCTTGAGAGAGGGCAGCATGACTGCCATGAGCATGGATTACACATGTGACTTCATTCCAGAGTATTGTATGAAAAAGAGGTAGGAAAGTAACTCTGAGGTAGAGAAGCCTGGCAAATAATCTCTCAGCCATGTGACCAAGAGTAACATGAAGAGAGATTAATCACACTGATAGGATGCACTCTTGTTATCGTGTGATGAAAATGACTGTTTCCCTCTGAGTTCTTACTAAAACATGTATGGCCCCAAGTCTAAATGTGAGAAAAACACCAGGCAAACTGCAATTCAGGGGCATCTACAAAATGCCTGGCCAGTACTGCTCAAAACTCCTAAGGTGTGCAAGACCGAGGAAAGTCCAAAAAGCTGTCACTGCCACAAGGAACCTAAGGAAACATGTGACTTTAATGTGGGATCAGGGACAGAATTCTAGAGCAGAAATGGGATATTTGGTAAAAACTAAGGAGATGTAAATACATTCAGGAGATTAGTAAATGGCAGTATATGCATATCAGCTTCCTAGTCTTGACAAATGGACCATGGTAATATGTTACTAATGATAGGGGTGAATAAGAATTTTACTGATTTTCAACTTTTCTATATTTATAAATTGTTCTATATAAATATAAAGATAAAACTATTCTGAAATAAAAAAGACTTTTTAAACAAAAAGAACAGGTAAAAGTAAAGCAAAATGCTCATTGTCAACATTATCTGTCATTTTGTATACTAGGTATCACAATTTAATAAATATAATTAGGTTTCAATTATGTAAATAATAATTATTTTAGTATTATCCTAAGAATTTTTTCATAAAACTTTATTCTTGATTTCTTAATTTTTCTGTTTTGAAATTGGGATATAACTTTTAGTTTTTTTCTTCCCAGAGATATTGTGTTTATAAGTTATGCTTTCCAAATCATTTCAATAACTTAAGTCTTCTGCAGTCATCATTTGCCTACTTTTACCCAAATAAATAATTCAGCACCTGGATTTCTGGTCTTAGCAGTTTCTTGTTATGGTTAGAATATGCAGAGGGGATGGTGGTGGCAATTACCCCATGTCCTTCTTACGTAAACTCATTTCTTGATTCACACCAATAGGGGTACTTCTCTCTGCTCTCTCAGTGTTAACATTTTTTATTTTCAACAAGTCTGCTTATATGTCAGAATGATAATAGGGAGAGTGAACTACAAAGCCCTGGCTAGCTACCATGTCATTCTTGAGTAGTCTTCGTGGCACTTCTCACGGCAGCCTCGTTCTCATTTGGGCTGCCTTGGAGGCGCACGGGACCACCTGCTCCCCACTCCTTCCCTTCCATGAAACTATCTGACTGCTGAGCGTGGCAGAACTGCTGGGCTTGCTCAGTACTATCCCTTTAACCTCTGTTTGCGATACTGCTGCCTGAGGAAGCAAACAAACAAAAAAAAGAAATAGCAAGGAAGAGAGGAAGAAAGAAAGAGAAAAGCTCTGTCCTCATGTCTCAGGCTTCCCAGGGCAGGCCCTTCTCCAGAGGGCTGGGCATGCAGCACTATGGTTAGATAAGTAGGTACTCCTCAATAGCTCTATTATTAATAAAGTTGACGTTTTAACTTCTACTTGGCCAATTTCCTGTCTGTCTCTCAGTTGTTTGTGAATTTGTCTGGAGAAGAATTATTTATTGGGTTTTTCTGGAATCCATCCATCCCTTAAGAACTGTTATGGTCTTTATCTTCCATACTTCCCAACTTAATAAAAGCATGTGGGAAGAACAGACATTTTAGGAAATTTTTTATAGCAAGGCATTTGAACATTAGACCACTAATGACTCAGTAACTTCTTAAATAACACATTATTTATTTAATAATAAGTAGCTCACCTTTATTACTCCCCTTTTGCACATGACAATTCAATTTACAAGCTCCGTATGCAGCAACTAGAAGAGACTGGTATCCTGAATGGGGCAGCCTCAGGACAGAACCCCTCCCGAGGATTTCTAAATCTGCCCCACCTCTGCTCTTCAGTGCTGCTGTCCTGGAGCTCCTGTTTTAATTCCCCACTAAGCCTAAAAGTCAGCCTCATTTGACCTCGGGATATCGCCCCTCCGTCTTCCTTCTGTGCGCTTCTACAGTTTTTTCCTCAAACGTTCACTGTGTGCTCCCAAGCCCTCCGTGACCTTCTTCCCTCAGTGAGACCTCAGGGGGTTTATTCTCACCCTCCTGCAGGGACCGCTGCTCATTTCCCTACTTCATTCTTGTCCCATCCACATACCATCACTTCCCAACTTACCCATTTTAGGTCACTTTTCTAAAAATCCCTTATGAATACTGTTATTGATTGCTTCTCATTCACAAAGGTTGAGTTCAAAAATTATTTTCTGCTTTAAGTGGGAGAGTAATTGCTTGGAATTCACTTATGCCTCCCCAAGAGTGAAAAAAAACTCCAACAGCTTCATTTATGTGTTTTATGGCCTTTCTTGCTTGCATTTATAAATATTGGAAATGTATATTACATTAAAATATAATAATATATTAAGTAAATTATTTATATTAATCAATATATTAGTTAATAATATTTGATATGTTTAATGTTTAATAATGTTATTAAATATATCTTTCATATACATTTATGTAAGTATACATATTTCTAACATATATAAAATATTACCAGGAACTGGAAATCATGTATTTTAATTCCAGGTGTTCCAAATACTAGCCATGGAAACTTGGGCATGAGCTCCTCTTAGACTCTTGGTTTAACTAATGACTCTTTTTCTGTGATGTTATCAATAGTGCATGGCCACGTCCCAGATGCGAACACCACCCCATGGTCTCCTGCCAGCAGACTGGGGTGATGTCTGCACATCCACATGATCTTCAATAAGACTGTTGGGCTGGGGGGCATGTTACTATGCAGCAGGGATGAATATCCTGGTTCCCTACTAAGCCTTTCTTCATACTACCTCGACAGACTGGGACATTTATACTTTTAAAAAAGTTCATTTAATTGTTATTTCTAAATTTGTTTCCATTGAAATGTGTATACTATAAATACTAGCTATTTCTTCCCTTAGATCAAACTCTAGCCAGCAAGCCAAATCTGGCCCATGTCCTATTTTTGTACAGTCTGTAAAATAAAAATGATTTTTACATTTTAAAAGGTAGCTAAAAAATCCCAGAGAACTTTGTTGCTGTAAAGCCTAAAATATTTATATATTACTTTTTACAGGAAAAATTTACTACCACCTGTCTTAAAGCAAAAGAAGACAGACATCCAAGGAAACAAAACAAAAACACTCAAGCTTAGCTATATGCAGGTATCATGAAAGTACGAGTCCCGGTTTCTAGTCTGAACTACAGTTCAACAGTATGTGAGAAAAGTAAGCCAAAGACATAAAAACTAAAATCTCTCATTTCATTATTTCTATTGACCAAAGGGAAGTAGGTACAAGTAATATATAAAAATGTCAAGTCCTTGGACCTGCATGCAGTGTAAGTAGTTGTAAATCCAATTTGTCTTTTGCTTTTCCACTCATTAGTTCAGCCGTATGACATTTGCTCTATTTCCCAGTCTACCTTCCAATTTCTCCTGTACACATCAAGACCTCCAACCCTGTCTGTGCATCCACTTTGGGAAACCAAACAGAGACCCTCATATTTCTTAATTCAACTTTGGCAAGCAAAAAAATAACTAAAGTCACAGGTTTGTAGTCTTTGAGAGCAGTTACTAAATGTCATTAATTTCTTGGAAGAATAGGTGACTGCTGACACAGGTACTCTGAAAACCCAGTTACTGAGATGGCCATTCCACATTGCTAAATGAAAATAGGGTAACATTTTTTATAAACTTATTTCCAGAAAGGTTGACTTGCCTATCATTGTTCAGTATCTTTACATATCATAATTGTTTTTCTGACTACTTCTGTCTAATGAAAAGGGCATAGAACTGTGCTTTTTAAAAGCAAATAAAACTTTAAATAGTTCTGATGTTGACTTAAATCTCGAGCATATAATTTTGACCATCAAATGCTATTTTTATGAGAAAGTTTCTGGTACACAAAAATCAGCGGTTGTTTACTAAAAGTTATAAATTATGTTTCTCATATTCCTTAGTGAAAAATAATTCACAAGCATATGGACTTGGCTATAAGTGACTCAGTTCATAGAAAAATTTCTCTTAATAATTACAAATCATAAGACATTACCAACTTCTTAAATATATACCAATGTGATAATAATGGTTAATAGGTGTTGAAAAGGGAGGTTCCATTATTGAGCCTCAACAAGAGAATCAATGAGAGGTCATCATTTGGGTGTTAACACATGGCCTCCTCATTTGCCACAATGGGTACCTCTATCTTAACTGGATGGTCCATTGGGAGAAGACACAGAGCATTCTTGGCTCACAACCCATTCTCTTTCCCTTTCTCTCCCTGCCTCCACTTCACGCTTTCAAAATACATCTCTGCTCTGCTGGCATCTGTGTGCTATAAGCAGCCTGCCCCTCAAGTGAAGCCCCAAATTCTCTATTCATGTCAGGCACTAGAGGAGATGTGCCTGATTCAAATGCAATGTGAGAAAGCTCAGGAGGACACAACTCTTCATAAGATTCCAAAGTCAGTCCTGCCAATAAAGCTGTGCTGTTCTCTGCATGTGTAACATCCTTGTATCCACTTTTCCACTGATTTCTAAATTCTGTGCTGGCAGGCGAGAAAACATATTATTTACTGACTTAATAAAATCTCAAAAAAGTGTAAGTAGACTGCAGGATTTCACAGCAAAATAGAATTTATCTGTTTATACATAGGTACCTGACCAGTTTTACAGATGAAAACAGAAAAATACCACAATTTCTCTTGCTTTTTCCCTTCTCTATTATTTCTTCTCTTGTGCTTCTCAACCCCTTTTTCAATTTTGTGCTTCAAAAAGAAAATGATTTGCTATTCTCTTCTCAGGGACATTATGTTGGTAAACGACATCAAGTCTACTGCATGCCAAAGCATATTCTTATGATTAGTATTGTTTCCAGGAGAAGGGGTATGTGGATGTGGAGATGTAGTCAGGAATCATCATTTATTGAAGGCACCTTGGGAAGGCAATTTTATGGAGAAGATCTTGAGTAGATTTCAGTCAAAAAGACCTAGATCCAAAATTTACCTCCAAAAACATACTAGTGGTATGACTTTCGGCTGGTTAAGTGGCCCTGTCTTGGTTTTCAATGGTTCACAACTAGTATTTGAACATACTAAATTGGCTAATTTTGTTAACTTTGAAATCACACCAGAGTTTGAAACCAGCTATGATGGGTCTTTCAAGGAAAGTTATAAGTAATTAACCTTATAATCTTATTTTATAAAACAATAACTCTTTTATTAAGCCTGACATATAAACACTCAATATATTTTGATAGCACAATCATTATTAATCTACATCATTAGGTTTCTCTAAAGTCCTACATCAATTAAAAAAAGATGATTTTTTTATTGAAGTATAGTTGGTATACAGTCTTACATTAGTTTCAAGTGTACAACACCTTGGTTTAACAGCTACCTGTATTCTTAAATCCTCACCCTAACTAGTGCAGTTACTATCTGTCAATATAGAAAGATGTTACAGATTCATTGGCTATATTCTCCATGATGCACTACCATCCTCGTGACAAGATTATATGACGACTGAGAACTTTTGTGCCCTTTCATCCTCCTCAACCATCCTAACCCATCCCCCATTGAAACCACTAGTCACTTCTCAGCATCTATGAGTTTCTGCTATTTTATTCCTTTTGTTTTGTTTTGTTTTTAGATTCCACAAATAAGTGAAATCATATCATATTTGTTGCAAATGGCAGGATTTCTTTCTTTTTTTGTCTGTATAATATTCCATTGTGTATATATACCACCTCTTCTTTTATCTATTCATCTATTGATGGACACTTAGGTTGCTTCCATATCTTGGCTATTGTAAATAATATATCAATAAACATAGGGGTGCACACATTTTTTTGAATCAGGGATTTTGCTTACTTTGTGTAAATTCTTGGGTGTTTACTGGAATCACTGGGTGATATGGTATTTCAATTTTTAGTTTTTTGAGGAAACTCCATATTTCTTTCCACAATGGCTGAAACATTTACATTTCCACCAACAGTGTAGGAAGGTCCCCTTCCTCTCCACATCCTCATCAATACTTGCTATTTCTTGTCCTTTGGATAGTGACCATTCTAAGTGGTGGGAGGTAATATCTCATTGTGATTTTGATTTGCATTTCCCTGATGATTAGTGATGTGAAACATCTTTTCATTTGCCTGTTAGCCATCTGTATTTCTTTTGAAAAAAGTCTGTTCAGGTCCTCCACCCATTTTTTAACCAGGTTATTTGTTTTTTGGTGTTTAGTCATATGACTTCTCTGCATATTTTGAAAGTAAACCCTTTTCCAGATATATCGTTTATGAATATATTCTCCCATATGTAGGTTACCATTTTATACTATTGATGGTGTCCTTGCTGTACTGAAGCTGTTTAGTTTGATGTACTATCACTTGTTTATTTTGATTCTATTTTCCTTGCCTAGGGAAATGTGTCCAATAAAAAATAGCTCATGCTTATGTTCAAGAGATTTTTGCTGATGTTTTCTTCTCAGAGTTTTATGGTTTCAGGTCTTACACTTAGGTCTTTAATACATATTAAGTTTACTTCTGTGTGTGGAGTTAGTAATCCAATTTCATTTTCATGCATATAGTTGTCCAGTTTTCCCAACACAATTATTGAAAAGACTGTCTTCCCCATCATATTTTCATGGCTCCTTTGCCATATATTTATTTACTATATATGTGTGTGTTTATATGAGGGCTATCTATTTTATTCCATTGATCTATCGGTCTATTTTTGTGCCAGTACCAAACTGCATTGATTATTGTAGCTTTGCAGTATAGCTTGAAGACAGGGAGCATAAAACCTCCAGCTTTTTTGTTCTTTCTTAGGATTGCTTTGGCTGTTTGGGCTCTTTTGTGATTTCATATGAATGTTTGGATTATTTGCTTTGCTCACTGAAAAATGATGTCAGTATTTTGAGTGGCCCTGTTTCATTGAATCAGTGAATTGCTTTAGGCAGCATAACCATTTTGAAAATATTAATTTTTCCTAACACAAGTAGAACATAGATTTCCAATTATTTGTGTCTTCTTTAAATTCTCTCAGCAATTAGAATAGATGGACCTAACGGACATCTATGGAACACTCCATTCAAAAGCAACAGGATACACATTCTTCTCAAGTGCACATGGACCATTTTGAAGATTAGGTCACATACTAGGGCACAAAAAGAGCATTAGTAAAGAGGGATTAAAGATGGCGGTGTGAGAGGAGAGACAGAGGCTTTCTCTTAAAACTGGATACAATTAGAAAATTTAATTGGAGCAACTAATCCTGAGAGAGCAACAGGAAAGAGGATGGTGTCAGACTGCATACACCTGGAGAAAAGAGCAGACCTCACTGAATGGGGTAATGTACCAGAACTGTGGCTCCATGGGACCCGAGCCCCTCCCCTACCCCAGCTCACTGGCGGGAGGAAGAGAAACAGGGCAGGGGGGGAGTGGAAGGCTTAGGATTGCTGAATACCTAGCTCCAGAGATCTCTTCTGGGAGCACAAACCTATATTTCATGATACTTTCATGAGACTTGCATGACTATCGGGTTGGAAAGTTAATACAGGCAGAGCTCCTGGGGAGACTGGGATTTTGGCAGCTTGTGGAAAGCAGGGATCCATATCCAGCTGCGCTGGGACAAAAACTTACACCTGTGTGCTCCACTCACTGGTTCAGACAGTGGAGACAGGCACAGCAGCCGGGAAGCCGGGAAGAGCTCTTTCCTCTGACCAGGCACCAAAACTGCTCCCTTGCGACCTGCGACATTGTTTCAGGGACTGAGCAGCTCCAGAGACTACAGCTTCTGGACACTAGAGGGCGCCATATACAAACAAGAAATGCCAAAGGAAACTTGTCCAGAGTAAAATTATTAATACAACTCCCTAGAAAAATTTAAATGATATGGACCTCATGACTCTTCCTGAAAGGGAGTTCAAAATAAAAATCATCAACATTCTAATGGAGGTAAAGAAAGACATCCAAGAACTCAGGAATGAATTCAGGTTGGAGATCCAATCATTGAAGAGCATGATGGAGGGTATTAAAAGCAGGTTGGATACAGTGGAGGAGACAATAAATGAAATAGAAACTACAGAAGAGGAATACAAAGAAGCTGAGGCACAGAGAGAAAAAAGGATCTTAAGAATGAAAGAATATTGAGAGAACTGTGTGAACAATCCAAGCGGAACAATATTTGCATTATAGGGATACCAGAAGAAAAAGAGAGAGAGAAAGGGATAGAAAGCATCTTTGAGGAGGTAGTTGCTCAAAACTTCCCCAATCTGGGGAAGGACATAGTCTCTGAGGCCATGGAGATCCACAGATCTCCGAACACAAGGGAACCAAGAAAGACAATACCAAGACACATAGTAATTAAAATGGGAAAGATCAAGGATAAGGACAGACTGCTAAAAGCAGCCAGAAAGAGAAATAAGATCACATACAAAGAAAAGCCCATCAGGCTAACATCAGACTTCTCAGCAGAAACCTTACAGGCCAGAAGGGAGTGGCATGATGTATTTAATGCCATGAAGCAGAAGGGCCTGGAACCAAGATTACTTTATCTGGCAAGATTATCATTTAAATGTGAAGGAGGGATTAAACAATTTCCAGATAAGCAAAAGCTGAGGGAATTTACCTCCCACAAACCATCTCTACAGTCTATTTCGGAGGGACTGCTATAGATGGAAGTGCTCCTAAGGTTGAATAGCTTTCCCCAGAGGTAATAAAACCACAGTAAAGAAAGTAGAATAGCTAATTACTAAGCAAATGCAAAATTAAATTAACTATCCTCAAAGTCAATCGAGGGATAGACAAAAAGTACAGAATTTGATACCTAATATATAAAGAATGAAGGAGGAAGAAAAAGGAGGAGAAATAGAAAAGAACCTTTAGATTGTGTTTGTAACAGCATACTAAGTGAGTTAAGTTAGACTCTCAGATAGTAAAGAAAATAACCTGGAACCTTTGGTAACCATGAATCTAAAGTCTGAAATGGCAATAAATACATACCTATCGATAATCAACCTAAATGTAAATGGACTGAATGCACTGATCAAAAGACATAGAGTCACTGAATGGATAAAAAAACAAGACCTATCTATATGCTGCTTACAAGTGACTCACCTTAAACCCAAAGACATGCACAGACTAAAAGTCAAGGGATGGAAAAAGATATTTCATGCAAACAATAGGGAGAAAAAAGCAGGTGTTGCAGTACTAGTATCAGACAAAATAGACTTCAAAACAAAGAAAGTAACAAGAGATAAAGAAGGATATTACATCATGATAAAGGGCTCAGTCCAACAAGAGGAAATAACCATTATAAATATATATGCACCCAACACAGAAGCACCAACATATGTGAAACAAATACTAACAGAACTAAGGAGGAAATAGAATGCAATGCATTCATTTTAGGAGACTTCAATACACCATTCACTCCAAAGGAAAGATCCACCAGACAGAAAATAAGTAAGGACACAGAGGCACTAAACAACACACTAGAACAGATGGACCTAATAGACATCTATAGAACTCTGCACCCAAAAGCAACAGGATACACATTCTTCTCAAGTGCATATGTAACATTCTCCAGAATAGACCACATACTAGGCCACAAAAGGAGCTACAGTAAATTCAAAAACATTGAAATTCTACCAACCAACTTTTCAGACCACAAAGGTATAAAACTAGAAATAAATTGTACCAAGAAAGCAAAAAGGCTCACAAACACATGGAGGCTTAACAAAACGCTCTTAAATAGTCAATGGATCAATGACCAAATTAAAATGGAGATCCAGCAACATATGGAAATAAATGACAACAACACAAAGCCCCAACTTCTGTGGGATGCAGAAAGAGCAGTCTTAAGAGGAAAGTATATAGCAATCCAGGCATATTTAAAGAAGGAAGAACAAACCCAAATGAATAGTCTAATGTCACAATTATCAAAATTGGAAAAAGAAGAACAAATGAGGCCTAAAGTCAGCAGAAGGAGGGACATAATAAAGATTAGAGAAGAAATATTCAACAAAATTGAGAAGAATAAAACAATAGAAAAAATCAGTGAAACCAAGAGCTGGTTCTTTGAGAAAATAAACAAAATAGATAAGCCTCTAGTCCGACTTACTAAGAGAAAAAGAGAATCAACACACATCAACAGAATCAGAAACGAGAAAGGAAACATCACGACGGACCCAAAAGAAATACAAAGAATTATTAGAGACTGCGATGAAAACCTGTATGCTAACAAGCTGGAAAATCTAGAAGAAATGGACAACTTCCTAGAAAAATGCAACCTTCCAAGACTGACCAAGGAAGAAACATAAAATCTAAACAAACTAATTACCAGCAAAGAAATTGAAGTGGTAATCAAAAAACTACCCAAGAACAAAACCCCCAGGCCAGATGGATTTACCTCGGAATTTTATCAGACATACAGAGAAGATATAATACCCATTCTCCTTAAAGTTTTCCAAAAAACAGAAGAGGAGGGAATACTCTCAAACTCATTCTATGAAGCCAACATCACCCTAATACCAAAACCAGGCAAAG
The DNA here is from genome assembly GCF_030020395.1 of Manis pentadactyla. Classification (NCBI taxonomy): domain Eukaryota; kingdom Metazoa; phylum Chordata; class Mammalia; order Pholidota; family Manidae; genus Manis; species Manis pentadactyla. Next base: position 86,962,366 of record NC_080021.1, on the reverse strand, counting down.
ACCCCACCAAAAAAGAAAATTACAAACCAATATCCCTGATGAACATAGATGCAAAAATACTCAACAAAATATTAGCAAACCAAATTCAAAAATACATCAAAGGGATCATACACAATGACCAAGTGGGATTCATCCCAGGGATGCAAGGATGGTACAACATCTGAAAATCCATCAACATCATCCACCACATCAACAAAAAGAAGGACAAAACCACATGATCATCTCCATAGATGCTGAAAAAGCATTTGACAAAATTCAACATCCATTCATGATAAAAACTCTCAGCAAAATGGGTATAGAGGGGAAGTACTCAACATAATAAAGGCGATATATGAGAAACCCACATTCAACATCATACTTAACAGAGAGAAGCTGAAAGCTTTCCCCCTAAGATTGGGAACCAGACAAGTGGTAAGAATAGACATCCTGTCTTGTTCCTGATCTTAGAAGAAAAGTTTTCAGTTTTCACCATTGAGTGTGATGTTAGCTGTGGGTTTGTCATATATGGCCTTTATTATGTTGAGATATGTTCCCTCTATACCCATTTTGTTGAGAGTTTTTATCATGAATGGATTCTGAATTTTGTCAAATGCTTTTCAGCACATGTTGAGAAGATCATATGGTTTTCATCCTTCTTTTGTTAGTGTGGTGTATCATATTGATTGATTTATGAATATTGTACTATCCTTGCATCCCTGGAATAAATTTCATTTGGTTGTGATAGATGATCCTTTGGATGTATTTTTTAATTTGGTTTGCTAATATTTTTTGAGGATTTTTCTATGTTCATCATTGATATAGGTCAATAATTTTCTATTTTTTTGTGGTGTTTTGGTATTAAAGTGATTCTGGCCTCATAGAATGAGTTTGGAAGTATACCCTCCTCTAGTACTTTTTTGAAAGACTTTAAGAAGGATGGGTATTAACTCTTTAAATGTTTAGTAGAATTCAGGTGTGAAGTCACCTAGTCCTGGAATTTTTGTGTGCTGGGAATTTTTGATTTCCAATTCAAATTGGTCTGTTCAAGTTTTTAGACCCCCTCCTGGGTCAATATTGGAAGGTTTTACTTTTGTAGAAATTTTTCCATTTCTTCTAGGTTGTCCAATTTATTGGCATTTAATTTTGAATAGAATTATTAAATAATTCATTGTATTTCTCTGGAGTTAATTATAATTATTATTTTTTGTTTCTGATTTTGTTTATTTTTCTTGATTTTCTTTTCATTCACGGTATGTCTGGCTAGGGGCTTTTCTACTTTGTGTTCTCAAAGAATGAGCTCTTGGTTTTATTGTTTTTTCTATTACATTATTCTTTTCTATTTTATTTATTTCTGCTCTGCTCTTTATTATGTTCCTCCTTCTATTAGCATTGTGTTTCATCTGTTCTTTTTCTAGTTTCTTTAGTTGTGAGTTTAGACTATTTATTTGGGATTATTCTTATTTCTTGAGGTAGGCCTGTATTGCTATGTACTTCTATCTTACAACCACTTTTGGACATCCCACCAATTTTGTGTATTTTTGTTTTCATTTGTCTCCCTTGACTGATTTTGTTATAGTTGGTTTTAACACTTTTTCTTTTAACTTCTTACTTGCTTGGTGAGTAATTGATCTACTACTTTTACTGTGAGTTAATTTTAATTGATGAAAAATATTTAGGCTTAAAAACATTTTCATCTATGGATGTCCCTTTAACATATCCTGTATGGCCATTTTATTGGTAGCAAACTCTTTTAACTATTGTTTATCTGGGAAACTTTTAATTTCTCTTTCAATTTGAATGATAACCTTGCTAGGTAGAGGATTCTTGGTTGAAGGTTGTTCTGTTTCAATGCATTATATATTTCGCATCACTCCCTTTTGGCATATAAAGTTTCTGCTGAGAAATCTGATAACCTGATAGGGTTGTGCTTACAAGTAATGTTTTTTCTTTCTCTGGCTGCTTTCAATATCCTCTCTTTATCCTTTATCTTTGTCATTTTAATTATTGTATGTCTTTTTGTGATTTTCCTGGGGTTTATTTTGTTAGGGCCTGTCTGTGCTTCCAAAACCTGGGTACCTATTTCCTTCCCCAGATTGGGGAAGTTTTCAGCAATTATTTATTCAAAGAGCCTTTCTACTCCTTTGCATCTCTTCTCATTCTGGTAACCCGATTATACAAATATTGTTCCCTTTGGAGTTATCACACAGCCTTTTTGCATCCTTTTTTCTAGAGGTTCTTTTTTCTTTCTCCTCCTCTGTTTCATTTTTCCCTCTTCTTTAATTTCCATCTCATTGATTGTCTCTTCTACATCCAGCAATCTAATATTCATTTCCTCCATTGTATTTTTCATTTAAGTTACTGTATATTTCAGCTCTGAGTGACCCTTTTTCAACTCTTCTATCTCTTTGTTAAAATTCTCCATGAGATCATCTATACCTTTTTGCTTATCTGTAAGCATATTTATTACAGTTATTGTAGAATCTTTATCAAGAAGATTTGTGATCTCTGTTTCATTCCTCTTTCTAGTGTTATCCTATTCTTTTGTGGGGAACATATTCCTCTGCCTCCTCATTGTGTCAGGATTTCTGTAATTCTTCCTTTGTATCAGAGAGATCCACTGTGTCTTTTTAATGAAGAAGGCATCCTGTAGTAGCCAGAAGCTAAAGACTATGTGCTTACCTGTGCCTGGTTCTACTTTTCTTTGTAGCTGCAGTTGCTATTGGAAATCTGTGAGAGGCGCTGCCTTTCTGCCTGCCTGCCCGCAGTGGCTGATTTCTGTCAGCAGAGGCCTTTTGTGGGCTGTGCAGTAGCGCGTCTGTGGTGATTGTTGAGTGTGGGGCCACCCTCTGCCTGCCCAGCAACAATGATGGTGCTGCTGGGAGCGGGATTGGTAGAACAAGTATACAGGGAAAAGCAGCAGAGGGTTGGGCAGTCACCTAGGGGTAAGAAGCACTCAGAGCTGGTTCCCACAGGCTTCCCCTGTTAGGCTGAAAGAGGCCTGGGAAAGCTTGGGAAACCCCCTCTGTCTGCCAGGCAGCAAAGTCTGACTGCTGCTGGGGTGAGTGGGCCAGGCAGGTGGACAGGCATATAAGGAAGTTCTTTGGGGCAAATCTACCAGTGAATAGGATGGAGCATTTGTGGCTGCCTCCAACAAGTACCCCATCTGTTGGGCTGAGGGGGTACTGGGGGAGCATTGTCCACCTGCCCTTTCTCCTTAAGAGAGAGCTCAATCCAACCCCTGCTCCTCCGACACCCTCTTGCTGTTAAATATTCCACACTACAACCTCTGTGTTGGGTTTCAGCAAGACTAATGAAGTGTGCCTGTCCTCCATAAGTGACTTGAGTCTCAGCCTCCCAGAGTGCTCCAAATCTCCCTGCGTCCAGCCCTGTTAATCACCAAAGCCTAATGCAGTGTGGACTCATGCTCCCAGAGAAGATCGCCAGGGCCATGTGTTCAGATCTCCTGAGCACTTACCCCCTCCCTGCTCTGTTCGTCTCTTGGGCTTAGATGGGGAAATGGCTAGGGTCCTGATCAGTCATGGCTCTGCCACTTCACCCTTCTCAGTGTGATCCTCTCTTCTTCACCAGGTGTAGGTGAGTCTGTTCTGCAGTCTTAGGTCATTTTCAGGTTTAGCTGTGTTTGCTGTAGTTGCTTCCTTGATGTCTATGTGAAAGGAGGTTTCTGCCTTACCTTCCTACTCTGCCATCTTTCACCCTAGCTCCCTCCAAATGATTTTATAAACTGAAAGTTTAGAAAAGACATACACAAGCAATAAAATGTAATTTGTACATAAAATTGTAATTGAGAAACTATTTACAAGGTTAATTGCTATAAAAATAATTGTATTTCATTTTATTAAAAAATTAGCATTAATTATATTTGTGTAAAAGAAATTGGCTTGAACTCAATGTGAATATAAGAAGTTACTGCTGCTGTAATTAGAAATGCTATGCCTTTACTTTCATTTGATTTAATATTTGATCTTTCTCAGAATAATTTAAAATTTGCTTGTGTTAAGAAGTTATGAAAATATAACAGGTAGTTTCCATACTGATATAATAGCCATGAGCAGATTCTATGCCATGAATAATAAGCCTATCACAGTTTATAGAAGTATGGGGTGATTGCTTTGCATATATATTGGTACCATTTTTATGTATTCAATATGCCCTCTTTTAGTGACTATTTTATTTGCTTACTTCACTTCAGTAGAAAACTTAATGGAAGGAGGAATACATCAAAACTACACATCAATTGAAAGAATGTACAGAAAATACTATTAGGCACAGCACCTGAAATAACAGGATTTCTGTTATATTCCTTGGTAACATGTATCAACTATAATCAAAATTATTGCCTAAAATCCATTTAACCTTGGATCATGCATGCTTATGTAAAATCATGTACACTTCAAGGAAATCATTATACTATATATTGAAAACAAATACATATATAAGCACACACATACACACTTTCCTAATGGAAATTATTATACTCTAAATAATATATATAAATTATGAAGTATACACAAACACACACACACAAGCTTTACTTATATGTAAATTTAAAATTTTTCATCTTTTGACTAGAAGCTATTTTATTTATAAGAAGCTATATAAGTCATTAATAAATAAGTATAACATTTTAAATCTAAAGTTATACTTTGCCATAAATTAGAAATGTTCTTTGTCATTATTCTAGGATTGTTTGTAGAAATGTAACAAAATGGATGAATTCTATCAATTTTTTTCACTCTGAAATATGACTATAGATTTAAATAAGTAAATAAGCAATCTTAGAATAATCCCATAATTCCAGGCACTTAACTACACCTTTGAAATTATATTGTATTAGAATAATATATTTTTCTTAAATTTTGGTAGTGGTATATACATAACATAAAACTTACCATCTTAATTCTTTTTCAGTCTATGGTCCACTGGTGTTCAGTACATTCATATTGTTGGACACAAAAAATTCTCCAGAATTTTTCATCTTGAAAACTAAAACTCTTTACTATGCTTATTAAATGACAATTCACCTTTCCTCCCACCCCCAAGCCTCTGCCAACCATTATTTTACTTTCTATCTCTATGTATCTGACTATTCTAGGTAATTCATACATGCAAAATCATATAGTATTTGTCTTTTTGTGACTGGCTTATTTCACTTTGCATAATGTCCTAAGATTTACCCATATTATAGCATATATCAGAATTTCCATCCTTTTCAAGGCTGGAAAATATTCTATTGTATGTATGTACCACATTTTGTGTATCCACTCATTCATCAGTGGACACTGGGGATGCTTCCACCTTTGCTTACTGTCCATGATGCTGCAGGAACATAGTGCAAATATCTCTTTAAAACCCAGATTTCAATACACTTAGGTATACACCATAAGTGAAATAACTGGTTCACATGCTAATTCTATTTTTCAATGTTTGAGGAATCTCCTACCATTTTCCATAGCATAAAGGTTCAAATTTCTTCATAGTCTCTCCAGAATTTGTAGCTTTCTGTTTTTTGATAGTAGTGACTCTAATGGGTGTGAAGTAGTATTTCATGATTTTGATTTAGATATTCCTGATGATTAGCAATTTTGTTTCCTTTTCATATACTTGAAATTTGTATATCTTCTTTGGAGAAATATCTATTCAAGTCCTTTATTTTGAATTCGTCATTTTTTTTCTTGTTGAATTGTGTTTTTTTATATTCTTGATATTAATAATGATTTATAAACACTCTACTTCCAATGGTTGCCTTGTCACTTTATTGCTTGTCCTTTGATGCATAGACAGTTTTAATTTGATTTGGTTCAAATTTAATTTATCTATTTTTTTCTTTTGTTGCCTGTACTTTCGGTGTCATATTCAAGAAATCATTGCCAAATCCAATGGTATTTGTAGTTTTCTCTGTATAGTCTTCTGCCTCTTTGGCTAAGTTTACCTTTAGTATTTTATTCTTTTTGATGCTAGTGTAAATGAAATTTTCCTAATTCAAAATGAATTTCAGAATTTTCAGAATGTCCACTTTTAGTTAGAAACACATCTGATATTCATATGTTGATTTATGCCCTGAAGCTTTGCTAATACATTTATAAGTTCTAAGAGGTTTTTTTTTTTTGTTAGAATCTTAAGGATTTCTACAAAAAGAATATGTTTTCTTCAAAAAGAGAAAATTTTACTTCTTCTTTTCCAATTTGGATCTTTTATTTCTTTATCTTGTTTAATTACTTAGGCTCAGACTTCCAGTACTTTATTAAATAGAAGGGTTATAGGAGGCACTCTTGTCTTGTTCCTGATCTTAAAAGAAAAGCTTTCAATTTTTCACCGAGTACAATGTTAGCTGTGGGCTTTTTATAAGTGGTCTTTATTTTGTTGAGTTAATTTCCTTCTTTTCCTGGTTTGTTGAGTGTTTTTATTATGAAAGCATGTTGAATTTTATCAAATTTTTACCTGCATCAATTGTGGTAATCATGTGTTTTTTCTCTTAGTATGTTAATGTAATGTACTACTACATTAATTGATTTTTATATATTGAACAAACCATGAATTCCAGGTTTGGAACTCATTTGATCATGGTGCATAATCCTCTTGATGTGTTACTAAGTTCTTTCTGCTTTTGCATCTACATTAATCTGGGACTTTGGTCTGTAAGTTTTTTTGTAGTATCTTTGCTTGGCTTTGGTACTAGGATAATACTGGCCTCTTACATTAAGTTTGAAAGTATTTCTTTTTTTCAGTATTTTTGAAGAGTTTGAGAGGGATAGGTGTTAATTCTTCATTAACTGATAGCATTCACAAGTAAAATGATCTTGCCCTGGATTTTTCTTTGTTGGGTATTTAATTATGATTCAATAATTGTACTAGTTATAGATCTGTTCAGTTTATTTTATTTTATTTTTTTATGATTCAGTCTCAGTGAGTTGTGTCTCTCCAGGAATTTATTTCATGTAGCTTTTCCAACTTGTTGGCATAGAATTGTTCCTGGTATTCTCAGTCTCTTTTATTTTTGTAAAACGAGCTGTATGTCCTCTCTGTTTCCTATTTTCATTGACTCTTCTCTCTCTTTCTTTTTTAGTCAATCTAGCTAAAGATTTGCCAATTTTGTTAAGCTTTCAAACGACCAACTATTGGTTTTATTGATGTTCTCTACTAATTTTCCATTCTCTATTTTATTTACCTTTACCCTAATTTTTATTATTCCTTGCTTTCTGTTACCTTTGAGTTTAGTTTGTTCTTTTTTTGATTCTTTGAGGTATAAAGCTAGGTTTCTGATTTGAAATATTTTTATTTGTTCTCATTTGTCTCAAGATTTTTCTAATTATCCATGTTACTTTTTTTTTTTTGACTCACTGGTTAAGTGTATGAGTTTAATTTCCACACATTGCAGATTTTCCAGTTTTCCTTCTGCTATTTATTCCTAGTTTTTTTCTACTGTGATCATAAAAGAAATTTTGTATGATTTCAACTTTTTTTGTGTAAAGACCTATTTTGTGGCCTAACAGTTGTATCATCCTAGAGAATATTCTATATGAGCTTGAGAAAAATGTGTACTCTGTTGTTTAGATTGTTCAACATATGTCTATTAGGCCCATTTGTTCTATAGTTTTTTCAAGTCCACTGTTACTTTATTGGTTTTTCTGTTTTTTTCTTTCATTACTGAAATGAGGTATTGAAGTTTTCTACTATTATAATAGAGTTGGCTATTTTTCTCTTTAATATCATGTTTGCTTCATATATTTAGGAGCTTTGGTTTTTTGATGCATATATATTTATAATTGTATTTTACTGAATCAGGTCTTCTACCTGATTGTTGTCTCTTGCAACGATTTTTAATTTAAATTTTGTTTTTCCTGGTATGAGAATAAACACCCCTGTGCTCTTTGGTTATGGTTTTCAGGGAATATCTTGCCCCATCCTTTCACTTTTAACCTATGCATATCCTAGATCCAAAGTGAAACAGGATAGTTGAATCCTTTTTTAAAAAGAATTTAATTAAAAAATAATTTAAATAATTCATTTTGCAAATGAATGTCTTTTGGTTGTGGAGTTTAATCTTTCTACATTTAATGTAATTACTAATAGAGAAGAATTTACTTTTGCTATTCTGTTGTTTTCTGTGTTTTTAGCTTTTTTCTATTAATTCTTCCCTTGTTGCCTTCCTTTGTGTTTAGCTGGCTGTATCTAGTGACACACTGATTCCCTTCCCATTTTCTTTTGTGTATATTATATAGACATTTCTTCATATTTACCATGGTGATTACATAAGACATTGTAAAGTTATAATACTCTCTTTTGATCTGAAAATAACTTCAATCATTTTTGAAACTCGAATTCTTTAAATCTCTGATCCTCACTTTTTGTTACTGATGCCACAAATTACATTTTTATATACTGTATACCCATTAACATAGACTTAGAGTTATTTTATGCTATTTTCTTTTGAGTACTATAAAAGAATTAAAAGTAGAATTTCAAAACAATAACATATAATGCAGTGTTTTTATCCACATAGTTACCTTTACCTGAGAGCTTTATAATTTTTTATTGCTCTGAGTTACTCTGTCATATTTCCTTCTCAACTTTAAGACTTCCTTTTCTTGTAGAGTATGTCTAATGAGCTCTACCAGCTTTTGTTTATTTGAGAATGTTTTCCTTCATTTCAAACAACAGTTTTGCCAGACATAGTTTAGTTGGTTGATAGGTTTCTTTTTCTTCAGCCCTTTAGATTATCCCTTTTAAGTATATCGATTGCCTTCCAACTTATAAGGTTCCTGATGAGAAATCCACTAACAATCTTATAGGGGCTTCCATATACACGCAAGACATTTTACTATTGTTGCTTTCAAGATCTTCTTTTTGTCTTGACTTTTGACATTTTGTTTATAATTTTCTCTGTGTGCCTCTCTTTGGGTTTATCATAATAAAGGGCTGTTGAGATTCTTGTATTTGTATATCCACCTCTTTCCTCAAATTTGTATATTTTGTATTCCATAAATTTGTACATATTTCCTCAAAAAACTTTCTTTCCCTTTTTCTCTCTTTTCTCCTTCTGTGTCTCCCACAGTGCAAACATTGTTCTGCTTGATGGTATACCATAAGTCTCTTTGACTCTGTTTACTTTCTGTCATTCTTTTAACTTTTTCCTCTCAGATCCCATAACTTCAAGTTATGTCTTTTTCACTGATCCTTTCTTTTGATTGTTTGAGTCTGCTGTTGATCCCCTCTAGTAAATTTTTCAATTCCCAACCTTTTTCTAGAGATGCTTTGTCTCTAGGCTTGTGTATGGGCTTTTGTGCCAGTTCATCCATTTACACATTTTCTTTTAAATGTCTTAATTTCTCTAAGAAGTTCACCTTGTTTCTTTCTGGAGCCTTAATCATTTTATTTTACTACTCTTCCCATTATTCCTTGCTTTCAGGTACCTGCAGGTGTGGAGCTCTCTGCTTCAAGCACTCATCATTGCTTTCAGCAGCCTCCAATCTGCTGTCCTAAATAGATACTGTTCACCTCAGCTCTCCAAGTCAGGATACACAAAGCAAGACAAAAACCAGTTTCTTGATAGCCCCTGAGAAGCCAAAGTATTGTCAGGTCCACTTTTTTCCTTCTATCCTGAAGGAGGAACTTGGAATTGGGTAGCTTTTCCTCCCCTAAACCATGCTGCATCAGGGATGGGATAGAAAAGGACAAGAAAAGTGCCATGGAATCCTATGATTGTTGTTCTTGGTGAGGCACTGGCTTGGTGGCTACAACTTCTTAACTAGTGCATGGAGTTCTTACAAAGCTATTTTGATCTGTATGTTCCTTTTTATTTTCTCTTCCCAAGGTGGGAGTGAGGCTTGACACTTCCTAGTCTGCCATCTTGCTGATCTTACAACAGAATAATTAATTTTTATGCTTCAGTATACTTCTTGGTCATGCTTTGACTTCCAATCACTCATCTTCTATTTGAGGATATTTAGGGATGATTCAGTAGTTACAGCTGATAAAGATAACTCATCACACAGAGCCATAGACATATAGATACATTCTGTTAAAAAAAGTCATGTTGATATTCAAAAATAAGTTTAAACAGATAAATATCTGTTTTTAATTATTGTTAAACAAATAAATATCTCCTCAAATAAATATTTATAATTAACATAATATTGCTTTCTCCATTATTACTTTCCTTTCATTAAATGAAATACTGCCAATTACTGGGCAATCAATAAGTATTTTCTTTATCTCCTTCTTACCCCCTTTGTGCTCCACTATGATTTACTCCCTTTCTTCCCTCCCACTAACAAAAAAATTTACAATCTCAGTGGTGTTTAAACTTACTGAATTCTGAAGACTCTTTACATTTATTATATTCAATAAGTGTTGACAAAGCATAAATCCATTAAATACTCATCAACTTCAAATATTGTGGTATGATAGCTTTTGATGACTAAATTATAAAAGATTGATATAATGCTTTTGATGCTATGTATGTAAAATGTTTCAACCTTGAGATTATAATGAAGAATGATTAGCACAATTTACTACTGAACGTCACCTGGGGTAATACAAAATGCACTCTGATCACATTTATCATGCCTGAAAACATTAGAGGACTTATTTGTGGCACTTACGCAAATCAATAAAAGTCTGTTTGCTATTTCTGATAAGCTGTCTTAATGTTAGAATCACCATAAAGGGCATGTTGGGACTAGGTCAAAGCCCTTTCTGACTTGGTCCGTGGAAGGTCCACCCCATGTGCCAGCTCATGTTCCCTCCATATAGAAAACAAGCTTGAAGATAATGACACATTTCTTTGCAAACTATCTAAATAGTTTTTGGAGACAAAGGGTTTGTGAATTAAGGGCTCATTATAAAGGTGAAACTTATTTGTAACATCTGCATATTAATGAATCTTTGCCTTTATCTCACTCTTCCTTTTGTTAATTTCAAAATTTTTAATCTTTAGGACTCCTCCAGGAACAATATGAGATCCTTAAAAATTAGGACAGTAAAATTAAGCAGGACATATGGGAGCATGAAGAATGTGACCATGTGATAAGAATGTTCTGTCAAAATAAGAACAATGAAGAAAGATTTCTAATGGTTCCCTAAACAGACTTACTGGGTGACATAAAGTTAAAATACCAAACTGAAAATAAAAGTTATTTCCTTCCCTAGTACTACCATAGCATTTATCTTATTGTATTTTGTTTTTACACTTCTGTATAATCCACAGGATTTTAAGTTATTTGAGCACAAATTCTATATGCTCTTTTTTACTTTTATTTTTTTACCAAGGCTCGTGTGCAATGTCTGACAGATAATGGATAGTCAATCAGTATTTATTAAGTGAATAAATAAATTAATGTTCTTTTACACACATCTACTGGAATAGGAAGATTGGCCAATCAGAAATTAGAAGCCATTAACAAATAAATGACGAGGTAAAAATCGCATATTTCAAAATATTATTTTGAGTATTCTAGGCTGCTAATTGAGTGAATGTTTCAAAATTATGTGAAAAAAATTACTGAGCTGTGCCCTGGGATATAGGGATCACCTTCATTATTGATGGAATTGCATCTTGGATGTTATACCAAAATTAAGAATATCAGGATTTGACACTTCCAAGTAATAAATCTAAATATGAATATACTCAAACTGAATCTGAGTTATACATACAAACACTGACAATTCTATCAGTTTAATGTTTAATTTAGCCAATTATGAGTGCAGCTCCAGTGGTGGTAGGATGGTGATGATGAGTGATGTTTATGGTAATTTGTAGATATGGGATTTACTTTGATAATTCACAATCACTATTCAGTGTACGATAGAGGAACAATTTCCCTGATCTTATTGAGCAGATAGTTTATATTAAGTTTTCTATGAACATGTAGCAGTTTAGTCATATAAAGTTTATAGAATAGAATATGGGGTTAGTTGTATTAACTATATTTTCATACTATGTATGGTTTTGGGAGGAGTTCTCTGTCTTATCTCTCATGCTGCTATCTTGAATTCCTCCCTATAGAATAGAGTATAAACCAAAAAATAATGTAGTATAGAAATATTTTTAGAAAGGGCTTATACACAGTTAAACAGGTTAGAGAAATCTGTGGACAATCACATAATTTTCCCCAAAAACTAACAGGAATATATTACCTTTGTGAATATATCATTGTCCAGGATCTTGTCTTTGTTGAGTTGTGAGGCTTACAAACATGATTTTATTAAAAATATATATTTCAGGTTAGGACTAATGTTAATTCTAATTTGTGAACCCAGTAGAGTAAACCATCATGTCTATTTATTGATTTAATATGTGGATTACTATAGTATGGACTAAAATTTTCATGATGGTGTAGTCTATGTTTTCTCTAAAAAGCAGAATGTATTAGCTTAAGTTCTTCAGACATAGATCCTGAGATAAACATCTGTGTGCAAGTAATCGACTAAGAACATATCCCAGAAGAAATGAGTCAGGGAGGGAGGAAACGGGACAGAGCAGAGGGGAGTTGGGGACTAGTGACAATCTCCCAGTGCCTCTGGGGAAATCTGGAATGTGAACTGAACCTCAGAATTGTCCACTCAGAAGCAAGGTGTCTGGGGCACCTGTCATTGCATCTGTGAGTCACTAGTTAAGACTCACATTTATAGGGACACCAATTGTCAGGCAATTTTGTTGACCATGCATGCAGACGATGAGGGCCCCAGTGGCCTTTGGGCAGTTTTCCAAAAAGAGCATGTTGCAGGTGCTGGCTGTTGGAAGCAAAGCCACATGGAAGCTTGGGGTGGGGGGTGGGGAGCAGGGTCTGCACAAACAATGGGCTCTGGGCAGAGCACCAATTTTGGTGTCCACAGACATGTATAGGAAGCTAAAGCATGATTGTAAAGTTGTTTGTGAAAGCAAACTAGGAGGAAAATTTTACTTACAGACTGGGTCATTTCACATTATCAGTTAAAACAGCCTGGCACATAGGTGTTTGCAGGAAGGATGGTCTTTCCCATAAGGAAAGAATACTGAAAAACTAGTCACGGTTTTCCCACTCCTGAAAAAGAGGGCATAAACTGTGGAAAAGATTGCCTTTGTAATTATTTTGTTTCTCCCTCCCTTGTTCTTCCTTTCTTTTGTCCCTCCATCCCTCCCTCTTCCTTCCTTCATTCCTTAGTTCCTTCGTTCATTCATCTTTCATTCCTTCCCTCCTCCCTCCCTCTCTCTCTCTCTCCCTTTCCTTTTTTCTACAAAAGTCAGTCCCCTCAGATTATCTTGTTCTTTCTTTGGAAACTTCAATAATTTTAATCAGAATACAGAATAATTTTATCAGGCCAACAACTTCTATACTTTCAATATATTACTAGATTTCTCTTATTTTTAAAATGTAACCTGAAGAGAGAAAAATTACTTCCAAGTTATTGATAAGGGCCTGCTTCAAGTACTAACTACATACATGCTATAACTAACACTTCAACAATTTAGTACAAATAAGTTATTTTTCTTTGATCAGAGCAAAATGAATTAAACAAACAAAAAATACAGATTACATAAGAATTTTAATCTGTGTTGCTATAACATACCTCATGTTGAATTATAAATAGGCACTTCTAGTTTCATTTGTTTTATCTTTAAGAAGATGGTTCTAAGCCATGATGGCAGGAACTTTCCTTTCACTGTGAACAACCAGAACACTGGACAAAAGTTTTTGCAGGCATTGGTCAAGAGGTAGGACTGTGATCCATAAAGAGAAAGCAATAGCTGAACCCACGACAGTGCTTGCTTCCTCTCAGAGGACCCTAAACAGGAAGCCGCGTTCCTCTGAGTCCAGGATTAGGGATGAGTCGCTGGGGGGAGGTAGGTGGTATTTGAGTGACAGTATAATAAAGAAGAAGGAATCCTGCAAACAAAGAAGCCCAGAAGTCTGCATAAGGGACTCCTAAATTGTGTGACACGGCATAGCATTGTCCCAGATGCATAGAGTGACATATTGCCGGCAGGCGAACAATGGCCCAAGAACTATTAGAATTTCATGAGCACATGGAGCTGGGAGAAGTTGGCACCCTGGTCAGCAAGATTAGGATTCCTTGTTACACTCCCTGGGCATTCAGTAGACACCCCAGAATGGTAATAGGTGGGCAAAACTTTTCCTCCTATAGTGAACAAAAAGCACTTCCTTAATTTAGCTTACTCACACTTTCTTAAAGCAAGCCCCATGATCTAAATTTCTTTGCCAATCATTTGTAATTTATACCAGCTTGTAGTAATTATCATATCTTTTTAGTATTTGAAATTTTTATATTTAATGTTATCCTACTATGTAGCTAGATTTCCTTCTCTGAATTATGCTAAAGCAATCTTATTTTCATTTTGCCTTTCCAGTGACTTTAGTGAAAACACCTTGTATCTTTGCCCATTTTATTTAATTTGCCTCTCACTTCTTTGCCAGCAAACTACTGAGTAGTTTTGTTTTCCTTAGAACAACCTTAATTTATAATAATAAATGCTATGTTGTTATTATTGTGAATACATATTATAATAAACTCAATGAATAAGATTACTTTTAGAACAGTCTTGATCAAAATATTGCTTTCCATTTTATTTCACAAAAGACATGAATCTCAGCATGATATATAAGTTCTTGCCTTAGTACTAAAAATTGCTGGTATAATCATTACACACACACACTGTTTTTCCTTGTCTCATTACCTGGGAAACAATATAATTATGGAAAAATGCTGTGTTTGCCCATGCATAATATTTCCCAAATGAGAAATAAATGTCTAGATTTCTGTCATGGCATGGTTATGTGTCATCTGAAATATTATCATATTTATTGAGTATAATGTGTACAGAGTGGGTATGCATCAATAATAATGCTATACACTTTTCTCTAAATTTAATTAGTTATACAAAGAACATAGCTATTTCAAAATATAAAAAATGAAAATAAATTACAATTTCCATTTTGAAAAATATTTTTTACTAAAATATATATCATGTACAAAAAAATCACAAAACATGAATGTACAGTTTAAGGAATTCTCACCCTAACATATCAGCATCCAGTCTGAGAATTAGATATGACAGTGCTCAAGAAATTATTGTCCCAGTTACTATGCGTTTTGCCTCCCTAAAATAGCTATTAGTATAACTTACAAACCTCTTATTCTACTAGCTTTGAACTGTTATGTAAATGGAGCAATACATGTACTCTTTTGCTTCTGGCTTCTTGCACTCAAGTGTATTTCCTGAGATTCATACGCAGTGTATGTATAGTTGAATTTCATTAATTTTCATTGCTGTATAGTATCAATTGCATGAGTTGACCACAGTTTACTTAACCTTTGTACAGTTGATAGATAATTTCAGTTTCAGCTATTAGAAAAAATGACAATAGAAACACTTTTCCCTCTGTTGGTTGGTGAATTTATTTATACATTTTTTTGGATAGAAAAGTAAGAGAGGATAGCTGGATCATTTGCAGTGCATATATTCAAATTTGGGACTTAAACCGAGAGAGTGTACAGTGATTTACACTTCTACTAGTAGTGTATGAGTATTCCTAGTGATTGAACAACCTTTCATACCTTGCTATTTACTTTATCCACTTTGATGATGTGCCATATTTCATTGTAGTTTTTAACTGAGATGATTACTAAAAAGATTGAGATTTACTTTTAAGTTCTGAATACTAATTCATCAATATTTCTTTTATTCAGAGTGCTTTGAAGTGCCTAAATTAAGAAAAGCTACTCTTCTCTGAGATCATGAGGATCTTGCACTGTATTATCTCCTGCAAACATTACTATTTAACATTACAAAATCAGATCTTCAATCTTCCAATATTTGGTTCTTAGTGTCCTGTGAAGTTGTGCTCATTTCACTTCTTTTCATAAAGTAGCGTGTTGATACCACGCTTTCTATGAAAGGCAGCCCTTGCCACACTGCTCTGTAAACTAACTTCGTCACAAACTAAATGTTCAAGTATATGTGTGTCTGTTTTTGGACTTAGACAGGAAAATGAAGTTAGAGAAGGAGATGTGAAGGGAACAGATATTGAAGACATGGGGACCATGAGTGAGGAGTGTGGACGACCTCCGGAAGCTGGAAGAAAGCAAGGACACAAGTTCTCTGCGGATCCTCTAGCAGGAATGCAACTAGAGTGATACCTTGATTTTAGAACTTCCTTACAGAATGGTAATTCAAATGTATGTTGTTTTAATCCATTGTATGTGCTACATTTGTTAAGCAGCAATAAGGAACCAATACAAGTGTCTTGTCTTTTCATGGATCATTTTTGTATGCATGTAAATTTAAATTTTATCACCTATTGGAATGGTGATGAGGACTGCATTGACTTTGTGGATCCAACTGGAGAGACTTAGCATATTAAATTTTCCAATCCATAAACATAGTATCATAATTTATTTACGGTAACCTATTTGTTTATTTAGGTAAACAATTTATTTAGGCTTTTCTTAATTTCACTCAAAATTTCTTATTGCTGATGGCCACTTAAGCCAATTGTCATTTATTTGAAATGTTTTTCCTTTGTCTTCATTATTGAAGAGTATTTCTATGTTTTAAATTCTAGTTTGTCCTATTTCCTTTCAGCACTTCGAAATACAATTTTGTCTTCTTCTGGCTTACAGTATTATTTTTGAGAATTCAATAATTAATCTAATTTTTTTCCTTTGAATATGACTTTCTGCTTGCCTTTCTTGACAATTTCTCTATTTTTTTTTTTAGCAATTTAACTATGATGTGCCTATGTGTAGTTTTCTTTGAACCTATTTTACTTTGGTTCATATGCCTTCTTAAATTTGTTACTTGATGTCTTATTAGTTTTGGAAGATTCTTCATTATATTTTTAATTTTTTTCCTTTGCCCCCTTCTATCTCCATTTTTAAGTCTCCTGTTGTATGAACATAATAATATCTTCTTCTGTCCTCTGTATTTCCTATTGCTCTTCTGTATTTTCTTTTTGTCTTCAAAGAATTGTTTTTCAGTTGTTTTTAACTCATCTATTTCTTTCTATTACTGTTCTATAAAGAAAAATGCACATGTAAATTAAATAAAATGTATATATACATGTTTCACATCAGATTCTTTCCCAAAGCTCCCAAGTCCTGTAACTCAGTGTATTCTTTAACCAAAGTCAATCAGTATTTTAAATTTTCTTAAATATAATTTGCTGTCTTGTTCAACATCATTTTTCAGAACAATAAAATGAATGTTAAAATTGTGAGTCAAATATTAAATTTCTTATAAACAGTGGAAATGCAATCCTAAAAATGTAAAAAATGTAATATCTAGGATTGATTGAAAAATTTGCATTTAAAGGTCCTTAAGAACAGGAAAAGCAGTCATGGTTGCCAAATTAAAAAATATTTCCTGTATGGCCCTGGAAGATGACTGGTTAGCCAGAGACGGGTAAGATTCCTCAAGGGAGGAACAACCTAAGACAGGCACAGTTGCAGGGGGGCCATCAGGTGAGAAATTGGGGATCAACAGAGGTGAGGCTTGGAACCTCTCCCCCCCTGTTTTGAGAGAAATCTTCTGCATCCGTGGATGTTTTGTTGCCCTTGTCTAGCTTGGATTAACACATAGTCTACAGGCACACACCTGATCATCTACATTTGCTCTCTTCTAACACTAAACTAAGTTTTCTACCTTTATCTTACATCTACCTACCACTTCAGCATTTTATTAAAAATAATAATAATAATAATAATAAAGGGAGAAATGTGGGATTCACATATAAATCAAGTATAAAAATCAAACGAATATTCATATTTGACCTGATTGTTTATAGTTCATAATGCGTGATCAAAACCGAAAGTGTCTGTGATGACTGCCCTTGTACTGTTCACCATGTAAGAACTTATTCATTATACTTTAGAAGATTGGAGACTGTTGAGAATTAGGCTTGGGGTTGATTAATGATTGTGCATTGAGTCCCCTATACAGAAATTTAGTGTTGTTAACAACCATTTGATCAATAAATATAAGATATGCCCTCTCAAAAAAAAAAATATTTCCTGAATGGATATCTCTGTCTAATTTTGAAGACACTACAGAATATAGCAATGATCCTATCAGAAATTTTTGGAAACTTATGGGAACAATTAGATACATATATCATTTTAGGGCTCACTAAATGCATCTTGCTTTAAAAAACAACTTTGGCAAATGATTTAAGATGACAGTGGATTGATCAGTAAAGGGGGCATTTTCCTTTGCCCCCTTCTATCTCCCTTTTTTAAGTCTCCTTAGGTCAGTATTTACAGAAAATAAGCATTATTACTATTTCAAGGTTTATCATAGTTTTTAAAAAATGTCTACTACTGCCTATAATAATAAATAAAAGAAGATCCTTTATTAATAGAATATGAAATAACTAAAAAACCAATAAGCTAGTAGACTCAAATTGGTAACTTGATTTTTAAATTAAATGAAGAAAATAATTAAGGTGATTCTAAATAAGTTTTATAGGAAGGAAAAGTGACAATGTTTCACTGTTGGATGGAGTGTTATTTTACTATAACTTAATAAACTTAGAGAAGCTACTTTATTATGTGGCACATAATATGTCCATACAACAATATTTTCTGTGGAGCATTTCACTGGTAATACAGTTTTATATGGAATGATTTTAGAACTTTTAAGTATTTTTAAGACTAGTAAAGATTGGGGGCTCTCAGCTGCTGTTAACTGATAGAATATCTCTGGAAATTACACCACACAACACAATGTATAGACAATGACTATAATCTAATATTCCTTATAAAAAGCATATATTGGCATTTATTACAGATGTTCAACAGAATTTTCTTCTATAAAACATGCCATAATTTACTGTAATTCCTGCTCTATTCATGGTACATTCAGGGCAGCAATAGATGGAAATTTATAGGATACCATAAAGTAATCACCTTTGATGAATTTGAAGTAAGATTTAAAAAATTAGAACAAGTTTTTTTTTTTAAATGCATGTATTTCTTGTTAGGATTTTCATCTCCAGAGAATGTGTGATGCATACATGGTACAGGTTATATGATGGCTAACATTTAGGCAAAGGTCAGATGCATAGTTATTACCAGCAAGGGAAAATGAATTTTGCTGAAATTATAAAAACCAGATGTGCATAACAGCCTGACAGGAAGCCTCCGGTGATAGCCTTCCTATGACAATAAGGCACATTTTTCTTCAGATATGTGAAAGGAAGAGTCAGTTAATGTGACAAACTTCATGGTTGTCTTATTTCAAAACATTGCCACAGCCACCTCAACCTTCAGCACCCACCACCCTGATCAGTCAGCACATCAACACTGAGACAAGACCTCAACCACCAACAAAAAGATCTCCATTCACTGAAAGCTCAGATGATGGTTAGTATTTTTAGCAATTAAGTTTTTTTTAAGGTATGTACATTGTTTTTCTAGACACACAAAAAATGCTATTTCACACTTAATAGGCTACAATATAGTGTATAAACAACTTTTATATGCACTGGGAACAAAAAAAATTCATTTGACTCACTTTATTGTAATGTTTGCTTTATTGTAGTGGTCTGGAACTGAACCTGCAGTGTCTCCAAGGTGTGCCTGTATGTATAGTTAACATTAGATGAGTGCCTCTGATTACATTATGCGTATCATCTCATTTTATATATATACATATATATATATATATACCTACATATATATATATATATATATATATACATATAAATCTACATATTTATATGATCCACATTGAAAACCTTGTATAATGTATTCTAATAAACTGGCTGTTGGCTGAATTCAGGATTTTCACAAATACGATCATGAAGCAAATGGGATGCAGGCAATGGGTGTGCGTTAGTTTCCTGCAGGCAAAGAATAAAATATCATACATGGTACTCAGAGCAGAGACAAGAGACATAACAGAATTCCCAGCAACATGGGAACGTTTCTAAGACCCTCGAGGCCCATCTAAAATTGTCAGAGGCGTTTGCTATCTGCTGTCTGTGACAATAACGTGGGATCTTTTCAAATTCTCTGTTTTGTTTTTGACAAGACTGTTTTTCATGATCCTGTCACTTACAGCTGTTCCAGAGAAACTAGCTGGCCCATGATGTGCCGGGGCTGCTGGCATCTTAGGACATGTGGTCCCAATCCATCATCCACTCCGCAGGCTCGGGCCTGTCCAGTCTCCTCCTCACTGAACGATAATTGTGATGTCGTCACAACTATGGCTCCAAAAAGGAATCAGAACAAGGGAAGGATGCGGAGTGGCAGGGAGGCGCCCTTCAGGCTGTTTCCACAGTGAGAGCCAGTCCTTTACTTGCTCAAGTCAGACAGACGCTGTGTCTTTGGACCGCTTATCTAACGTCTACATTGCAAAGTGCGTGCAGATTCATAAACTCTGTACTTTCTTTGCCCAAATCCTCTTTAGGAAGTGCTTAAAAGGCATTTCATAAAAGATACACAGGAATTTGATTAGAACAAAAGAGGAGGCCCTGTGAAGGCTGGGGTATTGTTGCATCTTCAGATGCTATAAAACTAGTTCTCCAACAGGTTTCTTTGAAAAAATCTACTTTTTATAAAGCTCTCCACATACTAATGTTAAGAGAAAAGGAAAACAGGCCATAGCAATTAGAAATATAAAATAATCAGGGTTTATTGAAGAAGGACATGGAGGCCTTGTTCTTTTTAAATATGTATTGAGTATTCATCATCTCCTAAATACAAAAAGTACAATTTCTGCCCCCTAAAAACTTGCATATTCATTTAGTCATTTTCTCTCCAACTTCTTGAAAGGTTTATTTATCCCAGTGGTGAAGAATCCTATAGGTATGCTAAATAAAACCACTGTCATTCATGCTATTCATTAATTCTTAGATAAACAGTTGGGTGTATATTTTAAAGGTCCTGACTCGGTATAAGTGAATGTATAGATACTTTTACTTCTAGTGTCAGTCCTTTTGATGGTATCATGCTGTCAAATGAAGCTAATTATGTTATAAGAAGTGGCATTTATGTGGAGAGATCTATGGGCTTCCTCCTCAAATTGAACTATGTTTCTTCATACACTTTGCAAAGCACTTAGAAATAAATTCTTATTTTAAGAGAAAATAGTATCTTTGGCATATACAGCAAGTAAGGACATGATAATACCACAATATTTTGAGACAATGGAATAAGATGTGGCAGGAAAGTTTACCATTATTTGTTCCCTCTTTGATGTACAGAAATTTCTGGAGTATGACTTCAATTATATTTTGGTCTTCATTATGCTTTGGAGATATGTTCTGAATGTCCAAAAAAAAGAGATTAGTCAAGAAAAAAAAACTGTCATTTAAAGCATTTCATACAAAAATTCTTGAATGTATTTAAACTGAGATTCAAGAAAATCAACAGCCATGTTGCATGAATAAACTTTGTTTTTTGGTTTTATTAAATTCTGCTACAACGTAACACAGGGAAGTACACAAAACATAAATGTCCAGCTAAATGAATTATCACAAGTAAATTCCACCTGCGAAACATTGTGGAGATGGAACGTTGTCCACTCCACAGAATCTCAGCTCATACTCGTTCCCAGCATCAACCCCTCACCTCTCAAAAAAGCATCTTCCTTCCTGATTTGCCGTAACAAGCCTAAACTGACTGTGCTTGTGTTGAAAGTTACATAAATGGAATTATTCTTGTGCACACCTCTGTGGGTTTCTTCCATTTATGTGTTGTGTCTTTATTTTCATAGTGGAGGAATACTCCAAGGCATGTAAGTACTGCAATGTATGTAGGAATTCTACTTGCAGTTAGCATTTAGGTTGCCTCCTGCATTTGGGCATGTACAAATAATTCAGCAACAATTATTGCACATACTTTTGATTGACACATTAATGTTTTTCTTTTTTTTTTAGTGTATTCATTGAATGGTAACTATGGGCTTTTCTTACTCTTCCACAAGCAAAGTGTTTTTACTCTTTGTTTTTACTCATTCTGTGGGTTCATAGTGGTAAATCATTATAGTTTTATTTTGTATTTCTCCAGTGTATAATAATATTGAACATCTTTTTATACATTAAATATAAATGAAAATTTATAGACATTAAATTACATATTTTTATACCCTAATTATACATCTTGATGTGCTATTTTTGAAGTGCCTAACCAAGCTTTTTGCCATTTTTAAGTGAAATTCCTGTTTTACTTATTAATTTGTAAAAGTTCTTTTAAAGAAATCGTATTTTAGATATGAGTCCTTTGTTGCCTATTTGCATCATAAGTATCTTCTTCTAGTGCAGGTAGACCACAGATGTTCTAAGTCTCCCACAGTGGAAGAAATTTATTTCCATATCACTCTGGGTAGAATTATAACTGACTAAATAGTCTTTGAAAATTGTAGGCGTAGAATTTTGTTGATATTAGTTGACAAACCTGCATATAATTACTAATCTTCAATATGATACATAATGTCATATCCTGGAATATATATAGATTAGCTCATGTAAAGTTTGAAATTATAAAAAAGTAATTATAAACTAGGTATTGCAAAATTTAAGTAGAAGATATGAAATCTAAGAAGCAGAGTTAGGATGGATGAGATGTAAAGAAATGGGATTAAAGACTCTTTCTAAATAGAAAGCAGTTATGTTTTCATGATTGGATCCATAACAGAGTACAACTAAAGTCATGGCAAGGTGTTGGAAATATTTTAAATGATATATCCAGAGAAGCTCTGTATAAACCCAGAATATTCCATCTTCCAACAAAATCTCATTTCGGAAAAATAAATGTTCTATACTGACAGAGGCTAGATATGGAAGAAGCATACAATCAAAATATTACCACATATGTAAGTTCATACAATTATAGTCATTGTGAGACAGAGGAAGGTGATTTTATAAAATGTGTAATATGATAGGAGGTATTTGGGAGGCCCCAAAGACTGTATAATATGTACAACCATCTTCCTACTTATTGCCAAAGTTTTGTGTAAAATTACAAAGTCATTGGTATTATTCTGGTCAGTGGTAGAAACCAGTTTTACTCTTATGTCAATTTCCCTGCACAAGTACAATATAATCAGATAGAATTGTAAACAGAATATCGATAAAAGTATATTAATGCTTTTTAAAGTAATTTAAAATAGTTTGAGGAATTTAAACTTAAAAGAAATAATATCAATAATGACATAGTTCAGGAAATGAAACTACACAGAAAGTAAATTTAAAAACAGAAATCTTGATAAACAAAATATCAAAACAATGTTAATATTTAAACATTATGAACATCTTTACTATAAATTTCTGACATTCTAATTTGTTTCAGCAATATGACTTTTAAAGTGTTAATATATACTCAATGAAATAATTGTTTTTCTTTAAGAATGAGTATATTTTCAAAAGTAAACTGTTGCTTAATTTGCTAGACCATTATTGGGAGTGGCAGTGCTGTGGAAAGGATGCTGGTAGCATTAGTGACAGTGTATTGGCAGATGTCACTGAGGAGCTCTGGCCAGTGTCTGTGCTGTTAGGTACGCTCTGGTCAGTCAGAGTGGAGCCTGAATTTAATGCATGTTGCTGAACTCCAGAGCAAGCATATCAGCCTCTGTGTGAGGCTCTCTTACTACTGTTTCCAGTTCTACAATCCAAAGCCTATGAAAAGAATACTAAAGCAAGACAAACAAATAGAAACCTGTGGTACCTCCAGTGTACCTTCTGTTACTCAAGTAATGTTAAATGACTAGTGCTTGGCTACTATATTTCACTTGACAGAGTAATTTGGGATAGGGAATCAAGACTGATAATGAGTTTCTTTTTTGGGGAGTGTCAACATTTTTCTCCTTTTTTAATTGAAGTATAGCTGACACACAGTGTTATATTGGCTTCAAGTGTACAACATAGTGATTTAACATTTTTAAATGTTCCTCCAACTAGTGTAGTTACTATCTGTCAACATAGAAAATTGTTACAAAACTATTGACTATATTCTCTAGCCAAGATATGGAAGCAACCAAAGTGCTCATCAATAGATGAATGGGTAAAGATGTAGTATGTATATGCAATGGAATAATATCCAGCCATAAAAATGAAGGAAATCTTGCCATTTGCAACAACACGGTTGAACCTAGAAGGTATTATGCTAAATGAAATAATCTAGACAGAGAAAGACAAATATCATATGATTTCATTTATGTGTGGACTCTAAAACAAAACAAAACAAACAAAGCAGACACAGACTTCAGACACAGAGGAGAGACTGGTGGTTGCCATGGAGTAGGGGCTGGAGTGGGTGTGTGAAATAGGTGAAATGGATAAAGAGGCACAACACCTCAAATACAATATAAAGTAGTCACAGGGATGAAAGTACAGCAGAGAGAATATGGTCAAGTTTCTTCAGTATTATTACAACTTGTAATTTTTGTTAAAAATGTATTCTCTTATTTAAATCTACCCATCAACTGTGTATAAAATACATATAAGGCGAATAGAATAAATTATATAAACAGAAGAATCTAAAAATATAAAATACAATATTTGAGAATGTAGGCAAGAGAAAACATAATCAGTAATGGTCACATGCCTTTGTTATTAGAATATATTAAACTTGAAACAATGTACTTTAGAGACTGTCTCCTATAAATCAGAGAAATTGGAAATTACTGTGCTTTTGGAAAATGTGCTTTTGGAGCTTCTGGAAATAATTTTTTTAAAGTACAATTTGGAGTTTGAAAATTATAAAGAGAGTAAGTAGGGAGGAACTCATAAAAAGTCAGTTATTCTAATCATGAAAGTGATTAAATGTGTTACCTGTGGCAGAGAAGGTTGAAATTCCATCATAGGAAAGGAAGGACTTACCTTTAACATCTTCAGCTTGTCATTTTACTTACTGTGTTCAAGTGAACTGAGCAGACAGCATCACAAAGAAAAGGAGGAGGGTGGGGTAGGAAGCAGAGGAGTTACTTTTATCTCCCATTTGCTGCCCTATTTCTGATGGTCTCACCTCCATCAACACAGTTACATTAGAAATTGCAGATAAATGCAATTAGCTTATTTACCACAAGAGCCAGAGAGAAGAGCAGGGCTACATTTAGTGTTAGCTCAACTACATTTACTAAGAAAACAGATTAAATCAAATCATTACTTGGGTCACATATTTTTATGTATACAAATAACCTCTCATTTTAAACAACACATTTAAATAGCTAATAAAATTATAAGTGTGTGTTTGATTCTTTTTTTCCAAAAGAAAAAATATTTTATGGGTATAATATTTTACATTTCCATATACACAGCAGCCAGCAGTGCAAGGCTAACAACTGCCAAGCTGAGATAATCATGGAGACAACTTTAGGAAACCTCCTGTATAGAAGAGACCCTCTTCCTTCTGACCACTGACCTCTTCAGAGCTGGACTTCATCAAGGAAGCACTAGAAACACCATTACATTCTGTACTGTGTTTTTAGGACCGTTTCATGGAATGTGATGAACTGAAATAATTTGCCTAGTACCAAATTGCTGTGGCTGTGGACATGTGGGCTGGCCATCTGGGACTTTCTCATCCTTCCAGAATCATGCATTTATGTTGCTGTGATGTCAGTGTCTCTCTTCAAGTTGTTGGGAAAAGTGGCCCCATACAGGATCTTTCTTTCCCGATATCAGTATTTTGAGTAGTTTCTATAGTATGAATAGTGGTTTCTGACTCTGGAAAACATGTTGAAGAATGTGAATTGCCATACAGTTACAAGTTATCTTTTATTAAAATAAACATGTGCCAAAAAAGCAGATTTGCATCATTTTAGAGACACAGCGGAGGGGTACTTAACAGATACTTGCACTTATGGCCAGATGCATTGGTCTGTACTCTCAAAGTCCTCAGACATTCCCTCTGGCTTCAGGATGCTTTTAGAACTCCAGGAAAAGTCTGAGAATCTCTGTAGATTGATTTACACCTTCTTTCTTTTGCTTTTTACCTCCTCTTCTCACATTAGCCACTTGAAACACGTGGCCACATTTATCACAACAGTAAAAAAAGATTTGGTAAAGCTGATTCACACTCAAGTTCCAATGATGATTTATTTACATGAAGGTACAATACAAAATAATAATGAGATGCCACACATTTCTAATACATTTTTGTCTTTGTAAGAGAATGTCCTGGTATAATTTTGGCAGCTTTTAATGCTCTAAGGATTGTTCAAATTGTATCATAAATGCAATGAACATCCATTCTTCAGAATATAAAAAAAGATATATGATGTACATTTCTTTAATGACTCCATGGTAATTAAAAAATGTGTGAGCTTCCACTGAATAATGGGAGTCATATTATTTTTGGGAGGTATCAGTTGTATTATTTATTTAATACTACATGAAATTATTAATGTTATTCTTATTAATCTTAAATATGAAGAAATTAAAGCACAAAGAAGTTAAGTGACTTCTTGAAGCCCATTAGTCTTGAGTTTGTATGTTGCAGAGCAAATATTTGAATACAGTTGTCTGATTCTGGAGCTTTGCTTTAAGCACCATTAAATAATAATTACAGTAATCTAGAATAATAGATGAGGATTTAAGGGTAGTTGTAGGAGCATTGACATGAAAATAATTAAGAATTTGGTCTTCATAATTGTAATCTCTTCAATTTTAATAGAAGATGTATATAGGGAAATAGAGTGTTACTTTAACCAGCTACCATTAGAAGTGTAAATTCTGTCAAGGGCAATTAATTTCTTTACTTGTAGAGATACTAACATAAATAGAACTGTTCACTATACACTTGCAGGAAATTCTTAAGTCCATAATTCTGTCTGCTCTGCATACATTTAAAATACTAGAACAACTTCAAAGTAAGACAAAGAGTTTGTCCTGATATACTTGGTAAAATTTGGAAACTAGCTGAATGTTTTTGGTAGCTGAAAGCTTATTTTATTTTATCCTCAAGGCTATTATCCACTTTGTAAAAGCCTCATTTATTTGTTTTTTGTTTTTGCACATTCACTCTAGAGAATTTTATTCCTTTTAAAGACAACCTGTTTGAAAAGAAATGTAGCTCTACTTAAAGATGGGGGAAATTGCCCTCATGGGTTATTACTCTTAAGACACTTATTAGGAAAGTGAAATAGCTGTCTTTCCAAAACTGAAGTTAGAGCAATACAAATTTTTATCAGCACTATGTGCATGTATCTGTACATAATTAATTGGAGGCTTCATTTATGAACAAAATGATGTAGGAGATTTGACAAATACTCATTTGATCAAGGAGATCAACAGTCTTTGTCTTTAGCCCTCATTCCCTGTGTCTGTTTGTATGTAAACCTCACACTGGGCCCTTATCAGCACTTCTTAAACCATTTCCCTTGCATTTTCTTCTATCCACAAACCCACAGATGTGTGATGGAGACAATGCCTTCAGGAGACTAGTGAGGCTGTAAGCTCCAAGGGACAGCTCAACCTCCAGGCAAGAAACAGTATCTGAAGACCTGAAACCACAAGAGTTTGACCCATGTGTAGGTATTGCTGAAATGTGGTGTGAGTTTCACAGGACATTTAGTAGGACATTTCTCTGTCCTAGCCTGATTAACAAGAAATTACCTGATACTATTTTAATTTGTGTATATATTTAAAGATATTACATGACTTTTTATTGCCACTTAGCATTTCAATTCTAACAGTTTTAAGGATGCCATCTGGAAGGAATTTGGTCTTTCTTTTAAATATAACTCATCAAACAAAATTACCAATAATCACAGAAGAGGTTAATTCTTCTATTCGTTATGTAATCAGATTTTAATGTATCAAAATTATATATTAAATATGAAAAGTTCATATAATCCTTTCTCTATCTTTATAGTTATCCTTTTCAATACATGAAAACATTCTGAAATATAGCCAAATAGACAATTCTTTAAAGATTTCTTCTATAACAATCAGTCTTTCTGTCAGAGTCTGTATTTGTCAAAACCTGACCCATTCAAAACCCCATAATCTTTTTATAAATTAATCAAGCAGTGCTTTACAAGATACTGTGTTAAGCAGTGTAAAGGATATAATATTTAATATTTGATGTCCATCTTTCAGGTAGTCATTATGGAAGGAGGAAAATAAGAGAAATGTGTATGGGAAGAAGCTAATGCTCAACCCATCAATTTTAAATGATAAATTAATTGTGTGCAAAATTAAAATGTCTTCTTTCAAAGCATCGTTTATTTCTATTGTGCAGAAATTAAATGCCAACCATGTTTATCTCCTCATTTGTGTTCATTTATTGTTGTCAATTCTACTACTCTTTTCCTGTTTAATCTATCCAACATTTGCATAAAGAATATTTTTTCAATAAAAGCAATTTTATTATAGACTTCTTCAGCTTTAAGTTGTCTTAACAATCTCATTCAGAAACTGTTTCTTGCCCATTTTTGCATTCAGCACAACACTTAAGACAGAAATTATCACATTGGAGAAACAATTGTTTTGACTTGCTGAATTGGGGGGCTAAGTTTCCTCCTTCACAATCTTTTCTGTGATTTCCCATTCATAACTCTTGAGGAAAAATATTTTCTCAGCCCAGGTCAAAATACCTTTGCAGCTGAAATCAGTCAAAGGGAGAAATAAGGTAGTAGAAACTCATTTATTTCTTACAAGCAGCAGTCCACTTCTGCTCACCCATGTGTCTTGCAACTTGGCAGCAAAAAGTTACCCCACCTAACATCTCTGGTCCAGATATGTCCTTACTCCCCCTTGTAATTACCTATTTATACGGAGATGGCCTACTTCTTTCCAACCCTTGGAAATACCTATCGATGTGGAGATGCACTAAGGCTGGGCTCCTTTATGAGGTTTATCATTCTAACTGTAGCACTGTCCATAAGTGAATTGAACAGCCCTGTAGGCATCTCATTGGTGTCTGACTTAAGGCCAGATTTCAACAAAACATTGTACCTCTCTGTTGTGCTGCCCTGATAGGATTATATAGTACATGAAACTTCCACTTTATTCCTAATTGCTGCACCCATTCTTGTAACACCTGTCCAGTAAAGTGGGTGCCTTGATCACTCTCAATCACCTCAGGCCAGCCATAGGCTGCAAAGAGATGCTTTAGGCCCCTTTTGGTGGTGTGTTGATTTGCACAATGTGCAGTAAAAGCAACCAATAGTCAATTAGCCATGTCCACACAAGTCATGGCACACCGATAGCCTTCTGATATGGGCAGAGGCCCAATAAAGTCTATTTGCCAC
The DNA here is from genome assembly GCF_030020395.1 of Manis pentadactyla. Classification (NCBI taxonomy): domain Eukaryota; kingdom Metazoa; phylum Chordata; class Mammalia; order Pholidota; family Manidae; genus Manis; species Manis pentadactyla. The sequence continues at coordinate 86,933,172 of NC_080021.1, read as the reverse complement.
CTGACAAGGGGTATTGGCTCCCTTACTATTGTCTCATGCTGCTGTGAGACTCAGTGTAACTCCCGCTTAGAGCACCCAAGGCATTCCTTCTGGGCTCTGCTGACTTCTTCAAAGGTCAATGGCAAGCCCCACCAACAGGATACAGCCCACATTGTCTTTTGCCCCACATGCAACAAATGCTGATGTGACCATTGGGCTACATCAGAGGCAGGCTTTCCTTCTAGTCAATACACCTGGGCCAATGTGTCTGCTTCATTGTTCCCTGGGGATGCCAAAGGCAAGTGGCCAGTCACATAATATATGAAAACTGTCTTAGTCTGAAAAGAGGCCCATAGGTCTCCTCACAACTTTTGCCCCCAAAGGAGTCAGTGAACAACCATCCAGTTGGCATGGTACCATGTTGGTAACCACAGGGTCAAGCCCCAATAGATGGCCCAGCTTTCAGTGCAGACAACTATGGGAGAAGGCTCCTGGGTGATCATGAGTCACACAGACCACAACTCAGCCCATTGGCTGCTCTTCCCCTCTCCATCCTCCATCCATATTGTCTCAGTCCTATAGGGTAGAAAGCCACAGCCCTGCACTTCAGGGGCTGTCAATGACTGGAGCCATTTGTATACCAAGCATCTTCAGTTATAGAGCCTTTTCCCTCTTGATAAGGATTCTTGGCTACCAATGGCTCAAAAGCAAGTTCTTCCTGCTTTCCATTGGTATACGTCACTATCCTCAATAAGCGTTGGAGTTCTCCAATTAAGGAGCTAGTAGAGAGGGCGCTCTGCTTCTGAATGTGCCCCATTTGGCCAGTGTAGGCATCTGTGCCATGCCACTCCATGGCCTTTGGGTCTAGTCTTGCACCAACCCCATGATGGGATAGGTGGTTATTACCTTGGTTGGAGCTGTTCCAGTCATGGAGTCGATAGCCAGCAAGGTGTGGTATAAGGCAGCCAGTTGCTTCTCTGTCAAGGTGTATTGGACCTCTGCTCTTTTCCATAGTTGTGACCAGAATCCAATAGCTTGGTGTGTCTTTTCAAGCCGCTGCCAAAGGCCACCCATCCATAACCATCTTCAGTTACATGAACATCTAGCTCATAGGGCCTTGATGAGTCCATAACACTTAAGGCCTGTATAGCCTTGGCTGCTGACTTATCAGTGGTAAAAGCAGCTGAATGTTTCATACTAGACCCACTTGATGCCCTTTCATACCAACCAGAATAAGGGCTTCAGAATTTGTTCCAAGTGTGGAATAAACACTCTCCAGTAGCCCAAAAGACCCCAAAACTCTTGTAATACTGCCACAGTGGTAAGGGTGGGGAAAGCATGGACCCTATCTATGAGTGCTTCTGTGATAAATTTAATTTTACCTGATCAGACAACCCCAAAGAACTTTACAGACAAACCAGATCCCTGAACATTGGGGCTGTTCACCACCCATCCTTTCTCCTATAGATGTTGCAGTAGTCTAGGAACTGCCCCTTCTAAATCTGCAAGACAATCAGGCATGAGCATGATATCATCAATGTAATTATAGAGCCACTCTGTTTGTGGTTTCTTTCATGTGGTCAAGTCCTGGGTTACAAGTCCATGACAAATGGTGGGACTGTGGAGGTATCCCTGTGGGAGGACAGTGAATGTCCACTGCCAGCCTTCCCATGTGAAGGCAAACTGTTCCTGACTTTCCTGTACTATGTCAGTAGAGAAGAAAGTAAGTCCACAATATAATGATATGTCCCTAGTTCATGGCTGAGGGTGTCCAGAATGGCTGTTATAGAGGGGACAGCAGCATGCAAAGGGGTTGTGACTTTATTCATTTCCCTGTAGTCCATGGTCATATGCTAGGAGCTGTCTGGCTTTTTCACTGGCCACACCATGGAATTAAAAGGACTATGAGTGGGCTTTATGATGCCCACCTTCTCCAACTCCTATAGAGTTTCTACAATTTCCTTGTGCCCCCAGGCAATTTGTACTGCTTAGTATTTGTCACCACCAACATATAGGAAAAGCTACAGGTGGGTGCTTAGCATGTCCCCTCAGAACTGCCTTTACTACATGTACCCTCAGGCTGAACTCACCTGCAGTGGTCTGTAACCAGAGGCACTGCAGCATATCTACCCCCAAAATATATTCAGGGATGAGAGAACTGTACAGAGTGTACTCTTTTGGGGGTAAGCACCCTATCCCCAATGGGATTTGGGCTTTCTTCACTCTAATTGCCTATCCCTGTAGCCATCTATCATAGCAGTTGTTTCAGGATAATGCTCAGGGTTGCCATAAGTCAGAGAACATTCAGATCCTGTGTCCACCAGCTCCATGACATGTTGTACATTCATAGGGGACCAATGAATTGCCTCCAGTGCTCACCATGTCCCCCAAGGTGGGGGCCTTGACCTGTGGGGCTGTCAAACTATGATGTCTGGTCATCCTTTCTTAATGGGTGAGAGCCCAGGAAAATCCTGAGTTCTGTTCCCCAGGAAGTCTTGCAGGGACATAGGCCAGATCTGGGGCTTTGCCTCAGGTTTCCCTGTTCTGGATCTCAGTGTCTAGAACTGCTGCTCTGGCTTTAATTGGTGCCACAATTCTAACAAGATCCTGTTGGGTTGCCCATCAAGTTTTTCTTTCACTACCCCAGCCTTTATGAAATCAACCCAAATCTGGGTCCTCGAGATCTTCATGGGGCCCTTTGCATGACTCCTTTCAGTCACAGCCCGTACTCCTTCTGTGCCCTTATTGTTTCAACCTACCCCAGATCTGCTAAAGTATGAGTAGCCTCAGTTATGGAACTTATGGGTGAGCAGGGCAAGAACAGTCACTAGGGACCCTAAGAGAGATGTGGGAGCTGTATGCAGCACCAGATTTCTCATTCCTACAGTGAACAACTTCTCACTATGGGGTCCTAGGCATTCATATTATAGATGATATTTTTCATGTCCAACTCCTGTAACACCTCCTGGAGCTCTGCATACATTTTCCAGCTAGTGGGTAAGTATGGTAAGTCACCCTGATTAGGCCAAACTGTCCTGATGGCTGATGTCAGCCAATCCAGAAGTGCCTAATTCCCTGAGGTGTGATAGGCACTTTACAACAACTGCCAGAGGGAAGGGTGCGTCATCAGGGAAGCTAGTCTACCCATTTCATAACCCAACATAACAATGTTTTCCACCCCCATATCCCAGAGATACAAAAGCCATGTAGGCAGAAGTTCTGATGGCTTCTTCCAAGATTTGACACTCATGTCCACCAGCTCATCCTGGGTATAGGGACGGAGCAGGGAGTGCTCCACAACCTGGGGAGGGGGCTGCTCCCCCCGTGAGGAGCCTGTGGTTGTTGCATTTTTATTTTCTTAATTACAACTGGCTGGGCCTTTAATACGGGAGAGGCTGGTACTGCTGGTGGTGGCCTCAGCAACAGATTGGCCGTCGGCACCCCCCTCATCTTCTCTCCACCCTCCACCCCACCCCACCACATTGTCTCTACCATCTCCAGGGCTGAAGGCACTGCTCTTTATTACGCCTCCCCCACAGCCTCCTGCAATGTGGATTCCCTGGCTGCTAACTTATCTTCTAGGAGTGCAACCCATCTTCTCAGTAACGGTCTCTCTTCCTTAAGGGCATCCCATAGGTCATCACCTAGCTCCTCCAAGTGACTCCAAAGTGTGTCTCTCTCCTTGATAACACTTTCCACTATCTCGAGGAAAAGACATCACACAATCCTGGCTGCTACGTGGCCACTCCACTCAGGGCCTCTAATTAGTCCTTTATTTCACAGAGGGCTAATTCCACAGCTTCTGTTTTTTCCACCCTTCCCCAGTTCTGCAGAGGGTCCCACCCCTGTTGGAGGTGCTTTACCCTAGACCAATTCCCCACTAGGGGCTCCTCATTTGGAAGCCCCAAACATAGGGGGTTTCCAGGTGAAGCCACACCCTCCACCATTGCTGCAACCACTGGGGCCTCCCCACCATTCACAGTGATGGTTCCAGGTATCTCTCCACTGTCTCTAGGGGCAGCCTGCCTAAGGGTCGCACCCATGAAGACAGATTCCAGGTTCAGTGTTCTGTTGACTACCACCAGGTGTAACTCCAGGAGGAAAATATTTTCCCAGCCTGGAGCAAAACACTTTTAAACTGAAATCAGTCAAAGGGAGAAATAAAATGGGAGAAACCCATTTATTGCCTACAAGCAGTCACCCACTTCTGCTCTCCCCTTTCTCCGTGACCCAGCTGCCAAAGAAGTGACCCCACCCAACCTTTCAGGTCCAGATATGCCCTTGCTTCCCCTTGTAATTACCTGTTGACATGGAGATGGCCTACTTCTCTCCATCCTTTGGAAACACCTAGTCATATGGAGATGCACTAAGGCCAGGCAAGAGATTCTGGAAATACTGCAATTTTACCCACACCATTGTTTTCATGATATCATTAAAATTATGACACTAAATTTAAGGTTCATTATTATCTCTGTTCAATTTACAAATCAAACTTACCTCACATGACTTCACAAATCTACAGTGCCATTTCAACGAAATCATTCACTTAACTATACCTGGAAAATGTTACTTCTTTTCAGAGTTTTTACCTTCTCTTCACTAAATTAAGTCTATTCAAATTTCACCTGTCCTACAGCAGAAAAATAAAATGGATGCTTGTGATATATTTATACACTGGGATAATATTCAGCTATAAGGAAATAGGAAATTCTGCCATTTGCAACAACATGGGTGGCCCATGGTGACATTATGCTATGTGATCTAAGTCAGAGAAAGACAAACTGTATGATCTCTTCTATATGTGGAATATAAAAAAGCCAAACACAGAATCAGAATGCAATGGTGTCTACTAAGGGCTATTAGTGGGAGAATTTGGAAATGTTGGACAAAGGATACAAACTTGCAGTTAGAAGATGAATAAAAATTGAATGAATAAGCAAATAGAAAGTCTATAACAATTTTTATTTTCCTTCATAGCTTTTATACAGGCATACTTTGGAGATATGAGGGTTTAATTCCATACCACGACAATAAAACAAATATCACAAGTAAGTGAGTTGAACTAATTTTTTGTTTTCTCAGTTCAAATGAAAGTTAGTACACTATAGCCTATTAAGTGTGCAATAGCATAATGTCTAAAAAAATATTGTGCATACTTTAAAAGAAATATTTTATTGCTAAAAAATGCTAACCATGTCCTAAGCTTGACCAAGTTGTAATCTTTTTGCGGTGGAGGGTCTTTCCTCAATGTTGATGGCTGCTGACTGATCAGGGTAGTGGTTGGTGAAGGGTTGGGTGGCTGTGAAAATGTTTTAAAATTAAATAACCATGAAGTTTGCCACATTGATTGACTCTTCCTTTCACAATTTCTTTATAGCATGTGATGCTGTTTGATAGCATTGTATTCAAAACAGAACTTCTTTCAAATTTAGAGTCAACTTCTCAAACCCTGCTTTTGCTTTATCAAATAAATTTATGTAATATTCTAAATCCTTTGTTGTCATTGCAAAAATCTTCACTAAGTCCCTTTGAGCTATCTTAACTCTTTTCTCTGAATTCATTCTTTATTCATTTTATTTTATTTTTGTTCCTTCATGGTTAATTCCCCTGCCCTATCTTCAGTTCACTGATACCTTCTTTTGTTGCATCTAGTCTGATGTTGAACTCCTCTATTGAAGTTTGAGATCAGTTATTATATTCTTGTGCTCGGTGATCTGTTTCATATTTTCAATACATTTGTTGAAATTTTTATTTGTTCATGTGTTGTTTTCCTGACCTCTTTGAACTCTGTATTAGGTAAATTGCTCATCTCTATTTTATTCAGATATGTTTCAGGAGTTTTATCATGTTCTTTTTTAGAATGTATTCCTCTGTGTCTTCATTTTCCTTGACTCTCTATGTTGGTCTCTATGCATTAGATAAAACAGCCACGTCTCTGAGTATTGACAAAGTTGTCTCATGGAGGAGATGAACTTCATTGATCACCCTGGCACAGGTTCTTGTTTGTCCTTCAAACCCTCTTGACTACCCAAGCCAATTATTGTTCTTAGTGGCCCTCACAATTTGTGGGTATACCAAGACCTAGAATCCCAAAGGGGAGGATCTCCATCAGCACTTAGATTCAAGCCAGTTGGAAGCCAGACCCTCAGACTACAGCTGGGGGAGCATATAATGAAGTACCTTTCTGGCAGAAACTTGGAGATGGGCTTTCTGCCTGTTCCCTCTGTGCTGGACCCTTCTGTAAAGCCACAGGGAATGGAGGAGTGCTCCTGAACCCATTCAGATGTTCTTTGCTTGTTACTGTCATATAGGACTTCTAAATGCTAATGCATTGGCTATCAGACCCAGGTGTTCTGGGGGCCTGTCACTTAAGCATCAGCTACAAAAGCTGGGGCACCAGAAATGTGTACAAACTCCATGACATAATCATAACTCAGAGAGGGCTAGGGGAGAGGGGGGAGAGGGCAGAGTGGGGTCTACAGGCTTCCCTGATCTCCGGGCAGCATCTCAGGCAATTCTTAGATGCATGGTAAATTAGAGCCTGAGCCTCAGGTAGCAGCTTTTTAAGTATGTAAATAGACTTTTTCAGGGAAAGACTGGGAAATGGTGTTTCTGCCAGCCTGCTTTGTGCAGAGTGTTGGGGAAATTGCCAGATAACTGTTTCTTTGTTCTAGTCCTATTGGACTCTTGAATGGGAGAGCCACTGGCTATCAGAACCATGCAATCTGTGGACCCGTTTATTGGGTGGCAGCCATAAAAGGATATGTGTACAAGCTCCTTTCATAGAAGTGTTGGTGACACAAGGGAAAGTGCGGTGGATGTGTCCACAGCTACCCTACAGAGGATCATATTCAACCCCTAAATGTATGCTGAATTGGAAGCCTGACCTTCCAGCAGCTTCTCAAGTATGCAACAAGACCCCTTTCTGGGCAAGACTGGGGGATGAGAGTTTTGTCTGCTTCCTTTGTGCTGAGTCCTGGGATGACAGCCATGGTGACTGATCCAGCGCCGGTTAATGCCTGCTTTGTTACAGTCTCATGGGCCCTGTGGACAGAAACATCACTGGCTTCCATAGATGGCTTTTGGGAGCCCATCCCTTGGGTTAGAGTCTTAAGTACTGGGGCACTAGATATGGGGTCCAAATGCTTTGCTCCTCAGGAAGAAGCTAGGGGTTGGGGGATTTCTCCCAATTGTATAGCATTGTGCCAGGGTGGGATTTACAGTGAGTGTGTCTCGGCCTTTCTTACCATTTTGATGTGGGTATTTTCTCATCCACCCAATGTGCAGGAGTTTCTCAGCTAGTTTCTGGATTTCTTTCAGAGGAAATCACTCTGAGTACAGCTGTTCACTGGTGTGTCTGTGGGAGGAAGGAAGCTCAGGAGTCTCCCATATTGCCATCTTTAAGGATCACCCATCCTGGAATTTATAAAATTTTATCTATTCTAACTTATTTATGGTTTAAGGTAAGGGAGTTCATTGATTACTGTTTGGATTCGTAGTTAACCTTCCAAAAAGTTAAAATGATGGTTGAAGTATGATCCAAGGTGGGTTTTACATGTATATATATAATTTACATATACAACTTAGATTTATATATATGTGTGTATGTGTATATATATGTACAATCCTTAATAACTAATCTATAGTCCCAACAGATGACTTTTTAAATAAGCTTATATTTTAGAAAATTTTTGATTGACAGAAAAAACTGCATAGATAGTACAGAAGTCCTACATATCCTACACTCACTATAGCTTATATTAGTATGCAAGTATGTTAAGATTAATGAGTAATTATTGTTTCATCATTACTAACTAAAATCCTCTTTTTTGTTCAGGTTTCCTTAGTTCTTACCTAACATTCCTTTTCTGTCCAAGGATCCCATGTAGGGCACCACATTATGTTTTTTTTCATGTCTTTGTCTCTTCAGGGTCCTCTTGGCTTGGATAGTTTCTGATTTTCCTTGTATTTGATGACCCTGACAGTTTTGAGGAGTACTGGTCAGGTATTTTCTAGAATATTCCTCAACTTCGTGGTAGATAACTACCCCATTATGTACCTCTGCTTTGAGTGGATCTAAGTCAGTCTGCATGATATCTTTTGTATATTGCTTCAGTTAGGCTTTCTTTTTCTTTCAAATTGCAGAAAACTTAACTCCAGATGGCTTAAACTAAAGAACTACAAATCAAGAGTTAGGAGAAGCTTCAGGGTTGGTTTGATTCAGCAGTTCAGCAGAGACAAAGTGGCCCAGTTTTTTTCCTTCTGCCTTTCAGACTGGCTTCCTCTTACGGGCACAAGATGAATGCTAGTAATTACCTTGGCTTCCTACTTTTTCTCTTAAGGGGAAAAATTTGAGCTTATTCTCTTACACAGCAATTGAAAGGTGCTCAGGTCTCTGCAACTTTACTTTATCTTGCCCTATTGCAATAACTCTCAGACAGGATCCCAACCTGCCAGTAGCTGTGCTTCTTGGACTAAAGAAAGCTTTATATTCCTGAGAGGGGAGATGCCTTCAGAGACACTTACCTCCTGATACCATTTTCAAGCACTTTGAATGAGAAACATTCGGACAACCCTTTAGCTTTGCTAATAAGTCATGCAATTGTAAAATCTGGTGCAAACAGTTTCTTCTTTTGACAAAATTTAACGAAGTAACTGTGATGTTTTCCTTCATCCAGAGAGATGTGGAGTTGCTTTTGGGAGCTTTTCTAGAAAAACAAGGAAGTTTCACTCCCTATAAACCTTTGTTAAAAGCTTTCTCCAGGCTCCTTGGCCAAAAGTCGGTCATATATCCAACACTGAAATAATAAATTATAGCATAAAATGGGATTTTCTGATTAGCGTAGGCCTGGACTACATCTTAGAGCCAGAAGTAAGATAGCCTCTTAGACCAAGATGAGCTGTTTCAGAGAGGAAGGGGCCTGACCAGCAGTTAGGGGGCTTATGAAAGCCAGGGATTTGGGTGTTGAGAAGACAGCATGCAGTCAGGGTTAGAGTAGGTAGATGGCCAGGCATGAGCAGGGAAGGGGGATGGGGACTTCAGCCATTGTTTACATTCTGCTGGTTGTTTACATTCTATACATTCTGGGTAAGCTGATCTTGTGGGATGTTGGGAGTGAGGCTGTAGATAACGGACTGGCTAAAACTGGCTGGCTGGCTGGTTCTATTAGGGAGGAGAAGTTGATCCAAAGTTCACCCAAAAATACACTATGTGTTCATTAGAATAGCAAAAATTATGCCACCCCTTGCCGTGATAGTTTCAGTGAGAACCAAATATAGCCAAAGCCACCCCCGCCCAATGTGAGGGTGGAGCAAGCTTGAATTCAGGGAAGACCCCACCTGTTCCCCTGAGGCCCGTCTCCACTTAGTGAATATTCATCTCTCCTTACATAAATATGCTCCCTATTATTTCCTTGAGGCAACCCCCTGTGGGTCTTCCCTGCTTTTCTTTAAATTCTTATTCTCCAAATACATTCCTAAAGCTCAATCAATTTTGTGTCCATTCTTGAATTTTTTCTGTCAATGCAACCAAGGACCTGTCTCTGGTAACAGAAATATAGGCAACTGCAGCTTTCTAAACCTAAAACAAAACGTATTTTCTCTTGAAATTAGTCTTTCTCATCTCACTGGCAACCCTATCTACCTAGCTACCAATTATGAAAAACAAAAAATCCCCAAGAGTCACTCTTTACCTCATCAATCACTACTCACATATGGCTGTAAGGACATCGATGCAGCTCTAGCTCCAGTCTACTGTCCTATCTCCATACAACACCTCGTTAGGAAGCATCTTTGAAAGCTCTGCTGCAAGCCTCCCTAACATATCTCCACATTTGCTGCTCTATAGTTCATTTCCCACATGTGAAAATAGGTCATCTCTCTGTCAGAACTGAGGCACAACCAATGGGATCTGTAAATACAAGATGTATAGAAGTGTACTCTTGCTATACAAATTACAAATTTGCCTGCTATTCCATCACTATCGCATGCCATAAATAAACATGGCCTTGTCTTGTGGCTTTATGGCTGACTTCCCATTCAAATGAAAATTTGTCAGTAAATATACTACATGATGGGAGCTATTTTTCAAGTAATCAAACAGATATATCATCTCCACAAGTCTTTAAATTATTTGATTTATTTGCAAATTTATATATGATGAAAGAAGTCTTCCTTTTTCAACATAGTTTAGTCATTGCCTCATTCTAAAGTCATTCAGAAATGTCTATGGGATTATAGCTTTAAGCAAAAAAACAATTGGCTGTAGCCCTCAGCAAAAGTGTGCAAAATAATAACTGCTATCAAAGTAAATGAAAAAGGTCACAAACACTAAATAAATCGTTAAATGAAGTTTCAGTCAACTAATGAGATGATAAGCAAAACTGACCCCATTTAGGATGTGTTGATCTTTACCTCTCTACCTATTTAACAATAATGTTATAAATATTGTTTATGCACCTGTATTTTACTGACTCTGTTGTTATTTACCACTATTTTTGATTTCAGTAAATTAAAATCCTAGCCCTTGTTTTCTAAATATCAGGTGTGTAAATTGGAAGAATTTCCTAAGATTTTCCGGGCCTCAATATCTTCATCTATACAAGCACATTTTCCAGTGTTGTGAGAAACTCAGTAAATACCAGTTATGTTTGTATCTAAACAAACACTGAGATCACTTTGAAATTAATGTTTTCATATGATACTACAATTAATCTTTAATAATTTATATCAATTTAATACACTTTAATTTTTCTTCTGATTCTTTCAGCATTGATCTGTTGAACACATCTTTGTTAGACTCTTACAGGCATAGATAACTACCTCTAAGAACCATAAAAAATTATATGAGGAAGAGAAGACAGAATGCGATAGGGTCTCTTCTTCACTTTATCCTTTAAGATGCAACCGAGATTTCTTTTAGCTTTCCTTTGTTTTTCCAGCAACTGTTTTATTCCCTTGCATTGCTACTGTCATATTTATTTAAGCATATCTTTCACTTTTTTCTGGTTGAGAAAGCTAAAGGAATGAGAAGGAACCTATGTTTTAGGCATTCACAATATTTTCTCATTTAATAATTTAATTATCCTAGAATTTATCATCAGTAGGATGAATTTTCATGTGGGAAAGCAGGTTAAAGAAATTGAATAAATTTTCAAATACCTGAATTTTAACTTTTTCCCCAAAGAAAATACTCTTTCCACAACTCCAAATTATTTTATTTAGTTTTTGATTTGAATGGAAAGATGCTTTAATATTTCACATTGTTCATGTGATTCAGACAATTACACAAATTTTAATTGGTACAGGTACTCAAAATATGTAAGTTTCGTTCATTTCATCTATATTATTTTTTAACTGATTATAATATGATACAATTTGTTTTATCTCATTTTATTTTCAGAATCAACCCATGATGTGCGTATTGATTTTCTTCTCATTTTATGGATGCGAACAATTTAAAAAGCAAATAAAAGAAAGGAGTCACTGAGAAGTAACACAAAACCTGTTCAAACTCATATAGACAGCAAATCAGAGAGCATTCTCTGAACGGTAGTGCCACGTTGCCAACAGTAAATATAAATACTTTTTTGCTTTCAGACTTTTTATTAACCAGAAATGGTACTATTTTATTTATAGTGTTGCAGATTCCATGAAAAATATGCAAAATGCACTGTCTTGTGAAAGACAAAGTAAATAACAAATAAAAGATAATTTAAAAAGAAACAATACTGCCGTGCAATCAAATAATTTGATTATTGTCTTGCTTCAGCCAATAAATAATGATGGAAACTTATTGCTTTTGCTTCATTAAAATAAGGGGATTGGCCAGATTATGTCTAAAGCCCTCTCCAGTTCTAAAAGCTAGGCTTCTGTCTATTTGATCTATGAAAATTATGTGGCTTTATAGAAATTCAAATTTTCCAAAAAAGATTATCCACATAACCAATCCTCCAAGTAAGACAGGGATTCTATCATCCCAGAAATTTCCCCTATGTTCTCAATCATCCACGCTGATCCTTGTCTCTCACCGGTCTGATCTGTTTACACACAGAACTTCATTATGAGTGAAATTATTTTGTACAAACTTTTATGTTTGATTCATTTTACTCAATATTATGTCAGTGGCATTAGTCTATGTCAATGCACAGTTACAGATGCATTTTTTATGAATTTTTGCCCTTTTTATTCATTTACATCTGTAAATGGTCTCAGCTTTATTAACGTACTATCAACATACAAAAAAACTACACATATTTAAAGTATATAATTTTATGATAATTAAAACTTTTATTCTGAGATTGTAGATTACCATGCAGTAGTAAGAAATAATATAGGAATCCTCTGCCTGCTTTATTTAGTTGCTTCCAATTGTAACATCTTACATAACTACTGTACTGTATTGCAACATGCATACTAACATTGGTACAATCCAGTGATCATCAGCTTTCCTGTGTGTGTGTGTGTGTGTGTGTATTTAATCCCACTCAACTTTATCACATATGGAGTTTTGCATGCCCATGACTGCAGACAAATTAAAGAACATTTCAATTGCCTCAATGATCTCTTTTGTGCTGTTTGTTTACAGCCACCTCTCCCTGACTAACTCTAACCACCACCAATTGTTAATTTGTTCTCCATATCTACATTGTGTCATTTCAAGAATGTAACATAAATCAAATCATAATGTGACCTTCTAAATTTGCGTTTTACACTCAGTGAATTCTCTATTGGGTAAAAACTTACTGTTGAATGGATAGAACATATGAAAGGTAAAAACTGTCTGCTGGAATTTTTTAACCATTTTTTATTTGGTTGTTAGATTTTTTTTTTATTATGAACACTGACAACTCTATATATTCTGAATGCTTCCCCTTTATCAGATATAAGCTTTGTAAATGTTTTCTCAGAATCTGTGCTCTGTGTTTTCTTTCTCTTTACAGTGCTTTTGAAGAAAAGGTTCTTATTTGGATGCAGTCATTTATCTATTTGCTCTTTTAGACATCATGCTTGAGTGTTTGTCTAATTGTTTTGTCTAATAAATTTTGTTAACTGAAGGTCACAAGTTCCCCTGCAGTTTATTCCAGAAGTTTTGTAGTTTTAAATGTTACATTTTGGCTTATGAAATATTTCAAGTTAATTTTTTACATCTAGGTTAAGCTATAGATAGCATATAAATAAATATATATTTTTCTGCACCATTTGTTAAAACCAATACCGTTTACTCAATGACCTGGCTTTGCATCATTGTTGAGAATCATTCATACACATGTATGTATATATTTCTGAATTTTATTCTTTTTCCTTCTGTTTTTCTAATTTTGTGCTAGGATCACTGTGTCTTAATTACTATCAATTTTTAAAAGGACTTGAAGTCAGATATTATCTTGCAACCTTGTGAAAATCACTTGCTAAGCATAGTAGCTTTCCAATTAGATTTTTTAGTATATATATATTTTATATGTATATACTTATATAATTTCATATATATTATTTTATATGTAATTACATATGTATATAATTTTATTTGATATCCAAGTTCTCCTTCATTAGTGCTACATGTTTGATTTTGCATTCCCATTAGTATGTAAGACTTAAACATACTTTCTGAAGGGCTCATTTGTATTTCAAGCAATACTAAAAAAGCAGATAATGGTAAATTATAGAATAAGAGGGATATACCTTCTCAAAATTATTCTTTATTTGTTACAGGCAATGATATCCATAAGTGGTCATTGCCTTGTTGAAATAAAGCATGTTCAATCAATTGCTTTTAAATTGAATAAATGAACAACCCAGAAAGAGAACCTTTTTTTATATATTTGCTTAGAGACCATGCATTTTTAATTTAAAAAATTCATAAAGTTTTTATAACCTGGTAATGTCTACTGAAAATTTAGAAGTATATCTAAACATACCCCTAGAATAAGCATGCACAACACATTCTGCATGTCTACATGAACCTGTATAGAAAATACTTCATCAAACTTTACTTGCTGCTGCATTCTATCATAGCAATCAGATTTTTACCAGCCCCACAAATCATTCAGCTTAGACTCTCATCTCTCTATTCATATTCCTCATAATTAGGAAGCAGCTGTTTCTAGCCTTCCCTGACAGCAACTGTCAGCTGCAGATGGGATATTGATGATTGAGGAGAATGACAGATTGCTTAATGCCAGGGACAATACCACAGCAAGAATCCTTATCAGATACAGTGTCTACATTTTATATCTGAACCTTACAATTTGTTTATTTCTGTCAGATTTTAGGAAGGGGACTTTATGATTTCTTTTAGAATAAAACCAAGAATATGTGAATAGACATCCATGCAGCTATATCCCAGGCTCGCTCTGTACCAAGATCAACTACTAATTATCAAATACCTGTTTAAAGCAAAGTGAGTTATTAATGAACAAATTTGTCAGATTCTTCACTCTACGGTTTCCTTTTATGTTATATAAAACTATTCTTAATTATACAATGCATAATGGAGGCTTATATATCATTAACTTCAGCCTAACTTGTAACTCAAAAGGAATGATTACTAGAGATTTCCTTTATAATGTTACTTATTTTTACCTATAAAAAGTATAAGATATGCAGAGGGAAGAATATCTGTCTCAGGGATAGATATATGGTGGTTCTGATAATTACAAAACCATCAATTGTGTATTTGATTTCAAACCATATGTTAATTATTTAATTAACACTAAGTTTAAAATACAGGAAATGTGAACTTAATTAAAACAGTAATCTACAAGTGCTAATTCTTTTCAAATTATATAATTGAATCAATTTTTTTCTATAGAAGCCCTAATGACTTTTTGCATATGAAAACAGAGAAGAAAAAATATAAATAGATAACATTCAACTTAGGATATATTTAATTATATCTGTTTATGTTAAATTCATGATTGTATTTTGCATCATTACATAAATTAATATTGGAAACAAACTAGGTTGAAAAACAATATTTTGAAAAATCAGAGCATAGTAACATACTTTGCAAAAACACAGTTACACACAATAAATTTTGATAATCTTAAAAATGGAAACAACAATGGGGGAGTTTACTTTTTTTTTTTTTTACTAGCTGGATATACAAATAAAATATCTACAGTTGAAGGGCAATAGGGGTGTTTTTGCAGGTGAGAGTTTCTAAAAATTGCTAGAATACTATTAACTCAAGGGAAAAATTCACTAAAACTTTACATTTAGTTTATTTTATTTGCATTTTCTTTGTTTTCTTTATATTTTTTGCTTTTGCACTAAATCAGATGATTCTTGGAGTATAATAATTGTGTGTAATACAATATAAAAATAAATAAAAATGAATTACCTGCTTCGTGTAAATATAGCATCAGAATAGACTTTAAATGAGTGGTCAAAAAAGTCAGAAGCTCATCTGACATGACTCTTGTTAAATTTTTTATTTCAACATAATTCATATTTATAGGAAAGTTGCAAATTTAACACCAAGAATTTCAATGTATCTTTTACCCAGATGGTCAAAACGTTAACTTTTTCTATGTGTGCTTTATCATTTTATCACATATATATCTGTCACCTATCTCTCATCTTTTATTTATAATTTATTAATCTTTCAATCTGTTTTTTTCCTAAACTTTCTGAAAAATAGTTGCAGACTTGCTTTCCCTTTACCTTAAATATTTCAATATGTTTCTTAAAAACAAAAAATTTTTGTTTTTTACATAAACAATACAATTATCAAAATCAGAAAAGTACTGTTGATATAATTCTATCGACTAGGGTTTAGACTTCATAGATATTTTTCCCAATTGACAAATGAATAAATGCATTCAAAGGCAAATTCACTTTTCTCCCATATTCCTTTAATTCACATTTACCTTAAGTGTTATGTATTGTTTTGAAATATTCACAAACTATTTTTTCAGTGTAGTTATTTTACTAAGTAGAAAATTGAAATAATACATTTATACAGGACCTCCTCACAATGCATCGGGAGAAAAGATTATTATCAGCTCTGGCTGAACTGAAACTTCTAGCCTTCCATGTGCTTTATGTTTTCAATTGACAGTATTTTTCTTTCATTAGTTTAACCAGCCCACACACACACTATTTGTGGGATGAAAGCAGTTTCAATAAATAGTTCCTTTCTCTTAACTGGAGCATAAATACATAGAGATACAAAAAGATAAAGTAGGTAGAGAGCAAAATATCACTTTTATAATTGATGTCTACACTAGGGAATATAGATATTAGTCAATGAAGATTATTAATAAATATAACAGAATTAGGAAAGCCTAGCACACTAATTACAGGAAAAATAGGGCAACCACATACCTTTTCCTAAGGGAGAAGCCCCAAGAAAAGTATCTTGTGACCTTTCAAGCCCAGAAGTGCTGTGAGTGACAGACACTGAACACATCTTCTAATGAAAACATTAAATATTTTAAAGAACACTTTTAAAGCTGTAATTAGACTGAATTTGCAAGCAATGTAACAGAAATTTGACTCTAACAAGAGAAAATCACTGGATTGGAACATAGACCAAAGCATTTAACTGAGAGAGAGTAAAATACATGGAATACAATGTATAAGAATCTGACTCTCTTTTTGATGTTTGACTACTGACCCTATCAAGTCTCACTCCTCCCCATAACTCATCCAGATGATTAGAAAGGCCAGGAGCTGTAAGAGAACAACAAATAATGCAGATTGTACTTGGAATCCTGGCTTCAGCCCAGCCCTTACCACAAGAAAACTCCTGGCTCTGCTCTTCAGTCAAGCCAGGTGTGACCAGCTTGGGTGCCACTGTGCTCTCCAGAGTGTCTTGTGATGTGATCAGTAAAGCTTTTCATATCTGTGCCATCACCTGTCTTGACATCTGAATCAGTGGTGAGTAGATGGGAGTGGGAGATGATTTGGGGAGCAATCACAAGATACACAAGGGAGAGCATAGCTTTAACAAAAGTAAAGCAAACAAGTCTAATTGAAGTCCCAGAAACACAGGCAAATGGTAAATGAGTAAAAGACAGTATTTAAAATTTAGTGGCTACAAATTGTCCAGAATTATTGAAGGCTCTTTGGATTGAGAAATTTTGAGCTGTTGAAATGGTTTGTAACCCTCCAAAGTTCAGCCATACCCAACAAAATCTTACACTTCAGAATTTCATTTCATGAGGGTTGGAATAATAGGGACAAATGTCTAAAAGAAATCCTTGTAGGGACAATGAAAAAACTGAGAACACTGTCTGAGATGAATCATTAGACCAAAAGCTACAATCCTACACAAGGAAATCATTCAATATCACCATGAACAGTAAAAAAATGAGATGTTCTCCATTTTCATTTCTCAACCAAATATTAAATATATTTTTCAAGGATGATGATGTAAATCACATGTTCAGTTATGTATACATGGGTAAATGTTTGGTTTTGTGACCAATAAATTAAACATAGAAGGATAAATGAAAGGTAATAGTCAACAATTGGTTACCATTTGTGGGAGTAATAATGTAATGGAAAAAACGCAATATGAAGAAAAGGAATAAAAAAACATGAGCTTTTATAAACAAAGGAATATGTATGGTATCATATTTATGCATTTGAACAAATTTGTATTTGTATACCCAAGTTACAATGAATTATTAATGTATGTAAGATACATTAATAAATGTGATTGAAATTACATGATTTGGAAATAGACATCATTAAAAACACCCCACTTCCCATTTGGAAATGAAGAACTGACATAGCCATTTGATGAGCTACTCCCAAGGAGAGAAGGCTGGCCACAGAACCCCAAGGCTTTGCTGTATTCCTTCAGCGAAATCTGTGCTCTGTATTGGACCTGCGAGGAAACAAGTCCTTGGCATCCTCTTAATTTGTTCTTTTATTCCATGTACTGTACAATAGCCATAGTTTGTGATTTGAAGAGTGATGTTTTTCTGGCTTCACTGAAGATGGGATACTTTAAAAATTACTTTTAAAGATTATTTTCTGTAACACTAAAGACCAACAAGGAAACAAAGCTGCCATAAATATGATATCTTTAAACGCAAAATTTTAGATATTATATATATTAGCATGTATTTTATATATATAGTATAGTTAAACACTATGTATATTTTAGAGCACTTATATATACATATATGTATGTATACACACACATACATACATACACACAACATTCTCCAATAAACTCAAATACAAAAGTAGGAGCTTTGCCTTATGATATTTTCAAACAAATTTCTGTGGTAAGGGTACCACTTTTTAATGCATTTTTAATAAAGTAATTAACAATTTTATCACCCCAAACATTAAGAAAATACCAATAGCATTTTATTGCAGTCTATTGAATGATTCAAAGCAAGTTTTTTCATAAGTTTAATTTCCATAATTCTCTCACCTGGACACCACAACATACAGTGGACTATATTGTTAATAGATATTCACCATTTTATACAATTTATTCAGTAATTCCTTATTGTTTTAATGAGTTGCAAACCACCCCCTTCTTACTGGATTTAGTAACAATTTTTTTCTATAATTTTCTTATGCATAATTCAACTTTAAATAGGAAATATTCACAAATTTACTGTCCCCAAAATGTTTAATCACAACCTTATAAACTTGGACGTTATCAGAAATTAATCTGGTCTTATTCAGTTTTCCTTTATTAGCTATATATTTTAAGATGTTTTTAACATATTTTGAGATATGTTTTCTATCAGTCAAAAATAATGTGAGTATATAAAAATGAAGCTGCTAATTTTTCATCTCATACCATCAATTTAAAAAAAAGATCAAAGAATACAAAACTGATTATTAATAATTTCTTTTCTAGACCATGAAACTCTAAACTCATTCTTTTTTACCTGAAGAACTTGGTATTACTATTGTAGAGCAAGAAAAAAAAATGTTAAATCACTGATTAAATGGATGACTCAAATGGCCTTTGAGAAGATAATTGCAACAATTTCAAAATAATCTTTTAAAACTGTGTTTTGTAATGTTTCAAATGTGAAGATTTAAAGTTTTCCTTAATTTTTGCATTTTTGTTAATCAATGGTATAAATCATGTAAGTACCATTTAAGTAGAAGAGTAAGGTAATCTATGTGTTTACACTTCACAATTTTATTTTCTGAAATTGGGAGTTTGTGGAATTATCAAAAGAGCACCAATTTGGGCCAATCTGACACTTTAAATCCCTGTTCTCTGGGATGAGGTTTCTCCACTCTTTAAGAGGTAAGATTGGACTTTATCTCCCCTAGACTTGATTCTGTTTGTTAAATAATGTGATTCTCTTTGGTTCTGTGACATATACCCCAAATTCACTAAATTAATATTAGAAAAACTTGATTATATAGTTAATATTGTAAGACTTGATGTTTACCAGAAGTTTGTATTTTGTGTATCTTTTTAAATCTATTTCTACTTTTATGTAATTTTATACGATAAAAGTGAATATAACAGAACTTCTCAATATAGTTTTACACACCAATTTTAACAGATATATATATATCACTTTTTTTTATCCTTCTTTCCCAGATTTACTATGTAAGGTCTACTACTGGATTCCTTTTAGACATAACCATTGTTCTTTTATTTTTGTTTGCTTTTTTTACTGAGGTAAAATTGGTATATAATACTGTAAAGTTTCAGGTGTACAAGATGATAATTCAACATCTCAATACACCACAAGTGATCATCACCCCAAGTCTAGTTACCATCTATCATCATGCATCCATTTTACTCATCCCACAACCTCTTCCCCACTGGATAAACATCGATTTTTTTTTTGTATCTTGAATTTATTTTTGTATTTTTTGTTTCTTTAGATATCACATATAAGTGAAATCATACAGTGTTTGTCTATCTCCATCAGACTCATTTCGATTAGCATGATAGTCTCAAGGTCCATCTACATTGTCACAAATGGCAAAATTCCATTCTTCTTTATGGCTGCATAGTATTCTATTTGTGTATGTGTGTTTGTTCATCCATTGAAACACTTAGGTGTTTCTAAGTTGTGGCCATTGTAAATAATGCTGCAATGAACATAGGGTTGCATATATCATTTTCAACTAATGTTTTCATATTCTTTGGATAAATACACAGAAGTGGAATCACTGGATAACACAGTGGTACCATTCTTAATTGTTTGAGGAAACTCCATAGCCACTGTTTTCTATAGTGGCTACATGGACTTAGATACCTACCATCAGTGTTGCAGGGTTTCCTTTTCTGTACATCCTCTCTGGTGCTGTGATTTCTTGTATTTTTGATTACAGTCATTCTAATGGCTGTGAGGAAACATCTAGTGAGTTTGATTTACATTTCCCTAATAATTAGTGGCATTGAATATCTTTTCATGTGCCTGTTAGTCATCTGTATGGCTTCTTTAGAAAATGTCTATTCAGATACTCTGCCTATTTTTTAAGTGAATTGTTTTTATAATTTTTTAGTTTTATGAGTTCTTTGTATATTTTGGAAATTAACTCCTATCGAGTATATCATTTGAAAATCTCTACATTGAGTTGGTTACCTTGTCATTTTATTGATGGTTTCCATCACTGTGCAGAAGCTTTTTAGTTTGATGTAGTCCTACTCATTTATTTTTGCTTTGAACTCTTTATCAAGTAGATTATTTATCTCTTTATCATTAAGGCCTTTTACTGAGCCTTAGCTTTGTTCTTTCACTTGGAACATATTTCTGTATTTCCTCCTTTTACTGGACTCTCTGTGTTTGTTTGTGTGTATTAGGTGAAACATCTACCTCTCAGTCTTCTGGGAGTGGCTTTGTGTAGGTGATAACTGGGTTGTATTTATTCTGCCCTCTGTGCAGTGCCCTGGGGGTTGTGGTCTGCCATGGACTGTCTTTCTGATTGTTACAGCCCCATGGAGCTCTGTAATAGCAGCACTCCCTGCCACCAGGACTAAGTGATTAAGAGGTGTACCCCATATGGACTGTGCATGCCCACTGGTTGTAGCACAGCAGCTGAGGAGTGTACAGGGTATAGTTTGCCCACAAGCTTCAGAAACGCAGTGGGAAAATGTCTTGAGTGTGAGCATCAGCAGGCTTCAGCAGTGCAGCAGGGAAGAGCCTCCTCTAGGTGTGCATGCCACCTTTCAGCTCGGGTCAGGAGAATACATAACCTCTTGCTCTCAACCTCCCCAGCCAGGAAGCAGGAGAGTATTGTAACAGTCTTTGAAGACTTTTGCTTGGGGAGTGGGAGACCTCTGCAACCTCAGGGAGCAGCGGACTACTGAAATACCCACATTCTCCAACCTCAGCAAGGGCCACAACCACTGGTCCCCACTCATTACAGAAAGGCAGTGGGAGCTATGTAACAGGTGCTGTGAGGAGTGCAACAAAGGTGTCCACCACCACCTCTGTCTCTGGGCAGTGTCTCAACCATCTTCTGCCCCTCCAGCTGAACCCCCAGGTCAGTAAATCACTCTTCCTTGCATACATTTCAAACTGCTTTTTTTCACTTGGTCACTGGGCAAGTGAGGCCACATGTGAGCTCTCCAAGAGGGGAATCTCAGTTTCCTACATCAATTTGGGACCCCTGGATTCAGTCCTGTTGGTTTTCCAAGCCATTCAGGGGATTCATCTGTCCAATGCTGATCCGAGGGCCAGGAGTGTGCCCAATGTGAGGCACCAATCTCTTCTCTCTCTCAGGAAGAAGCACCTCTCTGGGACACCCATCTCTATAGTTTGTTTCCACACCAGAGGTGGGGTTTTTGCAAGATGGTGTCTGTCTCTCTCCTATCCATCTTGACGTGATCCTTTTATCCTTTGTTGTGGAGAGGAGTTCATCTAGATTTCAGATCTTTTTCAGAGGGAAATGATCAATATACAGTTGCAAATTTGTTGTGTCCACAGGAGGAAGTGAGTTCAGGATCTTCCTGTGCTGCCATCTTGGACCCCCTTCCAGCAATTGTTTTATTCATGTGAGTACATTTCCATTTATATTGTCCTCAGAACTATGCCAGCGTTAAACCATATCCATTCACTTTCCATCATCTACAGGAGGGGTTTGAGAAAGAGAAAGGGAAGGGAAGACAGAGACAGAAAAAAAAGGAAGAGAGCCTATTTAAAGAGATAATGGCTGAACACTTCCCAACTTTGAGGAAGGAAATGGTCATACAAATTCAAGAAGTTCAATGAACTCTAACTAGGAAAAACAAAGGGGCTAACATTAGACACATTTGTAAGGACTCATACCACCCAAGACCTATCTATACATAACATGTGAAAACCAGCTATGTAATCACTGTGCTGAAATTTTTTCTTTCAATTTGTATTCTCAACTTGTATTTGGTTTGTTTAGAATAATACAGTCATTTAAATAATTATTAAATATTCATTTAGTAGAGGAACCCAATCATAGAAAATGATAGATGGAATTATGATTCAAAATCATTGATTTGGTATGTTTGCACTGCAACATAATTTAAGCTCATCTAAATATTTATAGCAGATTAGATAAATCCAGTTCTTTTTGAAGATACATCAATGAACAAGTGGATTTCGAAATGAATATCCAGACAGGTAACTGCCAGAGAGTTACTATTTAGTTTTGTTTTGTGTTTGTCTAGCCATAAAGCAGATTGAAATTAGCTAATAAAAGAACAAATCCAATACAAATGGAAATTTTTATGTACAGTGTATAAATACCTAAATATATATGCAAATTTTGATGATTTAAATAGAACTACTGTATAAATACTACGGTTACATTGATGATAACTTAAATGACTTTCCATCTAGTTACCTCATGTGACATTATAGATTCTTCAGCTTTTAATTTTTTTAATAATTTTTTTAAGAAACAAGCTATGTATTAGTTTTTTAGGGCTGACATCACAATGTACCATAGACTGAGTGGCTTCAACAACAGATGTTTATTTTCCCACAATTCTGGAGGCTGGATGTCCAAGATCAAGGTGTGAGCAAGATTGATCTCTTCTGACATCTCCTTCCTTGGCTTGTGAATGGAGGGCCGCTTTCTCTGTGTCCTCAGATACTCTTCCTTTTGAGTGTGTCTGTATCCAAATCTCATCTTATAAGGCCACCACCATACTGTATTAGGGTTTGCCCTAATGACCTCATTTTAACTTGGGTACCTCTTTCAAGATTCTATCTTCATATATAGTTATATTCTGAGATAGGAAGTGTTCAGTGTCTGAATTTTGGGGGCATACATTTCATCCTGTACATGATGTATGCATATTTTAAACTAAAATGTAAAATGTATGAACTATACATGCTCAAATATAACATGAGATGATGTGTGAACATATGTATATTATATGCACTATAGGAGCTAAACTGAAATCAATTAAGTAGAGAGCAATTGATGGACTGAGAATGTCACAAAACAATTTAGACACAGCTAGAAGGAAGATGTAAATTTTCAACTTAACATGCAAATTGTGGTATAGGTGGCCGGAGGTGTTTTTTTTGTCCTAATTGATCTTATTTTGAATAGGTATTTAAAATTCTGATAAAGAAAAATTAAAACACAGATAATAGCACATTATAATTAATATTGAATTATTAATTAGGATTTGGATCAATATTTCTCTTAAGATAAATAGAACACACATTTGATGACTGAGGCTTAAAGTTTACAATAACAATCACATCTTTTTCAAAATGAAACATCCTTTGTAATATCAGAGAAAAAGAAATATTGACAACTATCTTACTGTTTTCCCCTTTTAAACCATTGTATGCCTACATAATTTCAAATTCCAGTGTGGGATCATCTCTACAAATAATTATAGCTTTTAAAATATACACATTATCTTGGCACTAATATCAATGTAGTCTGAAGTCTATATATATATAACTGTATCATACATATTAAATGACTTTTTGTTTATTTTAAAATTATGTTGTTAAAAAGTTAAATATTAAAAAGAATAAGTGTTCTCTGAGAAGGAGTGAGGAAATTAATATTTTGGTCAGTGAGGAAGAAAGTATTTATTATCACAATCCCTATGGGCAATTTGGTAGTATTTATGAAAAGCTTGAAAAATGAACATATGTTTTGATAAACTAATTCCAATTTAAGAATCATCCTCCAGAAATCTTATGTAAGTGTTGGTGGATGGATGCATAGGTAGCTAGATATTTAGCTAGACAGAGAAGGAGCAAAAGATATTTATTATAGGGCCATTTTTTAAATTTTGTTATCATTAATCTACAATTACATGTAGAACATTATGTTTACTAGGCTCCCCCTTCACCAACTCCCCCCGACAATCACCATTACAGTCACTGTCCATCAGCATAGTAAGAGGCTGTAGAATCACTACTTGTCTTCTCTGTGTTGCAGAGCCCTCCCCATGCCCTCCCCACATTATACATGCTAATTGTAATGCCCCCTTTCTTCTTCCCTGCCCTTATCCCTCCCTTCCCACCGATCCTCCCCAGTCCCTTTCCTTTTGGTAACTGTTACTCCATTCTTGGGTTGTGTGATTCTGCTGCTGTTTTGCTTCTTCAGTTTTTCTTTGTTCTTATACTCCACATATGAGTGAAATCATTTGGTACTTGTCTTTCTCTGCCTGGCTTATTTCACTGAGCATAATACTCTCTAGCTACCATCCATGTTGTTGCAAATCGTAGGATTTGTTTTCTTCTTATGGCTGAATAATATTCCATTGTGTATATGTACCACATCTTCTTTATCCATTCATCTACTGATGGACACTTAGGTTACTTCCATTTCTTGGCTATTGTAAATAGTGCTGCGATAAACATAGGGGTGCATCTGTCTTTTTCAAACTGGAGTGCTGCATCCTTAGGGTAAATTCCTAGAAGTGGAATTCCTGGGTCAAATGGTATTTCTATTTTGAGCTTTTTGAGGAACCTCCATACTGCTTTCCACAATGGTTGAACTAATTTACATTCCCACCAGCAGTGAAGGAGGGTTCCCCTTTCTCCGCAACCTCGCCAAACATTTGCTGTTCTTTGCCTTTTGGATGGTGGTGATCCTTACTGGTGTGAGGTTATATTCCATTGTGGTTTTAATTTGCATTTCTCTGATGACTAGCAATGTGGAGCATCTTTTCATGTGTCTGTTGGCCATCTGAATTTCTTCTTTGGAGAACTGTCTGTTCAGCTCCTATGCCCATTTTTTAATTGGATTATTTGCTTTTTGTTTGTTGAGGTGCCTGAGCTCTTATATTTTGGATGTCAACCCTTTATCAGATCTGTCATTTATGAATATGTTCCCCCATACTGTAGGGTACCTTTTTGTTCTATTGATGTTGTCCTTTGCTGTACAGCAGCTTTTCAGCTTGATATAGTCCCACTTGTTCATTTTTGCTTTTGTTTCCCTTGCCTGGGGAGATATGTTCATGAAGAAGTCGCTCATGTTTATGTCCAAGAGATTTTTGTCTATGTTTTTTTCTAAGGCCATTTTTATATTGTAAATTTAAAACAATTTCCAAAGTAGAGGATAGGTTAATTAAATAGCTTTATACAATAAGTGTCTCCATGTAGTAGACGACTTTGCAGTCATTAAAATTAAAATATATTCACACTCATGCAGTACCTTAAATTTTTTATTATAAGTTATTAAAAATTAAGACTGGGTAAAATCAAAAACACTTTTTTATGCTCTCATGCTATACTGTCTTACTCTGCATATATACCTGCAAACATTTATCATGTACACAAATGTGTGCATATATACATTTATATAATTATGCAGGTGTGTATGTTTTTATATGCATATCTATCTGTTATCTATCTCTATCTTTCCACTTATCATCTATTTAGATAGTTTGAGAGAGAGACAGGTTCTCTTGAGCAAGGAATTATTTATGATTTTTCAATGTGTTTCTTATCTGCAATCCAATTTGTTTTGTAAAGCACATACATATACTTGTGTGTGTGTATAAAATTACAGTTTTTCAATGTTGTGTAAGAAAAATATCCTTATTTAAACAAATACATAAAAATAAATATTTTTTTAAATTTGTGGCTTTTGGAAAATGAATATTTATACTTGTGTTGATTTCCTAATGAACTGAGTTAATGTTCACAGTCCCCATTGTGATGCTAGCACTATGACTGATCTGATATCTCTCATCAGTTTCCTGTTATTTGGGAAGACTTTATGCACTTCTGGAACTACATAGCATGCTATTTCTTACCTTTCAGACTCTAAATATGCTATTATTTTATCTTACAATAGCTGTTCTCACAAAGCTGAGTTCTGTTAATTATTTTCTCCTTCAAATTGTATGTCATATCTTCAGAGATCATCTTACTGATTTTCAAATCTAAATTGGATTTCAGAGCAATGATACATTTTGTATATACATATTTGTTGCCACTTGACTGATTTGTCAAATAACTCATGGCCCCACTTGGCTGTGAACTCAACAAGGGCCCAGATGTGTCAGCTTTATTCTTCACTGCATATTCAGCACCAAATTCTATCTGGAATATTGTAGGCATTAAATGTATATTCGTCTGAGGAAACTATGAATGAAGTAACTTTGCTAACTTCACCTTTGAACTTTCCTTCATTCCCTGACATTTTACACAAAGATCACAGTGTCCCATCAATGCTCATATCTATTCATCTTCATCATATCACATTTTTTTGGAAATAGGTGCTTCTAAAAATGGAATCCCTCCACAAAATACGAAAATATTTTACTATTTACAATATCCACATAATTTTCCAAAGTCTCTGAAGACAATTTCCAAAACAAAGTTTAAAACGTCTTTGGGTATATGCAGGTTTGTTTGAGGAAATAAATCATGTTGCATGCCTTTGATGTGGCCATAACAAAGGGTAGAGTGCTAATTTGTACATTATATCCTGGAATATTTGTATTACTTTATAGCTTTTACATATATAATCTTGGTTAGCAGACATAGCCTATTAATGCTTCCATTTAATTATCTGGTAAAAGAAGCCATCTAATTTAACACATTGTATGGTTTTAAAAAATTTCCTTTCAATGTAGATGCCTTAGTTTTATTTTCTCTAGGTTATTATATTAAGATAAAAATTTAAATAAATTTATGCTGTTTTATAAGTTCTGAATAAGGAAAGTATTAAACATTTCTATAGAATTGTACCAGTACTTATACTATTTGAAAATACAGTCAATTGAGTAGAATATTCTGCTTGTGGCAAGTAATCCTACCTCACAATTGCAAATAACAAAATCATTTATGCATTTCTTAAATTATGTAATAAGACTAGCTAATTCCTTGCTGAACTCCAAAGCAGACAATTTTACAAATTGATATGTATGAGCCTTAATTATCACATTGTTTAGTTTCATGCTTATAGTTTTAGAAGAATTAGTCTTTTTTCCTAATTCACAATAATTTAATACATGGATAAGTTCAACTGATATTTAAGAAAAAATGCTTAAAATATTTCTCATAGTTTAATGAAGAAAACATGACTCTTTTTTGTTATTTGTTATTCTTTATAGCCTGTGGCAAATATCTTGCTTGAACCAAACAAGGGAAGAAAAATACACTTGCCTTCATTTAGCTCATAGTCCATGATGGCTGGTATTTATAGACTGCCTGGCAAGCAGCCTAAAAGGGTTTTATGTATAATTTCTTCATTTCATTCTCACAAAAATATCAATGAGCCAAGTGCTATCATTTTGACTGCATCATAGATAAGCAAAGTGAGATATTAAGTAATTCCTAAGGCCATGCAGCTAATAAGAGGCAGAGTCATGGCCTGAGATGGAGCCCATTCTCCTAACTCTCCTCTGTTGCTTACTGCCTATTGGGACTATGGCACATAAGGTGTTATCTCCTTTGAGATATGCTAAGTATTACACTAAGTATTCAAACCCCCATTGTACAGAGCTGTGATGGGATTATGACTAGTTATGTAGTTTGCCAAACAGAACAGAATTTGAAAATGCACTGTACTGAAAGTTAAGTACAAACTCAAATTTCTTAACCTGGAAGTAAGATCAGTAAAAGTTGAAAAATGTCTTGTTCTTCATCTTGTGTTGTATAATTGTCAACTTTATCATGAAGTGGAACTGCATTTCTCTTTGAATATCTAAGAATTATATAATATGTCTACAATACTAGTTATCAGTGATGGTCTAAAAATTAAGTTTTATTGAGGGAACTTGCTATCCTGACAGAGGTGGTGAACTCTCTTTAGAGAAATACTTCTAAAAGTTCATCAGGTAATGCTCCAAGTGAAGATGCTGATAATGGTGAATTCTTAGAATTATCATTTTGTAGATAGTCTGTTAATAGCAATAGCATGAATTTTGTGTTCACACCCTAAAAAGAGTGTGACAAATATAACTAGTGGTTAGCTCCAATGAAAGATATGTTAAAATCTCCATATAGTCAATTTCTAAATGTGATGTATATGTTTAAAGTTTAAGTGAAAATGCAGTAAAGTATAATATTAAGTGGTAAGTGTTATAAATTTTAATAAAATTCAATCAAAAGCATGTAAAACAAACATTTAGATGTGGGTCTTTATATCTGGGTAATATTAACAATGACTTACCACAACTTGAAAACTGTTTAAGAACACACATGTAATGAACTGCATTACCATTCTCACATGCAATATGAGAAGTTTCAGTGTTGGACACACAAAATACAGGTTTAGGTCCACTCAGTCTGCAGGAAGAGTCTGACTCCATGAACTGGATAGACATCTAAATAGGCTGATTCAAGGCCTTGGATGTGGACAAACTGGTAGCAAACACAGTCTAGAGCTCCCAGCACAGTGGCTCCACTGGACTGTTGCCTCCAGGGGTGGGTTTCTACACCTTGAACACAGGTACATTAGGTTTGCAATCAAAAGGTTTTTATCATTTTAGCCAGAAATGGGCACAGATGATACTATGTCGAGGATGCCACCAATTTTTTTCTTTTTACCAGAAATATTTTTATTTTCAAATTATAAGTCAAGAATATTTGCCAGGCACACTATTTGTCAAGACTACCTACCTCTATAAACAGGTGGTGTTTTGTTTTGCATTTTAGATTAATTTTTGTTGAAGTATAGTTGATATACAATCTTATATTAGTCTTAAGAATACAATACAGTGTTCACCAGTTACCCACATCATTCATTCCTCTCCCCTTCTAGCGAAGTTACTGTCAACAGAAAGATGTTGCAGAACCATTGGCTATATTCTCCATGCTGTACTACTGTCCCCTTGACCTAATTATATTATGATTGAGAATTTTTGTGCCCCTTTATCTCTGTTACCCTTCCCTCCCACCCTCCCCAACCTCTGCCCCATAGTAACCACCAATTACTCCTCAGTGTCTGTGAGTCTACTGCTATTTTGTTCATTTTGTTTGTTTTGTTTTTAGATTCCACAAATAAGTGAAATCATATGGTATGCCTTTCAATGCCTGGCTTATTTCACTTATAATACCTTCTAGATCCACCCATGTTGTTGCAAATGCCAGCATTTCTTTATTTTTTTTTTGTGGCTGAATAATATCCCATTGTCTATATGTACCCTCATCTTTATCCATTCATCTGTTGATGGACACTTAGGTCCATTATTGTAAATAATGCAGCAAAAAACATAGGGGTGAATACATTGTTTCAAATCAGGGATTTTGGATTCTTCTGGTAAATTCCTAGAAGTAGAATTACTGGGCCGAATTGTATTTCTATTTTTAGTTTTTTGAGGAACATCTATACTGCTTTCCACAATGGTTGCACCAATTTACATTCCCACCAACAATGTAGGAAGGTTCCCTTTTCTCCATACCCTCACAACACTTGCTATTTCTTGTCTTTTGGATAGTTGCCATTCTGACTGGTGTGAGGTGATATCTCATTGTGGTTTTGATTTCCATTTCCCTGATAACTAGCAATGTGGAACATGTTTTCATATACCTGTTGGCTATCTCTATTTTTTCCTTGGAAAAATGTCTTTTCAGGTCCTCTTATCATTTTTTAATCAAGTTGTTTTTTGGTGTTCAGTCATATGACTTCTTTATATATTTTGGATGTTCAACCCTTATTGAATAGACCACTTACATATATATTCTCCAATACTTTATGCTAAATTTTTGTTCATTGATGGTATCCTTTGCTGTACAGAAGCTTTTTAGTTTGATGTACTCCTAGTTGTTCATTTTTTATTTTCTTTCCCTTGCCTGAGCAGATGTGCACCAAAAAAAATTACTCATGCTTATGTTTGAGAGATTTTTGCCTTTGTTTTCTTCTAAGAGTTTTATGGTTTCATGTCTTATTTTAGGTCTTTAATTCATGTTGAGTTTACTTTTGTGTATGGAATTAGACAGTAATCCAGTTTCACTCTTGCATATAGCTGTCCAGTTTTCCCAACACAAGTTATTGAAGAGATTGTCTTTTCTCCACTGTATTTTCCCAATTGTATTTCACTTATCATATATTAATGAACCATATATGTGTGGGTTTACATCTGGGCTCTCTCTCTATAGGTTTGTTCTTGTGCCAGTACCATACTATACTATATGGTTTTTGGTTACTATAGCTTTGTAGTAGAGCTTGAAGTCAGGGAGCATAAAACCGCAACTTTGTTGTTCTTTTTCAGGATTGCTTTGGCTTTCGGGGTCTTTTGTAGATCTGTATGAATTTTAGGATTATTTGCCCCAGTTCATTGAAAAATGATGTTGGTATTTTGATAGAGATTGCTTTGAATCTGTAAATCACTTTGGGCAGAATGGTCATTTTGTCAATATTAATTTGTCCTATCCATGAGTATGGGATACATTTGCATTTATTTGTGTCTTCTCAAATTTTTCTCATAAGTGTCTTACAGTATTCAAAATACAGGTCTTTCACCTCCTTGGTGAGGTTTATTCTTTTTGATACAATTGTAATAGAATTGTTTTTATGACTTCTTTTTCTGCAAATTTGCTGTTAGTATAGAGAAATGAAACAGATTTCTGTGTATTAATTTGTATCCTGCAACTTTGCTGAATCCACTTATTACTTCAAATAGTTTTTTTTGGTGGAGCATTTAGGGTATTGTATATATAGTATCATGTCATCTGCAAATAGTGAGTTTTATATCTTCCTACAAACTTGGATGCCTTTTATCTCTGCATCTTATCTGATTGCCATGGCTAGGACCTCCAGTATTATGCTGAATCAAAGTGGTAACAATAGACATCCTGTCTTGTTCCTGATCTTAGAGGAAAAGTTTTCAGCTTTTCACCATTGAGTATATTAGCTGTGGGTTTGTCATGTATGGCTTTTATTATGTTGAGATATGTTCCCTCTATACCCATTTTGTTGCGAGTTTTTATCATGAAAAGATGTTGAATTTTGTCTAGTACTTTATCAGCATCTATTGAGATGATCATATGGTTTTTAACCTTCTTTTTGTTAATGTGGTGCATCATATTAATTGAATTCTGAATATTGTACCATCCTTGCATTTTTGGAATAAATCCCACTTGGTCTTGAAGGATGACCCTTTGGATGTACTTTTGAATTTGGTTTGCTAAAGGATTTTTGTATCTATGTTCATCAGGGATACTTGCCTGTAATTTTCTTTTTCTGTAGTTTCTTGTCTGGTTTTGGTGTTAGAGTAATGTTGGCCTCATAGAATGCGTTTGGAAGTATTACTTTCTCTTCAACTTTCTGGAATACTTGAAGAGGGATGGGTATTAGCTCGTCATTAAATATTTAATAGTATTTAGCTGTGAAGCCATATGGTCCTGGATTGTTTGTTTGGAACTTTTATTATTTCCAATTTAATTTTGTTACTGGTAATTGATTTACTCATATTGTCTGCTTCCTCTTGGGTCAGTCTTGGAAGGTTGTACTTTTCTAGGATATTTAGACTGAACACAGTCTAAAAGTTCTTTTTTCTTTTTCTTCTTCTTCTTCATACTTTATGTATTAGATATCACAGTCTGTATTTGTTGTGTATCCCTTGAATACTTTTGTATATAGTTGATCTTACTGCTTTTTTTTTTAACTTCATGCTTGCTTAGTAAGTAGTTTGTCTACCACCTTACTGTGGATTTATTTTCACTGATGGAAAGTATTTAGGCTTAAGAACATTTCCATCTGCAGAAGTCCCTTTAATATATCCTATAAGGCCAGTTTAGTGTTGGTGAATCCTTTTAACTCTTGATTATCTGGGAAACTTTGATTCTCTCTTTAAATTCTGAATGATAACCTTGTTGTGTAGGGGATACTTGGTTGAAGGTCCTTCTGTTTCAATACATTAAATATTTTACATTACTCCCTTCTGGCCTGTAAAATTTCTGCTGAGAAATGTTGATAGCCTGATGGGCTTTCCTTATAAGGAATTTCTTTCTTTCAGTAAACTCACTTTATCCTTAATCTTTGTCATTTTAATTATTATATGTCTTGGTGTGGTCTTCCTTTTGTTAGGGGCTGTCTTCCCTTCCAGGACCTGGATGTCTATTTCCTTCCCCAAATTGGGGAAGTTTTCAGCAATTATTTCTTCAAAGAGACTTTCTATTCCTTTGTCTCTTTCTTCTCCTGCTGTGACCCCTATAATGCCGATATTTTTTAATTTGGAGTTTTCACACAGCTCTCTTAGCATTCTATTATTCCTAGAGATTCTTTTTTTTCTCTGTTCCTCATCTTTGTTGTTTTCCTGTTCTCTAATTTCCGTCACATTGTTTGTCTCCTCTCCATCCAGCAATCTATTATTCATTCCATTCATTGTATTTTTCATTTCAGTTATTGTATTATTCAGCTTTGAGTGGCTTTTTTCAACTCTTCACTCTATTGAAATTCTCCATGAAATCATCAATAGTTTTCTGCAGATCAGTGAGCATATTTATGACTGTTATTTTTAAATCTTTATCAAGAATACTGGCGATCTCTGTTTCATTTAGTTCTCTTTCTAGTGTTTTATCTTGTTCTTTAGTTTGTAACATAGTCCTCTGCTTCATTTTGTATGGGTTTCTGTGTTTCCTCTTTTGTATCAGATAGATCTGCTGTGCCTCCTGGTCTAGAGAGTAATGGCTTTGTGAATAAGGTGTCATGTGGTGCCCAGAAGCTCAAGATTGTGCTTACCTGTGCTTGATTCTCGTCTGTGGTAGAGCCACAGTTGCTGTTGGTGGGCTGTGGGCAGGGCTGCTTTTCTGCCTTTATGCCAGCAGTGTTTCTCTATCAGCAGAGACCCTCTGTGAGCCCACTGTGGGTGGGGCCACCCTCTGCTTGACTGGCAGCAATGGCAGCACTGCTGGGATGATGGGGTAGTGGGATGGGTGCACAGTGGAGTGCGGTGTGAAGCTCGGCTGCCAGTGAGGAAGAAATATTGTTTGGACCTGGTTCCCACAGGCACCTCACCAGTTGGCCTGAGACAGGGCCAGGAAAGTTGTTCGGAAAGCCTCCCTCCACCTGACAGGCAGCAAAGCCTCCCTCTGCCTGCCAGGCATTAAAATCTGACTCCTGCTGGGCCAAGCAAGCCAGGAGGAGCAAATACAAGCAGGCAGGTGTGAAGAGAAATGTCTCAGGACTGAACCACCATAGAGGGGGATAGAGTGTTTGGCGCCAGTTTTGAATGGAGTTGACTTTTTTTCTTTGTTCCTTAAGTTGCAAAGTTATGTTATTGATTTAAGATCTTTCTTTCTTTTCTTTAATGTAGCAGTTATTGGTGTAAATTTCTCTGAGTACTATTGCTTTTTCTAAATCCCATAAAATTTTGTACGTTTTGTTTCCATTTTCATTCATCTGTAATTATTTTCTAATTTCTCTTGTAATTTATTTGAGCTAGTGGTAGTTTAATTTCCAAATATTTGTGAATTTTCCAATATCCCCCATGTTATTGATTTCTAGTTTCATTTCATATTGGTCAGATAGAATGTTTTGTATTATTTTAATATTTTAAAATTAATCGAGACTTGTAGCCTAATACAGTCTCTCTTGGGAAATGCCATTTTTACTACTTTCAAAGCAATTATTTTAACTTTATTCTCTTCATCTATTATGCCTACATTTCTATACCTATATTACATATTATACATATCTTCTCATTTATATTTGTATTTTAATTATATTTTTATTGGATTATCTTCTAAATTGAATATTTCCTTAGTTTTTATTTTCTGTTCTTTATTATTTTTAAGTGGGAATTTTAACTAACTCCTATTCAGATTTTTTCCTTTTGTAAAATTAGAGGTTGAAAATTATGAAAAATTTTAAAATATTGTCATTATAATTATATATAGATTTTATAATGGTTGCCTTGATTTTACGTTTATATCATGATTTAAGAATGTTTAAGTAAGTTTTTTTCTATTGACTTTTACCTTAATTTGCATGTGATAAGAATGATACCTTGAATGTTTCCAGCTCTGAAATTTCAGTTATTTTCTTTATGTGGTAAGTTTCTCATTTGCACTTTAAAAATGTGAATTCAGTTCCATCAAGTATTCAATATATATCAGTTAAATTATTTACTTATTTTGTTATCAAGGTCTCTCACTGACACTGATATCTTCTATTTCCTTATTTACATTTTTCTGTTTATTCTATTACTTATGTGAAATATCCCACTATGATTGTAGATTGATTCTTCTTTATTTGTAGATTTTAAAACATAATTTTGAAGTAAATCTACTGAGTGAATGTTAAAGGTTGCAATGGTTTTCTGTTGAATTACTTTCTTTACTATTAAATGTCTCTGTTAGCTTGATGTTTAACAAATGTATTTTATGTCCCACTTTTGTTCATTCCTTGACTTCTTTTGTACTGATGATATATATGTTTTTAGTACTCTATTCTTATCTTCTTACCTTTTTAGCCAAACATTCTTTTACTCTTCTTTTAGGAAACAGCCTAAGGTTAAAAATTACTAATTACCACATGTTTCCTTTTACTTGAATTTTAGTTTCAATTCCATTTACCCTTTCTTTCTTCCCATGTTATTGTTGCCATGCATTTTAATTGCATATGAATTTTAACCTACATATAACAGTAGTATTTTTGTTTTGTACAAGTCAATACTTGTATTTACTCACACTCACAGTCTGTGTACTTTTTTCACACCTGCCTTTCCATGCCTTTTTCTCTTGCTTCATAAACTCTTATTCTCTGTTATTTGTTAAAAAATCCATGGTAATAAATTACTTTAATTACAAGTGAGGTTCTTATTTGTTAATTTTAATACCTGTATGCTCTCCTCCTATTTTCTGTATTGTTTCTCTTACTGTTGATCAAATGATGTTACTTCTTTCAATGTCAGTGTATAAAATCCATAGATGTTTCAGGTGAGTAATGCCTTTTTCTTCCCTAGACATAGATTGGGGCTGACCACCTCAATGCAGCTAGGGATTTGGCCATATCAGGACACTGTAGTAGTTTTGCTAAAATTTAGTCTGCCTTCAAGAATTATGGATCTAGAGTGTAGCCTTCAGGCCTGTCAGTTAAGAGTTTGTCTCTTGTGCCTTAATTGACTAGAGGAGAAACAGTTCTTCCTTGAGCAACAATTTAAGTTGGCTCTTAGTGCTCCTCCTCCACAAAGCTTCCAATTCTCCAATTGCTTTTGGTGGAAAACTGACCACTTTGAGTTTTCCTTTCCATTTCTCTGTCCTGCATCAGCGTCTTTTTCCAGGAGCTGAGAGCCCAGTTTTACATCTTCCAGATGCACCCCAAATCATTAAGATCCTCTTGGTAACTATAGGCCCTCAGTACAATCACCACCCCCTCTATGATCTACCTTTTTTGTCTTAGGACAATGCCTGTGTTTAGTCTTTGTTTCTAGACAATCAAGAGAACCCAGGAGTTTCCTCTCTCAGAAGTTTTCAGGACAGCCCTGAAGCCCCCTGTGCAGTTTCAGAGCACAGCAGTGTTTTGTGGTAAGACCCACTCTCAAACCTCCATACTCAGCTCCTCAGAAAGACTGGTGGCCGTTCTTTTCCCGAGTACTGATGCTCATCCTAGCCGGCACTCAGTCCATATTCTCAGCTTAGCTTGGAACAGTTCTGCCTTGTCTATAATTTAGTCTCTCTTCTTCATAACTTCTACAGCTCTTTCAAGTCTACAAATCTATCATTTAAAAATGTATCTGTTTTTTTAATTTGTCCTTTGTGGAGACATTGATCTTATTACATCTTACCCAGAAATCCCTGACCTGAATATATCTTAATTTAAAATTAGCTTTGATACTGACATTTTCATGATCAGCTTCACTTAGAAGGAAAACACAATTTGTAAAATATCCTCTTTGCTCTATTATTGTAGCGCTCTTCCATTAAGTCACCTGTAAAGGCTTATGAGAAGGGACAACTAATTCCCACTGATTGGCAAAGGGTTATGCAGCCCACTTCAACAATTTTGTTTCAGAGACTGAAACCTCAATTGAGTCACAGTTATTTATTTTGAAGATATTAAAAGAATTCTCCCACTTGTGGAAAGACAGCAGGAAAGATCAGGTTATACTTTCTCGGGCAATGAAACCAAATACCCTTTTATTGGGTGATCTCTTATTTGTACAATACAATGGTTTTCACTGGTGGTTTGCAAAAATTTAAAAATAGGTAGAGATTTTTTTTCCAAACAAAATATTACAAAACAAAATTAGTCAACAGAAGGAAAAAAGTGGTGGTCCAAGCCTGAACTTGTGCACACAGTGTCTTTCCTTTGTCCTTTCCTCATTAACCATGAAGGGGTCCGTAGGTCAGTTTGAATACTGCCACTTAAAATTATTTTAGTTTAATTTCCCCTTTTCCTTTTACAGGGAATTAAGTGAATAATGGTTGTGCCATGTTCCTCACCAGGTTCAATGTTCAAAGCAAATGGTTGAGAGGTTCTGAATTCAGATATTGCTTTCCTCCTTCTTTCCCAATTGTTGTTTTGGTGCTAAAGCAATTTAGAGCAGACTTTAATTTATATGCTAATAAGATTAGATTATTGGTTAACAAAGCCACAGGGAAACATGATTAACCTAATAGTTTCAATAGGATCTTTTACATTTACTCAAACTGTGTTACTATTTTAGGTAATAGATTTTAAGATGACAAGACATAGCTTTTACATTTTCTTTACTATCAAAAAACTTGAAACCAAATGCTCACAAAAGTTAATTTAATTAATGATATTTTTTAATCTTAAATTATGTTTGAATAGAGTATTTTTCAATGAGGCACTCCAGCTGATATTGAAGGCAGTATTGAAATGTGATTTGCCTTATTTCTCAGCATCCTGAATATAAGACTTCTGTTACACCTTAGTTAATTTCTCTGCTGCAGGAGGAACTCTGAGAAAACAGAATCATTAGAAACACACCTTCTGAGGCTTTTTACCTGGGTCCTCATGTATTCTCCTTGTAAATCAGAGTGGATAAAGAATGAATACCTTTTTGGAAGATGTCAAAAATATTCATAAAATATTTTCTGATCTTTCCTCTTACACCAAAATTATTTTATCCATCCAATAACAAGGAAGTTAACCTATCAGAATAAAAAGAATTATTCCACGCAAGAGCAGCCCAGAGCACCCACATAACTGCTTGGTTCAGGGAGGGCTTAGTCTGTTTTCCCTCCATGTCAGTTTAGGGTCAGAGACACATTCAAGCAGAAATGTGATATGTGATGACAAAATACCTCTGCATATGAATTCTGGGAAAGGGAGAGAGAGTGAGTGAGAAAAGGTGGTAATCCTGATGGGATAAGGGGCTAGAATCCCTACAGTCACAGGAGCAGATCTGTGATTTCTACAGTAAACACCAGGCAATGCTTTGCTTATGAACTAAGCCCTAAGCTTCCAGCCCCACTGCAGTTCCAGGGTATAGTCTTCTAACATTCTTCTCTCTTCCTCTTTTTCTTCTTTTTTTTTTTTTAGCCCTAATCCCAATAGGGATTTAATGCCTTTTCTTAAACTTAAACAAGTTAGATTTGGAGGCTCAGACTGTTCTTTTCCAGCTGCGATGTGGGGTAATACATATTGAATGCTCTGCCTGCCCTTCATCACCAACTGATATCTGAGGTGTATACCATCAGTGGTAACCCAGAGGCATGCCTTCAGACCTCTTGCTCAGGCTGATGAAATGTGTCTGTGCTGCCATGCTGCAGAACCAACCCAAGTCTCCATGCCCCACAGAGCACTGCATTTTGCTAGTAGGTGCTAGGAGTGAGGAGCTTCACATTTGCAAATGTGTAAATGAAGTTAGTCTTGAAAACTGCAGAAACACTGGGGTTTTGTATGAAAAATTTGGTTCTAACAGCAATTTTGACCTCCAAATATGAAAAGTACTTCAGGTTTACTAGCTTCCTAGAGCAGAAGTTATCAGTTGTCCTAATATGGGCTTCTGCTATTTTTCTCATTAACAGTCTAATGTAAAATATGACAGTTTGTTTAGAAACTGTTTCTTTCTATAGGCTACATAGTTAATTTCCTTTGATAATTAAAAAGAAAAAAACACAGATTTATAAAGCTTTATCATCATGCCACTTACATACATCATGTCATCCTCACAATGTTTGAAATACAAAAGAAAATAAAGATAATAAATTCAAGGTATAATTATGCAAATAGCATTTAATACTGAGCTAAAATGTTTTATCTATTATATCATGCAAAATATATAGATAAGAGATCATTTTTCTAGTTCCATCTCAAGTATGAACATTGTATTCAATTTAAGTTTTTTTATGCAGGTATAAATTATGATAAAGAAATCTCAGTGCTTCTGCAAAGCAGTTGTCTACAACACATTAATTAAATGTAGTAAAAGTTTATGAAAAGAGAAATAAAATAATTCTATTCGAGGTTTTAAGTGAGTCTTAGGGATCTTTTTTATAACATACATGACTGTATTTCTATGAAGACTCTTTCTCTCCTGGCTGCTTTATTTAGACAGAATATCAATAGGACACCTTAGTGTAAGAACATCTGTTTCCAAAAATAAAATTGCAAGAGTGAGATCAATTCTTTAAAACTTCTGAAGGTTTCTGACTGAAGGGATTAAAACACAAAGGAAGTTCATCTTGAGTTTGCATTACATGGAAAATTGCATTACTTGAAGAAATAAGTATCAGTGGTTTTCTTATAATCTAAACATAGACTGGGGCTAAGAAAATATCAGTAAAAAGTGTTGCTAATTTGGCTTTATATCCTTATTAATTCTGCCATAAAATTGTTCTCCAATAATCACTTATAAAATGTTTAATTAGTTAGAAATTAGAAATTAATATTTAGTATTAGAAACCAATAGTTACTTGGATTGTGATACAAAGCAGAACATTTAAAAAATATTAATGAAACTCTCTTAGGGCAAACTGTACCATATACAACTACCACACTCAAGACAAAGATATTCTAGAGACAGAGGACCATAGAAGGGTAGCCACCCCAAACATGGGCTTGTTTATGCCACCCCAAAATATGCCAGTTGGCATAAGAATTATTTTAAGCTGACTATTTTCGAGAAACTGTAGACCCAAGAGCAGCTCTATGAACAACACAAGTTGCCCTTTTATAAGTGAAATCTATAGTTATAAAGTACATTTACATTAGAAAAGGGACCGGTAGCAAGAAAGCAATTAACAGAGATAATTTTTCACCTGGGAGACTTATTTGCAAGGCAAGGCAACCTTTGTTTAGCACACATTTCTTCTTCTCACTTTCTTATGAATTAAATTGTCTTTCCCACGTTAAAGACCCAGTTCCCAACCTCCTTCCCTAGCTCAGGATGGTGTATAAGATTCAATTATCTGGCTACCTTTTGAGTTAAACATTTTGGGGGCTCTTTACATATGCATGTAATTAAATATTTTCCCCTGTAATTCTGTCTTTTATTAAGGGAAAGTTTCAGCCAAGAACTCAGAAAGTAAGGGGAAAAATTATTTTTTTTTTCAGCAGTGGGCATGTCCTAAGCCATTTGTTAATAAGAATGTCTAACTGTATGAGCCTTCTGTGAAGACAAATATTTGGGTGTGTCGTTTCTTAAGATAGTAAGCATTTTACCAGCATATACCACTCTAAAAGAGTGTGACAATATTCTGGAAATAGGTAAAATAAAAATACCTTTCTATTTTACAGAATAGTATAAAAGACTTTGTGTAAATTAATGATACTGTATAAACTGATACTTGAATATTATTAAAAAGTGAAAATATCTATAAATAGACAAAAAAGGTTAAACTTATAAAAGTAGGGTATATAAAATGTACCGGATGTTGTTATTAGCAAAACAGGGTACAAATTTCAATTTCATTTCATTTCAGACTTTTGAAAATGTACAGGATTATGATATCATCTATAGTTATGAAATGCCTAGTTACAAGTTGAAGCAATTGTTAATTATCTCATAGAAAACAAAGTAATTTAAACCAAGAGACACATTTAAAGGACCAGGTCAGTAGACTTTGTACTAATGATGAACACATAATGCAAGTTTTTTGAAAATATTGAATCCTGCTTTTTCCATCATACTGGTTAATTTCTCCACTAACAAGCTCTTTCGTTAGTGGAGAATTTTAGAGATTTACTCTCCTATCTTTTAATACTGTACTCAGAAATTCACCATTTCTTTACTTTCCTTTACCTGTGGTGATGATGTTGAGTTTTCGAAGAAGCATTTATGGAACAGCAGGTCTGTATATGCTAGGATGGATAGAAATAAAGAGTAGAAAATGAAAAACAGAATTTTGTGTCCCTAGTCCAGTCTGGCTCAGGGAAATGAACATGGCTGATCCATTCAAAGGTCTGATGCTGTGAGTGGATGGCAAGAACCTGGTGTCCATGTTTGGGCCGCTCTCTGGGAGGGAGCACCGCACTGTCACGGATCTCTTTTCTCTTCTGCTTACACAAACCCTCTCTCTACTCTGGTTCTGTTGGAAAAATGCCTTTCTTGAAGAAAGTTTATCTTTCAACTTCTATATATTTTTTAGAATGTGGATACAGATGGATACATGTAAGAATATATTGCATGTACATTTTCCATAACTAATAAAAAAGGCAAAAAGCTAATGAAAATCAAATAATATGGAATGTCCGTACTTTACTCGTATGTCCTTTGCTTTTTGCCTTTTTCTGTCCCAGGATCCCACATTGCATGTAGTCCTGTCTCCTTAGGCTTCTCAAGACTGTAATAGTTTCTTTCTTTATTTTTGAGCTTGACAGTTTTGAGGAGTATTGGTCGGGTATTTTGTAGAATGTCCCACACTGGAATTTATTTTTCTCATGATTCGACTAGAGTTATGATCTTCTAAGATGAAACCCATAGAGATAAAGTGCTATGCTCATCCCATCATGTCCACGGTGCTCACTATCTGCATGACTTGCCTCTGTTGATGCTGACCTTGGTCACGGGGCTGGGGCAGTCTTTGTCAGGCTTCTCCACTGGGAAGTTACTCTTAGTTTTCCCTGTTCACACTGTACTGTTTGGAAGGAATGACCATGCACGGTCCACACCTCAGGGGTGGGGAATTATAATCCTCCTATCGACAGTACAATAAATCGTTTGGCACTCTTCTTCTTGAGAGATTTGTCCTTTCATCCCTATTTATTTATCCCATTACTTATTTATGTCAGAGATTGTATCATATTCTGTTCTTTGCCTTTATTTCTTCCTTTCTCTCTCTCCCTCTCTCTCTTTCTCTCTTTCTTTCTTCCTTTCTGCTCAAAATCTTCCAGTTTTGGCCATTTGGAGCTCTCTCTGTTGGCTCCTATATTCCTTTGACATATCCATCTTCTTTTTTTTAACACTTCCTTACTTTCTGGCACTACAAAGTGCTCCAAAATCATCTTGTATATTCCCTGACCCAGACCTAGAATCAATCATTTCTCCAAGGAGCCCTGGCTCCTTTTATTGGTTAATGGTATTAGAAAACAAGATATGATTTCCTAACTTGTGCATGTATAGATATGTATTCTTATATGTACCCATCTGTATCTATATCAGGCTGCACATATATTCATACTGGTATATCTGTTCCTAATTTTACACTATGTGGATCATTCCAGTCTCCTACCCTTACTTGCCTATGACCTCCCATTGTAGCAGCAAGAAACCTGATACCTGCCACCTGCCATCCATTTACCTAATTGTTCTATTCCAGCATACATAAGTAGTGGTAATAAAGATTAACCCATACTCGTACCAGAAACACCTTATCAACTGTAGTGCAGCGATTATGGGTTGTTTATTTTGCCTGTGGTTTTACAGACTGTGCTCATGTCCAAAATTACTGAGGTCAGCACCTTGACCCCATCACCTTAGGTGAGGTTATTTCATACATCTGTAATGCCCTGAGATTCTTGTGTCACATTAGGTATTCCATCTGGGGATTCCTCAACATCCTAAATGACTCTTAAAAGACTATAGACATTAAGGTTCATACTTTGTGCTGTAAGTTTCTATAGGTTTTGAAAAATGCAGTGCCATGTATCCATAGTTACCTCTGCTGGATGCCTTATCCTTATTTAGGTAGAGGAAAGAGTGCCTTTTAACACGCTATGCACGTTGAATTCCTACCAATCATCTCAACCATGAAAATACATTCTAACACTCATCACGCTCATGAACAAACCACTGAATTATTGATGGAGATCTATCTATAACATTCCATTTGCAGTTTAGGAAGAAGCATCAAGTATTGATTGAAATATGAACATGGTAGCATCTCTGCTGATACTGTCTAGAATATGTGCTTTCTGATGCTATACGAGCTGACCCATCTGAACTTGAATTTTTGATTAGCAGGAGTGACCTACCTAAGGTTGAAGACAATTAATTGACAAATTCATAATATCACATAATCTGAGGCAGACATATTTTAAATGTTAATTAGAGAGTACTTTCACATATTCCTTAATATTTATACAGGCTTTCTTCCAAATTAGATATTTTCATGAAGTTAGCAAAGATTTACTGTCTAACAAAAGTTAATAACACTGTAAAACTTTTTGGAGCAAATGACTTTATTTAAAATTGGTGGACTTAACAAAATTCAGAATTATTCATCAGAGGATGGTGCTCAGTAACGAAAGCATACTTGCTGTCATAGAAAGCTGAAGCGATCTTTTCTAAAAACGAATATATATATCTAACCATTCACTGAACACCAAAGATTACTATCCTCTAAAAAGGGTGTTGTTCCCTTTCTGAGTTTCATAAGAAGTGGTCATTAGGCACTTTATGTGTTTCTGACATACTAGTGAAAAAAATATATTTTCATGTTTTTCTCCTTTAATTACAATAGTTTAGATGAGATGTTGCGTCCTGGACTTACGGAAAATGATGTAAGTTTTTCGCTGTTGAAAAATATAGAAATGTGTGTCAGCTTCAGAGAATGTACTGTGTGTAGAATGCCCTGGATGTATTTTAAGGGCCTCTGAAATAACAGCCATAATTCTTTAAGTCCATCTTCCTTATAATATTTAATGTGGATTTTATCTGGTATTAAAAGACCACCATCCTTTTT
This sequence comes from Manis pentadactyla, assembly GCF_030020395.1. Classification (NCBI taxonomy): domain Eukaryota; kingdom Metazoa; phylum Chordata; class Mammalia; order Pholidota; family Manidae; genus Manis; species Manis pentadactyla. The sequence goes on along the minus strand of NC_080021.1, from coordinate 86,889,796 downwards.
ACATACTGATAACTTAGGGGGTATGAAAGTTGAGACTATTTAACTAGGCCTTACTTGTCAGTTTCAATTCATTTAGTGCCTCCCCCCCACCCGAAGCATAGGAGTTCATCATGTTTGAAGCCATCAGGAGATTCCTTCACTTGGGCAGAAGGGTATTGTCAGGTGTGTACTAGGAAGTGTGTGGAATGTGGACCAGGAGAAAGAGGGGTGAGAAAGATGAGTATCTTTTTGTTTTATTACTAAGTGTTGTTTGGACATTGTAGTATGCATCTTTTCAAGAAACTGATGAAATATCAGTATTTGTTGATGTGGGGAATCAGTAAATGAACAAAACAGTTTCTGTCTGGAGTAATACTTCTGAGTATTTTATTCATGATGTATTTTATTCAAGGACTTTTCATACGGATGATGTTGGTCTGTGGCTTAGCCCGCCTAAAATGAACATATAATCATAATTCAGTTTGCATAGCACTATGCTCTGCATTCTTTAAAGTATTGAAAGACATTACATGGCCTTTTTAAGAGAAAATGAAAAATCAACATGTGCTGAAATTGTCACACACGACTTTTTTAATGTCAGCCTAGAATTAGAATTGCAAAACTGCAAAAATTTAAATAATCAGAAATAAACCACCCTAGGAACAGGTTTTGAATTGTTTTATTGCTAACAATATATTATGCGTGTACACAGTAGTTATGAAATTGCAAGTCCCCATTTCTAAAATGAGACTAGTAATGTGAACATCTTTTATGAGGCATTTTAAATCTTGGCTTCAGAAAAATATACAATAGCTAATTGTATAAAAAGCTAAATTATAAGTTCTTCAGGCTGAAAATTAAATGGCACAATATGAATACTTTAAGAAATGTCTCATTTATAAGGTGCCTGAGAATTGAAAGTGTAAATTATAAGAGCATTCCCTCCTACACTTTAATCAAAACACTGTTGAAAAGGAAGAATTTGTAGCACAGAAAAAAAGCTTACAAAGGAACAGATCGTTACTGAATTATCTCACTACTTAAAAGTCAATGTGAATTACAGCGGGAATCGCTATGACACAAAGGTGGGTGGCTTGATTTCAAGGTGGTGAGATAGATTCACAAAGCTTGGCAATCCCAGAAAGACGGGAAGAGTCTCAGAAGTACAACATAGATTCTGTTTTCACAGACGAAGCAAACAGAGAGCAGATGGTTCCCTAGTCAGCTGGTGCATTTTGAGCATCATACTTTTTGTCATGCAGTCTTGTTTTTGTGTTGAATAAAGTGAAGGACAGTAATTTTAAATACAAGAGAATTATCAACCCTGGCACTAGCCCACTAGTGGTCAGTAGGTCTCCAAATAAGTGACAAAATCCCTCCTATGCATGGGTGCAAAGCAGAAGGAGGCCTTAGTTAGGGAGGGCCATCAGCTCTGATGGGAAGAGGCTGAGGTGGGAGAACCGGCACAGCCAGGTATCTATGACATCCACCAGTGGTCCTGGGAGAAGTGCAGTCAAATCCCTCCCCTTTGGGCTTCACACTGACACACATGTCATAATTCACAAGCACTAAAACTGAAAAAAGTTAAAGACTCACATTTTACGGTGAGCGTAGAAATCAAATGCTAATTAAAAGCTCACACATTTCAGCCCAAAGGAATTAAGATGGTAGTGAACCTTGAAGATCAACAGAAATGGTTTAAATGAAAACCAAAATGCGGGGTTGAAAAATCAACTTCTTTGTCTCTACCTTGTTTAACTTTTTATTTTTAAAAAATTTTTTGATTCACAAGAAGCTGCGAAGACAGTACAGAGAGGTCTCACATACTTGTTCCGCAGTTTCCCAGTATGGTTACATTATACACAATCATATCAGAATCAGGAAGCTGACATTGGTTCGGTGGTGTGCTGAGCTCCATGGCGTCCTGTCACTGTGCAGATCACAGTGTGGAACCACCCCTGCAGTCAAGCTACAGATCAGATTCTACACCACAGAGACCTCCCTGGTGTTATACAGGTCACACATGACTCTTTTTTCCCCCCAAATCCCTAACCATGGGCAACCACTGAGGAGTTTTCTATCTATAATTTTGCCATTTCAAGAATGTTTTATATAAATAGAATCATACATATGTGACCTTGTCATTGTAAAGGAGGGCAGAGAGCATCGAGAGTCACACTTAACCTGAATGCCCGGAGCAAGAGCCACCCAGTCTTTGTATAAACTACCCGAGGCTAAGTTAAGGAATGCTCCGGCCCTAAATTAGATAACTAGAAGTGGGCTAAACCTGGGGACGTAATCCGTGATAAGTCACCTAGACAGGCTTGTGTAAGCAAGAGATAACATCTGGAGCGGTCAGGCAACTGACGCGCTCCCTAAAAGGTTACAATGTTTTCCATTGGTTATAATATAGAATGTGTTTTAAAACTATTGGTTGTAGAAATGTGCGGGCTTCGGTGCAACGGCTGTAAAAATCCTATATAATCCATACCTAAAGTTGCTTGGGGGTCGGCAGCTCGGACTCGACCTGCGTGTCAGGGGTGGTGCTGTTGTCCCCAGCTAGCTGGCTGAATAAAGACTTTGCTTGGATTTACATCTCTGTGCCCGTGTGGTTTGTTCTCTGGAGAAGCCCCAGAGTCCTGGACCCTAACAGTCATATTGGCTTTTCTCACTCAGCATAAGTGCCCTTGAGCCACATTCCTATGTGCACGTACTGACCTCTCAGTACTTCTCACAGCTGAGTAGGTCCTGTAGCTTAGATGAACCAGTTTCTTTATCTACTCACCCATCAGAGAAATGTTGGTTGTGTCCACTTTGGGCTATTACAAATAAAGTTGATATGAATAACCATGTGAAGGCTTTTGCATGAAAATAAATTTTAATTTCTCTAGGATAACACCCAGTAGGGTGATTGCTGGGTCATATGATAGGTATAATTTCTTAAGAAACTGACAAACTCTTTTCCAGATTAGCATTACCATTTTACATCACCATCACTTGGTGCTGGCCTTATTTCTTTAGATTTTAGCTATTGTAATAAGTCATATCTCATTGTAGTGTTATTTGAATTTCCCTAATTGCTAATGATTTTGAATATCTTTCCCTGTATTTATCTACCTTTGTATATCCTTTATGGTAAATGTCTGTTCATGACTTTTGTCCATTTTGTAAGTGGATATTTTTAAATGTTTAGTTCTAAGAGTTCTTTATATATTCTAGATATGAATACTTCGTCAAATATAAAATTCACAAATATTTTCCCCCAAAACTTATCCTGAGTTTTCATCCTTTTAACAAGCTATTTATCAGGACAAATGTTCTTAATGTCATCTGAAATATATAAAGAAAAAATGAGCAAAAGATTTGAAAAAGGCCCTCAGCAGATGGCAGATAAGAATATGAAACATATGAACATATCTGTTTGGCATCATGTCTTAGTCGGTGGGGCTGCTAAAACAAATCCTATGGGTGGCTTAAACTGTAAACATTTATTTCTCACAGTTTTGGAGACTGGGAAGTCTAAGATCAAAGTGCCTGTAGATCTGGTGTCTAGTGAGAGCTTCCTAGATTTCAGAAGACTGTCTTCTCTCAGATACTCACATGTCATAGAACAAAGAAGAAAGTTCTTCTATGTTTCTTCTTATAAGGGCACTGATCTCATTGATGAGGACTCCACCGTCGTGCCTTAATTACCTCCTAAAGCCTCACCACCACCACATTGTGATACCATCATATTGGGGGTCAAGGTTTCAATACATTAATTTTAGGGGACACAAACATTCAGTCCATAACACACATCATTAGAGAATTCAAAATTAAAACAATAATGAGATATGACTACACAGGTATTAGTATTGCCAAAATCTAGAATCTGTCAATGCCAAAGGGTGGGAGGGATGTGGGGCAACAGGAACTCTCATTCTTTGCTAATGGGAATGCAAAATGGTACAGCCACTTGGGAATACAGCTTGGAGGTTTCTTTCAAAACTAGACATATTGCTACCGGCATATTACTCGGCAGTCCCACTTCTATGTATTTGCCCAAAGGAGTTGAAAACTTATGTCCACACAAAATACTAAGCAAAGATGTTTATACAGCTTTATTCATAATTTCCACAACTTGGAAGCAACCAAGATGTCCTTCAGCAGGTGAATGAGTAAAAAACTATGGTAAAACAGACAATGGGTTATTTTTCAGCACTAGAAAGGAAGGAACTACCAGACCATGAAAGACATGGAAGAACATTAAATGCATATTATTAAGTAAAAGAAGCCAATTTGAAAAGTCTATATTCTATATGATTCCAACTATATGATATTTGGGAAAACATAAAACTATGGAGACAGTGAAAGGTTGTCAGAGGGGAGAGAGGAATGAATATGTGGAATACAAATGATTTTAGGGTAGTGAAATTATTCTGTGTGATACTGTAATGGCTGATACATGTCATTATTCATCTGTCAAAAGCAATAGAATGTACAACACGAAGAGTGAACCCTAATGTAAGCTACAGACTTTAGTTAATCATAATTTATCAATATTGTATCATCAATTATAACGAATGACCATACAAGGGCAAAATGTTAAATGAAAGGGGTGAATGGTGGGTGGGTGGCAAAGGTATAAAGAATTCTCTATACTCTCCACTTGCTTTTCCTTAAACTTGAAACTTCTCTAACAAATGGATTACTCATTTTTAAAAAATGTGAACACCACCTTTAGCTCACAGGCCAAACGAAAGCAGGTGGTAGCTAGATTTGGTCCTGGTACGAATTCTGGCAGACTTCACCAGAATGTTTTGTGCAGATGGATTCCCCTTACTAGATTATTTTGACCGTGTTAGGTGCTTGGTCGCTGGCCACTGATGTGGCAAGTGGACTCCTTTCCATTCCAGCTAGAAAAGAGCATAAAAGCAGTTCTTATTCACAGGATGGACAACACGGCTCATTTACACTTATCTCTGGGATATGGTTGGTGTTCTGCCCCCATGACAATACTGGCTGATGTGTTTCAACCACCTGCTCATCCCAAGGGCTTCTCTCAGATGCATTACACTGACAACATCATGCCAATTGGATAGCATGAGAAAGAGCTGAATAGTACTCTGGAGGCCCTGCTAAAAGAAATGTGCCCCAGAGGGTGCGACATAGACCCTGCAAAGATTTAAGGCTGACCTCTTCAGTGGAGGTTTTGTGGACCTAGTGGTCAGGAGCATGCCAGGAAATCTCTTCCAAAGTTTCATACAGAACGTTTCATCTTTCACCCTTAAGTGAAAGACTTTTGCAGGCCTTTGTGGGTTGTCTCCAGAAATATTCCCTGACCATAGAGGGCTGCCAGATGCACGTGGGTCCTGGATCAGGGCTGGGCACTGTTCATGCAGCCTTCTCTGTGGTCCACATGACCTGGCTGACTCCATGCCATCGGAGATGTCGTTGTGCAGGGAGAGAAGTATGGATCCATGCATTGGCTCCTATGGGAGGGGCATAGCACAGGCCCCAGAGGCCAGGCAAGGCCACCATCTGTAGCAGGAAATTATATGCCCTTTAACACATCTTTGGGTGGGGCCCTGGGACCATGTAACAGATGCAATGTACCCATGGACCCAAAGCTGTGCATTTTTAACTGGTTCTATTCAGACCTGGTAAGTTGTTGTCAGGCCCAGAAAGACTCCATCATAAATGGAGCATGGGACATCCCAGATGGGAGCAGGGAAGAAGGCACACATACACTCCATGAACAGGTGAGGTAATGCAGCCCTCCTTCTCCAGAGTTCCCAGTGCAGATAGCACCTGTGGTCATGCCTGGTATGGTTCTCATACCATCAGACCACCCAAAAGAGGAGAAAAGCCTGTGCTTGTTTATGTATGGCTTGGCTTGTGTACAGGAATGTGCTGGAGATCAGCAGGGGCTGCATTGTAGCCACCTGCAGAGGTGACCTTGAAAGACATTGGGAGGGAAATCTTCTCATGGTAGAGCTTGGTTACCCACTTTGCAGAAGGAGAAGTGGCTGGAGGTAAGAACCCATAGAGGTTTCTGGGAAGTAGCCAATGACCTGGCTATCTGATCAGGTGCCTCAGAAGAAAATTACTAAGATCAGAGGTCTGGGGTAGAGAAGGGGTATGAGATGGGAGGTTGGGCACACAGTGTAAAATGTTTGCAGCATGCATATATGACTGCCAGATGTTATCTACCACACAGAGGCTGTGAACAACCAAATGGACAAAATAAGTCATCAGCTGATGTTCAGCTCCATGGTCACCCTCCCTGGAGGTGGTACAATGGGCACAAGGATGGAGCAACATATGTGCTTAACATAATACTGCCTCTGAGCACTACCTTCTCCACAAAAGAGAATAGCACTGGGCCACCAGTTCCTTGATGATCCCAACTGGCCCCTTGATGGCAAGGTAACTGCATTGTGCTAAGGTCACATTTCCCATCAAAGGGATAGATGCCAATTCAGAGTATGATTTTGCTTTATTGCCCACAAAACCTCATCCAACACCATCCTCCTGGGTCTTACAAAGTTCCTATTCCACAGACTAAGTGTCCCAAGCAATAAGGCCTCCAGCCAGAGGGACCAGTGCCTGTAAGATTCCCTTATCATGTCACATGCCACCATGTAACACAGGATGTGTGCCTCATGGAAAAACAGGGTGACTTGCTAAGAGCACTGCCTTAGAGGCAACTCTCTAAGAGGCTGGGTGCCATCTGTCAGGAAATGTGTGAACATGGACATGTCCAAATGTACTCTGTGCCAATAGAAAGATTACATGGGTCTAGAAGCCAAGTAATAGAAGTGGTAGTTTATTCAATTACCATCACTTCATCACTTCTCATGACCACTGAGGGTATTTTGTGCTTCTTACCCCCTGCTTATCTCAGTTTTGCAGAGTTGGAGGAAGTGGTGCCAAGGGAGATATACTCTTACTAGTAGAGATAGTAAGGTTTCCATGTAACTAAAAGGCATGGAGCACTTTGGGATATTTACACCCAAGACCCAGCAGGCAAAATTGAGTCACCATCCTGTAAGGGGCAACTGGTTTGATCAATAGAAAGGCAGAGCTGCTCTCACAGTAGGGGGCAAGGGGGCATGTGTGTGGAGCCCAGGTATTCCATGTAGACACCTCCTGGTAATCCCTTGACCCATTTTAATAGTGACCTGCCACATGCATCTGGACTCAGAAAGGAATAATTATCAAGGGTTCAGCCTCTGAGACTGCTGGCATCATAGATGAAGTTGAGGGGACTTGGAATGAGAGCAGAGGAGGGGACTGTGGCAGCCAGAGGCAGCCTCTGTGTCAGTTACACTCCACATGTTCCACCCCCTCCTGCTCTCTCCCTCAGGAGGACGTGCACAGCATCCATGGAGGAGAGGCAGCCTGGGCTGGTGTTAAGAGTAGGTTCGTGCAGCTGTACCAGGGGCACCTGTGGTGTCAGTGGGCATGTGGGTGCTGACCTCCTGCTGGAAGGAGTGTGCGAATGGAGGGTCCAGTGTCTATACACACATGCCAGTCAGGGAGGAAGAGCAGGTAACTGAGGCAAGCCTTGGCGGCCACAAGGGTCCTCCATGGGGTGACTGGGGAAGCCTCCCTGATGCCGCCTGAGCATGGCTCTGCACACTGAGATGCTCCCACTCACCTTCTCTCCCTGCGCCCTCTCCTTCCCTGGGGTCAGGGCCAGATTCACGCTGAGATCTGGCAGTTCTTCCAACTTCAACCAGCTCTCTCCCATTTTCTCTTACATACATTTTTCCATAATAAATTTATTTCATGTTTAGAAATATCTGGGTCTGTTCTCCCCTGGGCTAACAAAATGGAGGAGAAAATAACACACTGCAATGTATTTTAATAAGCAAAGACCCAATGCCAAAACCTGTGATATGTAACAGAAATGAAAGTATAGAGCAATAATGATCTTATGAACGTAGGATCAAAAATCAGCAATAAAATATTATCAAATCAAACCAATATAAAACAAAAAATCATCATCCAATGAGCTTTATTATAAGAATACAAGTTTGGCTTAACATTTGAAAATCAATCAAACTAATATACCACATTAAAAGATGAAATGAAAATAAACATGATAATCTCAATAGATGAAAAATCATTTGGCAAAATTTCACACTTATGATAAAAAGTGCATTGAGAGAACTTCTTCAAACTGATAAAGAGCATTCACAAAAATCTGCAAGTCGTATCATATTTCTTGTTGAAACTGAAAGCATGTTTACCCCAGAATTGGGGATGAGGCAAGCGTCCTCTCAGCTCCACTGCCCGACACCGCGCTGAATGTCACTGGCAATGCAATAAGGCAGAAAGGAGAACAGAATATAGATGGAAAGGATGAAGTTCCATGAATAGATAGCACGCTTGTCTACACAGAAAACCCTAAGAGACTGACCCAAAAAACAATTTAACAAGTTAGGAGATTATGATGTCCAAATACAAAATTTAACTATATTTATATACTAGCAAATTAGAAAATTAAATTTGAAAAATATCATTTACAATAGCATGAAAAAACAGAATGCTTAGGAATGAATTGAATACAATTTTATAATACCTACATTGAAAACAATGATGAAAAAGAAAATGTAAATTAACAAAGATGTGTATTCTGGTGATGGATTAGAAGATTCTATTGTTAAATGGTTTGTTTACTGTCCCAAAACTGATTAAAGCACCAAGCCAATATCAGTCAAAATCCCTACAGGTTTCTTTTCCATATAAGTTCATAATGTGATTGTGAAATTTGTATGGAATTATAAAGGATTTATAGTAGGTCCTTGAAATAAATTATTTGGAAAAGGAATAAAGTTAGAAGACTTACACTTACTAATTGCAAAAACTAGAAAGCTACAGTAATTAAGAAAGTGTGGTACTGGTACAAAGATAGATACAACTTTCAATGGAACAAAATATACAGTCCAGAGATAGACCTGAACATATATTGTGTATTAATTTTTCTCCAAAGAGTCAATGTAATTCAACAGAGAAAAAACTGCCTTCTTAATAAAATATATTGAGCAATTTCTTGTAAAATCAAACTTAACAATGACCATATGACTTGATAATGGCACTCTGAGGCATTTACTCAAAGTAAATAAAAGTATATAAACATATACCACAGAGACTTGTGTATGAAGGTGCATAACAACTTCATTCATAAAAAAACAATAATTAGAGTGACTCCACTTTATATCTGCAGGTGAAAACACAAAATAATACAGCCATACCATGAACTGCTGCTGAGTAGTGGAAAGTAACAAAACACTGATAAGCAGATCACTGATGACTCTGAAACTTCATGCAGGGTAAAGGAAGCCAGACACAACGGAACACATCCTAGCTTGCATTGTGTGGCATCAGCCACAGGCAAACTAGTATATGATTGAAAGGAAAGCAGTGATTTCCATGTGCCAGGCAAAGGTGTGATTTATTGAAAGGAGCATGAGGGAAGCTTCTAGGGGTAGAAGTTTTTATTTTTTTAAAGGAGGTGGTGGTCATAAGGGTGTATGTATTTGCCAAAATCAAAGGGACTCTACTAAAAATGTTACTCCTGCTGCATGCAGTTTTATATCTGTGAAGTTTGTTTTTTAAAAACTGAACATATGTGTTCTGTATTATCCAACAATGCATAAATAAATATATGAATTATGACAAAAAGCCATAATCTACAATATTCATATCATTTCCATTCATAGTAGCTCCAAACTGAAAACTAGTTGAATGCTAGTTTAATATTAACAGTAGTATGCATAAATAAGATGTGCTGTATACAACCAAGGTAACACTATTGCACAGCGAGAATGATTGAACTACTGCTACATGCGAGAGCAATGATGGGTTTCACAAGTATAATGTTGGTAAAAAAATTTAGACACAAAAGCATTTATGTTGCATTGTTTCATCTCATTATATACAAAAATTGGCAGAACTAATAGAATAGTGGTCAGAATAGTGTTTATGTTGGAATAGTAGTTGGAAGAATAAGTAAAGGAGGTTTCCAGGTTGCAGATAATATTCCGATCTTTCAGGACAAACTTTATCTTTCCTCTCTCCCACTTTTTAAATTGTTTTCAGTGTCTTCTTTATTGTATTCATCAATGTGTCCTCCCTGTTCGCACGAACTTTTTTCTCATTTCATACCAACTTTTCAAATGGTGTTAAAAATGTATTAGTAAATGCATGCTGTTTGATTTTTTCAACTTTTTTGCACTTTTAATATCCTATCTTTAACAAAATTAATATGTGCCTATAGATCAACTTTCATGTATTTATTCCCAGAGTAATCAACTCAGTATGAAGTTCAAAGAAGAATTCAAGTACACTGTTAGCTCTTAGAAGTGATTGTATCGTGCTTGTTTTTGTATCTGTGGGTCTGGACCAGTCCCTGACATAGAAATCCAGGGATAAACATATGTTCATGGGCTTGAATTACTGTTGCTAGGTTACTCAGTTTTCATTCAGTCTCCCTTGAGAGCAACAATATGAATAAAATGTGGAATTTAAATGTTGTCAGCCATTTAAAATCATTAATTTTTACGAAGGGAAGAAAAGGAATTATTCAAAAGTCAGATTATATAACATAATCAGTAACACTTCTTTATGTTTAAAACCAGCTGAACTTTATGAAATAAAAGAATTTCAACATTCTCAGATTATGTCGCTTCCATCTCCAAATTTATCTGTTTCTGCAGCTAATTATATTTAATGCCTATCACCAATCCTTAGCCCTGCTAACCTGGAGCCCTCTTGTACAGGCAACTGAAAGGTGATTGTTAGCGTATCTTCCAAGCTCCATATTCAGTTGTTAGCTCGAAATAAATCATAGTGGGAATATTTGCACTGTGAACATAAGCAAATATTGCAAATTGGTACTCTTTCCCCGTTAGAGCCAGTTGTCAAATTTTACTAGTGAATGACTGCTTATGAAAAGCTGCTGTATTTCTTGATTATCTGATGTTGCTCATAGGTTGGTATTCCTCATGTCCTTGTATTTTCTCTGTTTATCTTTACCTTTCATACTTCATGCCAGTTTTTCTGAATATAAGGCCATGCCACACATTTTATTTCCTGGAATTTCTTAAATATAATGCACCACTGTCTTTTGATATTATTTTGGTACATCTGTGACCAATCATTGTTTTTCTTTATTTCTAGTCATTTCCATGAATGACTTGGGGTTGGTCTGAATACCCAAGGATTTCATTTTTATTTTTACATGAAAGTAGCTTTACTGGAATATTTTCAATGTTGATTAACCTCAGGTGATTGTTCCAGGAATGTATTAACACTTTAAAAATATAGATTCAAATTTTCCTTTATGTCAAAAAAATTCTCAAGAACATAATGTTTAACCTTGCTTTATTCCATTGCTTAGGTTTTCTTTTCTGTGGACTGCAAATATATGGGTGTTAGGACTTCTTTGTCTATCTTTTATGCCTCCAATTTCTCTTAAGAGCATTTCATTTCTTTATTTGTTTCATTTTGTCAGTTGTTTTTCTTTCCATCTATTTCACTTACATAATTTTTGCATTATGTACATGGTTTTACCTTATCTTTTTGTTTTTTTCTAATTTAAAAATTTGATTCTCAACTCTTCTCTAATTAAAAAAATTTCTACCTGAGCCATTTTTACATATTTACATTCATTAAAGAATTCATTTCTGAGTAATTTTTTCTTTTTGATCTGTCATTTTTTCATAACTTCCAAATTGACCATTTCTTTTGAGTAATTAAAAAATATTAGGTTACACTTTCCATTTTCTTTATGGCTGTATTTTGCTGGAGGAGTGGCATTAAATAGATTTAGTTTATTCTTAAAATTCCTATGTGTAGTATTTTATCAGTCCTTTTTTGTTGCTTACAATAAATTAGGCAGGCTTTCAGGAATTTTTGTTGTTTTTAGGAGAAGGAAGTTCATGCTAGAGGTTAAATGAGCTTGGCTGGGGTAGCATTTCCAGCCACGGTGCCGAGGGTGGGTCTCCCTGCACCAGAACCAGAAGCCTGAGATCTGCCTTCTGTGGTTCCTTACCTGTGTACAAGTACCTAAATGTTGCCTCTCTATCTCTTTCTGCTTGCTATGCTAAGATTCCAATCCCAGCAGTCCTTTCATTTCATCCGTTTTTCACACATCTATTGATGACTATCACATCTGGAATGGCACCTTTTTTTCGGGGTGTGGTTATTTCATTTCTGTGTTCTGACGTTTTTAAAACACCCGCCACCCTGTCAGAGTAGTAGAGCAGCCGTGAGAGATAGCTGACCTTCCCTCCCTCCCCACCTGAATCAGAAAGTGCTCAATCCCCGCCAGATCAGTGCTCTGGGATGACTCCCCATCCCCCACTGGATAGCAGCAAGCAGTGCTCTGATGGATACCCCCCTGGGGTAGTGCCAGAAGGACCCAGATTCGTTGTTAAGATGAGCTCCCATCTGGCAGCAACCAGCCCTTGCCAACTGCCTGAAGCAGGGATAACCACTCCAAGGCGTTGCCTGCAGCAGACCTGATTTCAGCAGACCGGGTGGTGAGCTGAGCCTCCATCCTCACCTGCCCCCCGGAAGCAGACCAGATGGGGTAGCTGACACTCTGTTTCTCCCTTTCTTTGTTGTCAGTGGTGTCCCCACCTGCAAAGGACATCAGCCAGGTGGAATGTGGGGGCGGGGACGGAGGCTCCTGGCGCCCAGCTTCCCCACATCCCCTAGATTGGTGTCAGAAGTGCGGGAGGAGAGCTCAGGTTAGGCATGTCTTTCTCCAGCCACAAAGTGAAGTGAGTCAGCCCTCAGTGCATCTCCTTGCTGGAAGCATCAAGAACCAGCATGGAAAGATTTTACGCCCTTCCTAGGAGGCAACAAGACAGTGAGAGCATGTGTGCTACACATACCATGAAGATGTTGGTGGCACTGTGAAGAGAGGCTCCCGCTCTGCCTATCTGCAATGAGGGGTGCAACTAGTACCCCACAGTATGGGGGATGGAGCAGTAAGGCCTTGTGGGAAGCCAAACACACACATCCACATAGCCCCAGAGCTACACTGCAACAGGGCACTGCCTGCCTGCTACAAAATAATATTGAATAAGACTCACAGTCTCATAATACAGTTTCCAAAATGTCCAAGATGTCATCAAAAATCATTTGTAATACTGAGACCCAGGACAATTACAATATGAATGATAAAAGACTAGAGAGGTGAGAAGAATGAACATCACACCATACAAAAACTGATTCAAAGTGGATTACAAACCATTTGATTGACATAGGCTATACATGTAAGAGCTAAAACTATGAAACTTGCAGAAAAAATAAGAGTAAATCTTTACAACTTCAGGTAAGATATGACACCAAAAGCATAATTAACAAAAGAAAAATAATAGAAAAAAATGGACTTCATCAAAATGAAAAAAATTTTTTGTTTCAAAGGACACCATCAAGAAAGTGAAAAGATAATGAACAAAATGGGATAAAAATCACAAATAATATATCTAATAAGGGACTTGTATTCATAATATCCTGAATAAATAAAAAAAAAACTCTTACATCTCAACAATAAGGTAAATATAATTAAAAGTAGACAAAGGATTTGAAAATTCATTCCTATAAAGAAGGTATAAAAGTGATCATTAGGTAAATGAAAACATGCTTGACATCATTATTTATTAGGCAAATACAAATCAAAATCACAATGATATTCAACTTCATACACAGTAGGATGGTTAAAAAAAATAGGCAATAGCAAGTACTAACAAGTGCTGACAAGGATGTCAAAAAGTTGGAACCCTCATATGTTGCTGTATGACATTTGTGTCCACAAACTGTAAACAAGTCAGGGAATATAGACTTTAAAGAACTGGTCCAGGAATGTTAATTCATTAAGTCACTACAGCGGCAGAAAGGAGAAACAGCAAGAAAACCCTCAAGAAGAGAGGAGCACTGATGACCTCCAGAGTTTCTGCATTACATAAAATATCCCAGTTACAACAAAAATGTTGTTTGATTCCATTTTTTATGTAAAGTCCAGAATAGAAGAAAGTAGATTAGTTGCCTGGGGCTGGGGATGATGGGGAGGGCAAGAAGAATGGTGAGTGACTCTTAAAGGGTATGAGATTTATTCAGGCTACAAAAATGCTTTAAAATTCAATTTTTGTGATGGTTGCACAGATCCGTAGATATATTAAAGCCATATAATTGTATTTTAATGGGTGAGTTTTATGGCATTGGAATTAAACTCCAATAAAGCTGTTAAAAAACAGAAAAAAAATTATAGAATTGAAAAAGCCAGTAACTAAAATAATAAAATCTCATGGACTTAGAGTGAGATTACAGAAGATAGAATGAGGGAGTGTGAGGACGGATCAGTCTACTCAATGTGATCAAAAGAGGGAAAATAGATTGGAAAAAAAGCCGAAAGTCTAGGATACCTTACAGATGATAGAAAAAGAAGTAACTTCTGTATTGTTCATATCCCAGAGGACAGAGAGAGAGAGCTGGACTGAAAAAATGTTGAATAGTGGTGGAAAACTTCCATACTTTGGTGAGAAACACATACCTGCAGATTTATGAAGTTGAGCAAACCCCAAGTAAATGCAAAAAAACCCACACCTAGATACATTATAATGTTATTTTTGAAAACTGAAGCAAAGAAAAAAATCTTGAAAGTAGCCAGAAGAAAACCAACACTTTACAGGGAAATACTAATTTTAATTATAGTGGATTTTTCATCTGAATCCATGGGTGTGGTCTAATGTTTTTTAGAAACTAAAAAAAAAAAAAAAAAGGAAACCTCAACCATTAATTCTCCATTTGAAAAAATATCCTTTAAATTAAAAGAGGAATAAAGATGTTCTCAAACAAATAAAAACTAAGATAATTTGTTGTAAGCAATACAATCCTTACAAAATTGGTTAAAGGAAGTTTTCTAACCAGAAAAGGAAAAATAGAAAATGTCTTGAAACTTCCAGCAGGCATAAAGGACATCAAAATGGTTTTAAAAGTGGTTAAATGGATGAACCTATTTCTCATGAGTTACAAAATGATATTTGACCATGGAAGCAAAAATTACAGCATGTCTCATGTGATACTCAGTGTGTATAGAAGAAATAGGAGAATTTTGTTTAAAAAGTATGGTTTTGATGGGGATGGGAGTGAAGACATCTGAATGAAAATAAGGTTTATAATTCAACATGGTAAAACGTCTGTACAGTAGACTGGTAAGTCATGTGAATATAGTTTAATACCTAATGCAAACATTGAAAAAAACAAAACAAAGTGATATACTCAAAAACACTATAAAGACAGAATTGGAAAAAATATTCAAATATGCCAAAGGATGGTAAGAAGACAGAGGAACCAAATAGAAAACAAGAAAATAGACTTAACCTCTAGCATATCAATAATTACCTTAGATTCAAAGGGTCAAAATACATAAATGAAAAGACAAAAATTAGCAAAGTGTATGTATAAAAATCATGATCTAAGATTATGCTGTCTCTAGGAAACTAACAGGAAATACAAAAAACTAGGTTGAAGATTAAAGAATATACTGTGCAAGCATTCATTCTGAAAAAGCTGGTGTAGCTATATTCATATGAGTTAAAGTAAAATTAAGAACAAAGATAATTAACAGAGGTAAATAAATACATTGCATAATAATAAAATAAGCAGTCCACCAGGTGCAATAGTGATCCTAAACATGTATATTCCAAACAGCAGAGCTAAAATGAATGAAGTAAAACTGAGGAGAATGGAGGGATTGACATATCCATAATTATAGTTAAGAATTCAACACCCTGGTTTCAGAACTAGAAAGACCTAGTAGGCAGGAAATGAGCAAGGGGATTTCAGAACTGAAGAGCTGGACCAGGCATCAACTTGCACAACCTAATCAATATATGCAGCAAACTCTCTCTATCCACCCCACCAACCTAAGAATCCCTATTTTTACAAAGTGGTGATGACGGATCATTCACTAAGAGAGACCATATCCTGGGCCATCAAACAAACATAACAAATTTAAAATATTTGAAAACATACAGAGTATATTCTGTGACCATAATGGAATCAAACTAAAAATCTGTAAAATAATGACAACAGGGAGATCTCCAAACAATTGGAAATTAAGCATTAGCCATTTAAATTCCCAATGGCTAAAAACAGTCTCAAAGGAAATTTAAAAAATGAAAATGTGAGACATCAACATGTATATGATATATAATTCATGATCTTATCTCAGGAAACTAGAAAAGGAGGAACAAAATAAATCCAAAGCATTTCTTTTTTTTAATTGAAGTATAGTTGACATACAATATTATATTGGTTTCAAGTATACAATACAGTGATTCAACAGTTAGCTACATTATTAAATCCTCACCCCAACTAGTTACTGTCAACACAGAAAGATGTTACAGACTAGATTCTTCGTGCTGCATTTCATCACCATCATCAACAACATGGATGGATCTAGAGGGTATCATGCTCAGTGAAATAAGCCAAGTGGAGAAAGACAGATACCACATGATTTTGCTTATATATGGAATCTAAAAACAAAACAAAAAAGAATGAACATAGCGGCAGTAGACTCAGAGACACTGAGACATGACTGGTGGTGGTTACTATGGGAGAGGGGCTGGGCTAGGTGGATAAAGAAGCACAATCTCAGTCCAAAGCATTTTTATGCACTAAAAACTAAACATGTGAAAGTCAGACTTAAATATGTATTAATAATTCTCCAAAGAAAATTCACTTAGGTATAAACTTAATAAAACACATACATGATCTGTGTGTGAAAAATTACAAAATTCTGATGAAAGAAAAAATTTCAAAATACATAAACTTGCTGTGTTAATGGACTAGAAGACAACCTAGAAAAGATGTCAGTTCTCCTGAAATTGATATACAGATTTAACATAATTCTATCAAAACCACAGCACATTTTTGTTTTAAGCATAGGAATGCTTACTCAAAAACCTATATAAAATAGCGAAGGAATAGCCTTGGAATAGCCACACAATATTGAAAAAGGAAAGCATAGTGGAAGGAGTCACTATACCCAATAGTTAGTCCTTGCTGTGTAGCAACAGCCATCCAGGTAGTGTGGTATCACAGAGGGATAGACAAACAGAATAGTGAAAAAGAATACAGAACCTAGAAATAGCCCCACACATGAATGGCCAACAGAGTTTGGACAATGGTACCAAAACAATAAGTAAAGGAAGGAAAATCTTTTCATCAAATGGTACTAGAACACTTAGACATCCTTGAACAAAAAATAAACCTCAATCCCAAACTCACACTTTATGCAAAATAAACTTAAATCACAGACTTAGTTGAAAATGTGAAAACCTATAGCATTTAGAAAACTCACAGAAGAAAATCTTCAGGATCTAGGATTATTAAAGAGTTCTTAGATTTGACGTCAGAAGTATGATCCATAAAAGAAAAAAGTGGATTTCTGAGTTCAAGAAAATTTAAAACACTTGTTCTCCCAAAGCCCCTGTGAAGATGTTAGAAGTTAAGCTATGAACTAGGGGAAAAATTATAAACCACATGTCCAAAAAGGATTCATACTCAGAATATATGAAGAACTCTTGAAATTCAACAGTGAAAAAGAAATCCCATTAGAAACTGACCAAATTAAGATGACAGTGAAGTGCCATCTACTACCATGGATAAAATAAGTAAATAGTGGCAACACCAAATTGGTGCCAATGTTAAGAGGCTAGATCACTCATATGTTGCTGATAGGAAAGAAAAAGGGACAGCCACTCTGGAAAACAGTTTGGCGGCTTTTTATAAAGCTAAACATGCTATTACCATACATTCCAGTAACTGCGCTCTTGGGTATTTGTCTCAGAGAAATTAATACTAACCCTCAGACAGAACTTTCATATGAATGTTCAAAGTAGCTTTATTTGTAAAAGGCTAAAACTGGAAACAAATACCTTTTCATGGATAAATGGTTAAATAAATTGTGATATGTTAATACTTTGGAATCCTAGTCAGAAATAAAAAGACATCAACTACTCATATACTCACACACTTGAATGAATCTCCAGGGAACTGCAAGAAGAGAGAAAAAGCCAATGTTAGAAAATCACATACTGCATGATTCATTGTATATAATATTTTTGAGATAACAAAATTATGGAAATGGAGAACAGGTTAGTGGTTGCCAGACTTCATGGGTCGGGTAGTTAGGTAAGTAGGAAGTGAGCGTAGCTATAAAAAGGCAACATTTAGTATCCCAGAGGCCATGGAATATTCTGTCCCGATGTCACATGGGACATTGCGACATTGTATTATTGTTTTGCAAATGCTACTTTTGCGACAAATTGGTAAAGTGTACATGGAATATCCCTTATTTCTTCCAACTGTGTTTGAATCTACAATTATCCCAAATTAAAAATGTTAATCATAAAAACAGCTCATTGCTTTCTTTGATTTTTGGGTAGAGACGTTAACCTACAAAAGTCCTAGTTTTATTCCTGTTTTTTCACAACCCCTTCTTTTCTGGGATTTGTGTAGACATCATGCCATCTAGGTTTGCTGAAGCTGGTGACTTGTAAGTTTGTCACCCTCACTGTGTGTTTTCATTTGTAAGAGAATTTACAGAGACTCAAACACTATGTGGTCATCATGACCCTGGTTTGCCTGCAGACCCCGACCGATGCACTGCCCTATGGCTCAGGTGGGCTGCCACCTGCCACTGGTCTCCATCTCACACTGTGCCTGCATCAACCCCTTACCATGTTGATAGCTTTGTAGTTCTTTTTTCAGATACTCTTTACTAATTTTGTTTTGGTTCTTATGTATTTACACAATTTAAATTTTCTTAAGCTTTTTTTTTTTTAAACTCATTTCCCATATTTTGTAAGATCCATCTGGATTAGCTCCTCACTTTGTTGGAATGTTTCTTGAAGGAGATTTTTTGGAAGTAAAACTTTTAATGTTTTAATGCCTGAGAATATATTGACTTTGCCTTCATATGTCAGTTCAACCTAAAAATGCACATTTGAAGTTGTTTCCTTCAACTGAAAATATAATTTCATGTTCTCGGTTATTTTTTTAATTATTTCCTCTTATTTGTGTTTGTATCCTTAAAGGACTACTATTAAAATGATGTTGTGTTCTGCTTCTATCTATATTTCTTAACCATTCCTTATTTTATTCTTTCCAGATACCTTTTAGTTAATGATTCTACCTGGCTTCTCAGCTCTTCTTTTATATATTCTATGGTCTGCTCAATCTGCTTCACATAAAAGAGGTCATTCCATAAACTCTACACCCCTAAAATGACTCATTATTTTTCTCTGATGGAGCATGTTCCTTGGGGACATTAGTCACTGGAACTCATGTGTGAGCCTGTCCACCCAGTAATCAGTTTGATGGTTCTTGGGAGAAGAAAGTCTGAAGAAATATAACCAATGGCAGTATACTGCATTAAAATCTGCACCTTCATATTGCCATCTTTGTATGGAAGATAATGAGGTTAGCGTGAAAGAGCAGGGAATATTATAAGGTAAAATTTCCACATTATTTACAAGGAATTGAAGACTTTCTACTGCTGAAATGTAAGATAATTCTCTTATCTGCAAATATCAGTATCTGTTCATTCTTTCTCAACTGTGTTGGTAGCATTTATTGTTGGAATAATGAAATTCTTATTCTGTGCACAGACACTTCGTATGTCCCTTCACATCTGAGTTATTTACCACAAAGAATCAATCACATCAAATAGAACCTCCAAATGTGATTATCTATAAATATGATGTGGGAACTAAAAAATTAGGAAATATATGCTACATAGTATTTCTGAGTTCATGTGTTATTTTTCTGCCTAGTTTGTTATCTTAAACAAATCAAATCTTTCATCTGCAACAGGGGAACCTGTTGGTTAGTCTGAAAGTAAATCATGGTCCAAAATCTCTGGAGCAATTTTTCTTCAATGTAAAATTTTAAGCAAGCATGAGAAGAAAATTGTTAAATTGAAAATAAAGTTTCCTTCTGATTTTTGTGACAATATTACTATAAAAATCTGCATGATCATGATTACGTTAGATATTATTCACATTAAATCTGACAAAAGTACAAGAACTGTAGACTGACAAGTTTACAACATTGCTAAGAAAAAACAAATGAGACCTAAATTAATGGAGAGAGACATCTTGTGTACATTGATGAAAGATTCGGCATTGTTGTTAATTCTCCCCAAACTGGTATATATTCAATGCCCCACCCCATCAAAATGTCAATAGGCATGTTTTGTAGAAGTTGAGAAGCTACTTCTGAAATTCATATGGAAAAGCGGAGGACATAGAATAGCCATAACAACTTTGAATTAAAAAATAATAATTGGAGAAATTATGTTAATTGGAGGATTTCAAGGCTTATTGTAAATCTACAATGATCAAGGAAGTGTGGAATGGAATAAAGATACACCAATATTTTAATAAAATAGAAAGTCCAGAAATAAACACATATATGTGTGTTCAATTAATTTTCAGAAAGGGCATGAAGAAAATTCCAATTCTGGCACAATTCTCCACTACTGTGCTAGAATCATCAGCTATCCCTATGCAAATAGTACAAACTTTAATTCATATATTCATCATGCTCAAAAATTAACTCACACCATCGTCTAACTATAAAACCTATGAAAAAATATAGAGGACAATCTTTGTGAACTTGCATTAAACAAAGATTTCTAAGTTATGGCACAGAAACACAATCCATATAAGAAAAAAAATTATATATTTAATTTTTTCAAAGTTAAAAATATTTGCTGTCCAGACTGCAATCTTAAGAGAATGAAAAAATCAAGCCACAGACTGATAAAATATTTTGACATACATATCCATTAAAGAACCTATCCAGAATATATGAAGATCTCTCAAAAGTCAGTAAGAAAACAACCCCAATTTTTAAAAATGGGCAGAGGATTTGCAAAGGCACTTTCTAAAAGAAGGCATATGAATGGTAAATAAGCACATGGAAAAATGCTTAATATCATGTCATGAGGGAAATGTGAATTAAGATGACATTGAGACATCACTGCAGACCATTTAGAATGTACTAAAATTAAAATGACTGACCACAATGAGTCAAACGAGGATGTGGAGCCACTAAAATTATCATACATTCTTCTTGGGAAACTAAAATAATACAGTCATTTTGAAAGGCCATTCAGCCATTCTTAAAATGTTAAGCATACATCCATTGTAATGGATTAGATGGTAACCCTCTAAAGATATGTCTACATCCTAATCTCAGGAACCTGTGAATATTGCCTTACATAGCAAAATACATGAATGAGGATATTGACAAATGGAACATATCCTGGTTAACTCAGGGGGGTCTTAAATGCTACCATGTGTATCTTTATAAGAGAACATGCCAAGAAGGGGAGGTTATGAGACCACAGAGGTGGAGACTGGGGTGATGTGGACCCAGACCGAAGAATGATGACAGACATCAGAGTTGGAAGAAGCAAGGCAGATTCCACCCCAGAGGCTCCAGAGGGAGTGGGGCTTTGCTGATATCTTGACTTTGGACTTCTGACCTCAGAACTGTGAGAGAAAAAATGTTTGTTGTTGTAAGGCATCAACTCAAGGGTAATTTACTACCTCTGCCCTAAGAAAGTGATTCATCTACCATATGACCCAGCCATTCTAATCCTAGGTATTTTCCCAAAATAAATGTAAGTATATGTCCATAAAAAGTCTTGTATGTAAATGTTCATAGAAGCTTTATGTAAAGTAATTATGACTTGTGAAATTTTGGGGGTGATGAGCATGCTCATAATCTCCATTGTGATGATGGACTCATGTTGTTTATTCATGTCAATATGTATGAAATTGTCCAGTTTATCATATGTCAAAATATCTGAATAAAGCTGTTTACAAAATATTTTTAAACCTGGAAAAACATTTTAGAGAAGAAAGAGAAGGGAAGTAATGGGGTATATGTCCTAGATTTAATAATAGTATGTAATATGTATTTTTCTGTTTTGTTAACAAATTAATGCATTAAGTTCTTTAGAAATATATGTCCCCATTTAGAGTACAAGAATCTTTGACATCCTCTCACTAAGCCATTATATTTTCATTCCTGCCTGACTTAAATCACTTTAATTTCTATTGTAGAAAATAAAGAACTAACACATCCCTATATTTTAACTAAGACAAACTCAGGGCCACCGATAAAGGAATGCATAATGCAAAGTGTTTTGTAAGTGTGTTGTTGCTCATCCACTGAATAATGGTTGTGTAGAGTATTTACATGGAAAAGAAAAGATACCTCAGTTTGATATTATACTTCTTCCAACAACCAAACATTATTATACTAAGTGTATAACTGAATAAAATATTCATAGAAGTATAAAACTAATCTATCTCATAGGATATGAAACAAAAATAGGTGAACTTAAACAGAAAAATAACTTTTGTATAAATAACCCTCAAGAATTATCCATGCTTAAATAAAGTGGCATGTTTATGTATCACATAGAATCCTGTTTATTTTCTTGTTTTTATAAACTCATCGTACTAATCTTAAATAATTTTTCAGCAATTGGAATTAGACAGTTTGAAAGATTGAGAGGTTGATGTTGCAAATCTCCTTAATAGCACAAAATGTCATATAAATGCTAATTTTCTTGAGTATTTACAAATTTTAAAGCAATTCTCAATAACCCTTTGCATTTTAAAAAAGCTTCTTCACACAGAAATTCTACATACATTTTCAATATTAATTGAATCTGAAAATATGCCCAAAAGTAGAAAATGAGTGCATTAATAAATCAGTTCTTCCAGAGCCTAAAGTACTGAATGTTGGTGAATAAGGTTTGGAATTACTAATTCCTATAAACTATAAATGTTATCACTTAGTATGTTGGAAAAGGAACTTATTTATGCTTCAGATAGTTAAAGAATTAATGCACTATATAATTTTCTAGGCTTTTCAACATGCTTTATTATTTTATCCCATGGTATCATTTACTTTGTGGCTTGATAGGAATAAAAGTTTCATTAATTATACAACATTGCATTGGTGTTATTTTACAGCATTACTTGGGTTTGGTAATATTTATTTGTTTAATTCATCACTTTAAAAAGTAAATGGATATGTGTGCATGTTCTATAATATTAAAAATGCACAATGTACTGAAAATAAGCTTTTTTCTTTTTCTTATTCCCTAATCACTGGTTCCTTTCTTCTGTGATTCTCCACATAAATGGCCATTTGCTGAAAACATTTTCCATTTTGGTTCTATCCCTCTCAATGTATCTTATATATCTTTCCTTCTTAGTATATATAGAATTGACTCATTCTTTTTAAGTGACAATATATGGATTTAATTAGTCCCTGGCTGATGGGCATTTGTGTTGTTTCAAATAATTTACTAGAAAAGACAATGCTGCCAAGAATATTCCTATGTATATGTGCTTTCTCTGCTTCAGTATATCTGTGCTTCAGTTTATCTGTGCTGACAACTACAAATTCTGCCAGTTTGTCTGTCATGGATTATGATAACTATGATCAACCCCCAAGAAAGTAGAGAAGAAAAGGAGTAAAATGAGAAACATAATAAAACTGAAGATGTTTTGAATATAACCATATAAGACTCCTTGACAAATATCAAGATAAAACCAACTGGCTGATATTCCCAATGGTTAAGAGATCATGAGCAAATGTAGAAAGGTTTTAAAGGAATGCACGTATTGAACAGAAAATAACACTATTATGTTGGGTACTGTGTGAATCCCACAGGTTCCCCTAAAGGACTGAGGTTCTCCCTTCCCAGCTCCTGGGAAGGTTGGTGGCCTACTTTTCTTCATGGAGTCCCTCTGAGGAACATGCTCTTGTCCATAGAGTCAAGGTTTTAGCCCCTCCCACAGGGAGCCCAAACCCAGTGACTATTTAGTGAGGGCATGTTACCCCAGCCCTCCTGCCTCAAATCAGGACATCTCAGAAGGGCCACCAGCAAGGGCACCCAATTCAACCTCTCTTTCCAGCCAGTCCTGCTTTCCTCACACTGCCAGGTATTGTTCTCCAGAGCTCTCCCAGTAAATAAACCTTCTCCAGGCAAGTCTCAGAGACTCAGGGTATGGTGGCTCAGGAACCAGCCCTATCATTATACAGGCTAGCACACTGTACAAGATCTGACATGTTCTAACAAATAGGCCAAGAAAAAAATTACCTAGTATTTAACAGAGGAGTAAAGATATTAGCAATATAAAACAAGAACACATACTAAAGAACCAAACAGATACATTAGGCTTGGAAAATACAATAACGAAATAATGAAGCTAAGTGAATGGATGCCGAGGAGGAATTGATTAGACAATTAAAAGACCAGATTGAGTTAAGTCCTCTGAAAAAAAGAAGCAGATAACCAAAGAGAGAGTGAGAGTAAGGCAAAGTAATAGAGAATATTAACAGCTATGGAAGATAGAAATAGAGGTTTCAACAATTAGTCATGTAAATCCTAGAAAAAAAGAGCAATCAAAATTAGGTGGAAGACATATATGAAAAATAAAGGCATATATTTGCTGGAAATGGAAAGAAATAAAAGTCCCCCCTTCATCTCAAACTGCTAAACTCCTCTTGCTTCATCTTTCAATACCCACTACCCATCTCTCTGATCTTGATCAGAATATTATTGAAAATATAAAAAAGAAACAATGAAAGCACTAAAAGAGGAGCTCTCTCATCTTTGCATTCCTAAAGTTATCCATAAGCATTTATCTGTACCTATACCCTCTACCTTCCTCCTCTTGTATTGTAATCTTACCCAAGGTGGCCAACCATCTCATTTTTCCTCTGGATCCCACTTGTTCTCATTTACCAAAGGCTTTACCCCTACAGTGATACTCTCCCTTTCACCAATTTCTCCTATGAAGGGTATTTACTTTAACCCACATGATAAAGCAAAACAAAACATGCTACAAAATTTTGTCCTCTGAATTAACATTCCTTTTCAACTGCAGTTCAGTTTCAGTTCTCCACTCTTTTTTTCAGCAAAGCTTTTTGAAATAGAAGTCACTGTCTCTATTCATTTATTCAGTGCTCTGAGCAAGCATTGTACTAGGCTCTGGGATACAGGATGAAAAGAGTAGGAAAATAAAAGACAAACCAACTCTGTCTTAAAGCTGCTTATGTCCTGTGGGCTTACTTGTTCCCTCAACTCATTCTTTCTTATGCCACCTTTTTAACTACATTTGTCACATTGAAATAGCCCTTGTTATATAGTTGTCAGTGACCTTAGTGGAACAAAATCTACAGGTCATTCCTCCATCTATTTAATCCCTTTTCTGTGGTCTCTTGACTCAACAGCAATCATCACAGCTGACCCACCTCTCTCTGAAAGGACCCATAGAGTGCCAAGAAAAACCCACCTTAATCACATTACAATACACTTTAAACATACCAAAGACAAAAAGAAAACTCTAAAACCTTTTAGAAAGAAGGAATAATTCACATACAAAAAAATGTAATCAGACTGGCATCTTTTCATCATTGCCACTTGATTTAAGAAGATAAACTATTATATTATCAGCAAAGAATGGTAAATTGGTTGTTTTTTTTCCTGAAAATTGTTAGCTTTAATTCTATCTCTTATCTAATAATAGTGAATAACACCTCCTAAAATATTAAATATGACAATGATAAACATCTTAATTTTAAGTATGAGAAAAATGGAAATTATAAAAATTAAGAGATGTGCAAAAGTTTGGCTAGGACTTAATTCTCAAAAGCTGAAGTTAGTTTTGTTCATTTGTTTTCATACAACACTAACATGCTTCATACTGGCGTTTTGCCCCTAAATATTTGAACTCCTGTGGTTGTCCTTCAAGTAGTGTTCGCCATGGATGAGAAGAGAAGGCAGTGAGAAAGCACAGTGAGGTATCTCCATTGCTGATTGCTCAGAGCCAGTGATGAGCTTTCCAAACGTACATAGCAAGGTTGTCAAGTAGTGTTTGGAAAGAAGAACTTTTCACTGCCCAGGGTCTTGATCCACATCTAGGCAGATGTAGTAACAGTTACTACTTATGAATTGTCTACTGTTTGTCAGGTTAGAGCTTTACATGCTGATTTATTCAATCCTCACAACATGTTCTATGGTTAAATTAACTAAAGTTATAATTATAAAACTTGCCCAAACCATGTAAGTAGTGAGGATTCCCAGACAGTTTGACCTAAACAATTCATTCTTAAGTAGGCAGCTACTTCAGCAGAGCATGGGTCTAAAGCCTTTCTAGATTCGAAGAGAAATTATATGTAGTTAAGATGAAACTTTAAAATATTAAAATATTAGATAATCCAAGAACTTCATATGACATCATAGGTAATGAATAACATATTTTCAATTAAAGTTCGTATTACAAATTGCATATATTATATGTAGAAACTTAAGTTTATTTGCTAGGTTGTGCCTCATTCACTTGATAAATAAATATTTATGGCATATGATTTTAGAAGGATAGTGTCAGGGTCACTGATGTCTACTCACACTGCTATCATTGCAATGAAAAATGTTAATCACATATTTACTGTCTTCATTAATAGAATAAGTAGTCTTGGACAAACTTGCCTATAAAAATAATCATGTCTCCAAAAATTCCATTTCTGTCAATGCCAATTAATTATTCAGGCCTCCACATTTGCATAATGCAGTACAAAGTCCAACATCTCCACCTTGAGATGGTTCATAAACTGAGATTACAGATGGCAGTTGGTGAGAGTTTCAGAAAGTCTCATTAGCCCACCAGCTGGCCCTGCTTTTGAGTCTCCATGTGTAGCTGCTGGAACGTGCCCCACATACAGTATGTCTTAAATGTCCACTGGTGGGGTAGTGCCCTTGCTCTCTTATGTATTCACAGGTGGCAGTGGTGGCTCATGACCATTTTTATTTACACTCAGGTGGTTTAACCACCATTCCCATAATGCTTTCAAAACATAATGACTGTGTTGGGATGAGTACAGAGTCTCAGTTTCAAGTCTGATACCTCTTTGCAACCTGATGAATTGCACCTTAAGATCCTTTCCTGCCAGCAAAATTCAGACAAATTCCAATAATATTGAGCCTCAAATGAAAGGGTCAGGGTCGCAGCCTCTTTCCTATCAAGTTTCCAAGGACCATCTTCAAGTGGGTATTTCCACAGTTCCTACTCTGCATAATAAGGGCTTTTAGGAAAAGCAGCTATGATCAGGTGTGAAGAACTGTGACATTTCATAACAATGAATGCCCACTCAACATAAACTTGCAAGATTAAAGGTGAGCACACAAGTGGGACTCTTCTTGGAAAGAAAGATTAAAGTGAGAGAGAGTCAGGGGGGTGGGGAGTGAAAAGGAGGAAGAGGAAGGAGGAAGAAGAAAATGGAGGAAGGAAGGAAGGAAAAGAAGGGAAGGAGACTTCCAAGGTTATTTTCTCTCTACTTATTCAGAGAAATAAGGGACACCTTCCATACCAATCTTTTCCAGCACCATAATAACTATGACTTTCACACTCATACTTCCAATGTACTTTTCCTTATTCTTTTTGATTTACTTTTTATACCCTGTAAGTTGAGTATTCATTTAACCACAGTATATAAATAAGATGTTCTCAGTCAATTCAAAGTCTCCCATTCAAATAATATAAGCCAAACTGAGAAATCCATGGAGGGATTCTTTTGGCACAAATACAAAATAACCCATCCTTGCATTTGATGGAGAGATCACCCATAAAAGTCTTTGCTCCAAGGATCATGGGAAAAAGAATTCAGCTGGAGGAATGGGAAGGGGAAAATTCCTATTCCAAACACAACAGCTATCCATAAAGGAGAAATAGCAGTAATGACCACATTGCCAGGAAGATTTAGTGACTCCACAACTGAGTATGTCTTACCTGAAATGGGTGATGTATATTACCATTGAATCACTATGTTCTGTACTTAAAACCAATATAATAGTCAGAGGAGCTGAACAGACATTTTTTCCAAAGCAGAAATTCAGATGTCCAATAGACACATGAAAAGATGCTCCTCATCACTAATCATCAGGAAAATGCTAATCAAAACCACAATAAGATATCATCTCACATGAGTCAGAATGGCCACTATCCAAAAGACAAAAAATAGCAAGTGTTGGCAAGGATGTGGAGAAAAGAGAACCTCCTACACTGTTGGTGGGAATGTAAGTTGGTGCAGCCACTGTGGAGAGCATTTTGGAGGCTCCTTAAAAAACTAAAAATAGAAATACCATATGACTTAGTAACTCCACTTCCAGGAATTTACCCTAAGAAAACACAATCCTTGTTTCAAAAAGATATATGTACCTCTATGTTTATTGCCACATTATTTACAAAAGCCAAAATATAGAAGCAACCAAAGTATCCATCGACAGATGAATGAATAAAGAAGAGGTGGTGAGAGGGGGGAAAAGATGTCAGAGTAGGAAGGCAAGGCAGAAACCTCCTCCCTCACACACATCAAGGAAGTTAACTACAGCAAATACAACTAAACTTGAAAACAACCTGAAGGTTGTAAAACAGACCACCTACACCTGGTGAAGAAGAGAAGATAACAGAGAGAAGGGTAAAGTGGCAGAGCCATGATCCACCAGGACCCCAGTGCTTCCTGCATCCCAGCCCACAAGCCAGAGGGAGAGGAACAGAGCAGGGCGGGGACAGGCACTCAGGAACTCTGCACACCTGGCCCTGGAGATCTGCTCGGGGAACATGAGTCCACACTGCATTTGGTTATAGTGATTAGCAAGGCTGGACCCCAGGGAGAGTTGGTCATGGTGACAGTAGTGTAGCATGAAGAATATAGCCAATGATTCCGTGACATCTTATGTTGACAGTAACTGCACTAGCTGGGGTGAGGATTTAATAATACAGGTAACTGTTGAACCACACTGCTGTATACTTGAAACTAATATAAGATTGCTAAATCAATGATACTTCAATAAAATAAAGGCAGTACATACACACAATGGAATAGTATTTAGCCATAAAAATGAAAGAAATACTGCTTTGCAAGAACATGGATGGAGCCAGAGGATATTATGCTAAGTGAAATAAGCCAAATGGAGAAACACATATACCATATAATTTCACTCATTTGTGGAATATAAAGACAAAACAAAATAAAATAAACAAAATAACAGTAGACTTGTAGACTAATATAACACTGAGAAGTGACTGGAGGATATCATGGGGGAGGAGTTAGGGTGGGTGGGTGAAATAGATGAAGAGGATAAAGAGGCACAAACCTCAACCATAATATAAATTAGTCATAGGGATGAAACTATAGCATAAAGAACATAGTCAATAGTTCTGTAACATCTTTCTATGTTGACAGATAGTAACTGCACTAGTTGGGGTGAGGACTTAATAATGTATAGAACCATTAAATCACTATGTTCTATACTTAAAACCAATATAATAGTGTATATAAAATATAATTCAATAAAAAAGTAAATAAGATAAAATAAAATAAAAAGTGAATGGGTGAACTGTGGAACCAAATAAATGTATACATTTATTTACATAGTTTTGACAGGTTTTTTGCTTGTAAACTATTAGTGGTGGGGTTGATTTTTTTTAGTGTCAGAATCTAGCACTATTCTTCAGTATTGTTTATGACTATTTCCAGTCAATTGGTAATAGCATATTCCTCTCCATTTTCTAGTTTTAATACATAGCAATTCTTTTACATAATAAGGTGTTGTTTAAATTCCTATCCACATTTATAGTCCTTCTTGCAAATACTAGGGTTCTTTCTGCGACTGAGGTATAATTAATCATTTTTGGCTGTTTGTTTTGTGGAAAGGATAAGTATTAAAGTCCATGTTGACCTCTGACATTGATATATAGATTGTTTGTAATGAAAGAGAGGTACAGCATCATGCCTTCAGTGTCTGACCAGAAAGAAAGACAAATCAAACCTAGTACTTAATTATTATGCCTAACACTAGCATCTCAGTAAGTAGAGTTAAGATGAAAACTCCACTTGAGATGCAGGTGAGAAACCTGAATTGGAAGGATTAACAATAGTGCAAACTAATGCAGGAAATTGGTGGTACAGCTGAAATTCAAACCAGAGTCTGAATAAAACCAACAGGAATTCCCTAATAAGTTACATAAGTTCACAAATAAAGATTATATATCTGTAGATGATACTTAGGTATAGATAGATACATAGATAACGGATGGATGGATGGACAGATAAACATATGATAGATGATGATGATAAATATAGTTTAGATGATACATAGATACTATAATAAGTTCAGCTGTCATTGCCTCATTAGTAATATATACTATAAAAGTAGATTTTAGGTAAAATGTTGCCCATGATTTTACTCTAAAAATAATTAAATCTCTATTAAACAGTGATGTCGACAAGTCCTTCACCTACAGCATGTGTGATTATTTTTCTTTTTTGTTTTAACTACTTATTCCTCAAACATCTATCAAAACAAAACAAACAAAAACTCTAAATAATTCAGCATTTCTTGTGGAATATTCAATACATAAACATTATTTCATAGACTGTCATTCTTGCACAACAGCCCTGCCCTTTGGCAAAGCACTCAGACCATGGTAAACAGTCATTCTGATGATGACATGCCTTTCTTGTGGTTGATCTCAGGAGGTGCTTCTAAAGGTTCTTCTTCAGCTGTAATTCTTGATATAGGGTTTTGGTATATGTGATTGTTACAATATTAAGAGTCTCTTTCTGTCCCTAATTTGCTTAATTTTATGGTAAGTGTTCACTGAGGTTTATAAATACTTTCTCAGCATCTATTTGATATTTTCTCTTTGAATGTGTTAGCATGGTGATTCCTTTTTCTCTGTTCCAGAATAATGTATTTTTTATTGTAATCAAGCCTATTTGATCACATAAGTGTAATTTCAGCAATTTAAATTCCTCTAGTTGATTTATTTCCATCTCTTCTCTTTTTACTGATTGACCTAGCCAGATATTTACCTGTATTACTAGACCTTGGTCCTGTTCATGTCATCTATTTTTTTGTTGTTTTACAGTTCATTGATTTTGGTCATTGTTTCTTTTCCTTAGTTCTTGTTTCTTTAAGTGGTCTCTTTTATTATTTGTTTTGTTTTGTTTCAGGCCTACAGTTTTAGATTTAGTGTAATCATTTTTATTTCCTAATAATTTTATTCAAAGCTATTAATTTTGTTCTAAGTTACATTTTAACTTCTAGTATCTTCAGTATTAGTGTTTCTTTTTAATTTTTTTCTGATAATGTTAAAGTTGCTTAATAAATGCTACTTAGGTTCCAATCTCTTAAATTTCCTCAGCTATACTTTATTACTAATTTTTAATTTTATTGCTTTTTTTTAACATTTTAGCCATCTTCACACCACCCTCAAATTGTAGGATTATTTGTTCTATTTCTGTGAAGAATGCCTTTGGTATTTTGGTAGAGGTTACACTCAATCTGCAGATTGTTTTGGGTAGTATGGACATTTTGACTATCTTAATTATTCCAATCCATGAGCGCAGATTATTTTTTCATTTATTTCTGTCTTATTGCTTTTTAGGTACTATGTACTATACACCATTGAGACTCACAACCCTGTTCAACTCTAGGAAACCTTAACCGCATTATACTCGTACACATCATAGCCCTGAACACTGGTAAACATTGCAGCATTGTACCCCTGGACACTGATTTCATGGAATTGTTGAGGTTTCCTATTTTGTATAATAGTCATAGAGATATTTTTTAAATATGTCATTTCTACTCAAAAACAATGTATGTTCTCCAAAATCTAAGAGCCTGGACCTAATATTTGTTATTTTTATCTTAGATAGCAGTGATTGTTCTTTGTCTAATTGACTTCTTTCTTATAAGGGTGTGTTAATATCACCATAAATTTTTGATTTGTCTATTTCTGTTAGTGCTTGACACATTTTGAAGCTATATCTTTAGATGGATATATATTTAAAACAGGCCGCCTGTGATTTAACACACACGCACGCACACACACACTCCTCTATCATGTTTCTAATGATTCCATTATAAAATAATATTACATTGTTTTAAATATTTAGATTGGATAGGGCACTAACAACCTGGTACCATATATGCAAAAACTGTTTTCTTATATACGCCATGTTGAGGAAGTCACTCTCTCTTATTGATAAATATTTAAAAGTCAGGCTCCTTTTGTGAAACTATAGCAATAGGCTGGGTTTCATATTTTTGTAGTTTTTGATTGCTAAAGTTTTCACTTCCAGATACAAAAAGATGTGATGATGTTTCATTGTGACAAGTTTTTGATTTAATAAAAGACTTATCGAATGTTTTTCTACCTACATAAATAAATAAACAAATAACAATCCTATGTTTTCATAAGTGTCTTATTTCCAGAAAGAGGAAATGAGTATTGTAAAATTAAACTCAATAAACTTTGTTCTACATTAAAGTTGCTTCTGTGCAACTTCTGGACATTTGTCAAACCTGGATCCCTAAATATCACCAACCCAACCTGTTGACAAGACAAAACTGAGTTTATTATTTACTGCTGTAAAAGAAGAACACTGCTCTTCAGGGTGCTGTCAGAGGCTCAGTAGAAAAGGTAAGGCCAGACTTAACTGAGAATGAAAGTTTGATTTAAGCATGCATGTCAAAGTGGGGGTTAGATCAGGATTGGGTCGGGATCGTGAGACAACAGTTCTGGATCTGTGGATCAGCAAAGTCAGGGCTTCGAGATAGGAAATTTAAAAAATCTATGGACCAAATAGTCTGTTGACGCTTCCAATTGAAGAATTTATGGGAGTAGGTGGTTTTGTTCTCCAAATTATTCTCTTATTATTCCTTTATATTAATGTCTTCTCTGTTAATATACCTTTATTTCTGAATACATTAAACCCACTAGTCTTTAAATTTGGTTATTTCATTATACAGAAGATATTAATTCACTTAGTAACCTTCCCTTCTGATATGTACAGACCTAGTAACCTCAATGTATTACATCATCAGTGCCACACAGGGAAGAAACCCCTAGAGCAGGGTGTATTCTGGATACAGATACAGAGGCTGCCCACACACTTGTC
Organism: Manis pentadactyla; assembly: GCF_030020395.1. Classification (NCBI taxonomy): domain Eukaryota; kingdom Metazoa; phylum Chordata; class Mammalia; order Pholidota; family Manidae; genus Manis; species Manis pentadactyla. Next base: position 86,856,745 of record NC_080021.1, on the reverse strand, counting down.
TCTTTACTTGTTCCTGGTCACACAGATCACATGCAGCGTTCCCTGTGGTGACTCACTCTCTGAACTCCTAGCCCACGTCCCCACAGTCATCAGATGACTCCTTGTCTCTCTGATTCTCACCTATTCCTTCATTGGCTGCTGGGCTCATGTTTCATCCACCAACCATTTGTTCTCTTCCCACTGTAATCCATGCATATCCACTATACCCACATGCAAACCACTGTAATTATAAAATGTATGTTCTTTGCCCTAATTTTATGGATTCTGAGGTTTATCTCACACTTTAAACAACACTCAAATACTGATTCAAGAGAGACATGATCAGCTAAATCTGAGAAACTTTTTTTAGGGATAGGAGAGACTCTTAAATATTTTTAGAGTTTTGTGTTTTTAGAGTGATGTTTAAATGGTCTATTTGGTTTATTAAATCTTTCAACTTTTCAACTAGTCACACTATTTTTTTCTGTAAATATCAGATTAAATATGGCCATTTCCTTGTTCAGTTTCCTACTTTTTACACAGGACACTCCTAAAAGACACATTGTTGGATTTGTTTGTTTATCATTCTGAATTGCTCAGAAATTTATTTAAGTGTTTTATTTTATAAAGAAGACTGGAAAAATGGTTCGTTCCACTCTGCCTCCCAGACATATTTATTTATAAAAGTGCTCAGAGTTTATAGGAATCTGCGCACATCTTAGCCCACTTGTTACCCGTGGCGTAGAGAGGAAGGGCCACGAGCAGATGGTGACCCTCCTCACATGGCAATTCTACATGCAGGCAAACCTCAGCACCTGAGCCGTTAACTTCCCACCAGCTTCCCAAAGCGAGGACTGTATATTAAAGACTTGTTTGAAAAGTGTACACACTATACAGGATCAGAACCATCTGCTCTTCTCATTGGAAAACTATCCTCCACATTCCAAAAATTTCCCTTCACAGGTAAAATATAAATAAATAAAAATGAGCTATATAGTCTATTTATCTGGATTTGGATTATTTTAATTTGAGAGTCTTAGATGACATTTAGAAAAGAGGAACATTTTCCCTTCAATTTTCTATGGTTTAATTTCCTCAAATATAGTCAAGTGTCCACACATAATTTCCCTTTGTTAGATTAATGGCTCCATTAAATCCCAAATTTTGAGCAAGTGCCTTCAGTTTTGCAAAACTATAATGTAAGACAATTAAACTCTTTAATCCACTGCTGAGCCAGAATGTAACTTAAGACATTTTTTATTCTACCATTGTTTACTGTTGCTCGTATATTTCAGTGCCTTTACTTCTAATTGCTATTGGTTTATTCAGAATACATCACTCATGTTATATCCTAACAAAACCAGCATGGCGTTTTCCCTGAATGTGCTGAGTTACATTAAAAAACAACGGTAGAAAATATATGACAAATATTTGATGCTCTGGTATCATGGATTCATAGCATTTGTCTAAAAAGCTATTATAAAAATAAATTTATGTCTCCAAAAGTATATCACTTACAGTTTAAAAGGAGTGCCCATTTATTCCACTGTCCATTTATTATTCATAATAGTTTCATGCACACCACTCTGATAATTACTAGAAGTTAAGTGCAACCATAAATGATGCTCAAAAATATTTCTATAGAAGTTAAACTACTTGTTTTTTTCCCCTTCTTAAAACTTGCAAAGGCATCTTTAGAGTAGGATTAATTATCTGTAGCAAGAAGTGCGGATTATTACAGAGAAATGGCACCTACCATCAAGATTAAAATTGAGGGGGTGTATTGAGACTGCTGGCTGTGAAAGGGAAGGATGAGTGTCTCCCGAAAGGCACATCGCTAACCTCGTTTAGGATTTCCACATGGGAGAGGCGTGGTGACAGCCTTCCGTGGCGTTCAAGGCAGAGGAGGTGATCCCCATGCGGTGAGCCTGCCCCGCCGCTGCTGCGCGGACAGCGCGGGCTAACCGGAGTCCTCAGACCCAGAGCACCTTCTGTGCGGGAATGCGGAAGACACGCATGCTCATACCTGCTGTGGTTTCGGCACTTTGGTGCCTGGTGGAAAGTAGAACTTATGGTTCAAAAGGGAAAAAAAAGAAGCAAAATTGTTTTCAGTTGAATACATTTGATCACACTTCCTCCCGCTGATGTAGCCTGTGGAGAGGGGAGAGGGAAGGGAATGCAGGCAGCTTGCAGATGAGGGGCCCATGAAGTGTGGGTCCCGGGCAGTCCAGAGAGCTTGCGCCTATGTGGAAGCAAAGAATAAACTGCTTCTAGTTCCCCCACCTAAATGAACCAACTAAGCATCTGCTCACTTTCAGCCAACAAAGGAAGTGGGCCCGAGGTGGCTTTAAATCAAGTCTATTGCCTCAATCCTTAATTTTACACTCTGATAGCATTATCTTTTATTTGCAGAGGTAAGTATCTTATTGATTCTCTCTAGCAACTTTACACCTTTACTTTTCTTCACCTGTGTCTACAGATGTGATCTGAAAGTAAAGGGAGAATAAATCAAGCCACGTGTGGCTGGTTGAAATAATCTGATGCTCAGTCGTGTTCCATATGAAATAAATTGAAGTGATCGATTCTTCCATGAGTTCCTTCCTGTCCAATGTTCATTAAAGTTCTGTGTAGGAAGGATGCCATTGCCCACAACAAAATAAGTTTAGAGAGTGCAAATTCTGTTCAAACCATATTCTGAGAATGTCTTTGGGGTATGTTGTCTGCTTACAGGGCATGCTATTCTTTGTACAACACAAAATAAAGTTCACCAGCAGTGAGTCACTCTGCAGAGACGACTCGAGGTCTCACCTGACACCACTGTCCCCGGACTCACTTCTCTCCGGCCACAATGGCTGCTTTTTCCTTGAAAAGGTGAGCAAGTTTCTACTTTTGTGTGTAATAGTCTTTCTTCCTGAGAAACATTTCTCTTTACTTGTCACATGGGCATCTGCATTTTCACTTCAGACGCCATTTAACTCTCAGAGGAGTCTAGGTGAGCCGTCCAGAGATGCTCTAGCTGCATCCCCACCTAAAATTCCTCACACTGCATTTATTATTGACTTTGTTTCCTCATTATGCCTCATATTCCTTAAGAGGATAAATAAGCACCATCACCACAGAAGCATCTTTATCTTCTATTTCCAGCAAGGCTGTCACTTTATTTAACTGAGATGCTGGACATCTGTCACTGAGGGATCTTTTCAGGTTTATTTCTTGCAATATGTAAACAAGGAGAACACATGGTCCTGTTCTTTGCACTCTCTTTATTATCCATCCCTTTCTGAAAGTTGCCCAATTCATGCCTAAGTTAATCTTTTTTCTTGCAGTATGGTTTTTAAATGGCCTACAGTTACTGCACACATGGACTTACTCTTTCTAACCAATTTTCCGGGCTATTGCACCAATAGGTGTGCTCCCTTACTTCTCATTATTTCAGGCAACAGATCATCCACTTTCCATATACAGCATAAAATGGCTCTGCCGCTCTCCATCTGAAGTGACTATCCTTTTTCTATCCCTGAGCAAGCCCTAAGCTGACATTCCATATTTTAGGTTTTGTTATAGCAATATGCCTTTCCTGATATAAATTCCTAAGTTAGGTAAGGTAGACCAACTGTTATGTCAAAGGAACATTAGCATTCCAACTGCTTAAGGGCTTAAAAGTTTATCTCTCTCTCTCACAACAGAGCAATACGATCTATCAGACTAGGTAATGGCCTGGAGTGAGGACCGGCATCATTGAATGTGTCCCTGCCCTGGAGGCAGTCAGGTTGTCCTGAACATGGATACGCAGAAGGCAGATGGAGAAAAGGTAAGGAGCTCACATGTGGGGACTGTGTGGGAAGCACTGAGAGTCAACATCCAGCCAGTCCCACAGCTGCAGCTGAGTGCTGGGGAAGGAAGGGCCTGAAGTCTTTCTGCACTTCTGACTTCTGACTTTTTTCTGATAGGAAAAATAATATGTGCATTTTGAATATAATTTTTCAGGTTTTACTGATTAAATGTTACATGTGTTTTAGTGCTTGAGTGCCCCTTGGCTTACCCCTTACCACAGAGTGTAATTTATGAGGTGCAGCCACGGTGTATTTTTATCAAGGAAAAAGTGTATATATTTGCTCAGTAAACCTTGGAGAACATATCTATCTATACTTTTCCTTTCAGGATCTGCTCTCTCAGGTATTTTCTAAAGGCACATGGTGGGCACCAATAATATCTTAGAATTTCTGCAATGCTGTTGGGTTTCGGTGGCACTGTGAGCATGGGTGTCACAGGAGCTGTGCTTGTGGGTTTGGTAAGCCGGTCCTTGTGGAGCACAACTCTTATTGTGGAAATAACAGAACTTTGAAAAGTAATCTTTGTGAAATTCTCTACTAACTTTTAGTGGTCAACACAATTGCTTTGATCTTTGTAGCATTAATTTAAGTCAACTTTTCAGTAGTTTATTTAGGGGAATTTCAAGGATAGTGCACCACTCATACAATGGTAATTTTATGTATACTGAGGCCTCTCTATAACTGAAACTGAATCTATAATTTTTTCATAAAAATGTCAATATCCTAAAAATATGCCTTTGCTGCATTTTAAACTGTTTAATTATATAAAACACACAAACAGGAGAATATGTGCTTTGTTCATTAGCTTTTCAGGGTGATGAGGCTCAGACATACTAATAAGTTTTTTACTTGATACTTTATTACTTTATTGCACAAAGTAATAAGATTTTATTTCAATGCATTCATATGTTTAAAAGTATAGCTGTCAAATAGAAAGTTGAAATAAAGCTAACAAAAGGAAGTGCTAAGCAATCCTGAATAAGAGGAAGAAAAAAATAAACAATATAGAGAAAATCATTCTAAAATTCATATGGAACCACAAAAGACCTCGAATAGCCAAAGCAATTCTGAGAAGGAAGAATAAAGGGGGATCACTATGCACCCCAACTTCAAGCTCTACTACAAAGCCACAGTAACCAAGACAATTCGGTACTGGTACAGGAACAGACCCATACACCAATGGAACAGACTAGACAGCCCTGATATATACCCAACCATATATGGTCAATTAATATATGATAAAGGAGCCACGGATATACATTGGGAAAATGACAGCCTCTTCTACAACTGCTGTTGGCAAAACTGGACAGCTACATCCAAGAGAATGAAATTGGATTATTGTTTAACCCCATAACACAAAAGTAAACTCAAAATGGATCAAAGACTTGAATGTAAGTCATGAAACCATGAAAGTCTTAGAAGACAACATAGGCAAACATCTCCTGAATATAAGCATGAGCAACTCCTTCCTGAATGCATCTCCCCAAGAAAGGGAAACAAAGGCAAAATGAACTCATGGGACTACATCAAACTAAAAAGTTTCTGTCCAGCAAAGGAGAGTATCAACAGAAAAAAAAGGCATCCTACAGTATGGGAGAATATATTTGTAAATAACATATCCAACAAGGGGTTAACCTCCAAAATATATGAAGAATTTACACACCTCAACACCGAAAAACCAAATAACCTGATTAAAAAATGGACAGAGGATATGAAGACACAGTTCTCCAAAGAAGAAATTCAGATGGCCAACAGACACATTAAAAGATGCTCCACATCACTAATCATTAGGGAAATGCAAATTAAAACCACAATGAGATATCACCTCACACCAGTAAGGATGGCCAGCATCGAAAAGACTAAGAACAACAAATGATGGCGAGGATGCGGAGAATATGGGTAAATGTAGTAACCACATTGTTTTTTCATATGAAACCTTCATAAGAGTATATATCAATCATACCTTAAGAGTGTGTATCAATCAACCCTCCTACACTGCTGGTGGGAATGTAAGCTAGTTCAACCATTGTGGAAAGCAATATGGAGATTCCTCAAAAAACTAAAAATAGAAATACCATTTGACCCAGGAATCCCACTCCTTGGAATTAACCCAAAGAATACAACTTCTCAGATTCAAAAAGACATATACACCCCTATGTTTATTGCAGCACTTTGTGCAATAGCGAAGATATGGAAGCAACCTAAGTGTCCATCAGTAGATGAATGGATTAAGAAAATGTGGTACATATACACACAATGGAATACTATTCGGCCATGAGAAAGAAACAAATCCTACAATTTTCAACAACACGGATGGAGCTAGAGGTCATTATGCTCAGTGAAATAAGCCAGGTGGAGAAAGACAAATGCCAAATGATTTCCCTCATTTGTGGAGTATAACAATGAAGCAAAATTGAAGGAACAAAATGGCAGCAGACTCAGAGACTCCAAGGAGGGACTAGTGGTTACCAAAGGGGAGGGGTGTGGGAGGGCGTGTGGGGAGGGAGGGAGAAGGGGATTGAGGGGTAACATGTTCAGTACACATGGTGTGGGGTTTCATAGGGAGAACAGTGTAGCATAGAGAAGGCACATAGTGGATCTGTGACATCTTGCTGTACTGATGGACAGAGACTGCATTGGGGTATGGGTGGGGACTTGATAATATGGGTAAATGTAGTAACCACATTGTTTTTGCATATAAAACCTTCATAAGAGTGTATATCAATCATACCTTAACAAAAATTTTTTTAAATAAATTAAATAAATAAACAATAATGCTACTTATGGTTTTTAAAAATGAACAATGACAGAGAAAAGGAAAACACAAATAGGAGAGGTCAAATCTAGAAAGGAATTTTGACTAAGATCTTGAGAACAAATGTTTGTTTATTTATGTCCTTTCATTATATCTTCTATGAAGTGTCTCTTTGTAATGTCATACTTGTACGTTTTATGTTCCTGGAATATTTTTCCTCTTTAGTGCTTAGTTATTGAGACACTAAAATGGGCTTGCATTATATTTTGGAGCTAATTGCAAGAGACTTGGGCCAAAGATTACACAGAAGAAAGACAAAATGCAGACTTTCCTAGGAAGCATTGTAATTCAAAGTCATGATTTGTCATGGCAGTATGTAACGGGGTAAATGCAAATTGCTGGGACGATACAAAATTGAAGTGAAATGGGGAAGGAACAGATTACAAAGATTTAATATGGAAAATGTTTAAACAAATACAGAGCTGAATTTCTAAACATGAGTGTGAATTATTGACCTTGGTTGTTGGTAAAGTCCTCTTTTTCAGTCACTCAAGTCATCAATTAAAAGCCACTAAAAAAAGGGTGGAGTCTCTTCTGCCACTTACCACCAATATTCAGTTGGTTCAATCTAATTTGCTTACTTATAGTCAAAGATGTGATACCTAATATTTTCCCTGAGAAGAAGCAGGGATTCTTGGCAGAAAAGGCAGCCAGAAGAGCAGGCAGTTTGTGACCAAAAGTAACAAGATAATTTTCAAAAAGGGAAACAATGACTATAGATGAGTAAACAGGTTTGACAGCAGGAAGATGTGTGAGCCATGCTAATGCAGCAATGGGCTGGTTGTCATACATGAATTTCTAATATTTGGGCATATTAAGCCATCTAAATTATGCAAATTTGCCTTTGTACTATGGGGTACAAAAGGCCAAACAGGCTGTTTTTATAAATAAAAAGCTACAATGTTCATATTTACTCATAATAATATGTCATAATTAAATTATGAGCATGAATATTGACCTTTTTTTAATAACTGAACCCCTAAATATTGTATCTTACCTTTCTCCCATCGAATAGTAAGTTTAGAATCCGTCAACTTTTTAATCAATTTTGATTATTAGAAAGCACTATAACATTATTTAATATTCTATCCTATTTCAAGATTTTATTCTTAAACTTGTCTTGAAACCTTATCTCCTTCTCTTCACCTTTTCTTCTTTAAACAAATCTTCTAGGCATTAAACTTAAGAGGGGCACCTTGAACTTATGTAAGTATGTGTCTGTTACCTTTACAAGTGACATAGTCTTTCATTGAAAGGGGATGAATTTAAAGACACATCCAAAGAAGAAATTTTTATTCTTTAGGAAACTATCATTACCTTATATAAAAATTTCATTTATTTTGACCACAGATGATGAAATTAATGGAGAGACAATATATTTACTTATGTTTTTAATATCAAAACCAACCAAATATTTAAATAGCATCATACTTCTAAATATATATAGTAAAATACTTTATTGTTTAATTGAAGGGTGCAAAAATAAAGTCCCACAAGCCAAATACCAATCAATCACTTTAACTATGTTTACTTTAGATACTTTTATTCTATTTTTTCTATTAAAAACCCCAGAAAATGAAAATATATATATATATAGATATAAATCTTAACTATTGTAACATTGTTACATTTAATGCTCTAGCATATTAATGTACCATATTTTGCTTATCCATTTCCTTCCTGTCAACTATTTACTAGACAATTGCTTACTTTCTTGTTCTTTTTCTTATTGTGCCAATAAATAGCCTCATACATGCTCTTCATACTCATGTGCTCTTCTCCTCTTTCGGGTAGATACTGGATTATAAATGTGGAGCTATAAGGTATGTCTAATTTCATTTTTATTGCTTTCTTCTAAACTATTCTTCATTTACAGTATAGGTGAAAAGTACCCATTTACTCCATCTACTCCATCACCAACACTTAATATTGTTAAGGCATTCATTTATGTCAACAATAGAGAAAAAATGTTAGTATATTACAATTTGAATCTCTAATATTCTTGTGTATAATGAAATTGAACAACTTTTCATTATTTTATCAGCCATCTGAGACCCATTCTTTGAGAATTGTCTCTTCTTAACACTTGCCCATTTTTCAATTTATTTGTATTTGATTGCTTCTAATTAACTTGAAATGCTATAAAACAAATTTAGGATTATTTTAGAGTGTTTATGGCTATCTTTCAATGCTAGAGAGACAAAAATAAAGCCTTGTTTTGTTTTATTCATTTATTTACTGCATGTATGTATATTTAGTATATTTAGTATGTGTATGTAGTATATTAGCCCTTTTCACCATCATGTTGTAAATAGGGAACTCGATTGTTTCCAAAGGATGTATTGGGGAACCTAATTCTATTTCTTTAAATATATTCTAATTCCAGTAGCAGCAGATAGGATACCTGTCTTTATTTCATGTGATGAACCTATCCACAAAGAGATGGAGCATCTGACAGCATAATCCTGGTGGGATAAATGCTAAGAACAAATAGAAGGCCATATTAATTCTTTATAGTAAACACATTGCTAGTGGTGGCATTGGCATTTTTAGCCTCATACTTTGATTTATGAGGTTGCGGGATAAAGAAAATTATGTAATTATGCTATTGTCTTTGGGAATTATAGTTTGCTACAAGGGAGGAGAGAATGGTGTCAGTGTAAGGGGCGTGAGGTTTACAACTGGGCTAGCTGAAGCGCAGCAGCTCTCATGCCAAGAATAACTGTAAAAGCAGAATAAAGCACACACCCATATTTTTGTAAATACTAGAGGTCTGCTGAGGTGATGAATGCTAAAGGGCCAATAATTTAGAGGCACCAAGTCTGTTAAGATGAGATCACAGCCTTGCCCTGCTTTTCCTGAGGACATTAGCTAATATTGAACACAACTCCTCAGTTGAACCTACAGATTTGCATAGATTTGCAGCAATTTTTACTGGGAACAACAGCCACCGGAGACAAGAAACCAACAAAGATTTTGGCCATCTTTCAATGCTAGAGAGACAAAAATAAAGACTTGAGACCTTTCCTGTAAGATATTCACCAAATTCTGTACCTGTACACGAGGGGTGAAAGCTAAGCATGAACCTCTGCAAGTCAGATCAGAGCCTTGGGGGTCTTGGGTTAGGGTTCAAGGCTTCAAAGGGAGGGCCTGAGATGAGCAGCAAGAGAAGCAGACCAGCCTGGAGTGAAAGCAGCTCAGTTCTGGGAACACTTCTAAGGACTGGCTTGGTGGGACCTGGAATGGAAAATTGTTTGCTGGCCAGTCATGATCTTCAACCAGACCCACACTGGACCTACAGCTTCCCAGGACTGTGGGTAGCACGGTGTAAGTCAGGTAGTGTTCCCATAACCTTTTGGAGTATAGTTAGGAATTTGTCTCACAATTCCCTGGGCTTTCAGTGTCCCCATGGTTTAAAATATTCAGTTTCTGGGTCAATGTCACAACCAAATTCTTTATAGAACCCCTGAAGTTTTCCAAGAAGCTCCATGGTTTCTCAGCCTTGTCATAAGCCATGAACAGGGCTTCCCAAAGTCTGTTCTGACCAGTATGCATGCACTTCTCTGGGAGGTGGTCTCCTCCCACAGAAACACTCTTGCATCCAGCAGTTCACCAATATGGTCAGAGCACAGACACCAAGATTTGGGCCACAATCAGCCACAGCTAGGAGGACCCCATCTTTCCCCATGCTGGCACCTTGTGGTCCTGGAACTCAGTAACACTGGCAGCATGTGGCCTGCCCTCTCTAGGAAGGTCTGCTGTTGTTCCTGGTTAAGAATGTTATCACCTGCCTTTGTGATCTCAGGGAGCTATAACAGAATACTATAGATTGGGCAGCTCATAAATTACAGAAATATATTTCTCACAGTTCTGGAGACTGGAGTGTCTAAGATCAAAGTGCTGGCAGATTCACAAATTTGTTGGGAAGCCACTTTCTGGTTCACAGTTGGGTCCTTACAAGCCTTCTCTGGGGTCTCCCTGATATGGCACTGAGGGCTCCACCCTCATGACCTGTCACTTCCCAAAGGCCCCACTTACTAATAATCACATTTGGGATTAGGTTTCAAAATATGACTTTTGTGGGGACACAGATATTCAGTCTATAGCACCTTTGAAACAAGGGGTATAAAGATAAACTCTGTTCCTGCCTTCTTTTCTTTTCTTCTTCCTCACCTGTTTCCACCCAGGTATTTTTAAAATGTCCGGTAGAGTTGATCTGGGTGCAGGATCGTTACAGTTTGGTCATTTCTACAAAGAATGCTTTGTATCACAGTATTGATTTGCTAATCAGATCACAATTTTTGCTTCAGGATTATATATTCTTTCATAAGAAAGGTAAGTGGTTTTACAAGAAGAGACTATTTTTCAAAAGAAAAAAAAAGCTTTTTAAAAACTATCTGGAATGACTTTCTGAACTGTGCTGAGGACGCAGTTAGAATTACAACCCATAAAACTGTGTGTCCACCAACACAAAGGTTTGTGTGCACTGATGCCATTGCACACAGCAACTCAGCCAGAAGAAGAGACACAGGCACAAACAGACTGAGTGGCGATGAGAGTTTCCAGAGACTGAAGAATAGGGGGCAAAGATTTCTAGTATTAGTAAAGCTATTGATGTCATCACAAAGATGAGCTGGGAAGCCCAGATGAGGTGGAAATAAACTGTGTCCTTAGTACCTCACAAGGGCATAGCCATAATATGTTTTTCTTATTATTTATGGCTGTAAATTCATGTATTTTCCTGAGACAACTTCAATCTCACTTTACCCTGAACTACTTTACTTGGAAGATTTTGGGCTAGAAAACCTAACCTGTAAACTACTAACAAAGCCAGCATGATATTATATTGAGTTAACATTAAGAAAGGTATAGAATATATGACTCAGGAGGAGGTATCCACACATCAACAATATGAAACATCTACCCACAGAGATTTATTTCAAGGGGACAATAGTGTCATTATATAAAAATACTATGGGTTGCCTTTCCATACAGTTCATATAGGATTTTTATCACATGAAAATATTGACTTGAAGCAGTTTGTTTATCTGGAATTATTCTGATAGCAAAAGTATTTTAAAGCAGTAGAAATATTTAGAGGTAACTGAAGATAGCTGTTCGTCAAAAAAATTGAATTTTAGAACTGAGAGTCTATCAAAATTTCAACTAATACCTGCGTAACAGTCAACACCAAACCAGGATGCACTCCAGAGAGTGTAATGAGGGAGAGTGTGTGCTCCTGCTCGGTTGGAATAGCCCACAACAAAGTGCGCCTGCTAAAAATAACTAGAAAAGTCTGAGAAAGTGCGAAGAAAATAGTAATTATGACCTAGTTTAGCAGAGATATAGAGAACCAACAACAGCTGCGATTAACATGTTCTAGTGATAGACTGGAACATGAATTTAATAATGAAGTGCTGAAAGGATGGATTTCAAAGCAGAATGGGAACAGCCAGGGAGAAAATTAATGAATTGGAAGATAGTTAGTGAATATGTTTCTAATAAAGTTGATTAGATTTCTTCAGTTTTTATCAACACAGTGAATACAATGTAAGAAAAATTAACTGAGATTGTGCATTTACATATTTTACTTGCTTCTGAAGAATCATATTTATCCTTATATTTCTAGCTTTCTAAATCACCCAATTGTTTTTAGAAAGTGAAAGTTATGCATAATTATAAAAAATAATTATATGTATCTATATACAGCATATATCTTTACTATTTTAAGCAATAATTTCAGACACACACACAAACATGTAAAATATATGTGACTCTATTATATATATTTTTGACTTAGTACTTAAAATACTTAATTCAAATTTGGCCTCATGTCCCTATGTAAAAAAGAAATTTTTCAGGGTCAAGTGATGTTTCTCCTGAGCACTCCATTTAATGATGAAACGCATATTTTTCGAGACAACTTTGATTTGTCCAATACAATCACTTAATTCAAACTGCTCAGCCATTACCATGGCTATTTGACTAAGTTGCTTCATTTATTTATTGGAATTCTCCTTGTTCTTTTTGTAGCCTATTTCCACCTACTTTTAGTTTCTCTTCAACTTATGATTTGGGTGTCATGAAATAGGTGTCTCCTGTATTTCAGTGAAATTCGGCCCCCTGAGTTTTCACTCTAACCATGCTGTGCGGTCAGCTCAGGCTGTGCTTTAGGCAGCTTGGGCCACTGTAGCAGAATAAGGTAGACTAGGTGGTTTAAACAGCACACATGTATTCTCACAGTTCTTGGGGAAACCCAAGACCAAGCTGCCAGTAAGGTGGGTCTCATTCTGAAGCCCCTTCAGATGTGCTGGCTGCCATCTCTCTGTGTGCTCGCATGATCTTTTCTTCCTAAACGTTTGGAGACAACAGAGAATTCTGGTTTCTTCTTAGTCTTTGAAGGGCACTAATTCCATCACAGAGGCTCCACACTCATGACCTTACCTAACCTTAATCATCCTCCAGTAACTCCATCTCTGAATACCATCACACTGGGTCAGGCTTTCAAGTTATGAACTAGTGGGGAGGGTGGGGGTGGGACTCAAACATTCAATGCTTAACGCACTCTTTCAGGAATTTGTCTCATCCTCTGAATTTTCTAGATTTTAAATAACTATCAACTCATTCAAAATGTTAATTGTTTCAGCCACTATCAACAGCAGACTAAAACTGGAGTCCTTCTGTCCTTGTACAGCAAGAAAGAAAACAGTCAAGTTAGTTTGTCCAGTTTATTGTATCTAGAAAAGTTGATATATTTGATTCAGATATTCTTTTGTTGGGGGCAGTTTTTTAGCATTCTATTTAGTCAAAATTAATTAACTGGGCTTCCAACATCGTGTGGGACATTGAACTAGGTGATGTTTAACATTTCATGTAATTGTTAAATTCTTTGATTCTGGGATTCTCTGAGAACCTATGACCACAATGTTATGATTGGTGCAAAGGGTTCCTGAGAGAATGATAGAGAAATAACAATTAAGATTAGAATTAAATAGAAATTTTGAAATGGACACATGTTGGTGAACCATCATTTACTAATTAAGTCCTCAGAAGACAAGAAATATTGTTGCCTTGATTTCAGGAGTCTAAGAATAAACTGGTTATGTTGCAGAGTAGAAGTTTTATAGTTTACTCAAATATTAGTAACATATAATAAAGTTTTAGTTTGATATATATGAAAAATGACATTTGATTAAAAGATAGCTGGAAGCTAGAAGAATAGTCTTAATATTAATAAGTTATATGGATAGTTGTATGAGAATTTATTGCTTACACTACATAATTAGTTAGAAAAAAATCCTTCTGGGCTGTTTTGTAAACTTTCCTTGGGGTTAACCAACTAATCAAAATTTATCAAAGCTTAATTAAATCATTAGTTGTAAATAGTAAATGTAGATGAAAATTCAAGCTTTATCAGATAATTCTGCAAAATTTAAGAATATTTTTTAAACTACACACAAAACAGGGCTTGATTTCCCTATTTTAGCCTAAGAAAATGTCAATACTGAATCATGAGGGAGACATTAATAAGTAGGAAACACTTTGTATATAGATGTCCCTCCATCACTCCATCTTTGATAAGGACATTTCCTTTATTATAAATGTGATGACTTGAGCTCCCTATGTACATTCAACAGCAGAAACTCACACTTAGTTTCCTCTGAAATAATTTTGAAATTTCTTATAGAGCAGGCCAGGGAAGGGAAAGCTGCTGGGTCAGTCATGTTCTGCCAGCTTGATGGTGCTCTTTGCATTTCTCTCTGTTTTGTTCCCCATAATTTTCATTTCATACCCTGAGCCCAAATAATGCAAGTCTGGCAACAAATAATTACGTCTAAAGCTTTATTAAAGTGTTAGGGTGATGGAGTGGCAGAGGTAATAGAAACTATTTGTCCAGAGCAGAGAAAACAAATTTGATAGTTCTTCTTTCATTCATTCATTCATTCATTGTGCCTACTGTGAAGCAGCACTATGGTAACAATCTTCCTGATGATGATCATTATCAATATCTATAAGAAATTGTTACATAACAATCATAGGTTTAGAGTAAAAAAACTTAGGTCAAGATATGGGTTCCCAAATTATAAGCTCAGTGATTCTGAGTAGGTTATTTAAATTTCATAAACCTCAGTAATATCTCCCCTATTGACTAGTGAGGATAGTAATAACAACTTCATAAGACTGTTAGGAAAATTAAAAGAGATAATGCATAAACTATTCTTGGCACAGTATCTGCAACAAATTAAACATTCCATAAATGTTTTCAATTATTATTATTTTATAACAAAAATACAGTCATCATTTTATAATAGATGCTAGGGAATTCATTTTGGTCACTGTGTTTTTCCAATATCTGTTAGTTGAAAGAGTACATGAACAGCATCACGGGATGTATCAGCACAGAGCTCTAGGAATGGGGTGTTCTAAACAACTAAAATACCTTAGGGTCAGTGCAAAGAATCTTGAGTCAACTGGAGGGACTTCTGAGATTGATCCATAAAATAAGCCTCTAAGTCAGCCCATGCCATCATCTACACAGGTAAGCTTTGAACATGTCTGCACCTGTGGCAGCAGTCACCTCCAACAACCCTCCTTTGTTCATGCTCCATTTGAATCCTTGTTTTATCCCTTCCTTTCAGTCTTGCATCTGTCTTTGGATTCACTAAACAAACCTGGTTTTTCCACCCTTCTTCTGACAGCTTTGGCTCCAACTAATGCTTTCACTTCTTCTAAGAGAACATTTGCTATGAATAGGATGTATTGCCTTAGTTGAAGTTCTTGGTGTCCAAATCCTGGTCTCAACCCTTATGAACACACACTGGGCACCAAGCCATCAGAGAATAGAAGGTGATATTAATGATCTTTGAGTATCAGAGGGAAAAAAAAGTAAGCTTACCAGTAATGAAAATAAATTATGGTATTATTCTCATATGTTATGTTTATTCATTGTAAGTCCAGGGAAAGGAAATCTGGGGTCAAAATACCCCTAAAAACCAAAATCAGTCAAAGGAAGACATAAAGTTTGAAACCCATTTATAGCTCACAAACTGCTGTGCCAGGTCATCTTTCTTCTCTGCTCAAGCAGCAACCACACCGACCTTCCCCCTCACCTCTCAGGTACAGATAAGGTCTCTGGTGCACAGATAATACCCATTGATATGGAGATGAACTTCTCCACTCCTGAGGAAAGATGCAAATGCACTAAAGCCATGCTTCTTTCCACCTCTGAACACCTATTGATATGCAGATATACTAAAGCCAGGTGAGATATTCTGGAAACGGTTCAATTTTGCACACCATCCACCCCTCCAGAAATCTCGCCTAACAATTCACTCGATCCCTGTCTTCCGACCAATTAGTAACATGCAATAGCAACAGCAATAAAATCTTGATAGTCCTCAAGCCAGAGGATTCAGCCTATGAAGATTAAGTAAATGTACTTTACAGCACAATCTCTCACTAAGCACAAAATATGTTTCTATACTTGCTTACTCATTCCTAACAATCATGCTAGATTTCTCACAAAACTTTTACCAAACATTAGACAAAGTCAAGCCTCTCTTTAAACATTATTTTCTTGACAACAGCAACACAATCATAATTCTCAAGCCAGAGGATTCAGCTAGGTTCAAAGTCCCATGCAGATTAAGTCCAAAGCTCGTCCATTCCAGCCATCACGTGGCAACTGCAGCCAGGGGGTGCATCCAGAACACAAAGACTGTAGAAGCAAATAACCATGATCGTTGGGGGCCAATTTGCTGTTATCACAGGAATACAGAGAAGGCCTGCTTCCAGGCCTTTTTCCCAAGGTGCCAGAAGAGCCAGCCATCTCCGATCCATGTGTTGAAATGTCCAGGGCCACGTCCATTTTACTCTTAATTGCTGCACCCATCCTTGCAACACATGTCCAATAAAGTGGGTACCTCGATCACTCTCAGTAACCAGCGACCAGCCATAGGCTGCAGAGAGGTGCTCTAGGCCCCTCTTGGTGATTTGCTGATCTGCACAACGTGCAGGGCACTCCTTCTGGGCTCGGCTAACTTCTTCAAAGGTGGAAGACAAGCCACACCTATGGGCCCCCATTGTCTTTTGAGGTGTCTGTGCCACACCACTCTGTGACCTTTGGGTCCAGTCTTGCACCCACCCCGTGATGAGATAGGAGGTTATTACCTTGGTTGGAGCTGTTCTGGCGATGGGCTCTGTAGCCAGCAAGGCGTGGTACACAGCAGCCAGTTGCTTCAAGGTGACCTGGACCTCTGCTCCTTTCCATGGTTGTGGCCAGGCTCAGGCCGGCAGCAAGAGCAGCAGCAGTGGCAGAAGCAGTAGCCTTAGGCTCGGCCCATGGGCCAGGGTCGGCGTGGCCAGCAGCGGTGGTGGCGCCTCCACGTCTATATGAATTTAGACACATGTCCCTCGGCACGAGCATCACTTCTCCCCATTTCTAGGGGCGGCCCTCCCAAAGGTTGCAGCCATTATGCCAGATTTCAGGTTCATAGGAACCCTGCTGACTTTCACCAAATGTAAGTCCAGGAAAAGGATATCCTGGGGCAAAATACCCTTAAAAACCAAAATCAATCAAAGGAAGAAAAAAAGTTTGAAACCCATTTATTGCTCACAAACTGCAGTGCCAGGCCGTCTTTCTTCTCTGCTCAAGCAGCAACCACACCGAGCCTCCCCCTCACCTCTCAGGTACAGATAAGCCCTCTGTTACCCAGGTAATTACCACTGATATGGAGATGAACTTCTCCACTCCGGAGGAAAGGTGCAAATGCACTAAAGCCATACTTCTTTCCACCTCTGAACGCCTATTGATATGCAGATATACTAAAGCTAGGTGAGATATTCTGGAATTGTTTCAATTTTACCCACATTCATGAATCCCTTTTCATGGAGAAACTTAGAAACTTTATAAAATCATGACATTTTTAAAATATATTTTATTGACCTCTCACATTTTGTATTAGATAGAGCCATTTGATTTAGTTCTTACATTCAAGGAACCAGTTTCACTCTAAAGGCTGTTAGTAGAAGTACTAGGAGAATTTTGGACTAAGTGAAAATAATGCAACTATGATAAGTTTCAAATAAAAGGAAAAACAACAGTGGGGGGGGGAATTAAAAAAGTGAAATAGAAGAATGAGCTAGAGTGCAAAGGAAGTGAACTTGAATGTTCAGTCTGACATTGGCTGGTCAGGTTAGAGTTGGTGAACCCCTTCCAAGGTAGAAAATGAAGCTGCCACAGAGAAATACTCCTTTTACTAGCAGGAAGCTAAATGTTGTGCACACTTGAAATGGTGCTTTGGAAATTATAGCCCATGTATTTTAATGGGAGCAGATATTGTCAGAAGCACTTCTAATTACATTTCAAATGCTCTTGTGTTCTAGAGAATTGTGAGACTCCTTTAAAGGATTGTGTGGGGGAAAGGAAATAGAAATTTGCTTAACTTACCCTTTAAATCTAATGATTCAAGGGCGATGAGCCTAAAAGAAATGAAAAATTTTCATTTCACATATTAAAATGAATCAAACAATGTATGGTAATGATAAATGAGTATAATGCTAATTTTCTCTAATTTAACAATGTAAATAAAGACAAATATGTGATGGTTTAGCAATGCAAAGTCATTACTTTTCTGCAGAGAATTTATATAAATTACTTAAATGGGGGAGAAAAACACATTATTTTCTTTGATGAAAGTCTCCTTAACTCAGTAATACACTTTTTGCTAAATTAGAAAAAAGATTTGAATGTGCCAAATTCAAAAGTAGAATAGAATTTTACTATTCATATAAAGTATGGCTGTAATTTTCTTTTTAAGCAGTTAATAGACACAAATATTTTCATCTGACATGGCTGTGGGTAAAATTGCAATATTTCCAGAATCTCTTGCCTGACGTTAGTACATCTCCATATCAACAGATGTTTCCAAATGGTGGAGAGAATTAGTTCATCTCCATATGAATAGGTGATTATAAGGGGAAGCAAGGGCATATTGGGACCAGAAAGGTTGGGTGGGGTCCCTTTTCTGCAGCCAGGTTGCAAGAAACACAGGTGAGCAAAAGTGGACAACTGCTTGTAAACGATAAATGGCTTTCTCCCACTTTATGTCTTCCTTTGACTGATTTCAACTTCAAAGGTAGTTGCTCTGAGCTGGGAACATATTCCCCCCACCACGGAGTTACACATGCTGATACACTGACCCTTAAGTTTTCAGAGTCTGATAACCACTGAAGACATAGGGTTTTTTTAGCACAGACATTAGCATCCCATAATGTGGATTGTCTGTCTGTGAAAGAAAAAGAAATAAAATGTGTACTCTTAATTCAATTAAAATCTGGCAAACTAACAACATTCAACTGTCTGAAATACTTACGAGAAATACAGTAAACTTTGTTTTGGCTTGATATTCTATTAGGCAATAAATTATTTTAATTCATGTTTCCAATTAATGTGACAAGAATGTTTTATGCAACTGCTATTGAATGTAGTACTAGATTTAAGTTGGGAGCATTTACACACAGACACAGGAGAATCAAACCACAAGGAAGTTAAAATGCTTTTAAGACTGAACATAGTTAAAAATATTAAAATACTTAATTCATTATAATGATACTGTTATTTCCATATGATTTCATATGGGCTTGATCTTCAAGCAAATAATCTAGCACCAATATTTTATGTACAAAAAGTTATTTCAGTGAAAATACAAATAGCAGATTTTTAAATAAATGCATCCTCTTTTTTTTTATTCAGTTATCTTATCATTTTAATCTCTGTAGAGTAACTTCTTACCTCCTGGCTATTAGAAATATCCAGAAACTCAGTTTTAGTCATAATTAATTTTTGTTCTTCCTTGAACAGTTATTAGTTTTGATGAAATGTGTCTCAACACTGGCTCTTTTATGAATATCAATACTTAACCTTCTAATGTACTGTTTTTGGTCCTTAGGCATGTCAGGATCACGAACTTGATCTCCTACTTCTACTCTAGATTATCATGTTGAGGGACCGGGAAGGATTTGTACAGCCTGCAGAGTTGGGATGCACAACTGTACAGGAGCTATCTACTCCCTTGCACAACACAAAACACCACCAACAGCTCTGAGCCATGACTTCCATTTTGCTCTGGACACTAATACTTGCTACTCTATGTCTTTGCATAAATTTCTTGGTATCTGTAACTTTTAGTTTTTTTCATCTGTAAATCTCAATTGACTCCACCTTCTCACCTCCTGGAGTCTCAGTAGTGTGACTATCAGAAAACAAAAATCTATATATTATCATAATTAGATTTTTCTTCTCAGTAAACTATGAGCTTCACATGTACCTCATGCATGGCATATAAATGTGGAACTATCTAATTTATTAAAATTTGAATCACTTGGGAGAGTAGCCTAAAGCATTTTTGGAGTTACATAAGGTTAGCAATTTACTTTGAGAAGGGAGTACCCACTAGATGTCTAAGAGACATGGTAGAATTTTCTTGGTGGACAATGATGTTTGTTTGTGTGTGTGTATGTGTGTGGAAGAGAGAGTGTTTCTGTACTTCTTAAAAATTTTCAAGACTAGAGGCAAATATTGTAGAGCTACTTTCTTATAAATGATACTTGAAGCCATTGAAAGATAGAGAAATTCTTGGTACAGAATCTTGAGAAGAATTAACATCCATGAGATAGAGGAAGAGAAAAACATATGAGGGATGACAGAAATATAATCAGCAGCAATGAAGAATTCGAATTTTGCATACAAAGGAATGGTCTGCAATGTTGAATTTTGCTGGGAAGTTGTATCAGTGAGGATAGGCCAGGTTATGCTGTGGTAACAATAGCGCTTAAATCAAGTAGCATAAACAACAAAGGTGCCTTATCCTTCCCACACTCTCATCATACTTGCTTGGAAAACCTGGCCTATGGAGTCCTCACTTGTTAAATAGTAACTACCAGAGAAAGACAAACAATCACACTCAGATTTGTTCACCAGCCAATACATGTATGACCCAGAAACACAAAGTTTCTTCACCACACAACTCATATGTCACAGTCACAAAACTCCACACAACCACAAGGGGATATCCAATCAATTCTGAACAATGTCTGGGAAGGGGATGGTGTTGAAAGAGAAAATGTTTTTTCAAAAAATGCAACTATCACAGATATGGAGTAAAATGTGTCCTTAAAAATGTTCCTTGCACTGAGTGACACAGAAGTGAGAAATCACTGGAGACAATGAGGACATCAGTGTCTGGAGAACTGTATGCAAAAGGACAGAGTTAAAATGACATTCTACACCACAGGCCAGGCTGAGGTGAAAATAACCTTGTCTACTTTAACAGGAAGGAAGGATAGATCTGGTGGCAGGAAACCAAGGCCAAGATTTGCTTATGGGTCACATTTCTCTGTAAGGTATAAGAAAAGTTCCTTGAGAATGAAGCTAGAATAAATGGCAAATCTGAGCATTAATATGGAATTTTGAAAAAATGACTGTGGAGGACAAATAAAGAGGAGATTTGGAATTGCAATTTAAAAGCACGGTATCATATAAACTGATCTATGAAATACTGAACAGTCTTTACAATATTCAGTCTTGCCTATAAAGGCACAGCACTCTCTCTTTACTTGTTTAGTTTCTCTCAATAACTTGCAAAATTTTCTTCATATTTGTTTCTGTGATGTTCAAATTTATTGCAAATATGTTTATCAGCTTTTTTTCTGTTGTCAAAAAGATGATTTTATCATTACATTTTCTTCCTGAGAATTTTGGTATATCAGAAAACTGTTCATTTTGTATGCATATATCAAATCAAATTACATTAATTATAATATTTTTAAACAATTATTTTAAGCTATGTGGGGAAAAAGTGATCATCTGAAAATTGTAACTGTGCATCCTTTCTATGGATATATCTTTTATTTTTATGCCATATTCTATTGTATTGCCTGAAATTCTAGGCTAGTAGTAAATGATTATTTTGAGAGAATATGTATACTTATTACTGAAAATTATTAGAATGCCTCCATTAGTTCACTTAATTTGTAAGTATCAAGTTGAGGAAGTATCATTCTATCCTTAGTAGTAATAATTTTTTTTTTTATTGACAAGAGAAAAAATCCTCAAATTCTTTCAGAAGCTTTTGAGATATCCATAAGTTTTTAATCCTTTGATTTATTGATGTTACATCACATTTCCTTCCTATTCATTTTCAACATGACAACAATGTTGCTTGGTATATGAATACTTGAAAATTATTTTTTCAATCTAGTTTACTAGTGGGAAGTTTAGACTATTAATATTTTTAAATTAGAAGACATATAAGATTTATGTTATCTAAATCTGTTTTCTTGATTATTTTTCACCATTTATGACTGTCATTGATAATATAGACTAGATTTTATGGCTTTCACCTCATTTCTGAAGCCTTATATATGTGTCAAATACTTTGATTCTAAATTCTTTTATTACTTAAATATTTATCACCCACAGAAACACATGCACACATATATAAATATGTATACAATTTGTTGGAATTAATCAAATATTTCCTAAATATATCTTCCCCTTTGAGATACTGCAGATGATTCTTGACTCCTCTCAATACCTCAAATTCCCTATATTTTACTATTTATTAACAAATTCCCTATAATTTATTCTTTATTAACTCTCATATAACTCTTTACTTAGATCTTTCTCTCTGTACAGGTCCCCTTATTCTAAAGATGAACTTTTCAGATTTAACCTTGAATTTCATACACAAGATTTCCTTAATGGCTGAAATTTCGTACTCAATGTCCTTCAAGTGTATTTACAGAAGCAGTTTTTGCCAGTATGTTATTGTTGCAAGAAAGAATTCAAGAACGGATGCAGATAAGCCTTTGAACATTAAAAGTTTATTTGGAGATTCAGAGTTTAAAGAAAGGAGAGATTATGCACCCAAGAGTTGGGATACAAACAGACCAGAGGGGGTGGCCCTGAGGGAACAAAAGGGAGCCCTTTTTATGTAAAGGAAAATGAATATTCATCAAGTGGGGTTAGGTTTCAAAGGGAACAGGTGGAATTTGGAATTCTAGCTTGTTCCACCCTTACATGGGGCAGACGAGAGGCTCTTTTACTATATTTGGTCCCCGTGGAACTGTCTTGGCATGGAGAGGTGTGATTTTTATCATGCTAATGACAAAGAGGTATGATTTCACTATGTTAATGGATTTTGGGGTGAGGTTTAGGCCAATTTCTCGTCCATGTTGGAACTAGCCAGTTTTGTCCAGTCTGTTATCTAGTCTCACTCCCCATTGGATGGGAACAGATTGCACAGAATGTGTAGAATGTAAGCAAGCATCTGACTGAATCCCCCCTTTCCTCTCCCTGCTTATCTACCTACTATAACAATTTCGATTGTCAGAATATAAGATACAAGATAAATGTCTGATATCCTAATTTATAAAACTACTTACATAATAAATTATGTTCATCATTAATATGGTATTTTGTGTTGCTTGGTTTACCACAAGGGGGTAGCATTTTTGTACAATTGAGTTAAAAATGAAATTTATAAGCTGACAAATAGAGCAGGAAGTATTATGTGAAAACCAAAAAGGGGTTCCTTTGTCAAGTGTTTTGGAAAACACTGAATGAAACAAAATTAAGTAGGATTCTTTATCCCAGAATTTCTTAAACCCTTTATAAATCAAGAGGAAAAGCACATCTATAGTGTTTCCCAAATCTACTTAGGTATTGCTTTTCTTTTTCAACAGAACATCTCTAAGGACAAATATTCTGTGGAATCCAGTTAAAAATAATTAAAACAGAAATATTTGATGTCATTTAACTATTTTTGTTACTATCAGTTTTTTTAACCAAGAATTCACATTATTGAAATCTTCACTTTTATTGGCTTTTAATTGTAATTATCTTAATCATTTTAAAAGTTTTATTTTTATTTTATTTGAAAATTATTTTCTGCAAGATTGCACATATGAGAATTTCTTTCTGTAACTGTAACTTACCATTACAACCATCTGGCACTAAAATCCTGTATTCTTGTGTCATAGGTTTGTTGGGAGAAAATACTGTTCCCTCTTTCAATTTAGGTCTACTGATTACGGGCAGTGAGTTAACTGACAATAGCTGAGTCATCAGGAGAAAAGACAAAGTTAATTTACATGTGCTTGTGGGAGTTCTCAGTAATAAATAACTCACATGTTGAATAGACAGAGTTAAATTTATGTATCAATTTAACAAAGATCAGGGTGTTGTGTGGGGGGGTTAGTGGTAGGACTTCACTGGGATAGTTTGGAAGCAACTAGTGGGCTCTTTGGTGATAATGGACAAGCTGGCTTCATACTTCCTGATTCTAAGCTTCAGTCTTTTCTTAAATCAGGAAACTCCCGGAGGGGTGGCATGGTGTGGGGGTTGGGGAGTTAGTGGCAGTTGTATTTTCAGGAGGCTGTGCTCATGTTTAGAGAATGTTTCTTTCTGTGGCCCCTGAATCTTCAGATATTTTTAGTTTAAAGTAATTGTCAGACTACTTAGATGGTCGATTAACCCCCTTCAGTTTTCAGATTCTCATTCCCTGGTGATTTTTTCACTTCTGTAACTGAGTCACCTGTTATCAAAGGAGCAAATAAGCAAGCAAAAAACACATTCCAAAAGAAAAATAAATGCAGAACTGAGTAAGCCTCCAAGTTCACTGCTGGCCTTGGTAGCTTCTCCTCCAAGAATGGTCCCCAGGTGGACATCGGCTGCCCATGGGTGCACCAAAGGCTTTCATACACAGCACAGTGATGGACTGAAGACGGAATTTCTGCCCTCACTGCCAGGTTCTGTGATATAAGGGAAATGATATCTGTCCTGGGAAACCCAGGCAGCTTGGTCCTGTCATGCCTTCCCCAAATTATGGTGCTGGTCCCTAGTGCCTCTGCATCTGCCACTCTTCAGTCCCTAACTGTGCTCATCTTTCCTTGAATACTCCAAAATGTAGTTTTCCAACAGAACTAGAAAGTAGTGGTGAGAGATCCAGCTTGCCTCAGCATGTACTTGGCATGGATGGGGCTGAGGGAGGCCAGCTGGCAAAATGTTGATTGTTGTAGATTTTATCACTAACTAGTAGTACTAGTAACTATGCCAATGGCATTGAGCTTTGTCTTTTCTTTAATACACAACCTCTGTTATCCTTAAGTGGTAATTATTTTATTTGTAACCTATTGTTTGCCTGAATGTGTGCTCCTTAGACAACATGATTAGAAAAAATTTTCCAGAATCATGATATACAGTGGATCTGTAATTGTTTTCAACAGCAGTGCATGTGCATACCTGTGTGTGGGGGGGCATTCTGATTTTTTTTAAATATATAGTCTAATATAAAATGTATTTTTGTCTTTTTTTTCCTTTAATGGTGTATAATGGTGAATTGTATCTCAAACTGTTATCTCAAAGCCTCAAAGCATTCATATGCTTAATGTTTTGTGACACTGTATACATAGTTGGAGTATTTTAACTGCTATTATACAATTGATAAAAGATGAAGCAGCTGCCAGGATGTTTTCAGCTCTGTCTTGCCAGGTAATCTTATGGAGGTTTTCAGGGAGCTAATTGCATGCTTATCAATTTTGCTGATGGCCCAAAGCTGGGTGGAAGGCCTAACTGGACCCAAAAAGGAGAATGGGAAACAGCATGACAAATGCCTGTCCTGATTCTTCAAGTCTATGAAAGTCACTATCTTAAAATCTGACTCAGGAAACCATAATGTCAAGGCCTGTTAAGGAAAAAATTTTCATATTTTGAGCCTTTTCAAAACTGATTTTGGGATATTTTAGCTTGGCATATAAAGAGGTGGTTATTCCAACTCAACTCATTGATATCACTGTTACGTTCTTAAAATAATGCAAAAGTTTTAAATTGAATAGCTCTAATTAATATCTATAAGATTTTCCTAGAGGCAAAATCAGAAAAATCAAACCCAAAGTTAATCATGTTGAAAATCCATAAATAAAAAAAGGTATAAGAAATTTGATTCCTCCGAAGCAGGCAATGTAAATATTTTGTTCTATCTAAAAATTACTTCCAGCAGTTCAATTTTTCTAATATTCAGCTTCTATGCTAGTTACAATAAAATATAAAATTCCTTAGGAAAATATATGTTGATGACTATTTTATCTAATATTATTTTAACATAATATGGGTGTACTCAATATGCATATATTTGTATGCATGTGTATAGTTTGTGTAACTATGTATAGTCTTAGTTATGGAGGACCTTATACTAATGTTCATTAATGAGAAATACTACACCTAAACTCTTTTTGGACTTGGGGAATATAAGACATTTTAATTTGTTTTGTTTAGGCATAATTTACATGTTGCAAAATTTACCTTTTTAATTAATAACTAAATATTATTAAAAATTAATAATATTTAAATAACTAAGACTATACATAGTTATACAAACTATACACATGGTTTGCTGACATTTTTATGAAAAAGATGAGAATGTTTGTACCACCCAAAGTCTTCTCTCCTACCTTTTTGAGCCAAAGCCTCTCACCCAACCCTGGCCCTTGCCTAGTATTGGGCTGGATTCTGTAAATATGGGTTGGAGTTTCCTTTCCTAGAATTTATTTAAAATGGAATCATATAATATGTTTACAGTATGCTTTTCTTTGCTAAACAAAATACTGTTACTGTAGAGTGATCCATTTTGTTGTGTCTACATAGTTCTTTCCTTACTACTGATGAGCATCCTTCCAGTTCTTCCATTATATGGATATACCACAGTTTATTTTCCCTTTACCTACTGATGAACATTTGGCTTTTATTTTCCAGGTTTTGGCTATTATGAATAGATTTCTTTTTAAATAGAAGTATTCATGTGAACACACATTTTCATTTCTTTTGAGTAAACAAATACAAGAATTGTTGGGCAGAATGAGAAACTGTAGGATTAATTTTATAAGACATTGCTAAACTATTTTGCAAAGTTGTTGTTCAGTATCATGTTGCCACCAGTAATGTATGAAAGTTCCAACTGTTCCATATTTTCCATAATACTTGGTGTTAAAATAATGCAAAAGATTAAATCGAAGATTAAATTCTAGAGGATGGGCATTTCTCTGATGACTAATGATATTAGATAAAAAGTACAGGAGACTTGTCCCCAGAAAACCATGTGAAAGAATAAAGATTTTATCAAACAAAATCTTACAGAATTAATTGCCAATGGACATATTCTGCAAGAAGAGTTAAAAAAACTTTTTCAGGGACAAGAAATATAAAACAGGGATGTAAGAGTTTCAAGAAGATGGGCATGCTTGATGACCCACATACCACACAAGGGGTGGTTGGGCTTTGGAACCAAGTGGTCCTTAGGTAACGTGTGTGTGATTATGCACCATGCATCACAGAGAACATGACTGTATAAATTTCTAAAAGATCAACCAGAATATTGGGGTTTTAATAGAAATCTAAGACTAAAAACAGAGAGAAATGTATGCATAAACAGTACACTGTGCTCTACTTGGAAGATTCTGACACTATTTTACAGTGTTGAACAAATAAATAAATGCCATATAGTTTTTAACTGTCAAAGAAAGAAGCTGCAAAAGTACAAGTGGGAAAGGGATGCAAGAAGGAACTCTGTGGAACTGGACTGGAGTCAGATACATCAGCATGAACTCATGTTTATTTTAATATGTAAAATTACAGAAAGATACAAAAAATAATGCTAGACATATTTCAGTAATTATACATAACTGTCTAATTCTGTAGCTGAGTAGGCCTTGAGGAAGTGACACCCCAGTTAAAATGAAAATAAAAAGGGGTCTTTGTAGAAATGCTGTTTCTAAGGCTAGGGAAGGGAAAACACAAGATGTGCCTGGAGCATCTTGTAGTCTAAGTACAGAGATGCTAAAAACAATGGGGTGATGGGGCCATGACAAAAGGAAAGAGCTATGGCATTAATATGAAAGAGCTCTTCCATTGCCAAAGTTGTAAGAATTTGAGCAATAAAATAAGGATAATATCAGATCATAACCCAAAGAATAAAATAAACATTCATTTATCCATGAAAATCCATTTATACAAATAAATGATTGAATAAATGAGAGAGAAAGGACAAGTGTTCTTTAAAGGGGGATTGTACAGATTAACTTTCAAAGGAATGAGGGAAGTAGAAAATCATTTTTGGAAGACCACCATCCTAATAACAAAAATACCTGCAACCCATATCCACTAATAAATGCTAAAATTTGTGGTCAAAACTTTAAGGAGTAAAGGATAACTGGGTTGCACCAAGTACTCACACAAATATCTATCATATATAGGTCCACAAATTCTCTGACAGTCCTGTTTTCAGAACATGGGCTTTAATCAACTTGCCTTGGGTGTGGCTGGAGATAGTAACTCACTTCTAAGGAATAGTCTTTGGAAAGGGGCAAAATACATGAACTTTGCAATGGAAAAACCAGGAAGACACCACGTCAACCAAATAATTGCATTTAACAGAACCTAAATAAGTTATGTTGGTTTCATGCACCAGAAAGGATGTAAGAGAAAGACAATTCACCTCTGTGGTTGCACCCCTACATTACAACCCCATTCTCATCATGTAGAAACATCAGGCAAACTCAAATTGGTAGATAGTCTTCCAATCATTTTACCAACATTCTTCCAATGTATTTTCATGGAAAACATGAAAAATTTTCTGAAGAAATGAATAGCATCTTGCTGAGGCTGCCAGACTATCATAACATGCTCCCATCAACAGCAAGGTCTGATAGCCAACTCTACTTCCTGATGTCTTGAGATGAGAACAGGAAGCCTCCACAGCCGATGCATTCACAAGGAGCACAAGACAAATCTAGTTAATGAATTACTGGCTGCTCAGTATAAATGTGTGAAAATAAGGACAGTGGGCAATGTTTTTTTTGACATAGGTATTACTTTTGTAATAATTGAAACTAAAATTATGTAGCTAAATTTTGCATTCTTCACTAGTGTTTTAAATTTGTATTGAGAGTTATAGAATATGAAAGAACTTGGTATTGATTTTCTTTAAACCCTAGCACAGTGTTCCACTTTTAGATTAATCCTATGGGACTTTATAAGTAAGCAATAAAATTGAACCTGAGGGAAAAATTGTGAACATAATATGTGAAATAGGCTCAAGAAATTAGTCCTGTAATTGTGAAACTTCCAGATAATGGAATAAAATATTGATGTATAAACCAACAATTCTGCACACAAAATAATTCTATAAAAGTAACTCTATTATTGGCCTGTCTATAAAATCTTGGTTGAGGCCTAAGAAACTTTTAATAGAATAAACAATGGCTTTGAGAATCATATTTATGAAAGGAATTTTATAACCCAAATTTAAAAGCTCCATGGTCAGTCATAAATAAAAATTAAAGTTAGTAATATATGTTAAAAAATAGAGCAGTTCTGAAATAACAGTAGTAATAAAATCATTCAAATTAACAATTAATGTAATATCTTGCTTTTCAAAATTATTCCAAAAAGTAAACTTTTGAAAAGATGGAGTAGAAATATAGAAATTCTTCCCCTATTCCTCCTGCTAAGTACAGCTAAAGCCCTGGACATTCCACATGAAACAAACAAAATACTCTGAGCAGTGAAGAAAATAAGGATTTGGAGAATGACATGGCAGACAGTTCCGTGGATTTTCTGTTCTTCATTTTTCTCAGACTGAGTTCAGAGAAGCCAGCAATGTGAAAATAACAAAAAAGACCCAGGGAAGCTTACTCTGTTTAGCCAAAGGACAGAAATGTGGCAGCCTAGAAAGGCAGACAAGTTTTAGACAATAACCACTTCTCTCCAGCTATGTACCACAGGAAAACTGCAGCCCCCTCCACTCATAGCAGCAAGCCACCCATGTTTCCTCTGT
Source organism: Manis pentadactyla (assembly GCF_030020395.1). Classification (NCBI taxonomy): domain Eukaryota; kingdom Metazoa; phylum Chordata; class Mammalia; order Pholidota; family Manidae; genus Manis; species Manis pentadactyla. The sequence continues at coordinate 86,827,226 of NC_080021.1, read as the reverse complement.
GGTGGTTTGAGAGACAGGTGAGTGAGAGGCAAGGAGTTTCATAGCTGGTGTGTGGGCATGGTAACAGATCATCTTCCCTCGGAGTAGACACCACGGGAGTTTGGACTTCTGCCCAGCTCCGTGGTAAAGAGGCTCTTCTCCCTCCTCTTGCTGGAGTAGTCTCAGAAGTTCTCTTGTACCCCACAGTTTGCCCAGCAAAGAGAAGCGTCCTCTACCTTTTTATCCCAGGGGTCAACAGAGGCCAAATGAAAACCTGGACTTCCACACACAACCTCGTAGTGATGAGGTGCCACTCTCCCACCCTGCTGCCCTTCTCTGCAGTGGTATCAGAGGGCCTGCTAAAACACAGATTTCAAATAACACCAAAGACTCACAAAATAATAATAATAATATCTATATTTCAATAGAAAATTATCTTCATACTAAGAACTAGGAAACTCTCAAAAAGATTGAATAAAAAATGTGATAGATGCCAACACCAATATGACAAAAATGTTAGAAATACCTAACAAGGATTTTAGAACAGACACCATAAAAATTCTTCAGTAAGTAAACATGGGGCAACAACAGCAAAAATATTTTCTACAAAGAAGTAGAACATCTCACCTATCACACAGAAGACAGAAAGAAAAGCAGAATTGAAATTTTAAACTGGAAAAATAGAACAAGAAGAATAAAAACCTCAGTAGATGTTCTCAACAATAGAATAAATAGGATGGAGAGAACCATCAGTGAACTTAAAGGAAAAATAATATAAACTACACTATCAGAACACACAGAGGAAAGAGCCTAAAAAAATAAAGATGAATATAATCTCAGGGAACTGTGAGATTAAAATAAAATGTCTAACATGTGTGTCTTCAAAATTCCAGGAGAAGAGAAAGTGAGTGGGATTGAAAAATCTATTTGAAGAAATAATGGATAGAAATTTTGCAAATTTGTCAAAAGGCCTGAAGTTATAGATTAAGATGAGCAAACCAAAAGCATGACAAACACAAAGAAATCCATGCCAAGACACATCATAGTCAAACATCAAAAAAATAAGGGAAAAGACGACTCCTTGGAAGCAAGCAGAGAAGATGATGCCTTGGCAAAAAGTGAAAAACAGTGTGAGCGACAATCGATTCTCCATGAAGCCATGAAAGAAAGAAGGAAATGGCATTGATTTTTCTTCAATTGCTGAGAGAAAAGGACCATCAATGTAAAAGTCTATATCTGGTGAAAACAGACTTCTTGAATAAGGAGGGAATCAATACATTCTCACATAAAGGAAAACTAAGAAAACTGACAGACTTGCACTAAAAAGATGACTTACACTAAAAAGGAATTTTCCTGAACAGAAAGGAAACAGTGAAAAAACAAACAAACTTAGAATGCACAATGTAAAGAGAAAAATGCAGTCAAATATGATAAGTTTCTCCTCTTTTGAGTGTGAAATTATATTTGACAGTTGAATCAAATGCTTATAATACTCTCTGTGGTTTTCAATATGTGCAGATAAATATGTAAGACAATTATAAATGGTAGAAGGAGAAAAAATGTTAAGGGTTTTATACTTCATTCAAACTGGTAAAATGTTGAACAGATGATGATGAGTTGGGTATATATAATATAATGCTTAGAGCAACCTCTAAATCATCTTCAAGAAATAACACTCAAATAGCTATGTATAAATCGCACTGGAATTCTAAAAGTATGTTCAAGTCAACCAGAGGAAAGCAGGAAAAAGACAAATGAAAAAAAAAAAGAAAACAGAAAAACTAACAGAAAACAAAAAATAAAATACATGGAACTTAAACAACACACATAGTAAAATGTAAAAGAAGAAATTAAAAGTAAATTTATAAAATTTATTGAGACAAATGCAAATAAAAGTACAACATACCCAAACTTGGGTAATGCAATGAAAGTAGTACTAATAGGGACATTTTTTTACTATAAATGGTTAAATTAAAAAGGAGCAAAGTCTCAAATCAACCGCCTAACTTTACAAATAATGGAACCATATAATTAAGAGAAAACTAAACCAAAGCCAGCAGAATGAAGGAAATAATAAAGATTATAGCAGAGGTAAATAAAGAGTAGAAAAACAATAGAGAGTGCCAACGAAGCATAAGTTCTTTGAAAACAGCAAATAGACAAACAAACCTTTACCTAGATTTCTTCAAACTCTTTCAAAAAATTTAAGAGTGAATACTTTCTAACTCATTTCATGAAGTCTGCAGTACCTACACCCAAAACCTGACAAAGAAACTATAAGAAAACTGTAGACTAATAACCCTTATGAATATTGATGCAAAAATCCTCAATAAAATAATAAGAAACTATCAACAGCAGATTGAAAGGATTATACACCATGAGCAAATGGAATTTATTCCTGGATTGCAAGGATGGTTCAGCATATGAATTTCAATCAATGCAATATACCACCTACCAATGAAGGAGAAGAGTCCCATGACATCCATCTAATAAATGTAGAAAAAGCATTTGAAAAAATTCAAAATGTTTTCACAACAAAAAACATACAACACACTAGGAACAGAAAGAAACTGCCTCACATAATAAAGGCCATATATGAAAAACTCACAATTATTATCACACTCAATGGTGAAAGACTGAAAGTATTTCCTCTTGGATGAGGAACAAGCAAGGATGCCCACTCTCACCATTTCTACAGAGCATAATACTGGAATTTCTAGTCAGAGCAATTAGGGAAGATGAAGAAATAAAAGACACCCAAATTGGGAAGAAATACAATTATTTCTGTTTAGAGATAACATGATCTTTTATACAGAAATCCTTAAAGATTTCACACATACAAAAAAAATTTTAGAAATGATAAGTGAACTCAACAGAGTTTCAGGATACAAAATCAGGCTGAAAACATGTCAAATTTCTATATACTAACAATGAACAATCTGAAAAGGAGGTTAAGAAAACAATTCCAATTATAATAGCTTTGAAAATGTACTTAGAAATAAACTTAACCAAGGAGAGAAGAGATTTTTATACTGAAAATACAAAATATTATTGAAAAAAATTAGACACCAATAAATGGAAAGATACAGTGTTCCTAAACTGGAAGACTTAATATAGTTAATATAGCAATACTGTAAGCAGTCTACAAATTCAGTGAAATTTCTATGAAATCCCACTGACGTTTAGTCAAAAATAGAAAGAGCCATCCTAAAATTCATATGGTATCTCAAGGAACTGTGAGAAGTCAAAACTATCTTAAAAATAATGAATTTGGTTATCTTACACTTCATGACTTCAAAATTTACTATAAAACTGTCATAATCAAACCAAGGTGGTGCAGGCATAAAGTGAGACATGGAGACAGACCAAAGAAATAGAATAGAGAGCCTACATATAAATCATTACCTATGTGGTTAAATAATTTTCAGAAAGGGTGCTAAGATCATTCAGTGAGGAAAGGATTGTCTTTTCATGAAACAGTGCTGGGAAAACTAGATTTCTGCATGAAAAAGAATGTTGGATCCTTACCTTACACTATATATAAAAATTTACTCAAAATAGACCAAGACATAAAAATGTCCAAAAAATTATAAAACTCATAGAGTATAATTCACAGAGAAATACTGCAGGTTGCAAAAGACCGGACAGAAAGGAGGATGGGCAGTTTTGTTTTTTTTTTATGTTTACTAGGCTCTCCCCTACCCCAAGTCCCCCCCACAAACCCCATTACAGTCACTGTCCATCAGCATAGTAAGATGTTGTAGAATCACTACTTGTCTTCTCTGTGTTGCACAGCCCTCCCTATCCCCCACCCCCCACATTATACATGCTAATCATAATACCCGCTTTCTTCTTCCCTGCCCTTATCCCTCCCTACCCTCCCATTCTCCCCAGTCTCTTTCCCTTTGGTAACTGTTAGTCCATTCTGGGTTCTGTGAGTCTGCCGCTGTTTTGTTCCTTCAGTTTTTCTTTTGTTCTTATACTCCACATATGAGTGAAATCATTTGGTATTTGTCTTTCTCCGCTTGGTTATTTCACTGAGCATAATACCCTCTAACTCCATCCATGTTGTTGCAAATGGTAGGATTTGTTTTCTTCTTATGCCTGAGTAATATTCCATTGTGTTTATTTACCACATCTTCTTTATCCACTCATGGACACTTAGGTTGCTTCCATTTCTTGGCTATTGTAAATAGTGCTGCGATAAACATAGGGGTGCATCTGTCTTTTTCAAACTGAAGTGCTGCATCCTTAGGGTAAATTCCTAGAAATGGAATTCCTGGGTCAAATGGTAAGTCTATTTTGAGCATTTTGAGGAACCTCCATATTGCTTTCCACAATGGTTGAACTAATTTACATTCCCACCAGCAGTGTAGGAGGGTTCCCCTTTCTCCGCAACCTCATCAACATTTGTGTTGTTTGTCTTTTGGATGGTGGCCATCCTTACTGGTGTGAGGTGATATTCCATTGTGGTTTTAATTTGCATTTCTCTGATAACTAGTGATGTGGAGCATCTTTTCATGTGTCTGTTGACCATCTGAATTTCTTCTTTGGAGAACTGTCTGTTCAACTCCTCTGCCCATTTTTTAATTGGATTATTTGCTTTTTGTTTGTTGAGGAGCATGAGCTCTTCATATATTTTGGATGTCAAGCCTTTATCGGATCTGTCATTTACGAAAGTATTCTCCCATACTGTAGGGTACCTTTTTGTTCTGTTGATGGTGTCCTTTGCTGTATAAAAGCTTTTCAGCTTGATATAGTCCCACTTGTTCATTTTTGCTTTTGTTTTCCTTGCCCAGGAAGATATATTCATGAAGAAGTCACTAATGTTCACATCCAAGAGATTTTTGCCTATGTTTTTTTCTAAGAGTTTTATGGTTTCATGACTTACATTCAGGTCTTTGATCCATTTTGAATTTACTTTTGTGTATGGGGTTAGACAGTGATCCAGTTTCATTCTCTTACATGTAGCTGTCCAGTTTTACCAGCACCATCTGTTGAAGAGACTGTCACTCATTTCCCCATTGTATGTTCATGGCTCCTTTATCAAATATTAATTGACCATATATGTTTGGGTTAATGTCTGAAGTCTCTAATCTGTTCCACTGGTCTGTGGCTCTGTTCTTGTGCCAGTACCAAATTGTCTTGATTACTGTGGCTTTGTAGTAGAGCTTGAAGTTGGGAAGTGAGATCCCCGCCACTTTATTCTTCTTTCTCAGGATTGCCTTGGCTATTCGGGGTCTTTGGCATTTCCATATGAATTTTTAAACTATTTGTTCCAGTTCGTTGAAGAATGTTGCTGGTAATTTGATAGGGATTGCATAAAATATGTATATTGCTTTGGGCAGGATGGCCATTTTGACGATATTAATTCTTCCTAGCCAAGAGCATGGGATGAGTTTCCATTTGTTAGTGTCCTCTTTAACTTCTCTTAAGAGTGTCTTATACTTTTCAGGGTATAGGTCTTTCACTTCCTTGGTTAGGTTTATTCCTAGGTATTTTATTCTTTTTGATGCAATTGTGAATGGAATTGTTTTCCTGATTTCTCTTTTTATTGGCTCGTTGTTAGTGTATAGGAAAGCCACAGATTTCTGTGTGTTGATTCTGTATCCTGAAACTTTGCTGTATTCTGATATCAGTTCTAGTAGTTTTGAAGTGGAGTCTTTAGGGTTTTTTATGTACAATATGTTATCTGCAAATAGTGACAGTTTGACTTCTTCTTTACCAATCTGGATTCCTTGTATTTCTTTGTTTTGTCTAATTGCCGTGGCTAGGACCTCCAGCACTATGTTAAATAACAGTGGGAAGAGTGGGCATCCGTGTCTTGTTCCTGATCTCAGAGGAAAAGCTTTCAGCTTCTCGCTGTTAAGTATGATGTTGGCTATAGGTTTATCGTATATGGCCTTTATTATGTTGAAGTACTTGCCCTTTATACCCATTTTGCTGAGAGTTTTTATCATGAATGGATGTTGAATTTTGTCAAATGCTTTTTCAGTGTCTATGGAGATGATCATGTGGTTTTTGTCTTTCTTTTTGTTGATGTGGTGGATGATGTTGATGGATTTTCGAATGTTGTACCATCCTTGCATCTCTGGGATGAATCCCACTTGGTCGTGGTGTATGATCCTTTTGATACGTTTTTAAATTCGGTTTGCTAATATTTTATTGAGTATTTTTGCATCTACGTTCATCAGGGATATTGGTCTGTAATTTTCTTTTTTGGTGGGGTCTTTGCCTGGTTTTGGTATTAGGGTGATATTGGCTTCATAGAATGAGTTTGAGAGTATTCCCTCCTCTTCTTTCTTTTGGAAAACTTTAAGGAGAATAGGTATCATGTCTTCTCTGTATGTCTGATAAAATTCCGAGGTAAATCTATCTGACCCAGGGGTTTTGTTCTTGGTTAGTTTTTTGATTACCACTTCAATTTCTTTGCTGGTAATTGGTTTGTTTAGGTTTTGTGTTTCTTCCTTGGTCAGTCTTAGAAGGTTGTATTTTTCTAGGACGTTCTCCTTTTCTTCTAGGTTTTCCAGCTTCTTAGCATATAGGTTTTCATAGTAGTCTCTGATAATTCTTTGTATTTCTGTTGGGTCCGTTGTGATGTTTCCTTTCTCATTTCTGATTCTGTTGATTTGTGTTGATTCTCTTTTACTCTTAATAAATCTGGCTAGAGACTATCTATTTTATGTATTTTCTCAAAGAACCAGCTCTTGGTTTCATTTATTTTTTCTATTGTTTTATTCTTCTCAATTTCATTTATTTCTTCTCTGATCTTTGTTATGTCCCTCCTTCTGCTGACTTTAGGCCTCATTTGTTCTTCTTTTCCCAATTTTGATAACTGTGATGTTAGACTATTCATTTGGGTTTGTCCTTCCTTCTTTAAATATGCCTGGGTTGCTATATACTTTCCTCTTAAGACTGCTTTCACTGCATCCCACAGAAGTTGGGGCTTTGTGTTGTTGTTGTCATTTATTTCCATATATTGCTGGATCTCCATTTTAATTTGGTTGTTGATCCATTGACTATTTAGAAGTGTGCTGTTAAGCCTCCATGTGTTTGTGAGCCTTTTTGCTTTCTTGGTACAATTTATTTCTAGTTTTATACCTTTGTGGTCTGAAAAGTTGGCTGGTAGGATTTCAGTCTTTTTAAATTTACTGAGGCTCTTTTTGTGGACTAGTATGTAGTCTATTCTGGAGAATGTTCCATGTGCACTTGAGAAGAATGTGTATCCTGTTGCTTTTGGGTGTAGAGTTCTATAGATGTCTATTAGGTCCATCTGTTCTACTGTGTTGTTCAGTGCCTCTGTGTTCTTACTTATTTTCTGTCTGGTGGATCTGTCCTTTGGAGTGAATGGTGTGTTGAAGTCTTCTAAAATGAATGCATTGCAGTCTATTTCCTTCTTTAGTTCTGTTAGTATTTGTTTCACATATGCTGGTGCTCCTGTGTTGGATGCATATATATTTATAATGGTTATATCTTCTTGTTGGACTGAGCCCTTTATCATTATGTAATGTACTTTATCTCTTGTTACTTTCTTTCTTTTGAAGTCTATTTTGTGTGATACTAGCACTGCAACACCTGCTTTTTTCTTCCTATTGTTTGCATAAAATATCTTTTTCCATCCCTTGACTTTTAGTCTGTGCATGTCTTTGGGTTTGAGGTGAGTCTCTTGTAAGCAGCATATAGATGGCTCTTGTTTTTTTATCCATTCAGTGACTCTATTTCTTCTGATTGGTGCATTCAGTCCATTTACATTTAGGGTGATTATTGAAAGGTATGTACTTATTGCCATTTCTGGCTTTAGATTTGTGCTTACCAAAGGTTCCAGGTTACTTTCCTTACTATCTAAGAGTCTAACTTAACCTACTTAGTATGCTGTTACCAACACAATCTAAAGGTTCTTTTCTATTTCTCCTCCTTTTTTTTCCTCCTTCATTCTTTATATATTGGGTATCAGATTCTATACTTTTTCTCTATCCCTTGACTGGCTGTGAGGATAGTCAATTTAATTTTGCATTTGCCTCGCAATCAGCTGCTCTACCCTCTCTACCATGATTTTACTACCTCTGGTAACAGCTATCCAACCCTAGGAACACTTCCATCTATAGCAGTCCCTCCGAAATAGACTGCAGAGATGGTTTGTGGGAGGTAAACTCTCTCAGCTTTTGCTTATCTGGAAATTGTTTAATCCCCCCTTCAAATTTGAATGATAATCTTGCTGGATAAAGTAATCTTGGTTCCAGGCCCTTCTGCTTCATGGCATTAAATACATCATGCCACTCCCTTCTGGCCTGTAAGGTTTCTGCTGAGAAGTCTGTTGTTAGTCTGATGGGCTTTCCTTTGTATGTGATCTTATTTCTGCCTCTGGCTGCTTTTAACAGTCTGTCCTTATCCTTGATCTTTCCCATTTTAATTACTATGTCTCTTGCTGTTGTCTTCCTTGGGTCCCTTGTGTTGGGAGATCTGTGCACCTCCATTGCCTGAGAGACTATGTCCTTCCCCAGATTGGGGAAGTTTTCAGCAACTACCTCCTCAAAGACACTTCCTATCCCTTTTTCTCTCTCTTCTTCTTCTGGTATCCCTATAATGCGAATATTGTTCTGCTTTGATTGGTCACACAGTTCTCTCAATATTCTTTCATTCTTAGAGATCCTTTTTTCTCTCTGTGCCTCAGCTTCTTTGTATTCCTCTTCTCTAGTTTCTATTTCATTTATCGTCTCCTTCACCATATCCAACCTGCTTTTAATACCCTCCATCATGTTCTTTAATGATTGGATCTCTGACCTGAATTAATTCCTGAGTTCTTGGATGTCTTTCTGTACCTCCATTAGGATGTTGATTATTTTTATTTTGAACTCCCTTTCAGGAAGGGTCACGATGTCCATATCATTTAAATCTTTCTCTGGAGTTGTATTAACAATTTTACTCTGGACAAGATTCCTTTGGCGTTTCATGTTTGTATATGGCGCCCTCTAGTGTCCAGAAGCTCTATTCTGGAGCTGCTGAGCCCCTGAAGCAATGTCGGGGGTTGCAGGGGAGCAGTACTGAGGGTAGGAAAGAGCTGTTCCCCTCCTCCTGGCTCCTGTGCCTGTCTCCACTGCCTGAGCCAGTGGGCCAGGCACATAGGTATAAGTTTTTGTCTAAAAGCAGCCAGATATAGATCCCTGCTTTCCACAAGCAGCCAGAATCCCAGTCTCCCCTGGAACTCTGCCTGTATTAACTTTCCAACCCAGTAGTCATGCGAGTCTCATGAAAGCACCATGAAATGTAGGTTTGTGCTCCCAGCGCAGATCTCCAGAGCTAGGTATTCAAGAGTCCCAAGCCTTCCACTCCCTTCCTGCTCCATTTTTCTTCCTCCCGCCAGTGACCTGGGGTGGGGGAGGGGTTTGGGTCCCACAGAGCCTCAGCTCTGGTACATTACCCCGTTCGCTGAGGTCTGCTCTTTTCTCCAGGTGTGTGCAGTCTGACGCCGTCCTCTTTCCTGTTGCTCTCTCAGGATTAGTTGCACCAATTAAATTTTCTAATTGTATCCAGTTTTAAGAGGAAACCTCTGTCTCTCCTCTCATGCCGCCATCTTTAATTGCTTGAGGAATGGGCAGTTTTTTAAAAGCACAAATTTAAGTTTGGGAAAATGAAAATTTTTGATGTTTGCAATTGTTGTACAATATGAATGTACTTAGTGTCACTAAACTGTCACTTAAAATGGTTAAAATGGTAAATGTTGTGGATATGTATTTTTCCACAATCAAGAAAATATGATCTTGCTATACTATCATCTGATAAAGTATGTTCGAGTGAATGATATTACTGGAGCAAAGAGAGGCATTTAATGATAAAAGAATTATCTAAGGGAAACAGAATGATCCTAAATGGTATGTACAAGAATTACAGGCTCAAAATACATGTAATAGAAATTGATAGAGTAGAGAGGAGATATAGACAAATCCACAGTTACAGTTGGATACTTTAAAACTCAATAACTGCTAGACCTACAAAGAAATAAAAAACATAAATTTCAAAGTAATTTTTAAATAAAAAGTTGAACAAAACTAAATTCAACAAATCAAAACACTTTGTATGCAGCTACAGAGGTTATGAGAGGGAAATTTAAGGCACTAAATCAATATCAACTTAGAAAATCCTTAGCTTATAGAACCTCATCAAGAAAACTTGAAAAGAGCCAGTAAAATAAATGAATACACATTTTTCCAAAAGACATCCAAATGACCAGCACATACATGAAAATATGCTCAATGTCACTGATAATCAGGGAAATGAAAATTAAAACTACAATAAGATATCACCTCATACTTTTTAGCATGGCTGTCATCAGGAGGAAAAGAAATAATAAGCACTGGTGAGGATGTAGAGAAAAGGGAAGCCTTGCACACTTTTGGTGGGAATGTAAATTAGTTCATTCATTATGGAAAACACTTTAGAAGTTCCTCAAAAAATTAAAAATAGATGTGACACATGATCCACTTCTGGCTATATACCCAGAGGAAATGAAAACAGGATATGAAAACATATCTGCACTCTCATGTTTACTGTAACATTATTCACAACAGCCAAGACATGGAAATAAACTTAAGTGCCCATCAATGGATAAGTGTATAAAGAAGATGTGAGAGATATATGCATAAGAATATTATTCAGCCACAAGAAAGAACATCCTGCCATTTGCAGCAAAATGATGGAACTTGAACACATTATGCTAAGGGCAGATGGAGAATGATAAAGTCTCTGCATGATAAGACCTGTACATGGAATCTGAAAGAGCCAAACTCATAAAAACAGAGGGTAAAATACAAACAGAGAGTACAGGGATGGGGACAGGGGATAGGGCAATTGTGGTTTAAGGGTATAAACTTGCAAAGAATAGTAAATAAGTCCTAGAGATTTAACGTTAAGTGTAGTTAATATAGGTAAAATATTTTATTATAATAATCACAGTTGCTAAGAGACTAGAAATTAATTTTTCCAATCACCTAAAATAAATGATAGTTATGTAAAGTGATAGATATCCTAATTATTGTTACAATGGAAATTATATTACAGTATATAAATGTGCAAAATTAGCAAGTCAAACACTGAATTTCCCCAATGTTATATGTCAAATACATTTTTGAAATAAAAAATAGAGAATGTAAAAAACAATGTACATTCTAAAATTATACATAGTAGTAAGACTGAATGCTTCCACTCTGTAACTCTGGGGTGGGGTGGGGAATATTTTCCCAGCTTAGGGCAAAATACCTTTGGAACCAAAAGCAGTCAAAGGGAGATATAAAGTGGGAGAAATCCATTTATTGCATCCACTACTGCTCGCCCATGTCTCTCATGATCTGGCTGCAAAAGGGACCTCACTAAACTTCTCCAGTCCAGTTATACCCTTGCTACCCCTACCCTTGTAATCACCTATTGATATGGAGATGCACTAAGGCCAGGCAAGAGATTCTGGGAATATTGCAATTTTACCACAGCCCACCCCTCCAGAAATCTCACCTCACAATCTACTTGCTCCCCATCTTCTTCAATGGCCCCTGTGCGAGAAACCTGGAGCACTATAACCAGACTAATAACATACAATAACAACAGCAATAAAATCATGATAATCTTCAAGCCTGAGCATTCAGCTAGGTTCAAAGTCCTATGCAGATTAAGTCCATAGCTCTCCCATTCCACAGGTGGTCATTAGCTGAATAGATAAGGAGTTCAGAGCAATCATCACATGGCAGCTGCAGCCAGGGGGCACATCCAGGCCCCAGGGACTATAGAAGAAAATAACCTTAAGGGTGATAAGATACATGTTTTAATGACACCAGCATAGGCAAATCTTTTCCATCAGGTAGGATGCATACAAGAGAGTGGTCCCATGATAGGACAGTGGAAAGAATGGGATCTCATCCTGGTCTAGTATACCAGACTTTCACCACTCTCCCTGTGGGAGTTACAGATGGGTCAATATATAGGGCTACAGGAGGTACATGCACTAACCATAAAGATAAAACAAAACTTCCCCGTAAGATGCTCTTACCTCCCAGACATATTGGGTACACTACCGTGATCTTTGGTGGCCACTCTGCTATTACTCCAGGAATATACAGGAGGTCAACTTCCAGGCCTTTTCCCCAAAGTGCCAGAAGGGTCAGCCATCTCTGGTCCATGTGTCGAAATGTCCAGGGCCACATCCACTTAACAGAGTCTCCAGGGTTTAATGCAGTTGGTGCTGGCAGCAGGATGTTGCTCTGCTGGCCATATCCTGGCTTCAATAGCTCCACTTTAGTTTACGCATACAGTTCTATAGGAGAGATAGCAAGTCCACAGGGCTCTAGGCTCCTTTATGGGGATTCTCTTTCAAATGCCGTAGCACTGTCCGTAAGCAGAGTGACCAGCTCTGTTGACTATTGGTGTCCGACTTCAGGCCAGATTTCAACAAACCATCGTACCCTCTATCATGCCTGCCCCAATAGGGTTATATGGTACATTAAATTTCCACTTTATTCCTAATTGCTGTACCCATTCTACCCATTCTTGTAATGAATATCCAGTAAAGTTGGTGCCTTGATGGCTCTCAATTACCTGCAACCGGTCATAGACTGCAAAGAGATGCTCTAGGCCCCTTTTGGTTGTTTGGTGATTTGCATAATGTGCAAGAAAAGCAACCAATAGCCCAGTAGCCATGTCCACACAAGTCACTGCAAAACGATATCCTTCTGATATGGGCAGAGGCTCAATATAGTCTATCTACCACCTGACAAGGGGTATTGACCCCCTTACTATTGTATCATGTTGCTGCAGAACTCAGCATAAGTCCCTCATAGAGCACACAAGGCACTCCTGGGCTCTGCTGACTTCTTCAAAGGTCAATGGCAAGCCCCACTGATGGGCTACAGCCCAGATTGTCTTTTGCCCCACGTGCAACAAATGCTGATGTAATCATTGGGCCACTTCAGAGACAGGCTTTTCTCCTAGCCCGTGCACATGGGCCAACGTGTCTGCTTCATCATTCCCTGTGGATGCCAGAGGCAAATGGCCAGTCACATGATATATGGTAACTCTCTTAGTCTGATCAGAGGCTCATAGTTCTTGCCACAACTCTTGCCCACAAAGGGGCTGGTGACCAACCATCCAGTGGGCATGATACCACAGGGTCAAGCCCTGATAGATGGCCCAGCTGTCATTGCAGACAACTATAGGGGAGGGCTCCTGGGTAATCACGAGCCATACTTCCCATGACTCAGTCCATTGACGGCTCTTTCCCCCTCCATCATCCGTCCATATCATCTCAGTCTTAAGAAGGAAAGTCACAACCCTCCACTTCAGGGGCTTTCCTACAACTGGAGCCGTCTGTATACCAAGCATTCTCAGCATAGGGGCTTTTCCATCCTGATAAGGACTCTCAGCTACCAATGGCTCAGAAGCAAGTTCTTCCTACTTTCCACTGGTATACATCACTGGTCCCAGAAAGCATTTGAGTTCTCCACTAAAGGGGCTAGTAGAAAGGGTGCTACACTGCTCTAAGTATACACCCAATTTGGCCAGTTTAGGCATCTGTGCCACACCCCATGGTCTTTGGGTCCAGTCTTGCATGCACCCTGCAATGGGATGGGTGGTTATTACTTTGGTCAGAGCTGTTCCAGTGATGGGCACCATAGCTAGAAAGACTTGCTACACAGCAGTCAGTTTATCAAAGTGTACTGGACCTCTGCTCCTTTCCATAGTTGTGACCAGAATCCAGTAGGTTGGTGTGTCCATTCAAGCTGCTGCCAAAGGCCCCATCCATAACCATCTTCAGTTACATGCAAATCTAGCTCACAGGGTGTTGATGAAGCCATTACACTCAAAGCCTGTACAGCTTTGACTGCTCACTTAGCAGCAGTAAAAACAGATGCACATGTTTCATCCCAGTCCCACCTGATACCCAACCAGTACAAGGGCTTCAGAATTTGTGCCAAGTGTGGGATAAACACTCTCCAGTAGCCAAAAAGACCCAAAAACTCTCATAATACTTAACAGTGATAGGCATAGGGAAATCATAGACCTTGTCTATGACTGCTTCTGGGATAAATTTAGTTTTACCCGACCAGACAACACCCAAAAACTCCACAGACATACCAAGTCCCTGAACCTTGGTGCTGTTCACCACCCATCCTTTCTCCTGTAGATGTTGCAGCAGTCTAGGAACTACCCTTTCTAAATCTGCAAGAGAATCAGATGTGAGCATAAAATCATCAATGTAGTAATATAGCCACATCATTTGTGGTTTCTTACATGTGGCTGTCCTGGGCTACAAGTCTGTAACAAATGGTGAGACTGTAGAGGTATCTCTGTGGAAGGACAGTGAATGTCCACTGCTGGCTTTCCCTGTCAATAGAGAAAAAAATCATTAGCAAGGTCTTCAACAGAATGATACATACCTAGTTCATGACTGAGGGTGTCCATAAGGGCTGCTATAGAGGGGACAGCAACATGCAAAAGGGGTGTGACTTTATTCAATTCCCTGTAATCCAAGGTCATACACCAGGAGCCATCTGGCTTTTTCACTGACCACATTGGGAAATTAAAAGGACTATGAGTGGGCTTTATGATGCCCACCTTCTTCAACGCCTTCAGAGTTTCTCCAATTTCCTTGTGTCCACCAGGCAATTTATACTGCTTACTATCTGTTACCCGCTGAGGTACAGGCAGAGCTACAGGTGGGTGCTGAGCATATCCCCTCAGAACTGCCTTTACCACATGTACCCTCAGTCTGAACTCATCTGCAGTGGTCTGTAACCACAGGCCCTGCAGGATATCTAACCCCAAAATATATTCAGGGATGAGAGAAATGTACACAGTATAGTCCTATGGGGTTAAGTGCCCTATCACAAATGGGATTTGGGCTTTCTTCACTCTAATTGCCTTACCCCGATAGCCATCTATCACAGCAGGAGTCCCAGGAAAATCCTCAGGTTGCCATAAATCAGAGAACATTCAGCTCCTATATCCACCAGCACCAGAACATGTTGTACATTCACAGGTAACCAATGAATTGCTAATCCTACATGTGTCCTTTGGTCTCCACTATGTCCCCCAAGGTTGGGGCATTGAGTCAAACAGTGATTCCCAATCATCCTCCTGTGGAGTTGAGTGCACAGGCAGAGCCTGCATCCTGTCCCCCAGAAAGTTTTGCAGGGACTCAGGCTGGACATGGGACTTTGCTCTGGTTTCCATGTCCTGGACCTCAGTGGCTGAAACTACTGCTCTGGCTCTAATTTGTGCCACAGTTGCAACAAGATACTACTGGGCTGCCCATCAATTTTTCTTTCACTACCCCAGCCTTTATCAAATAAACCCACATCTGGGTCCTCTAGATTTTTATGAGGCCCTTTGCACCTCTGCTTTCAGTTGTAGCCTGTACTTTCTGCTGTGCTCTTATGTTTCAATTTCCCCCAGATCTGCTAAAATACAAGTAGCCTCATTTATGGGTTGCCCTATGTGGGGGGCAAGAATAGTCACCAGGGACCCAAAGAGAGATGGGGTGCTGTATGGAGCACCAGATTCCTCAACCCTGTGGTGAACAGCTCTTCATCAGGGCTCTGCGTTTCCATATTATAAATGATATTTTTTCATGCCCAGTGCCTGTAACACCTGCTGGAGCTCTGCATATGTTTTCCAACTTGTGGGTAAGTATGGTAAATCACCCTGATTAGGCCAAACTGCCCTAATGGCTGCTGACAGCCAATCCAGAAACACCTGATTCCCTGAAATGTGACAGGCACTTTGCAACTGCTGCCCGAGGGAAGGGTGAGTCATCAGGGAAGCAAGTCTACCCATTTCAGAACCTGACATAGCAATGTTTTCCATCCCCATATCCCAAAGACACAAAGGCCATGTAGGCAGAAGTTCCAGTGCTGAAACCTGATGTCCATGTCCACCAGCTCTTCCTGGATATAGGAGAGGAGCATGGAGTGCTCCACAACCTGGGGAGGGAGCTGCTCCTTCCCCTAAGGAGCCTGCAGTTGTTGTGTTTTTATTTTCTCAATTACAACAGGGTGGGCCTTTAATACAGAGGAGGCTGGTACCTCCAGTGCCGGCCTCATCAACAGTTCAGCCCTTGGCCCTAGCCCCTCTTTCTCCCCTGACATCAGCTCTACCATCTCCAAGGCTGAAGACATCACTTTTTCCTCCTCCTCTGCCATGGCCTCTTGCAGCATGGATTCTCCTGCCTCCTCCCTTGCTGCTCACATATCTTCTAGGAGCACAACCTGTCTTCTCAATAACTTTCTCTCTTTCTTAAGGGCCTCCCATAGGTCATTGCCCAGCTCCTCCAACTGATGCTGAAGTGTGTCTTTCTCCTCGATAACCCTTTCCACTATCTCGAAAACACATCTCACAATCCTGGCTGCTACACATCCATTCAGGGCCTCTAATTCACGAAGGGCTAATTCCACAGCTTCCAGTGTCTCCACGCTTCCCCAATTCTGGGGAAGGCCCCACTCCTCTAGGAGGTACTTTACCCTAGACCAATTCCCCACTAGGGGCTCCCCTATTGGAAGCTCCATGGATAGGGGGCTCCTGGGTGAAGCTGCACCCTCCACCACTGCAGCCACTGGGGCCTTCCCACCATCCACAGGGATGGTTCCCGGCATCTCCCCACCATCTCTAGGGGCAGCATGCCCAAGGGTCACACCAATGAAGACAGATTTTGGGTCCAGCAGTCCTGCCAACTACCTCCAGATATAACTTCAGGGGGAAAATATTTTCACAGCCCAGGGCAAAATACCTTTGAATCCAAAATACCTTTGAGTCAAAGGGAGAAATAAAGGGGGAGAAGCTGTTTATTTCTTATAAGCAGTCATCCACTTCTGCTCACCCAGGTCTCTCCAACCCAGCTCCAAAAAGGTTCCCATCCAACTTCTCTAGTCCAGTTATACCCTTCCTTCCCCCACCCTTATAACCACCTGTTGATATGGAGATAGACTACTTCTCTCCACTCTCAGAAACACCTATTGATACGGAGATGCACTAAGGCCAAGTGAGAGACTCTGGAAATATTGCAGTTGTACCCACACCCTCGAAGATGGGAAACAATGAAGGAGCTTATTCTACTACTCTGATGAGATAGCACTGGAAGTTCTAGCCAACACAATATGAAAACAAAAGGAATAAATGGCAACCAGATCAAAAAGGAAAAAAAAATAGTCCTTTTTTCAGAGGACAAGATTGCCTTAGTAGAAAGTTCCAAGGAATCTGCAAAAAAAAATTGGAACTAGTGATTTCAGCAAGGTCAAAAAATACATGACTAACATATTAAATTCAATTGAATTTCCACTTACTAACAAGGAATATGAGGGAACTAGAAATAAAGAACTGTTTACAGATGCTCAAAACAATGAAATACTTAGGTAAATGTAAGCAAAGTACATAAGACTTGTATGCTAAAAAGTACAAAATGCTGGTAAAAGTAACCAAATAAGGTTTAAACAGAGAGACATACCAAGTTACTGGATTAGAAAACTCAATTTAGTAAAGATAACAATTCTCCCCAAATTGATGAATGGGCT
Organism: Manis pentadactyla; assembly: GCF_030020395.1. NCBI lineage: Eukaryota > Metazoa > Chordata > Mammalia > Pholidota > Manidae > Manis > Manis pentadactyla. The sequence continues at coordinate 86,809,701 of NC_080021.1, read as the reverse complement.
TAGGAGAATTCTTATCAAAGTATCAGCTAGACATTTTTGTAGTTGTAGATAAGATTACTTTAAAATTTATATGGAAAGCAAAGGAACTAGACCAGTTAAAAACAATAAAAAAAATAACTGGGAGAATTAATCTGTCCCAATTCAAACCCTATCATATAGTTATAGTAAGACTGTGCATTATAGATGAAGGGACACACACATATATATCAAAAGAAAAGAAGAGAGAACCCCAAAAGAGCCCCACACCGCACAGTCAAATAATTTTTGGAAGAGCCATTCAATGGAGGAAGGTTAATTTTTTCAACAAATAGTGCTGGGGTAAATTGGCTATCCTTACGTTGTAAAAGGGAACTTTGATAAAAACCTCACACCTACTTAAGAAAAATTATATCAAAATTGATCATATATTTCTTTGTAAAGTTTAAACTATAACACTTTTAGAAGAATGTATATGAAAAAAATCTGTGATTTCTATGACTTGGCGAAGAGTTCTTAGCATGATACCACAAACATCTAATACATAAAGCAAAAAATCTGATAAATCAATCTCCATGAAATTAAACACTTTTGAACACAGAAAACTTTGTTAAAAGGATGAAAAGACAAATTAGACTGAGAAAAGATGTTTTGAAACCATAAGTCTGAATATTTTTAATATATGAAGCACATATTTATCTCTCTATATAATATATGAAGTATTTAAAATATATAAAGAACTCTCTAAACTCAACAGTAAAATACACATATAGCAAACTGGCAAAAAATATAGATATTTCACTGAAGAGAATGATGAATAAGCACATGAAAAGATGATCAGTAACACTAGGCCTTAGGAAAATGCACATCAAGACCACAGTGAACTATCCACTATACCTGTTAGAGTAATTAAATTTTAAAAAAAATGACAATATCAAATCCTGGCAAAAAACAATGTGGAAAACTGGATCTCTCATGCTTTGCTAGTGAGAAGGTGAAATGGTACAGATACTCTGGAAAAGAGTTTGGGTTTTCTTAAAATACTAAACATACACTTTGCCATAAGACCCAGCACTTAACTCCTGGACATTTCTGCCTACATAAACATTTGTGTGTGATTGTTCATAATACCTTTAAGAGAATAACCAAATCAACATTCTTATAGTAACAAAATTATAGAGATGGGAAACAGATTAATGATTGCCAGTGGTTAGGGTTGGTGAGGGAGGAAATGGTGCTGTGAATATTAAGGAGTAGTAACAGGGAGATCTTGGTAGTGACAGAATGGTGCTACACATTGCTTGTGCGGTGGTTACGCATGAGAGAATGGCATAGAGCAATGCATGAGGATTATTCCAATGTCAGTTTCTTGGTTTTACTATTGTCATATAATTATGCAAGATGCATCCACCTGGAGAGACTGGGTATAGGTATACGAGACTGTCCTGTATAATTGCAACTTTTATGGTCCTGTTAGTATTTCAGTATAAACATATTTTTTAAAAATGTTCATCTACAATTTGCCACAGATTTTTTCTTGTATCATAGATTATAGACCTTTCATAATGAATAGACACAATTAAGCCTTTTTAAAAAAATCGGCTATCTCTATTATGTTGATAATCTATCATCATATTCCTTCTCTGTTTCAATTTTTTCATTCCACAAACAAATGGAATGTTCAACATGTAACATTCAAAATTGTTATTCAGTAAAAAACAGTGGTTTAGAAAAAACTCCTATGTTAGGTAAATACTTAGAACAGTGACAAGCAAGATCTATAATGAGAGCCACAAATAAGAGTCACATAAGTCTTTGAGATTAGTGTGTATTTTATATTGTCAGCATACTTCAACTCAAATTAGCCATATTTCAAGGGTTCAAAAGCAGTATGTGGTTAAGTTGCTACCACATTGGACAGAACAGGTTTAGATGCTCCATAAACACAGCTACCTTCCTTGGGCAAACATTTGATTTATGACAAAAAGAGCCATGTTTCTTCAGAAGGAATGATAAGTACTGACCTTCTGCATCACATTTCTCAGCCCCATGCTCATCACTAATGTGTCAAACCCTCTTCCTTCCTTTCCAGGTCTGAGAATCTTCTGACTTCCCTTCAGGCAGCCAGGCAGCCATCAGCATGTTGCATGGAGGAGAGCCCTTTCTGTGGAACGCTGAAGAGCAAGCTGCCCTGGGCCCCTTCCAAGCCTTTAGAGGGAGGGCTAGCAGTGTGCACACAGTCACATCTCTGAACATTTTGCAGAAGTAGGACATTTTAACTGCAATTGCTTCAGATGACCTCCTCTGGAGGGATGTGTGATAATTTCATGTAATCACTTCACTTGAAGTTCTTAAGGAATTCTCTGTTTCCTAAAATATATAGGGTAAAGAGCTAATCATTATAGGAAAAGCCTTCATGGTCTGGCTCTACATTGTCTTTTTGGTTTTTCTTCTAAGTCATCCATTATATAGCTCAATGTTCTACTTAAATAAAATCACCATTCATTTTTTCAGGAAAAAAAAAACAGGTACAAAAAGAGCTCTCACTGATATCTGTTTGCTTTTCTGCTTTTACCTGAAGTCTTTGTCTCCCTTTAACCTTTCCTGTCTTGTAAAACTCATCCTTCCGTGACCAAGTATCATCTTTGCAAGGAGTTTTCAAGAGATTGTGGTATATTCCTTCTGTTCTAATTTGCATGACAGCAAAGAGCCAGCTCTTCTTGCTTGCTCCCTAATCCTTTACAGTTAATGGAGGAGCAGTTTTTAATGCCTAATAAAGTGAGTATTTGAATACCTTTGCACTAAACATTATTAAAGGGTAGGTCATGTCTTTTCATAATTTATTCCCATCACCCAGGCACACTGCTCCATAAATATTTGCTAAATGAGTGAATGAATGTTGAATATGCCTGGCTATTGACATGACTTATTAATGTTGTTCTAAAGCAATATGTAAAAATGACCTAGAGCAATGAATCCAAGAGCCAAGCAATGGTGATTTACTACTAAGATGTATTATTTATGTCTTCCACGACTGATGTCTTTGCTTTCTTTCACCTATATTGCAAATCATTTATATGCAATCATGTGCTGTAAAAATCTTATTAGTTCTCTGAAATTCATGTAAGGCATCAGATGATGACCTCCAACTTTAAATATTTTTATCCTCTTGGAACTAGAATTTAAATTGTCTCTTAAGAACACTTACAACTTTGAGGAGGAAAATATATCCTGTGTTATTAGAAGATCATTACTAGAAATATAGTAGTTATGGCCAGTCTCAGTTCTTTTATGAACAAACAACTACCTCTAGCCATCAAATTTAATGGTGGGTAACTTACAAAATTTATATTTGACCACTGATACACATATTTTTTGTGTGCCAATTTAAGGCCACTTCCTATAGTAATTTAAATTCTAGTTAAATTATTTCAGAACAGAGATGTGTTTTATTTGTTATATGGGAAATTGTGATTATAACTCCTTTTGAGAGCAGGAAGATGCTTCTGGGTACATAGCTAGTGTTGATACCCAATTATCAAGGAGGGAGAACTGAGTCAGAGTGGAGGAGAGCAAATCCAATGTCCTTCAGTGATTCCAGAAATACATATGGGTATCTAAAATTACAAGGTAACAGAAAGTTAGGATGGAAGAATGCACCACATTTAGTTAAAGATACAAAACTACAATGTAGTTCAGAGTATAGTAGATGTTTCAAAAAAATACTAATATGAGAAGAGGGCATGTGTTTACTGATTCAAATTATTATTTTCCTTGATTAGTTTCATAACATGACATATGCTTTATATTTTAAATAGAACACATTAATGGCTTCTGGAAAATATTTTGGATATATTCTCGGTTTCAAATACTTTTAAAATGATCACAAAATTAGATGATATTTCCCATCTGACTGGACTGACTCTTCCCTCTGGGCTCCTCTACTTTTTCACTCCCAAATGTACTATCTATATATTATTACAACACTTATGATATTTTACTGCAATTTGTCTGTTTATATGTCTCTTTCCACCACTAGAATGTAAATCTCTTCACCCTTAGGGGCCGGATTTCCATTTAACATTGTAAATAAATCTTAGCCCTCTGTTGTTACATTGCAGTACTTGGTTCTCAATAGTTATTCTCAGTGTGTGATGAAGAGACAATTTAAGAAGCACTTAGTGTTTCTTATTTGAAGTAAAGACCAGATTGAAACACAGCAAAGCCCACAAACGTAGTCAACTCTCAGCTTCTACTAGAAGTGAAAATGACACAAGTTAGCTATACAATAACTCTCTGAAAAAAAAGTTCTAGTCACAAGGTGAATACTAGAACTTTCACCCCGGCGGTCTCACTTTTAGTTTTTACCATACTGCTAAGAGTGAAAAAACATAGAGCTACATATGGCTTGAATATTGAAAACCTGTTAGAAAAATAAGTAAACCTGATGAAAGGTCAGCAAAATATGCTCCCTTGGTATCACTACACTTAGGGAAGCATAAAAAACTGAACTGCAAAGTTGTTCCCAAGACCTAAATTGTTAGTGCCCCAGCCTGACCATCGCCTAAATATCTGAAAGCTTCTTGACTCATCAAAGTAAAAGTATCTTTTGCTATGAAACGATAATCACTTTTGAAATTAAATGTGAGAACATACTAGAAGAAACATATCTGTTCTTTTCAGAAAAATTTCTCAGTGGAATGCATCATACTTAAGAATATATTAATGAAAAGTTGAGACTGAGATACTAGCATTCCTAAGCATGTGAAAGTCCAAAAAGAAGTTTAAGTGCATTCTGCATAAATTTCAAAGTAATTGGACAGGAATCATTTCAAGGGCTGTGAAATCAGAAAGGAAGACTATAAAGAGGTAGAGAGCAGAAACTGAAGGTCCGGTTTTTGAAAGCGTTTCTTTGGAGAAAGAGATCTTCCATACCCACATTGTGCTTCTGCCCACCAGGGGGAGGGTGGCATGGTTTTATTTTTTCACTTTAAGTCTAGAAAAAGAAGCTTCAATGAGACTCCTAGCAGCTTAGTCCTGCAGTCTGCAAGTTCAGTAAATGAGTATTTGACCTACACCTGACAAATCTCTTGATCAGGGCTGTTTAAGTTCTCTAATATTGGGGTTTAAGAGATAGGGTTTAGCTGGGCTCTTCTTGCACTCGCCAAGTTGGTGCAGCCAAGCATGCACAGGTGTTGGTGGTGTGTGTGAGGAACAGAGTCCATGGACAGCCACACTAAAGTATGTTCAGGGGACTCCCTAGAAGGGGCGCCACGGAAGGAATGGAATTCATAGGAAGGCAGAGGGAGAGGTCTGACAAGAGACCACAGGGAAAAAAAAAAAGAGCCATTTTCATACCCCTAAGGGAATCACCTTGATACAGAAAGTACAGTATTCCTATAATGATTAGCTATGAGTAATGATTAACTAACTCAGTGGTTGTTTAAATAGAATTTAATAATTTAACATGAGATGATTTGTGTCACATAGAAATTTGTGATTAAATTGATCATGTGATTTTCTAATATGAATCATATCCAGATGAACACAGGCATTTTAGAAAACAAGAATGTGTGCCTGCATTTCTAACCTGGTTTTGTGAACTCTGACTTCAGGAGTCAGTGTGAGGATGTTAGCAGAGATTGCTAAGATTGCCTTCTGGAGAAAGCAAACTGTTACATCTGCTTCCTCTGGGCTCCATATGCCACAGAGAAAAATCTTTGATTATGATGTAGACTATATGCAGTGAAATTCAGAGATCCATGGTATACAGCTCAAGTAAAAGCAGTTTTGACAAATTCAAGCAACGAGGTAAGCAGTCTGATCTCTTCTGGGTACCCTAAGCTATTCTTGTCCCACATTGTTCCATTTTTGGATCTGTTGCTTTTCTCATTAATTTATCCCATAAAGTTTGTTGTATTTGCATCTGCAACTGCTCAAAGTACATTGGTTAGCAAATAATTATCATAACACACCATGATAGCATTTATTTATCAGCACGAGGAGTCGGTATCAAATAAGGCCAGCCTATCAGTTCCTCTGTCTCTCCTTCTGTCTGGAATGTTAGTTATCTATGTCACAGTGAAATCTAACTCCTGGGTTATAGAAAATACTTCTTGATTAGAATTAGAAGTATAAACAAAGTTTACTTCCATTAAGCAAAGAATTCAATATTACAATGAATTCTGTGTAGTGGAAATTATAAATATAAGTCTGATTTGTGTTATTTTATTCTTATTGAATAAACTTGACATGAAATGTTATATGTTTAAGGTGTACAGAGCTTTCCTCTGATACATTTATATATGATAATATGATTGTCATTATAGTGATAGGAATCACATCACATAATTATAGTACAATATTTTTGACTATATTCATTATACTCTGCATTAGACCTCTATGGCATGTTACAAGCTTGTACTCTTAACCACCATCAAGTTTATCCCCACCTTCGTAACCCTGTGTAATCACGTTTTTATCCTCTGTTTTTCACAGGATTGACTGTTTTGGACTACACGTTTAAGTGACATTACACACTATTTGTCTTCTGCACAGCAAAAGAAACAATTAGCAAAATGAAAGGACGACCTACAGAATGGAAGAAATTTTTGCAAATCATATATCAAGGTAAGGGGTTAATAGCCAAAAAATATAAAGAACCCATACAATTTAACAACAACAAAACTACTAAATTAAAAAATTAAGCAGAAGAACCAGGTGGATATTTTTCCAAAGAGGACATCAAAATGGCCAACAGGCACCTGAAAAGAAGCTCACCATTATTAAATTATCAGGGAAATGCAAATCAAAAATACAATGAGATATCACCTTGTACCTGTTAGAATGGCTATTATCAGGAAGGCAATAGAAAACAGATGGCAAGGAGGTGGTGAAGAAAGAACCCTCTGCACTGTTGGTGGGAATGTCAGTTGGTGTAACTACTCTGGAAAACAATACAGAATTTCTTCAAGTAATTAAAAATAGATCTTTCATAAAATCCAGGAATTTGACCTCTGTGTTTATATCCAAAAGAAATAAACATAGGATTCTGATGAGATATATGGGGATGAATGGATAAAAAAGATATGGTGTACGTACATATATACAATGGAATATTATTCAGCCAGGAGAAAGGAGAATACACCCTGTCAGTTGCAAGAATGTGGATGAACCTTGAGCACATTAAGCAAGATAAGAGAGACAGAGAAAGACATATACTAATTTGTTTCAATTCAGTTCTAACTTCATTTGTGCTCTTTAATAATGAACACTTAATTAATAATACACTTAATAATTATTTAATGAGACCAGAATAGACATTATATTTTTATATAGATAAGGAAAAATTTATACATACCCTAGTAATTTAAATTTATGATGTTGATTTTTCATTTTAATATTTTTACCTCTCTTCCAGGGATATTTGTAGGGATTAAGGAGAAGGAGATGTTTTGGTGAGTGGGAACCTACTACAGTTTGAGATAAGCAATAATAGCTCTTTGAAGTTAGACTCCCCATAGGAAATAATGTAATTGAAGTAATGGAACAGAGTGCAGCTATACAGAATTCTCTACAAATCGGTAAGAATTCCAAGTGTATAACAAGAATATTTGTTGTTTTTGAGGTTTCAACTGCTGAACTTTTGCATATGACAGAAGCAATTTAGAATACCAACTATATAAAAACAATAGTATACTTACTTTTCTATTTTCATTTCCATTACTCTAATATTAGTTCACATTTCTGCCCCAAACATCAGGTATATTGTATCCTATTTCAATATAATAGGAGTGAGTGAGGAAGTCATAAGGCACATTTTCCTGATGGTGGTAGAATAGGTTATTGTAAGAGATCACATAGATTGCTGAAAAATTCAACATAGAATTCCAGTATGTTACCTCCTCCTGAAATAAAGGAAGCTAATGATTTGATAATATAGTCAGTTAAGTTCCTTGAAAGGAACTAAAATTATAATGAATCAAAGGGGTTTCTAACACCCATCAGAAGCACAAACTCTTCCCTGGAGAATAAGACAGGACAGAAAACATACTCTATGATCCCATTCATTAGAAAGTTTAAGAATATGCACATGTAACTAGTTGGCATGTAATAGTGATTAACTCTTGGAACAGGATGTTTATTGCCTGGAAATGAGTATGTGAGATGATAGAATGTTTCTGTCTCATAATATTATACCCGTGTAACTTAGTAATGATTACACAAGTATATCCACATATAAAAAATTTCATCGAGCAGCATTTAGTGCTATAAATATATTAGGTACAATAAATACTTTTCAGAAGGGTAGGGGAATACTAAATGTTATACCTTCCACTGGGAAAACAATGAGAAAGTGTTACTTGATGCTTTCCATAAAATTAAAGATGTAAAAATGAAAGTCAAGGCTTTAAATATTTAGAAGAACATATATAAAAGTCTCTTTGTACTTGGGAAAGAGAAGCTACATTATGCAACAAAATGGCAAAAGGTATTTGTAATTCATATTACAAACAATTAATTAACATTCAAAATATATGAAAATTCCTAAAAAGCATAAAGAAAAGAAAAATAACTACTACAAAAATGAGTAAAGTGCATGAGGTGACATTTCTTGGCAAAATAAATAATATTATATAAACATATGAAGGTAATGTTCAATCTTAAGTATATTCAGAGCAATAAAATTATGAGCAGAGTAAGGTGTTATTTTATGACAAATACAATGGCAAAAATTAGGAAATATAGTAAGAATGTAAGTATAAAAACAAATTAAGAGAGTTATTTGGCTCACTCTTTAAAGCATGTGCAAACATGTTAACAGTATTTTTCATAAACACCAAGAATGGAAAACAACTCGGATATCAATTGCTAGTTTAATGTATATGTAAGTTATGACACTGCTACAAAATAGAACGATACAGAGAAATAAACATTACAGAGGAGAAAAATATAGTACAAGTACAAAATAGCCACATAGATAAGTTTTAAATATCATATTTAAACAAAAATGAAAGCCAAAGAAAGCTACATCCAAAATGGTACTGTTTTTATAATGATTGTGAACAAGCTAAACTTAACAATATATGCTTTAGAATATATACATAAATGATTGAGATATTTTTTAACAAGGCAAGGTGATGGAGAAACACAAAGTCAACATAGTGGTAAGTCTGAAGGAAAAATTGAGACCTGAAATTGAGAAGGAGTAGGTAGGTGATAGCATTCTATTTCTTCAATTCATAGTCAATATAGGTGCATTTCATTAGATTGATGATATAGGTAGATAGGTGATAGATAATAAGGTAGTATATATCTGTGTGTATATATCTCTCTATATATAGAGATACATATGTATCTATATAGAGAGATATATTGTATATGTATGTATAATAAACATATTATATGTTTGCATGTGTGCATGTGATGAGGAAAAAAATGTATAAAATTTGTTTCCATGCATCACTTCAGTAAAATCATTTTACAGAGAAGGATGTTTTTAAGCAGACTGACTTTTTTAGAAGAGGAGAAAGAGGAGGAGAGATGTCTGAAAGCTTGTGACAATAGCAGGTAACTAGAGCTTTAAGGTAACTAGTATTCCCATCCGAAGGAAGCAGCCTGTCATCAGAATAGACCATGTTTAGTTTTCACACATGGTCTTCATTTTATTTTCCTTTTCTGTCTGAGAGAAGAAAAGCCTGAGAAACAGACCCTGACAGGCATGGCTCCAGGCTATTAGTTTCCCTGCAGCTGTCGGCGCTCAGAGGAGCTCCCCGGATGAGAGCAGGAGCTAAGATCTATGGGAAAATGCTACCTGGTAGGAAAAGCTGGAGACGTTGGAGGTTTGTGGCAGAGGGGAAGCAAGCCCAGGGACAGCATGATTGCAAGCCTTAAGAAACTTAAGCAGCTTGAGGCCGTGTACCATCAAAGCTGCTCCTGGAGCAGTAGCTTTTTGAGTGCCAGAATGACAGGCAGAGAGTCATAATTCTGGAGGAAGGAACAGGCGCTAAAATTATAACCAGGTTGGAGGTACACTGCAGGTTTAAGTTAAAAACAGAAAACTTCAGCATTCTTGAGCAAATACATTTTCTCAGAAATTTTAAAGAAATTTGAGTTATATAACTATTATGAAGCAACAGGCAGACTAATGTTGCCTATATATTCTGTGAATGCTTATATTACTCTTAACTATCTGGAATGGTTAGCAAAATGTACAGTGTACTGGAATGATTAGTACACTATACAAAAAAATAACAGTTTGTGGAAGAAACCTTAAACTGTGTCCTTAGAAATCCTCAGGTTCCTAGAGGCAGTGGCAGGGCATTAATGTGTCTAACTCGAGGATGACCATGCCATCTCTACAATTTACTACCTATTCGGATCAACATTTTTTTTTCTCTCTTCACATAGGCAGCACAGTTGCAAGGGTAGTGAAAAACCCATACTCTTCAGAGAATACAACAGCATTCACTCATTCATTAATTTGTTCAGAGTAATCCTTCACATTCTTATAAGCTATACAGCATATGTTAGACAAACTAATGGAGAGCTGAGATAAAGTGATAAATGTAATACACTGCCTATTCAAATGTCACATGATCACTTCATGCAGATTTATATTATTACTGTGTCTCCAGGAGGGACATACAATACCAACAGTTTATTTTTCAGTATGATTTTTATAGGTAGTTATGCTTGAACACCACTACCCACTGCATGGAGATATGATGAAGATGAAAATATCCTACTTGAAAATTGCATCATTTTGCTAAGCATCACAATAATCAATTCTTTTCTAAGGTGTAGAGTAATTGGGAAAGAGATGATAGAAGTGACAAGTCTAATGGTACTTTCAAGAAAAGTGTCCTTTTTTCAATCACTTAAAAGAGAATATATGAAAGTAATTTAATACTTAAAATTAAACAGGGCTTGAATATTCAGGAAGAAATTGGAGACCATGGTGTGGATGCAGTGCATATGTAGATGCAGAAAATTAATTGACGTGCATTGATGACACTGCGTATGCAGGTAAAGAAAACAACTGTCTTTGCTGACAGTGATTGTTAGATGACTCCATGCTATGAAACTGTTGATAACCAGGAAATACGACAGATTATTCAAGGCAAGCAAAATAGAATATACTAATGCAGCCTTGAGACCGATAAGGGCATGTCTGTGTTATGAAATAACAGTGCTTTCATCTTCCGCATAGTGTGAGCTGTCTGTATTTCAAGGTTTCACATAAATCTGACTGGATGGAAAAATACTGATAGCAAATTGTCCTCTGTCTGCATATACTTGATGATTTGTTGGAAAAATTTGTGTCTATTTCCAATATTTGTGAAGAATAAAAATAATAAGCAACCAGTTAGATTCAGATGGACCTACATTATAACAGTCTTAATGACCCTCCAGTTTAGAAAATGTTCAGAGCATGTAAATCATGTGAATGTACTCATGGAATTGTTATTTATACCATTTGACATGTGTGCAATGAAAATATATACAAATGGCCCAGCTGAGATTCTAAGGCTAATATACAGTCCCAGCTGCCTTGACATTCGTGCTGAGAACATTGCAGGCAGATGGTGCCTTTGGCTTCTGAAAGATGAATGAAAGAAATGGGTATATAATTAGGAAAACTTTAGAATGAGAAGATTTAACAAAATCAAAAGAAAAAGGGGAAAAACTGTTTCTAATAACACCAGACTAGTACTAGTGAAAAAGATATAAAGTATTAGAAAACAAAGTCCATGGACAAGAATTCTGAGCAACTTCCTAAGCATGTGGTGAAGGTTGGAGCCAGGCTTTTGAACATCTTAATGTGGCGGCTCTGAGATGGTGGTATCACACAAACGCCACCCATGGACCAAGTGGTCTTCCCAGCCATCATCTGGAATCCCCACTCAAGTGACATATTTTAAATTAATGGTCTCCATGTGTCCATTTAGGTCCTCTGAGAATAAGGAATGAAGATGATATTCCATGTGCAAGAGATTTAGTGGGGAATACCTAGGACAGATAAAACCAGGAAAGGAGATGGGAACCTGGAAATCCCAGTGCAGGTGTAACACCTGTGAAAGATAGAGGGCAGTAGGACAGTTGGATAGGGAACCTCGTTGCAGTGCCATTTTGAGACAGTTCCCCAGGCCAGTAGGAAGCAGCCTCAGAAGCTGCTGTTGAGCTCCTGTGATGGGCACAATGGCCTGGCAGCAGCCATGAGTGTGGTCAGGGCCCAGGAAGCAGTGAGCAGAGGGTGGAGTGCAGAGGGGTGGCAGAGGGCGTCCCCTCCCACAGCAGGTTCTCCTGAGTGGGGCATCTCAGGGCCCAGCACACTGCCTGAGGGGCACTTTCAGATGCGCAAGTGCTCTTGTGGACAGCTACGGCATCCCAGGGCTCATCTAAAGAAAAACAGGAAAGCCCAGAACATAACTATAGACAGGATGAGAGATGACATGGAGCCTGAAATACTGAGTGAGGAGAAAGGCCCAGAATGTGGTCTATTGGTGTAGGTCAGGTTACAGGTGACAAAACCCCAATGTAACTTCACCTGAGGAGAAAGGAGACCAGGTTGGATCACATCTAGTTTGAGCCAAATGAGTGGAGGCACAAGGTGGTGCAGGTGCTTCTCTCCATGTGGCCTTATCATCAAGTGGGGTCTCTCCATCTGTCCCTTGTCCCCATTATCCCACAAGTCAGGTGAAGTCTAGTCTCACACTCATTCCTGAACAAGATACTGTGAGAACTGGATTGGAGTACTGTGATTACTCCACCTGAAATCACAGGGGAATATGCAGTTTCCAAAAGCCAGAGAGTGAATCTATAATCAAATCAATAATCTACACATTTGTAATCTTTCCATATAGGAGTATACTCAGAAGAAAACCATCAGATTTCTCCCTTCAAAGAAAGATAAACAGAAAAAAAGAGCACTGAAAAACAAATCCAAACAATAAAATTGTCAAATAGAAACAGTAGGTAAAAATCTATATATGAGATAGCAATAATGCATATGGTTGTTACCTTTGATAATATGACACACACACAAACCCAAGAATTAAGTTTTCTGCTCATTTTAGCATTTACATACACTCTTGATGTTATGTAAGATTGTTGACCCATATTAGTTATTATGGTGGAAGTAGTGAGTCAATTGAATGACTAAACAACATAGATTCTTATATACAGACTAGATGAAACTTAATTTAATTTTAAGTAGGGAAATTTGGTTCTTGATTTATTAGCAAAGCAATGTACAAAAGAATTAATTATGAGAAACCCATTTTTCTCTAACTTTCAAAGAATAAATACATAAAACAAGATCTGGGTGGGTAATCTTAGCTTTACCACTATGGGGAGCTGCATTAGATTATACCAGAGTATGCTGCATTAATAAACAAAACCTGGAATCACAATGACTTAATATAGCAAAGGTTTATTTCTCTTTCAAAACACAATCTGATGTGGGTCAGAGACCACTGTCCTTGTGAAAATAAAGAAGTTGGGAGGGTGCAGGGGAAGGCCTCATGCCCACCACCCATCAATTATAAACCCAAGGGAAAGAGAGGGAATTTACAAGAGTAGTGTTTGATACCACTTTGCATCCCAGCAAAAAGGAAGGATCTCCTCCTACCGGCAACAGCCCAGCTAATGAGAGGCTGTCACAACTCAACCAATGAAAAACCACAATACGTGGACCTCCCTGTTTCCTCCATGAGACTTATTGTTTATAAGAGCCCCTCCTGAGTTCTTTCTTCTATAAAAGAGTGCTCTTCTCCTTTGTTCTGTAGACTTACCAATGGTTTTGCTATAGCCTGCTTGTCACAAATTTGTAATTTCTCTGCTATTCCTGAGTAAACCCATTTTTGCTGAGAAAAATAACTGACAGTTTCATTTTTAAGGTTAACATCTACTGGTGACTCCTTTCCTGCAAACCCATCATCTTGAAGTGTTTCCTTCTGGTTGTGCAGATCTGAAAAAGAGTGCATGTGAATTTACATCTATTTCAGTTGGCCTTATTCTGAAAGTAACACACATTCCTTCTGCTAATATCCTACAGTCCTGAGGCCTGAACCTAATTGTAAAACAATCTGGAAGATGTAAGAAAACACAAGAAACACTGGAGCTTTCCATTTGGCTGGGTATAAAATTACTAATAAGGTATTTTTTTGACATAATTATTTATTTTTCCTGTGTTACTTTCCGAAGAATGGCTTTTTTTTCTATCACAAAGTAACATTTGAAAGAGTAATGTATTTTTAGTCATATGCATGTGTGTATATATGTGAATTATATATCATATATGTGTTATACACACACACACACATTCCATATATTGTATGGAATGTATCCAAATGTAAATAAAATATAAAAAGCAGATGGAGAAAAACCCTAATTTTAGTTTGATTTGTTATTTAATTGATTCCAAAACGTGAAGACTTTTGCAGAAATGAAATTCTAGTTTTAAAGTTAAAACTCTACAACTTATTGAGAGGTTGGTCTAGGGTAAATGACTATAAATAAGGTCAAGTTTGGGGGTTGTATTTTGTTTTTGTTTTTGTTTTAATCTTAATTATAATATTACCTGCATAATTTAACACAATCAACATGTATTTTCCAAAAATAGCTACAATTTTATGTTTTATATTTAGATGCCCCAAACAAATACACTGTCCACAATTACATGATCCATTTAATCTGTGATAAAATATTTTTTAACTTAATATTTACATGTTTATAGTTCTTAAATTAATCCTTATCATTTAGTCACAATCACTGGTTTTATTCAAAATGTTTTCCAGTAGAATAAATTTTTATCCACCCACTATTCACAACTTATGCATTTGATAATGTTAATAAAAATTCACAAAATGGTAAATTAAATTTCTTAGTAGACAGAATATTTTGCATATTAAAATATGTTTTAAATGTGAAGATATTTTAGCATTTGAAGTATGCATATTAATCATGCCTTCAGGATTTTAAAAAGGTCTAGTTTCTAATTTTGTAGTTTGTGCCTATCAAATATAAAATTATTTTGGGCATGATCTTTTCTTCTTAACTCTTGCTATTTGAAATATTTTAGCTATATGAATGTAAGAACACATATTTTTAATTCATAAATCTCTAGTGAATCTACATATGATATTTTCTTGTTGTAAAGAAAATGTTCATTACCTTTCTTGGAGTATCAATTTCTTCAAGTAAATGGAATTCAAGAAGAACTAAAACAATCATTTGATACCTCCAGGTGTACATTTATTTTCCCATGTGATAACTAATTGAGAGAAGAAACAGACTGAATATTTGGCAATGTCAGAATCTGGATGTTCGGTATTTGTTCAAATAATTATATCATCAAGAGACCACATATTACATTGAATTGATATTGGATATTTCTTTTCATGTTGTTAACATTAATTTTTCTTTTATTAAAAGATAGAGCAATCCTGTACTTCTATCAGAGGGAAAATATCCCATGTATCTATTTGAGTTTGTGTCTTCTCTACCCACCAGGGATTTTTTCAAGCTAATGCTCTGTAGACAATCACCATACAAAGAGGTACTGCTGAGACTTTAGAATTGCCCAAACCACTGGCGTAGCTGTTCATGCCTTGATGGAGTCTGTCTGTGCAATGCCTGATTTGTCAAGTATTTACCTATTGGAATATAAGAAGCCATTTGGACATTTGAAAAAATCAGAGAATATAAATATTTTAAATGTGCCAAGATGGGAAAAAGGGTATGAAAGAGAATATCATGAGGAATTCTATAAAAATAATTTAGAAAAAGAGAATGTTTTAGAAAATTCGACAGTGCTATTTCACTACTGTCATTTTTAGGTTTTTTGAATGTTGATGCGTACCAGCACCTCCTGAAGAGCTAATAAGACCCCAAGAGACCCAGGACTGTGGGAATAGAATGCGTCCTGGGTGTTTGTATTTTCCCAGCTCCTGAGGTGATCCTGAGACACATGGCCTGAGAGCCCTGGGTTACATATAGTGCTTCAGGTGATGACAGGTGATATCCTTGGACCAATAAAAGCTTGCTTCGGGAATGTGATGGAAACATGAAGAATGGTTACAGGGAATCACACTCCGATACAAGACTATATTACTTTTATTTATCGCAATTCATTTGCTAATCAATGCTGTCATTCTGTATTTATTTTATTTCTGTTCTATTTGTTCTTCACATTCCTAGACTCTAAAAGAAGGAAAAGCAGCTTGGGACACTTCCCTGTCTTTATCTGTATAGCCATTGAAATTATGCACTCTACATACTCATTACTGTGACGTAGTTTGAAATCCTTTATGTCGAAGAATTACAATCTCTACCTAATTGATATCTGATATTAATTTCATTGAATCTTACTGTCCTTAGATTTGTTAATTGGTACAGATATTAATTCTAAACTTATAACTCATTTGAATGTTTCAATAGAAATAACTGGGATAAAATTTCTAAATTGACTGAATTGACTGGCTACATTCTTTAAATGTAGATGTAATACAAAATTAATTCATTTCTTATCACATCAGTAGTGTTAGTTTAAAAATACTACAGCAAAATTGTTCCTCGTGGCTGGTAGGAAGTTGGTCTCCTTCAGCAAGGATATGTCATGGTAAGTGATGATCACTATCAATATTTGAAGACGTTGCTGAAACAGTGCCTTCACCAGCATTTTCACTCTTAGACTACAGTTGAGCTTAGTGTTCTTAAAATAACACAGATCCACAGATAATTCAGATACATTTATACTTTGAATTATATAAATTCTTCTGCTAAAGCTTACATCCTTAGTCATTTCCTTTCATCTTGAGACAACGGCATAATCTTCAAACAATACTTACCTGTTAGATTGTCACTGTGGTCCATGTTCTATTTTAAGCTGCTTGTGTTGCTGTATTTCTGTTTTTACTTCACAAGCCTGTAAACTACTTTTATAGGTAAAGAAGTGATGCTGGCCTTAGCTCACAAGCACAGAACGTGGCAGAGCAGGGGGACATCAGGCTGCTGGACGCAGCAGTCTGAGCTTCCACCTCTGCAGTGCACTGCCAAAGTATGCATTTTTAGTCCAAATGTGTGAGTTGCGCACATCAGTGGCATGTTGAAATAAGTCATGAAAGGGAACTAAATGGATTACTTTTGCCTGTGCAAAATGACTGAATTGTGATAATTGTGCAGTCAGCTATAACTAAAAATTAATCATTAATTAAAATGAAGCTTTATATTACCTAATGTGTATAAATGACTTGAGTCAATTCACATACATTTATATGTCTCATATAAAATTAAGTATGTTGCACTTTTATTACATATAAAAATTTTTATAACTATAGCTGCTCATAATAGTAAATAAAATACTAACAATATTTATTACCGAGTTGTAAAATATCAGAATTAGAATGCCATAATATGCCAGGTTTTAAAAAAATCATGCAATCATTATTTTGTTCATTACATGGATTTTGAGCACCATAGAGCTGGAAGGTAGGCATAATCATCCTACTTCTGTAGCATGTATAGTCCATAGTCCAAGGAGGGAGACTGAACTACATAAAATAAACATTCATTGGTACATATAGAAAAGCATGTGTGATTGTACTGAGCACTGAAAACTAAAGATGCTTTAACTAGTTTTCTACTAAGGGAAGTTTAAGGACACAAATGTATTATAGCACCTGAAGGGAAATCAGGGCCACTCAGTAGAAGGAAGGAGGTGGAAAAGGAAATATCGTAGGGACAGCCCACACTGGGGGAAATATTTCAGAATTAAGAAATTGAAGGAAATACTTGTAACCAAATCATTCTAAGAAAAATTGTGGGTCAGAAGGAGATTTTTCAAGATGAAGCTAAGGTGTATCTAAAAAGATATTTTGGTCGCATTAAGAAGTCTGGCAGTGGTAAGCCATCAGATGGTCTGTAAGTTGAGGAATGACATGATTCAGTTTGCTTTTTATAGTGATCATTTGGAACACAATGTACTTGTCTTGAGGAGGAAGCATTTGATGTAGAGAAACTAGACAGCAGACTATGGGGTGGGTTGGGAGTTCTTTATAAAATCAGTTCACAAGGAAACAAGGAGTACTCGAGAGGATGAAATGAGACCATTAGAACCAGCTGGCCATTATGTGGGGAGATGAATAGCTCATTAACTTAAAAAAAAGAAATGGAAAAATAAAGAAGGGAGGCAGAATCATTATTGCTTAAAAAATCACTGTTGAGGAAATCTCCTTAGGTCTAGACTAAGGAAACTGTTTATTCTCTTAAGGGAAATGTGCATAACATAAATTGAGAGGTTTTCTCACCGCTTTTCTAAGAGTCTAGCATGAAAATGGGCACACATCTGTAAATTTAGAGAAGTTTTACAGTATTATCTTGGTTAAAAAAACAAAAATAAATATAGAAGTTATGGCTATTGAAAATACTATAAAAACAAAATTAAAGACATGAAAAGGAAATAAAAGAAAAAAAACTCTTGTTTGGTGATTTTAGAATTCTAACTTTCTGAAATGTCACCAAAGCAACCTCTGGAAAGACAGTATTGGGGGTAAAGTTCCCATAGCATCTCAGAGAGGGAAGGGTTAGGATTTTACACTGTGATTTAAGGTGCGCATTCCAAAATGAGGGTGTTGTTAGGATGGGTGGACACAGCACACTAAAGTCTTGGTGGGTCATTTAGGAAATTCCTAGAATGAAAAATAATATAATTTGCAATGTTTCTTTTTTCAGGCAAGTTTTTCCTGGAAAGATAAAGTCGTGTTAGTGAATATAATGGAATAGTAAAGTCATTTTAGTATCAAGTACATAATACGGTGGGCTACAGATACGTTTAGTTTTCACCATGAGTAAGAAATTTTCAGCTCTGGAATTCAATGAACTTTCAGTAACTCTGTTGACAGGAAATGATATGTGAATGAAGCAGCATTGCAAGTTAGCTACTAAAGAGATGAATTATCAGATGAAGAATGTATCATAAAATAGCTTTTATTGCCAGTTTAAAATATATCCAAGGCTATATCAAAATACAGCTGATAGTTTTGAAACACAGAAAGACTAGACAGTAAAGGGGATGACAACTAGGGTGACTGAGGTCTACATTCATTAATGAAGAGCATCTCAAAGAAAAGAAAGGGGCTGAGTTTTATAGGAGCAGGTAGGCAAGGGATTTGCTTGTTATTCACATCATAAAGTTAAATTTAAAACTAATATATGAACGTGCTTGCCTTTCAAAAAATACATGACATAAATGCAATACCCAATCACCCCTAGTCTAGAAAATATAACTTTCTAGAGAGAATAACTGTAATATAGAACTCATATTATATAGAGCTCATTATATTTTAGAGAGTTCATTGTATGTTGGAGATTCTCCCAACAATCTTATGAGACAGATGCTATTATTATCCCCATTTTACAGATAAGAAAACTGGTAGAGAGAAAGGTTTTCAGTTAGTTGACCAAGTCAATACCTAGTGAATAGTAGAGCCAGATTTCAAACTCAGGGAAAAAAGTCCCTTAGAAGCTTCTCACTTCCTGAGGATAATAACCATCCTGCTTCCTAACAGTACGGATTCATTTTGCCTGCTTCTTTATTTTATATAATTCTATAATTTAAACTTGGCATACTTGCTCAGTATTACATTTTGAAATTCCACTTTCGTTGCCTATTGCTAATCATTCTTCTCGCTGATATGCCATTGTGTGAATATACTTCAACTCTATCTGTCATTTAGCTGTTCATGGGCATTTGGATACTTCCAAGTTTGGGACAATTATGAATACCGCAACTATGCACATTTGCAAACATACTTTTGGTAAACATATATATCAGTATCTGCTGGGTATTTACCTATGACTGGAATTCCTGTATTAGATCATAGAGCATATTCAGCTTCAGTAGATACTACCAAATACTTTTCTAAAGTAGGTTACCAATTTATACTCCCACTGTGGGTAGATGAGAGTGAAACTTAATCTACATGTTGCAATACTCTAAGAGACGATAATATATAGACTTAACAGAAGCAAATAGAAATTTCCCAGGTAATTTTAATTTCTAATTCTATCCATTATCTGAACATCACTTTTTTGTTGACTTCTGAGGTGGAAGAGTGTTTCTGTGATTTTTGCATGAGACGAAACTCTCTAAAATATCCCTTCCATATATTTTACAAGAACTGTGCTCCTTAAAAATAACTCTGGCATTAAAAAATAATTTGCATTTATTTTTACACTTTCATAAACACATTAATATGCACTATAACAGGTGATTTCCAAAACAAGGTTTTGATATTCCCAAGGCTGTACCATTAATTGTGTGGAGGGCTGCCAAAATAGAGGTACAGCAGTTACTACCAGGAGCAGGTTTGGTGGATAGAGACACATTGTCATGGCAATCCCTTAATACTCCATCTAGCAGAGGAACTTCTTACAATAAGCTAAGGAGGGAATAAATTCCAATAATAAATGGTAAATCATACCTTGAAAATAAAGATAGTGACTAAAAAGCCAAATAGGAATACAAAAAAAGTAAAAAGCATGATGAAAATTGATAGATAATTACCCTGACCAGTTTAAACAACATACACTTTTGAGCTATAAATAATTTTTGTAGTTCATTTAGATTTCTGAAGAAAATGGAAGTATTTTTTACTTGTCCAGAAAAGAAAACTGTATAGGTACTGATATATGTTTACTTGTGAAGACTTTTGTAGAGTGAGATAAACATATTTTTGCTATTTGAATCATTTAATCATTTAACAATCCATAAGTTTTGGAGTACTTTCAAGAATTGTTTCTTTTTTTAATTGAAGTATAGGTGATACACAATACTATATTGTTTACAAGTATACAACACAGTGGTTCACCAGTTACCCACCTTATTAAATCCTCACCCCAACTACTGTAGTTACTATCTGTCAGCATAGAAAGATGTTACAGAATCATTGGCTATATTGTCCATATTGTACTTCCATCCCCATGACCAAATTATATTATGATTGATATTTTGTGCCTCTTTATCACCCTCACCCTGCCCACCTACGTATCCTAAGTAAGCACTTCCCCATGGTAACCACGTCACTTTGTGTCTAAGAGTCAACTGCTGTTTTGTTCATATTTTGCTATATTTTCTAGTCTCAGTTTCATTTATTTCTGCTCTAATGTTGATTATTTTCTCCCTTCTACTAACTTGGTTTTTTTTTTTCCTATTTCCTTGAAGTATACAGTAGAGTGTTTATATGATATCTTTCTTTTTTATTAATATAGGTATTTATTGCTATAAATGTTCCTCTTAGAACTGCTTTTGTTGCATTCCATAAATTTTGGTATGTTGTGTTCTCCTTTTTATTTGACTGAAAATACTTTATTATTTTCTTTTAGATTTCTTTTTGGCCCTTGGTTGTTCTGAAGTGTGTTGTTTAATTCCCATACATTTCTAATTATTTCTTTTGTCTTCTTTCTATTATTTATTTCTAGTTTCATACTGCTGTGGTCAAAAAGGTTAATTTTTTTAGGCCTGCTTTGTAACCTGACATACTGTCTATCCTGGAGAATGGCCCTTGTGCACTTTGAGCAGAATGTGCCTTCTGGTGTTGCTGCTTGGAATGTTCTATGTATGTCAATTAGATCCATTTGTACTACAGTGTCATTCAGATCTGCTCTTTCCTTATTAATTTTCTGTACGGATGATCTATCCAATATTGGAGGTGGGCTATTCAAGCCCTCTATTATTTTTATGTTATTGTCTATTTCTTTCTTCATTTCTGTTAATATTTGCTTTAAATATCTAGGTGTCCCAACGTTGAGTGCAGTTATATTTACAATTGCTATATCCTTTTGATTAATCTACCCCTTTAATATTGTATGACCAGTTGTAGCTGAAAGTCTATTTTACTTAATATAAATATAAAAAAACTTCTGCTCTTGTTTGGTGACCCTTTGCATGGAATATCTTTTCCCATCTCTTCACTGTCAACCTATGTGTATTCTTAAAGCTGAAGTAAGTGTGTAGCAGGCAACATATAGTTGATTTTGTTCTTTTATCTACTCAGGCACTTTGTGTCTTTTGATTAGAGAATGTAATCCATTTACTTTTAAAGTAGTAACTGATAGGTAAGGACTTACTATTTCCATTCTGTTTCTTAGCTCCCTTGTTCCTTTCATGCTGTCTTTCTATGTTCCTTTGTGATTAAATTCTTTTCTCTTTATCTTTTGTGTAGCTACTAGAGGTTTTTTCTTTATGGTTACCATGAGGCTTATGTAAAACTATTCTTATAGATATAATGGTCTATATTAGACTGATAACAATTTACCTTTAATCTCACACAAAATCTCCACACTTTTACTTTTCCCAAACCCCATATTTTATGCTACCAATGTCACACTTTACATCTTTTATATAGTGTATCCATTAAAAATTATTGTAGCTTTACTTTTTATATTAGTATTTCTCAACTTTTATACTAGAAATACAGTTAATATATACACCATCATTATTATATTAGTGTATTCCAATTTCAACTACATATTTACCTTTATCATTAAGTTTTAAGCTTTTATATGTTTTCATGTTGTGACTTAGAATCCTTTCATTTCAACCTGAAGAACTCCCTTTAGCATTTCCTTTAAGGCAGATCAGTGGTGACAAATTATCTTAACTTTTGTTTGTTTAGGAATATCTTTCTGTCTCCTCAATTTTTGGACAATTTTTCTGGATATAGTATTCTTTATTGCCATTTTTTTTTCCTTTCAGCCTCTTGACTATATCATCCCTTTCCCTGTGGCTTGCAAGGTTTCTGCAGAGAAATCCACTGACAGTCTTATGGTTATTCCTATAATGAGTTGTTTTTCTCTTGCTGATTTCAAATTTTTCTCCTTGTCTTTGACCTTTACCAATTTGATGAAATGTCTCAGAGTAATCTTCAGGCTGATATTGCTAGGAGTCCTGTGAGCTTTCTATACTGGGATGTCTATTTCTCACTATAGTGTTTGAAGTATTCAGCTATGATTAATATAATCTTATGAGCCTTTTCTGTCTCTTCTCTTTTGGAACCTTCATGATTTGAATGTTCATTTGCTTGATGGTGTCCTATAATTCATATAATCTTTTTTCCACTCTTTTTAAATTCCTTTTGTTATTGTTGTTCCTCTACCTGGGTAATTTCAAATTGTTGGTCTTAAAGTTTGCTGATGCTTTCTTCTGCATAGTCAAGCCATTTGTTGAAGATCTCTTTTAAATTTTTCATATCTCTCATTGTATTCTTCAGTTCTAGGATTTCTACTTGGTTCTTTTTTATGGTTTCTACTTCTTTGTGAAAATTCTTGTTTTGCTTACATGATGTTTTTCTAATTTTGTTTAATTGTCTATGAAATACTTTTGATGACTAAAGATTGTACAAGAAACAAAAAAATTACTTTTTATTCCTTTTTAGTTCATCTATTTCTGGTCTAGAAAAGGAGGTAAAAAATAATATCTTAAAACTCAGTCAGTTGAAACTGTTGGAGATACAGCCACTATGTAGTTTTTATCTATATGAAAATATTTTTGAAGATAAAAAGAGGCATCATAGGAAATTGCATTAAGACATTAGTTATATACTGTAGCAGAACAGGATCAGGTCACCAGGCTAAATGATTGTTTCATAAATAGATGATGAATAAAAGTAGGCAGGGAGATAAAGCACAGCTCTTAAAGCTCAAGCTTTATTTTTAATGGATTGTTCTTTTCTTGTGGATGACATCAAGATAAAAATCTTTCAGATACATTTAATAGTCATTATTTAGAAATAATTGTCTTTTCTGGATCTATTTTCTGCCCCACATGCCTAACAAAAGAAAATTTATTTCTGGGACCAGCTGTGGACCACTGCCCTTCTTCCCACAGCCCACTCTCTTCTCAGTTATAGCCAAGGACCAAAGGAGCTGCATCTGAAAAAGCATCTCTTCACTTTCCTGCAGCTCACTGTTCATGAGATATTATTCCTCACTGATAACTGCCGATTTCATTATCATTGTTTCTTAGCAATGTAATCATACTGCATGTCCTCAAATCAAATCAACCTAACATCATCCCTGAGCATGAGCTACAGAGGAGATATTGTATGTAGTACTAAAACCCTTTCTTTAGTCAACTCTTCTAAAGACTTATAATTGGTATAGTTATTATCTCTAAAATCCATGACAAACTTAAATATCAAGCTCCATATCTCTAAAATATCCCTAGCAGTGGTACCAATAGAAAATCTCATAAAAATTCTACTCACTGCACAACGTATTCTATCTTTATTTCTTAACAAATTTTGTTCTCTTTTTAAGATTCTTACCTCAATTTATTGAATGACCTTTTGAAATTTCAAAAATCTTCTCTGAGGCAGTCATTGTTCAACATTCTTTTTCTAAAATAAAATAAACCATTTACTAGTTTTTCCTTTTAACTACTGTGTAGCTTACTCTGTGCACAGCATGGCCCTGGGAAGTAACTTGTATTTATCTCAAATGTCAGAGTTTGGTGATGAGAAAAACTATTGGAGGCTTATACTATATATGTTAAAGTATAGTCCATGGTGATACTGTTTGCTGCTTTTGAACTAAAGAAAAGTATTTCTCTCTGTCTTTGTTTTTCACACAAACATATGAACACATATAAAAATGAATGCATTAGTGAAAATACAGATACACTAATTGATGAAATAGAATAGACACCTAGAAATAGAGCAAATGTAGTCAACTAATCTCTGACCAAACACAAAATCAATTCAAGGAAGAAAACATAATATTTTCAACAAATGGTGCTGAACTGTTTGACATCTATGTGCACAAAATGAATCTAGATCCAGACTTTACCCTCCTTTATAAAAAATTTAACTCTAAATGGATTTTAGACCTAAGTGTAAAATGCAAAACTGTACAGCTCAGAATAAAACTTGAAAAAATTCTAGGCAATCTTGGATTTGGTAATGAGCTTTAAACTACAACATTAAATGCATAGTCCATGAAAAAAATTGTAAAGGTAGATTTTATTAAAACTTTTGCTGTGTGAAAGGCATTGTTAATAGACTGAAATGACAAATCACTGAGAGAAAATATTGGTAAATTGCATATCTGGTAAAGGAGGTGTATCCAAAATATAATGAGATCTCATAACATGAACAATAAGAAAACAATTATTTTTTTACAAAAATAGGCTAAAGATATGAATGTCCAACTCAACAATGAAGATATATAGATGGCCAATAAGCACACAAAAAGATGGTCCATGTTATTTGTCATTAGCAAATGGAAATTAAAACAGCTTTGAGATGCTACTACAAACCTATAAAAGCAATTAAACTTTTAAAAGCTAACAATTCCTGATGAGGATGTGGAAAAATAAGAACTATCACTCATTGCTGGTGGAAATACAAAATGGTACAGCTACTTTGGAGGGCAATTTTAGAGTTCTTTATAAGCTAAACATTGTCTGATTTATAATACAACAATGAAACCATGGGTATTTACACCACAGGAAAAAATATCTACAATAAACTGTGCAGACTGTCTATTACAGCTTTATTCATAATGACCTTAAACTAGAAGCATTCAAAATCTTCTTCAGTAAGTGAGTGGATAAACAAACTGGTATATCCATATAATAGAATATTGTTCAGAAATAAGAAAAATGAGCTACTGAGCCTCACAATACATGGAAATAACCTTAAGTGCATATTGCTAAGTGAAAGAAGCTAATCTGAGAAGGCTACATTCTTTATGTTTCCAATTATGTGATATTCTAGAAAAAGCAAAGCAATGGAAATTGCAAAATGGTCATGTAGTTGCCAAAGTTTATTGAATAGCTAAAGCACAGATGAGTTTTTTAGAGTCATTGGGCATATGGTGTATCATGCTATAATGGTACATATGTGATATTGTGAATTTCACAAAATCCAGAAAAATGTATAGCATAACAGTGAACTTTAATGTATAGACTTTTTAAAAATTATCACCTGGAAGTTCAAGTGATTTCAGGGTGGAATACAGACTGTGACAAAAAATCTACCTGTATTGCATATATATAATATGATCTTTTTGAAGGGCACAATGAGCACATTGAGCACCCAGATCTTGGTTTCTGACACCATTAAAAAAAAATTAGAGCCAGAATTCATTGGAGATGTGTTTTATTCAGGTTCAGGAAATATATGAAATGAGTCTGGAGTTACTTGTAGTGCCAGAAAGTAAGGAAGTGCTAAAAAAATTAAAAAGACTGAAACAGAGCAAAAACATATATGCAATGATTGGGGATGTCAAGGGACACAGGATCCTACTGAAAGAGCTCTCAGTGACTAAACCTAGGATAGTTTGAGTAAGAAAATAAACAATGTAGTATTGGAATATGACCCAAATTATAAAATAAATATCCAAGAGTCCATGCTGATATAATAGATTGAGAAAATAGAGATAAGACATAAGTCTTATGTGTGTGTGCATACTTGAAAGCAATATAATCTTATATATCAACTCTATGTGTATAATTGAAATCAATTTATTATGCATCAACTATACCTCAATAAAAATATATCAATAAAAAAATTTCCATGTAGGATATTTCCAAATAATTATTGTTGATGCTAATCCCTAAAGGAGAGTGCTACTCACTTCTCCAGTGTGGGCTGTTCTTAGTGGCTTCCTTCCAAAGTCCACAGTATGGAAAGAAGGAGTGTTCAGGCTCAGGAAGGGGTGCATGAATAGACTTCTGAAGGCGAAGGGAGAAGAGAGGCCAAAGAAGGAGGCAGACCAGTTCAGCTCAAAATTAAAGCAAGTTTAATGAAGGGGCTCCTTAGAGGTGTGTCTTTTGTTGCAGTAAGACAGCGGTGGGGTTTGTCTCCCATTTTCCCTCACCTGTCCTAGACCCCTTTTGCAGCCCATCCTATATGGGTCTACATGCTGAAACTCCTCAACCCATTAGCTACTCAGGAGGGTCTGGCACTCGGTGGCTTCCTACTACATTTCTTCAGGAGTGGTGTTGGGGAACACGCGCACGAAGCAAGGCATCTGGAAAGGCCAGCAACATTCCATCAGAGGGAGAGCGAAGTCAAGGTCAGTCAGCAGTTAAGCAAATGGCAGATATTACAAGATGGAGTCACCCTAGCCCCACAAGGGGGAAAAAAGTGATTTTACAGTGGAGACACGCCACGCACTGTCCCAGCCAGTGGTCAGTTACCATCAAGGTGAGAAGTCGTCCTGACCGCATGTGCCTTGGATGTGATGCGAAGGGAATGGCCTTCTTTCAAAAATCCATAAGCCTAGACTCATCTCGAGAAAAACATCAGACAAACCTAAATTGAGACATTCTACAAAATACTGCTCAAAACCATCAACATCCTCAAAAACAAGTCTGAGGAACTGTCACAGCCAAGAGGACTCTGAGGAGACATGGTGACTAAATGTGATGTGGTTTTTGGATGGGATCCCAGACATAAAAGGGACAGTAGATAAAAACTAAGGGAATTTAAAGAAAGTGTGGACATTAATAGCAATCTAGTTTTCCTTTTTTGAGATAAATGTGCCATAGGAATGCAAGATACTCACAGCTGTGGAAATGGCATAGAGGTATCTGGGACACCTCTATACCATCTTTCCTACTTCCTAGAAATCTAAAATTACTTTAAAATAAAAAGTATATTTCTTCCTTGGAGAAACATTATGAATAAATTCCAAATCCTTGGAAAAGCAGGTGATTTCCGGTGCAAAAATTTGAACTAAAATGATAAGAAATTGATGTCTTTTTGTGGCTGTACTAAGAAGACTGGGGCAAGCATTGTTATGTCAAGTCCTTATGCAGAAGAACCAAATGAATTCTAGAGTTCCCCATGTAGAACTGAGGTACTTTATTCTATGAGTGAGTTTAATGTCCAGACAAGGGGGCCAATTTTGTTTTGTTCTCATAAAGAAAACAATGTTTCAGAACAATTTTCCCATCCTTATACATGTAATTCTTTCACTAACATATGTTAAATGCCTTCCCTAATAAAAAATAATTTTTTTAAGAATGATAAATATATGTTCTTGAGTATTTTAGAGGCCATTACAAAGTGATGGGGATTGGTTTAGACTTTTAATATGGTGACACAATTGTTTCCCCAAAAAGAATATTCTGTACTTCCAAATTTCTGTAAAAGTGAAATGCATCCTCTTCTCATAGTTTCTGCAGAAAGTGATCACCTAGAACATTCCAGTTAGCGATGGCTGACTGCAGGCTTTCCAGAGGCTTCATCCATTTGCAGTAGGTAACCAAGCCTCTGCAGTTTCTCACAGATCCTGATGGAGGAGGAACCCAAGTCTCTGGGTGAGCTGGAAATACTGGAAATAAGGTACCTTTAATAATTATTGACTTTAACCTTTGTCTTTTTTATTTATTATTATGGATTAATGTACTTTATAAATTGAAATACAATTGACATACAACATTGCATTACTTTTGCACAAAGCATGCACAGGAGTTTGTACTCTGCCTGTGGACTAGTGTACCAGGGTTGCCGGAACAAAGCGATAGACTGAGACCAGGTGGCATAAAAACAGAAATATTATCCCCCACTGTCTGAGATGAAGGTGTCAGCAGGGTGGGTTTCTCCTGATGCCTCCAACCTAGGCTTGCAGAGGCCTTTCCGCCCGTGTGCCCAGGTCCTCCTCTCCTGCTAAGGGCTCACTTGTAGGCCTTCACTTCACCTTTGCAAGGTCCCTACCTTCAAATACAGTCACATTCTGAGCTATCTGAAGTTACTACTCCAACATATGAGCTTTGAGGGTACAAATTCGACCCCAAGCAGCCTGAAAATAGAAAAAGAAAGGAAATGCAAATATCATGCAGTGATTTGCAACTCAGAACACAGCGCCTCTTAGTGTTGTGCAGGGGAAATGGGGGCCAGGACAGCTGACAGGCAGTGCTGTGATCTAGGCAGACATAAACTAAGAAATAATCAGGAACTGAGCACTGTAGGTCCGGCCACTCACACTGAGTTTAATAGCTAATTGTTAGGACTTCATAATTTATTAGAAGTGGGGAGAGGTTTAAAAAAGGTGGCTATTAGGTGAATCACTGAGGCTGGTGTAAGCAAAACAAAGAAAAAGTATTAGTATAGGGGAAGATGAGAGGATGCATAAAGGAAATTATATAAAGAAACACTGGATTTGGATTAAATAACACTGACCCTGCATGATGTAGTTTTCAGTTTAATGAGAACTCAGACCCACACTATCTTTATTCATGAGTGGGATTTTCCTCTGCGGTGGTCTGAGACATAACCGAAGGTGAGGCTTGTCATGATTAACACCTTTGTTTTGGCCAGGAATGCTTTGTGATAATTTGCATGATGTGCTATGAATATTTCACTCAAATAGAAATAATCCTAACAGCTGCTATATGATCATATCAAAGATATCTGGTCATTGTTTGTTTGGAATTCAGTTTCCCAGAGGAATACGGAACTATTATCCAAATGCAAAGTGTTATTTTTGTTATTTCCACTACATCAGGGGACATGCTGCCTTTAATTATCCATCACCAGTTACATTTTTATGAGAAAAAAAAACAGGATTACAGTGTTGTTGAAATCCCCTTACACTAAACCTTTAGCATAGTATGAAATACAACTTGTATATCACAAACATAGACTACAGATGTATGCTGTCATGTGCAATTAAAAATGCGCAGTTCATAGCACAGTTCCTGATAATTAATTTTGCCCTCTAGCAAGTGGTTATTCCATTTCTAGCAATTATGCATTAAATGGAATTTCTTTCTCCTCCAATCCTGAAATAAGAGTTTACATTTCTGTGTTGTGGTTGATGTTGATAAAATATGAAAGTTTAGCTGCTGAGCCTATTAGAATGAACTCAATGACAACAAAGCAAAACGTTTTTTTCTTCCCCTCCTCAAGACTGTAAATGTGCTGTTC
The DNA here is from genome assembly GCF_030020395.1 of Manis pentadactyla. Lineage (NCBI taxonomy): Eukaryota > Metazoa > Chordata > Mammalia > Pholidota > Manidae > Manis > Manis pentadactyla. Next base: position 86,779,786 of record NC_080021.1, on the reverse strand, counting down.
CAAGAATATATAATTTTCTATAGATATTTAAGCACCATGACCTTCAGGCATGAGGCATTTAATATTGTGCATGCTTCTGCATGTTTGTGAAGTTACACCATCTTCCAAGGAAGGAGTTAATTTTCCCACATTTCTTGAATGGCTAAACCTAAGACTGAAAGGAAAATAATCAAAGAATGAAAAACAAAGAACAAAGAATATGACATAACTGAACAGCTAAAACTGTAAATGATACAATAATTACTCTCTGGTAAACTCTTCTTTCCCCAGAACACAAAAGAAAACCTTGAAAAACAAAGGTAAGCTGTCTCAAAACAGTGACCTTAATGCTAAAAACAGGGATTTTGATTTCCTTGTGAGAGAACCAGGAATATTGAAATTTAACATATATACCTGAGACACAAAGCTGATTCTGTTGCTCAGTCACAACAGTTAGTTACCACAACTATGAGTTCCGTGTTGTATTTTATTAGTTAATGTTAAGCCACAGTAATTTATCTGTAAGCTTTCAAAGCCGCTGACAGTAACTAATAATGGAGCAAAAGCAAGGGAGTGTTGAAAGGTAATATAGATGCTCATTCATGCTCCAAGCACCATTCAAGGATGTTACTCTTTGGAAATACTTTGCTCACCTGGCCAAAGATCACCACACTGTTCCTTTGAGCTTTACATAATTGTTAGGCTCTGACACACTCACATCACTGTATTTAAGAAAACCTTCTAGGTCAGAAAAACTGCAAGAGTTTGTGCCAGTAAAGCCAAAATTGACTGCATCCTTCTGCACTCCCAGGCCAGGATGTGGGATGTGGGTGGCCGTGGGCACAGGACTCCCTCTCCTTTCATTTTCCTGTTGAGGTCTATGGTAACTCCAACGGAGGCACGAGCTGCTAAAATTTCTCAGCTCTCAGTTTATATCACAGGGATTCTGTCCCAGGCAAGAGCAGGTGAGAAGTGTGGAGTCCTCTCTTTCCACCCAACCACCATTCATAAGGCCAGGATCAATCACAAGCATGGCAGACCAGGAATAATGAGGCCCTGATCATCCTGGCTCCAGTCACATGCCCGGCACAGAGATTTGATGCCAGGAGAAGCAAACAGAAGAAAAGACAGCCTCTCCAGCAGAATGACCTGCTCATAAAGCAAGAGTGTCACTCTTGAGAAAAGTGGCTCACTGCCCCTGCCCCAGCTCTGGAGCAGCGATGTGGAAGGGCTGCACAGGGGAGAGGCAGGCCAAGATAAAACATTTCCACAGCTCTCCCCAAGTAAACAATGTGAGGAAGGTGAAATATAAGGACACTCTGGCAAAAAAATAAAAAAATAGAATTAAGAGGAGGCTGGGAGTTCCATCAGGGCAAATAGCTACACCATAAACCACATGGATAATTAGCAGAAAGAGCTAGAAAAAACAGAGAGCTGAGAGGATCTCCTGGGATGGGAACAAGCCTCAAAGAAGGACCTCAAAGATTACTCATGCAATTGGGCCCAAATTTAACTGTCCAAACAGTGAAACAATGTGTGTCCTAGAAAAATCACTAAGAACAATAAAGCAATCAGCTGAATATTAGTGGAGAGTAACAGCTGGTGTGATATCAGCAGACTGACAGCTTAACAAAGAGATCAGAGGGAAGGACAGACACACAGGGTCTCCAAATATATTGTCGCCCAAAGGGATTCCGTGTGCTTAAGGCTGTGTGCGCTGAGGGCTTTGAAACAGGCCAGCCAGGCACTAACCAAATAAAGAAGCAAATGACAACAAAAAAAGCCCTGGAAGAGGGGCATCAGCAACCAGATAACAGTGGGGATCAGTATTTAGAGAATAAATGTTATCTGAAACATCCAATCAACAACAAAAAATACAAAACATGCAAAAAAGAGGGACATGTGGTCTATAAACAGGAGAAAAGCAGGCGACTGAAATTGCTTAAAAAGAACTCAAATGTCAGACTCTTCAAAGTCTTCAACACAGCCAGGGTCAATCTGTTCACAGAGCTGAAGGACCATGCTTGTGAAAACAGAGGAACATATGAGGACAAAATTCACCAAGAATGTCAATAAAGATACGGAATTCATCAAAAAGAACCAAACAGAAGTTCTGCAATTGGAAAGTGTATCTGCAAATATTTTAAATTCATAGAGGGATTCAACAGCAGAAGAAAAACTCAGCTTGTGTGAAGGTAGAATGATAGATATGACACAGTGTGAAGAATCGAGAAAAATATTTTTATTATATTTTAATATCTGTATATAAAAATCAATTTTATATCAAAAAGAACAGAACATTAGAGACATGTATGTCCTCCACAAGGCACACCAACAATGGAAGAAGCAGAACAGGATAAAGAAGAAAAAGTAAGAAATATGTGAGAAAATAATTAAACTTGAAGATAAATTGGGATTATGCAGGCTGAAGAATAGAGGGAAAAAATGAGCAGAGCCTCAAAGAAATGTAGGACACCATCAAGTGCTCCACCTTGCACACACTGAGAGTACTAGAAAGGGGAGGAAAAGGAGAAAATTTTAATAGAAATAAAGAAGCCAAAACCATCCAGGACCATTTAAAAAGGTTCATAAATGGATAGATTGATAATACCAGATTTCTACATTAATATACAGCAACATTAATCATTAACTAAATAACAACATTCATTTATAAAGGGCAGTAGATAGCTATTAATAAATAATTACTAAACAGTAATTAAGACAGATGGGCAATTATACAAGGATAGACAACTAGAGAAATGGAGAAAATAGAGTCCAGGAACAGCTCATGTGCATATGGCCACTTGATTTAATGCAATAGGATAAAATATAAGCCTCTTTTAATAAATGCACTGGATTAATTGCCTTTCACTTACAGATAAAACATATTGGGACCACTATCTCTCACCATATAAACAAACCTGTTAGAGATGGTTTGCTGATCTAAATGTAAAAGTAAACAATTTGTTTAAAATAAAATTTTATAAGAAACTTACAAATACCTTCATGATTTTTGTTCTAAGATATTTGTAAACAAGATACCAAAACTGCTTTAAAAACGTAGTAAAAGGTAAATTAGATTACATTAAAAATAAGAACTGCTTATCAGAAAAGAAGAATTAGAAAAATAAATGGCAGGTTGGTGTACAGGAGCAGATATTTGTGAGGCATATATCCAACACAGTGTTTGTATTCAGAATATATAAAGAATTTCTATGGATAGATTTAAAACAAAGGAAATGTTAGTAAACATGTTACAAGTTGCTCAGTTTCATCAGTGTGCACAGAAATGCAGAGGAAACCAACAAAGCTATAATGTCGACTATTTTATAGAGGCAGCACAAATTTAAATATAAATAATACCAAATAAACCTGACTGTATCCCAAAGAGTAACATAACACTGGAAGGGATGGACAAGAACTAGCATCAGTATTTTTAGAAACAATATTTTAACTAAATGTTAGAGGCTAAAGAAAATAAAACCAAAACAAATATTACACACTAGTTAGTAAATTTGCTTTCCAAGCAGTATGGGTTAGCAATTCTCAAACTATTTTAAATGTTCTGGAATTGAATAAATACATCTACAAATAGTGGACAAAGAAAGCCACTCCTTGAAGAAAGGAGTAACAAGTAAGAAAGTCAGGAATGCTAGAATTAACCTATGCTGAAATGGAACCTCATTATACATATTTCTGTGTGTGTGTGTGTGTGTGTGTGTGTGTGTGTGTGTGTGTGTATGTGTGTGTGTGACATATATATATATATAGGTTGTGGGGTGTTTGGGTAAATATAGTTGTGTCACGTACACACACACCCTAATTCTGTCACTGTCACTGAGAATGTGTAGGAGCAATCACAACCCAATATATATGGGCAGGTCTATTATTAGAACTCAGCTGCTAAATGTCATTCTTCTGGTAAAGAAACCGGAACTCCTTGGAGAAATGGCTGATGCCACTGGCAGGCTTGGAGAAGTAAAAGAATGCTCCTGGAAATTCTTATGCACTAGAAAGTAAGGAAGTCTTTAGAAAATGATGGGGACGTTTTAAAAAGGACACAGAGACAACCTGAAGGGTCTCCAGTGGCCAAATCTAAAACAGCTTGGACAGCAAAATAAATAATGATAGTGGTGGATTATAGTGGGTGAAATAAAATAAATATCCATGAGTCTATTCTGATAAAAATCAATCATCAATCAATGGGGAAGAAGGCACCTTTCTGCCTTGGAGTAGAATACTAATTAATAAATGTGGAGGAATAATGATTCCTCCAAACGTAGTAAGGAAAGACTGAGGATACATAATAACAGCAAGCAATGTGTGGTTTTGAATTGGATTCTGGCCCAGAAAACGGCCACATGTGAAAAAGCAGAGAAATCTGAATATGGTGTTTAGATTAGCTAGTATTGCACTGATGTTATTTCCTGATTTTGGTAATTTATTATGATTACATATGAAGTATAAATTTGTGGATATGAAGTAAAAGTTATGGAAACTATTTCTGCCATTCTAAAATTCTTTCAATATGAAAAGTTCATAAACTAAAACATCTTTAAAAAAAACAGGCAAAAATGTTTAAAGAAAATAGTCACTGTTTTCTATGTAAAAACGAAGAGGCTATAGCACAGCATATCCACCAAAATGCTAAAATGAGTAAGACAAACAAGGCTTAGTCCATGATTTTGTGCAGTAACTGAGATTCTCAGTGCTTCAAGTGGGAGAGTAAACTGATGGAGCCACTTAGGAAAACTCTGGCAGTATCTACTGGAGCTGCATGCACATATGCCAACCCCCTATCTCAGGCCATTACTGCCAGGTGTGGACTAGTAGACAATCTACACAGAAAACAAGTCAAACGCTGATCATCAGAATAGGTAAATAAATCATGCTACATTCACCAATGAAAAATACTGTTTCACATAGCAATAACTATATCCACAAAACAGCATGCATGAGTATCCTAAACGCAATGTTGAATGAAAGAGTACATACTATATTGTATTCATATAAGTTCCAAATACAGGATAATTTCATCTGCGATGTTTGACTTGAGACTGTTGGTTGTGTGGTAGACACTGACAGGGAGGAAGCAAAAGAAGCTCCTGGAATGCTAATGTGGCTTCATTTTTTAATCTGTGCTTACTTTGTAAAATGTATGACGTGCTTACAACACTATCTGCTTTTTTATCAGCTATCTTATGTTACAGTAAAGTATTTTAATAAAAGTTTTAGAAGTATATACATTGTATATTATGTAATATATTTTTTATATATACATACACACACACACACACACATTCTTTTCATAAATCTTACTCAACTTGCAAGCTGTCTTTCAGTCTCTCTCCTGTTTGCCATTTTCTTTTTTCTCACATTTATTTTTCTAACTACTGGGCTATGTGATGCGTTCCATCCATACCATGGTATTAAATCAATCGGTCCTTCCTAATCATCAGCTGTTATCTTTTAAATTCAGAGTTTGGCATTTTTTTCTGCCTCCTGAATCCTGAACTCACTTTTCAATTACTTTACTTCTTTTTCTAGACGTCCACATTAATGAATCTTACCCTTTGCCAGGCATTGTTATGTGGAAACAAGTGCCACTAGAAAACAGAAAATGGATCCATCAACTTTGGGGAACTGCAGAATGCCCCAAAGGTGGAGGTGAAAAGGAAGCAGCTACTACTGAGTACTTCCATGTCTTAATAAGCTCTTCTTTACAGTTTTAGTCTTAAAGACTTTTGAGATTTTCCTCATACTTATAAAGCACATGTCTGGGTCGGAACCTCTGCCCTATACTTTCCTGGGGAAATAAGTTCTCCCAAGTACCAACCTGGCCAATCACACTCATTTCCGCAACCCCTTCCCCCCTCCCGACCCTGCCGTGGCCGGATGTGACTCACGCGCATTTCCGTTTGGGAAGCGAGGACTTTGCAACCGGCGTTTGGCTTTTTTCTGGCGGGAGGTGCATTCCCAGGACTCGTCTGGAGACAAGGTGAGGACCCTGAGAGGGAACCGAAGGGGCCTCTCCTCCCATAACAAAGGTGACCCCCTCCTCCGCAAAATCCTGTTCCTGCGGTCTGGCGCCAAGAGGCCCAAGCGGAGCATGGTCAGGCTCAACCGGGCTCGGGATGTCTCAGTGAGAAGGCCTTTGTCTAAGGGAGCAGTGCCATTTCTACCAATGAAGGAGAGCTAGGTCCTACCTGGATGCACAATGAGGGCCCTGACTGCTAATGAGGCGACCTTTACCCAACAGAAAGGGACACACTGAGCAGCTCCCCAACCAAGGTAGACAGTTGTGGGGTGACCTAAGTGACTAAACGAGTCCCTCTACACCTGACAACTCCCAAATTCAGCAGAGGATGCAGAGCTTGCAGACTGAGATGCCTCATTTCCTCTGGAGGTGGTCTCTGGAGGTAAGGGCCTTGTCTAAAGGGTTAATTAAGCCCCATTTAGCAAGAGAGACCCAGTCCCTAAGAGATTCATGGTTGTGTCACTGAGTGAGAATTGAGGACCCTTCAAGGAAAAAGGGGTCCACAAAAGGCGCCTGTGCTGTTTTCAGACCTGGGAGACTTGGACACATTGAAATATGAGGTTTTTATTTATTTATTCTTTTTTGCCAGCACTTGTTTTTAAAGTGTTAATATACAATCTTATGTTTGTTTCAAAATGTACATCACAGTGACTCAACCGTCCCCATGATCAACTTATGTTGGGATTGTGAATTATTGTGCCCCTTTATCCCTTGCCGCCTGCACCCACCCCAACTCTTCCCCCTTGGCAACCACAAGTCACTTCTCAGTGTCTAAAAGTCTACTGCTGTTTTGCTTTGTTTTTATATTCCATAAATAAGTTAAATCATATGGTATTTGTCTTTCTCTACCTGCCTAATTTCACTGAGCATAATACTCAGTAGATCTATCCATGTTGTTGCAAATAGCAGGATTTCATTTCTTTTTATGGCTGAATAATATTTCACTGTATATATGTACCCCTCTTTATCCATTCATATATTGATGGGCACTTAGCTTGCTTCCACATCTTGGCCATTACAAATAGTGTGGCAGTAATCATAGGGGTGCATAAATCTTTTTGAACCAGAGATTGTGTTTTCTTTGGGTAAATTTCTAGCACTTGAATTAATGGTTTAAATGCTATTTCTACTTTTAGCTTTATGAGGAACTTCCATATTGCTTTCTGCAGCAGTTGCATCAGTTTACATTCCCAGCAACAGTGTAGGAGGGTTCATGTTTCTCCACATTCTGACCAGCATTTGTTTTTTCTTCTCTGATGGATAGTGGCCATTCTTACTGATATGAGGTGATATCTCATTGTGGTTTTAATTTGCATTTCCCTGATGATTAGTTATGTGGAGCACCCTTTCATGTGCCTGTTGGCCATCAGTATTTCTTCTTTGGAGAAGTGTCTGTTCAGGTCCTCTGCTCATTTTTGATAGGGTTATTTGTTTTTACGATGTTCAGGCATATGAATTCTTTATATATTTTGGATGTTAACTGCTTAGCAGACGAGTCATTTAAAAATACATTCTTCCATACTATAGAGCGCCTTTTAATTCTGCTAATGGTATTCTTTCCTGTACAGAAGATTTTTAGTTTGATGTAGTCCCTCTTGTTTATTACTGATTTTGTTTACCTTGCCTGAGGATGTGTGTCCAGGAAAAAGTTGCTCATATTTATATTCAAGAGATTTTTAACTATGCTTTCTTCTAAGAGTTTTATGGTTTTGTTACATACTTTCAGTTCTTTGATCCATTTTGAGTTTACTTTCGTGTATGGGGTTAGACAATTACCAGTTTCATTCTCTTTTATATGGCTGTCCAGTTTTCCTAACACCAGTTGTTCAGGAGGCTTTTCCCCATTGTATATTCATGGCTCTTTTATCATACATTAATTGACTGTATATACCTGAGTTTATATCTGTACTCTGTTCTGTTCCATTGACCCATGGGTCTGTTCTTGTGCCAGTACCAAACTGTTTTGATTACTGGAACTTTGTAGTAGAGCTTTAAGTCGGGGAACATAATACCCTCAACTTTGTTCATCTTTCTTAGGATTGCTTTGGCTGTTCACGGTCTTTTTTGGTTCCATATGAATTTACAACTATTTGTTCTAGTTCATTGAAGAATGCTATTGGTATTTTGATAGTGATTGCATTGAATCTGACAATTGCTGTGGGCAGGATGGCTAATTCTTTGTATCCATGAGCACGGGATGGATTTCCATTTTGGGGTGTCTTTCTCTCATGAGTGTCTTGTAGTTTTCAGACTATAGGTCTTTTACCTCCTTGGTTAGATTTATTCCTAGATATTTTATACTTTGTGATACAGTTGTAAATGGAGATGTTTTCTGATATCTCTTTGTGCTAGTTCATTGTTAGTATATATGAATGTGACAGATTTCTATATTAATTCTGTATCCTGCAACTTTACCGAATTCAGTTAATATTTCTAATAGTTTTTTGGTGAATTCTTTAGGGTTTTCTATGTCATCTGAAAATAGTGACCGTTTAACTTCTTCCTGACCAATTTGAGTGCCTTTTATATTCTGTGTTGTCTGATTCCCGTGGCTAGGTCCCCAGTACTATGTTGAATAAAATTGGTGAGAATGGGCTTCCTTGTCTTGTTCCTGGTCTTAGAGGAAAAGCTTTTAGCTTTTTGCTACTAAGTATGATGTTGGCTGTGGGTTTGATGTATATAGTCTTTATGATGTTGAAGTATGTACCCTCTATACTCAGTTTGTTGAGAGTTTTTATCATGAATGAATGTTGAATTTTGTCATATGTTTTTTCAGCATCTATTGAAATGATCATGTGGTTTTTATCCTTCTTTGTGTTAATGTGGTATATGATATTGATTTACAAATATTGTACCATGCTTGCATCCCTGGAATAAATCCCACTTGGTCATGATGGATGATTTTTTGATATATTTTTGAATTCAGTTTACTAATATTTTGTTGAGGATTTTTGCATCTGTGTTTATCATGTTTTTTTTTCTATAATTTTCTTTTTTTTGTGGTGTCTGTCTGGTTTGGGTATTAGAGTGAATGCTGACTTCCTAGTATGAGTTTAGAAGTACTCCCTCCTCTTCAACTTTTTGAAATACTTTCAGAAGGATGGGTATTAGCTCTTCTTTAAATGTTTAGTAGAATTGAGCTGTGAAGCCATCTGGGTATGAAATTTTGTCTTTGGGGAGTTTTTTGATTGCCAGTTTGATTTCATTGCTGATAATTGGTGTGTTCAGATTTCTCTTTCTTTCTTGGTCAGTCTTGGAAAGCTGCATTTTCCCACAAAGTTGTCCATTATTTCTATGTTGTCTGGATTATTGGCATATAATTTTACACAATATTCTCTAATAATTCTTTGTATTTCCATGGTATCCTTTGTGATTATTCCATCTTTGTTTCTGATTGTACTTATGTGTGTAAATTCTCTTTTTTTTCTTGTGTAGTCTGGCTAGGGGTTCATCTATTTTATGTTCTCAAATAACCAGCTCCTTGTTTCATTGATTTTCTCCCATTGTTTTATTGTTCTCTATTTTGTTTCTTTTTGGTCTAATCTTTATTGTGTCCCTCCTTCCACTAACTTTGGGCTTCATTTGTCCATTATCTAGATTCTTTAATTGTAATTTTAGACTGATTATTTGGGATTGCTCTTCTTTCTTGGGGTAAGCCTGTATTGCCAAGTACTTTTGTGATGTAACTGATTTTGCCACATCCCACACGTTTAGGGGTGTTGTATTATTATTTTTTCACATTCTCACTTTCTTCTTTTTTTAATTTTATTAAGGTGTCATTGATATATACTCTATGAAGGTTTCACATGAAAAACAATTTGGTTATTACATTTGCCCATATTATCAAGTCCCTCCCATACCCCATTGCCGTCACTGTCCATCAGTGTAGTAAGATGCCACAGAGTCACTACTTGTCTTCTCTGTACTACATTGCCTTCCCTATGATCCCCCCCATACCATATGTACTAATCATAATGCCCCTCAATCCCTTTCTCCCTCCATCCCCACCCCTCCTCCCCCCACCCCTCCCCTTTTGTAACTGTTAGATCCTTCTTGGAGTCTGTGAGTCTGCTGTTGTTTTGTGCTTTTAGTTTTGCTTCATCATTATACTCCACAAATAAGGGAATCATTTGGTACTTCGCTTTCTCTGCCCGGCTTATTTCACTGAGCATAATACGCTCTAGCTCCATCCATGTTGTTGCAAATGGTAGGATTTGTTTCTTTCTTATGGCTGAATAATATTCCATTGTGTATATGTACCACATCTTCTTTATCCATTCATCTACTGATGGACACTTAGGTTGCTTCCATATCTTAGCTATTGTAAATAGTACTGCAATAAACATAGGGGTACATATGTCTTTTTGAACCTGAGAACTTGTTTTCTTTGGATGTTGTATTTTTTTTCATTTGTATCCATGTATTGCTTGATTTCTTATAAACATGTTGTTTAGTGTCCATAAGTTTATAGGCTTTTTTGTTTTCTTTGTGTAATTTATTTCTAGTTTTATATCATTGTGGTCTGAAAAGCTGCTTGATACAACTTCTGTCTTTTTTAGTTTAACGAGGCTCTTCTTGTGGACTAGCACATGAGATATTCTGGAGAATGTTCCATGTGCACTTGAGAAAAATATGCATCCTGCTGCTTTTGGGTGGAGTGTTGTATAGATATATGTTAAGTCCATTTGATCTAATGTATTGTTCAGTGCCCCTGTTTCCTTGTCTATTTTTTGTCTGGTTGATCTGTCTATTGGTGTGAGTGGTGTGTTGAGGTTCCCTAAAATGAACATGTTGCAATCTATTTCCCCCTTTAATTCTGTTAGTATTTGTTGCACATATTTAGGTGCTTCTATGTTGGATGCATAGATATTTATAATGATTATATCCTGTTGTTGAACTTACCTCTTTTTCATTATGTAATGTCCTGCTTTGTTTCTTGTTACTTTCTTTGTTTTGAAATCAATTTTGTCTGATGTAAGTACTGCTACTCCTATGTTTTTCTCCCTATCTTTGCATGACATATCTTTTTTCCATCCCTTCATTTTTAGTCTTGTTTCTTTATCCATTCTTCCTATGTCTTTTGATTGGTGCATTCGGTCCATTTACATTTAAGGTGATTATTGATAGATATATACTTACTGTCATTTTATTAATTGTTTTCTGTTTTTTATAGCTCCTCTCTGTTCCTTTCTTCCTGTCCTATACTCTTCTCTCTTGTTGTTGATGGTTTTATTTAGGTTCTATTTGGATTTTTCTTTTTTAAATAATTTATTTAGTTATTTCTTTCTGTGTGTGTGCATTTATTCTAGACTTTAGTTTAGTGATTCCCAGAGGCTCAAGGATAGCTTCCTTACTATATAATAGTCTACCTTAAATTTCTGATTACTCTGAAACACAGTGTAAAAGTACTTGCTTTTCCCTATTCTTCCTCTACTTTTTCCATATTAGATATCATAATTTGCATTTTTTGTGTATCCTTGACTGATTTTGTATATAGTTGAATTTGTTTCTTTTGTTTTAATTTCATACTTGTTTGGTAATTAGTTGGTTTATTACCTTCACTGTGGGCTTATTTTCACTGGTGAAAGCTGTTTAGCCTTAGGGATATTTCCATCTACAGCAGTCCCTTTAATGTATCCTGTAATGAAGGCTTAGTGGTGGCAAATTCCTTCAACTTTTGTTTGCTGGAAATTCTTTAATGCCTACTTCAAATTTAAATGGTAACCTTGCTGGGCAGAGCATTCTTGGTTGGAAGTCCTTCAGTTTCATTACATTAACTATATCATGCCACCCCCTTCTGGGGTATAGAGTTTCTGCTGAGAAGTCTGCTGTTAGCCTGATAGGATTTCCTTTATAAGTAACACTTTTCTCACTCTGGCTGCTTTCAATACTCTCTCCTTATCCTTGATCTTTGCCATTTTAATGATTATATGTCTTGATGTTGTCTTGCTCAGGGTCCTTTTGTTTAGGGCTCTTTGTGCTTCGGTGAACTGTCTGTTTCCTTCCCCAGATTGAGTTATGCCAGGTATCATGGTGAGAACCTTGAGGCCTGTGGGGATGTCCCACCCCATGTCAGTGAAGCCACAAAGAATCCTTCCTATTTTCAGCACTGGGAGACTTCAAGGATAGAATGTCATACAGAAGTTCCCAGGAGTAGCAGGAAAGTAAGGGTCTTGGTCTGAGGGAAATGACCCTAAGTCATCAGAAGGAGAAGTCTTACACCCTATCATGAGTAAAATTTAAACTTTGAGTTAAGATCCTATGTGGGACCACCTACCATAATATATCAACTTGCCTGCAATAGCTTTCACTCTTGAGACATCACATTTGGTCAGATAAGGTGCTCTTCACTTCTTCCTACTGAGAGTCAGGGAGGTTGGCTCATACTGTGAGAGCACAGGCATCAGTTCAAGAAAAAGTGGTGCTTCTCCACCAGGAACCAAATTGGGGAACCTGAGTGAGGACTCACAGGACCATCCAAACTTGAAGAGAAAAGACATCAAAGCATCCATCCCAACCTTTTGATTTCAGCCAAAGCAATCTCAGGGAAGGGCTCTGAGGTTGAGTATCCCCCTTGCTTGTTTATATCGGGTCTAAGAGAGGTGAGATTCCTTAGTCTGAGGGTACAGCCACAAGTCAGCAAAAGGAGAGTGATCTCGAGCCTTTCAAGGAGCCAAACTGAGGACCTTAAATGAGGACTGAGGAGCCGAGTGAACTCAGGAGAAAAAGGACCCCACTAAATTCTCAGCACTGGGTGTCCCCTGGTAGGGAGGTAGACTGAGGCACTCTGCAGCTCCTTCTGGGTCTCAGGAAGCTTTGAGGTGTCAACTTCAGAGTAGCAGAGGGGAGGGTGCCTAAGCTCTGCCCAGAGTTGGCGTGACAATGCTGAAAATAAATTGAGAAGAACACACATTCCAGAACACAGGGGGTTTCAGTGCCAGCACCTGCTGTCACAGTAAATCCAAGGCAGGCCTTATAGTATACAGATTAAGATTCACTGTAAGGGTTCTATGGTTGCTCTATGGGATTCTCAGGGGACAGCCTGTCCAGAAGAACAGGAGCCTTATGGGTTCCCTGAGTAAGGCCCTCAAGAAAACCTGTAGAGTCCGCAGAATGGAATCTACCTGTTGAAGATGTTCACATCATCTCACTCTCCTTCCTCCAGGTGTCCAAATCACATTTTCACTGGCCCAGGCTCTTGACCCTTGTCCCTGATTACAGCCATCATGCCTCGTGGTCAGAAAAGTAAGCGCCGTGCTCGTGAGAAACGCCGCCAAAACAGAGCGGAGGCCCAAGCTCTTAGTGCTCGAGCCACTGCAGCGGAGGAAGAAGAGACCACTTCGTCCTCCTCTCCTGTTGTGCAGTGTGCTCCCTCAAGCTCCCCTGTTGCTGGCACTTCCCAGAAGCCTGAGAGGGCCCGGGCCACCACAAGGGCTGTTGCAGGTGTTTCACACCCAGGATCTGATAAAGAGGCTAAAGGCCAAGCTGTGGAAAGTGAAACTTCCTCCCAGGCCTCAGCTTCCATTGAGAGTGCTAAGGAAGATCCTGTAACCAGAAGGGTGGAAATGTTGGTGCAGCTACTGCTCTATAAGTATAAAATGAAGGAGCCCATTAAAAAGGTAGACATGATGAAGTTGGTCAACAAAAGGTATAGGGAGCACTTCCCTGAGATCCTCAGGAGAGCAGCTGAGCATGTGGAGCTGGTCTTCGGCCTTGAATTGAAGGAGGTTAAGCCCAATAGTAGGTACTACACCTTTGTCAACAAGCTAGACTACCTCAATGATGGCAGTCTGAGCAGTGGCTGGAAAATCCATTGGAATGGGATTCTGATGCCTGTCCTGAGCGTGATCTTCTTGAATGGCAACCACGCCTCTGAGGAGCAGATCTGGCAGTTCCTGAGTATGTTGGACATCTATGATGGAAGGAAGCACTTCATCTTCGGGGAGCCCAGGAAGCTCATCACAGATTTGGTGCAAGAAAAGTACCTGGAGTACCACCAGATACCCAACAGCAATCCTCCACATGATGAGTTCCTGTGGGGTCCAAGAGCCCATGCTGAAACCAGCAAGATGAAAGTCCTAGAGTTTCTGGCCAAGATCAAGGGTACCACCCCCACTGCCTTCCCATTGCATTATGAAGAGGCTTTGAGAGATGAGGAAGAGAGGGCCCGAGCCAGAGCTGCAGCCAGGGCCAGCACTCCTGCCAGGGCAGGTGCACACTCTGAGGCCACGTCCAGCCACCACTCTCACCTGCAGTGAGGTCAGAGGCAGATTCTTCATTTTATGGTTGAAAGGCCTGTTAACCTGTGTTTCTGATATGCCTGATTAACTTGTTGACTTCTCTGTTTTGTTTTCTGATTTTCAAGTGGTGTTCCTTTCAACAGAATGTTTATTTAGATTCAGAATATAAGGTTATAAATTTCACAGGTCACATCTTTATTGCTGTTTGTCAGGTTTAAGAGTAAGAGTTTTTTGTTGTTTGAATAGAAATTGGAAATCCTTAAATTGCTTTTGTAATCCAGAACAAAATAACCTGGCTTTAGGATAGGACTATCCTTGGAAATGTGAAAGAAGTCCATGCTAAAGTAGTTGGGATCAGAAAATGACAGATAGATAGATATAGATGTATAGAGATGGAGAGAGAGAGAGAGACAGATGGATAGAGGTGAAGGGAGGGAAAGAGAGAGAGAGGGAGGGAGGGAGATAGATAAATAGGTTGTTGATAGAAAGTAAAAGTTAATCCTTGGTTTGCTTTATGCCAAGTAAGTTCTTGGTTTGCCTTACTCCATTTAGTCTTTCTTTTTATAAATTTAGGAGAGAAATACCTGGATTTGCTTATGTTTTTCAAGCACTTTTGAGAATATAAAGCATATTGAATCAGATCTCTTGTTCATGGCTCTTATTTCACACAAACATTAACTGAGTATCTGTTCTTTGGAAATCTTCATGCTTGTACTGGGGATGGTAAGTGAAAGACGATCCAGCCCCTGTCCATGCATTACAGATTCTCGGAAAACTTATCATTATGAAAGAGGGGGATATGCTTTCTATTTCACAAAGAACAACTGAAAAGCAGGCCATAAAGGAGAGTGCTACAACATGTTAACTTAGTTTTCATTGCTGAGCAGAATTTTGGCTGATTGGCAGGTTCTCTGGGTTTTGGTTTGGGGTTTTGTGTGCATGTTTGTGTTTTGACTAGAACACTGCATGTTCTCTGACATCTCTTAGATGTAAAAACAAAAACCCCGACTGGGTCGATGATAACATCTGAGGTCAAGATAATCATAGTAATAAATGCCATTTCCTAATGTCTCAATACAGAACAGGCACAGTGACAGACACTTTCCATACATTATGTGTATGCCATCAGTACTACAAGATGGGGCTTATCAAACTCACCTCACAGGGGAGAGACTGAGGCTTATAAAGTCAGAGTTTGATGATGTGCCAAAATTCTCAGGGCTTACAAATGATCGGACTGGGACTGGAGTCCTTGTCTCTTACTGCAGAGTCCTCACTATGGTCCTCCTCCTATCCTGAGGAACACCTGTGTTCTTATTTCAGTTTACTTTTCAGTACTTCAAGATTTATTTTAGGTGCTAGAGAATTGCTTTGTGCCCAGACTACTGGATTGGAAACATAGCCAGAGCAACAAGAATACCAAAATAATTGACAGGTACAAATAAATGAATGACCATAGTGGATGACAGTATGGTCATCAACATTTGCACTGTTAGAGAAGGAACCCCTCAAAGATCAGAGGCTTTCAAAATCATCCTGAACAATCTCTTTCCTGCATAAAGTAAATATATCAGAACAGAAGTTACGTGAGAATCTTCATCTGGCTGATGAAGAGAAGAAACAGATCTATGTACTTTTTCCCTGACACCCCACCACCTTTCCTGGGGCTCCTGCCTTGTGCTACAGGTTCCCCATCTCACATTACTTCTAGGATAGGGGCCCATTCTCTGCCAGGTTTGTAGAGCAGAAACTGCTCAAGAGTTTGCAGAGAGGTGGAATTTTCCAGGAAGCTTTTAATCCAAGGGAGGGGCACTAATGGGGGAGGCCCCGTTCACCAAAGGAAGGATACTCAGTTCCTAAAAGCAATTTACATGATGACACTGAAAATGAGAGGATCCCTCCCAGGAAGAAGGAGGCCACATAGGGCCCTGTCCTTGTTAGACCTGAGACCATGTCACCTAGGCAGAGTAACATGATGAGTCATACTCAACGTCCTCCCAGAGCAGCTTGTGGAGGTGAGGAATCTTGTCAAAGGGGGTGACCTCGAGTCAGCCAAAGGAGGATTTCCAGATGATGCCAGAGCCAAGGTAGGGACTCTGTAGACTGAAAGGACCACCCACCTCATACCAGGTGGTTGGGGACACCTTCCACTTCTGTTAGCCTTGGGTGACATCCATTGGCTTTTGTGGCCAGATCAGGCAAACTTCACTTCTTCCTAGAGGGTATTAGGGAATTGGGGGGCCTTAGTATGAGAGCATAAGCCTTAAATCAAGACAGGGAATATTTCCAGGTTATTCCAGGAGTCAGGGTGAGGACAGTGAAGAATGTAGGACCACACACTCCATATCAATAGTGGCCCACAGAATCTTCCCTACTCAGCTCTAGGAAGGCCCACATGGAGATGTCAGACAGAGGAGCCTGTCAGTTCCCACTCCAGAATGATGGGCAAGTAAGTTTTGGTCTGAGTGTGGCAGTCACATGTGAACAGACAGAAGAATTTTGTCCTACCCAGGAGTCAGACTAAAGACCCTGAGTGGGACCATCTGTTAGAGGGCTTCAACCTGCCTGACACAAATAACATTCTTATGAGACCATAGGTAGGCATGTGTAATCAGAAAAGGCCATGCTTATTTCCTCCCATCAGGTCACAGGGAGGTATGGGCCTTACTACCAGGAGACAGGCCTCAGGTCAAGGTAAAAGGGAGCCCCTGGCCCTGCCAGGAGTCAAATCAGGAAGGCTGAGGACTGAGTGGTCAGCCCATCCCTGTATGGGGGAAGGGAAGAGAATCATGCCCTATCCTTTGATACTGGCTCTGGAAATCTCCGGGCAGGGCTATCAGGTAATGCTCCACCCTCACTTCTTTATATCAGGTCTGAGAGGCAGAATCTTTGGTTTGAGAGTGAAACCACCAGTCATCAAGAGGGAGGGCTGTAACAGCTACAGGGGCTTGCCATTCAGTACACACATTCCACCATCCTACAAGACAGAGCTTACCAAATTGACTGGACAGAAGAAAACCCTGAGACTCACTCATAGAGTTTAATACTGGGCCAAAGTTCACAGGGCTCGATAATGACAGAAATGGCATTAGACCCTTGATTTGAGTTAGTCTAAAGCCCCCACTCTTCCTATCTTCCAACTCTTGAGGCCAACCTTGTATCCCTTAATTCACTTTTTTTCTCATTACTGCAAAATGTATCTCAAAGCAATAAGATGGACTCATGGCTCAGATCCTGGGTTGAAGTACATAGCCAAAGCCATAATAATACTAAATGTAAATGTGAGGTATAAATTAAGGAGGAGATAATATTTGCTGATAATAGGATCATCTACATATGTGATTTCAGATAACCTTAAAAGGTCAAGGACTTCAATCATTATCTGACCCAGCCATTTTGTTATAAAAAGAGTATCTATTTAAACAGAGGTTATGTGAGACCTCAGGTCTGGCTTGGATGAGAAAGAATAGATCAGTATGTTCTAATTTATCTTAAAGCCTACCCCCTGGACCTCCTGTGTTGCACCAAGGATTTCCCATGTCACATCACTCCTAGGACAAGGACCCATTCAAGGTTTGGAGTAGGGCAACTGCTCAGGAGTTTTCAGGAATGTGGCATTTCTCAAAAAGCCTTTAATCAAAGTGACAAGAGCCTATGCGAGGACACCCATGAACTAAGAAAACAACATCTCAGAACACTGGGTGTTAGACACCAGGCCCTGCTCTCAGACCTGAAGTCTCTAGCAGAGCTGTCAGGTTAAACATCTCACTTTTGCATCAGTGTTATCAGGGACATGAGAGCTTTGGTCTAAGAGGGGCAATGTCAGGTCAGTAGAGGGAGTTGACACATATGGCTCTGAGGTCCCTTAAAAAGAGTGAAGCACCCACCCAGAACACTGGGGTCCCATAGAGTGCAGTTCCTGCTGTCAGCCCTTGGGGGTCCTGAATTCCACTGCAAGCTAAAGTGTAAAGAGGTTTTGAGAGAGGAGAGAGAGCCTAAGCCAGAGTTGCAGCTAGGCCTGGAACTGTCGCCACTGCCAGGGCATGTTCCAGGGCCAAGCCCAGCAGCACCTCACTCACCCAGTGAGGTCTGAGGGAAATTCTTCACCTTGAGGTTGAAAAGAGATGTCAACATTCTCAGTAGCTGAGCACCAAGGTAAGGCTGGAGGGAACACATTGTATATCTTTTTTTTTTTTTTTGCTATACTTAAATAATTGAGATTTATCTGTTTTTGTTTGGGTTTCTCTTTCGTACTTTAAAAATACTTTTCCTTGTAAAAGAAGGTCTATTTTATCTCAGTAACAGTGTTTATCAATAATATGTGTCACATTTATTTCTTTTTACCAGTATAAATATAGAAGTGTTGATATTTTGTACAACAAAGTAAAAATCCTTGAATCTCTTTTTGTGGTCCAGAACGAGATACCACAGCATGTAAATAGGAGTTTTCTTCCAAATATGGATGAACACTGCAGTAAAATTGTTGGTGTTGAGAAATAAAGCAAAGGCCTTGGCTGAGTGACCTCAGCAAGATGGTGGAATTCCCAGCCCTCATTCCCCACAGAAACAGATTAAATAATGATAAAAGTAACAAAATACCTTTATGGAAGGTAATCTAACCAACAGGTTGCAGTACCACAGGGAAGCATAAACAAGAGCAGCAACTCTTGAAATGGGTAAGAAAAACAATTCGACGTTACTGGCAATGGCCCCTTCCTCAAGCTGACGTAGTTCAGCACTGAGAGAGACTGTGACTTTTCTCTAAGTGGTGGGGAGAGAGGGAGTGGCATGAACGTATTATGTACCCCAAACTGTTAGAACTAATAAAGGTATTCAGTAAAGTTGCAGGATACAAAATCAACATGCAACAACCAGCTATGTTTCTATCGCTAACAATAAACTATTTGAAAAAGAAATTAAAAAAAAATTCCATTTAAAATAGTGTCCAAAAGAATAAAATACATAGGAATAATTTTAACCAAGGAGGTGAAAGATCTGCACACAGAAAATAGTGAGACATTGTTGGAAGAAGTTGAAGAAGACGGAAAGAAAAGAAAAAATACCCATGCTCCTACGTTGGAAGAATTGATATCCATATTACCCAAAGGGATGTACAGATTCAACACAATACCTATCATAATTTTAATGGAATTGTTCACAGAAACAGAAAGAAAACTAAAACTCAAATGAAACCACAAAATACCCCTAAGAGTCAAAGTCACTTTGAGAAAGAGGAAGAAATATGGAAGCATCACACTTTTTGACTCTGAGCTGTATCACAAAGCTATAGTAATCAAAACAGTGTTATACTAGTGAAATTAAAACAGTGTTATATAGACCAATGGGACATAATAGAGCCCCGAAATAAACCCATGCATATATGGTCAAGGAATCTTTGACAAGGGTGCCAAGAATACACAATGGAAAAGGGATAATCTCTTCAATAAATGGTGTTGGGAAAACTAAATAGTCTCATGCCAAAGACTTAAACTGGATGCTTATCTGACATCACACTCAAAAATTAATGCAAAATGGACTTAACAATGAGACCTCAAACCACAGAACTCCTAGAAGAAAACAGAAAAGGTTTCTTGACATTAGTCTTGGCAATACTTTTTGGAATATAACAATAGAAACACAGGCAAGCAAAGCAAAAGTATACATGCAGGATTATATCAAAGTAAGAAGCTTCTGTACAGTAATGGAAACAAAATGAACAGGCAACCTCTGGAATGGGAGAAAATATTTGCAAACCATATTTCTGATAGGGAATTAATACCCAAATTAAATAGCGAACTCATACAACTCAATAGTAAAGAAACAAGCAATTAAATATCTCAGTTTTTAAAAATGGTTGAGGAGGATATTTTTTCAGAGAAGACATACAAATGGCCAGTACATATGTGGAAAGGTGCTCAGTACCACTAATCATCAGGAAACTGCAAATTAAAGCCACAATGAGATATTATCTCATACCTGTTAGGATGGCTAATATTAAAAAGACATGGGATAACATGCTGGTGAGGTGTTGAGAAAAGGGAACCCTTGTGCCTTGTTTCTGGGAATGTAAATTGGTGCAGTCACTATGGAAAATGGTATGAAGGTTCCTCCAAAAATTAAAACGAGAACTACCACATGATTCAGCAATCCTGCTTTGGAGGATATAACCAAAGGAAATAAAAATCAGTATCTAGAAGAGATATCTGCACTCCTATGTTCATTGCACCATTATCCACCACAACCAAGATACGGAAACAATCCAAATGTCCATCAAAAGATAAATGAATAAAGAAAAACTGTGGTATGTACATGCCACAGAATATTAGTTAGCCTAAAAAATGAATGAAATCCTGTCATGTGGGACAACATGGATGAACCTGGGGGACGTTATTCTAAATGAAATAAATCAGTCACAGAAGGAAAAATACTGCATGATTCTACTTATATGAGATAACGAAAATTGTCAAACACGCAGAAACAGAGTAGAGTGCTTGTGGCCAGGAGCTGGGGCTTGGAGTAAATCAGGAATTGCTGTTCACCTGGTGTAGTTTCACTTAACACAAGATGCGTTAGTTCTAGAGATCTGCTGTAAAACATTGCACATGCACTTAAAAATTTGTTAAGAGAGTAGTTTTCATGTTAAGTGTACTCTCCACAACAATAGAAAAAGGTTGACTCTCTTGCCTTCTTCCCATAGAGAGAGTAATCTGATCAAGTGCAAGTATTTGTAAAAGATAACTCTTTTATCCTGTTGGTGGGAATGTAAATTGATGCAGCTACTATGGAAAACTGTATGGAGACTCCTCAAAGATTAAAAAACAGAACTACCCCATGATGCAGCAATCCCATATCTGGGTACATAATCCAAAATAATTGGAATCAGCATCTTGAACAGATAAATGTACTCCCATGTCCACCACAGCATTATTCACAATGGCCAAGACAACAAAGCAGCCAAAATGTCCACTGATGGACAAACGGAAAAAGAAAATGTGGTATATACATGCAAGGGAGTATTATTCATCTTTAAGAAAGAGGAAACCCCTGCCATTTGCAACACCACAGATGAACCTAGAGGACATTATGCAAAGTGAAAGAAGCCAGACACAGAAAGACAAATACATGATACCACTTGTCTAAGGCATCTACAATAGTCAAACTGACTGAAGCAGAATACAGTGGCTGCCAGGGTCTGAGAGGAGAGGTAATGGGGAGGTATTGGTCGAAGGATACAAAGTTTCCGTTATTGAAGGTGAGTAAATCCTAGAAATACACTATACACCATAGAGCCTATAGTTAACACCACCACACTGGATACTTAAAAATTTGCTGAGAGAGTAGATGCTATGTTAATTGTTCTTCCCCCGCCCCCAACCAAGTAATAATAAAATACAGAGGGAAAGAGAAATATTTTGGAGGTAATGGATGTATTTGTAACATAGATTGTGGTGATGGTTCCTAGGTATGTACTTATCTCCAAACTCAAGTTGTATATGTTAAATGTGTACATCTTTGTGTATGTAAATCATACCTCGGGAAACTTTTTTTAAAAAGAACAGATATTTTGCTTTATTTGGGGTTGTACAGTATATAGTAGTATACAGTAGGCACTGTATAAATATTTAATCAGTGAAGGCCAAAGGAAGAGTTAAATACAGAAAAGATTGTCAATTCTCAGCTTGCTTAACACCTTCTAACGTTCTTCTTGTGAAAGTTATATACCTAGGTTTGCTTAGATTATTCAGGAATGTAAGAGAAATTCAATCCTAATGAATTAGACCTAATGAATTAGCCCTCATATTCACTGTCTTGTTTATTATCCGATCATTAATTGAGAATGATGTCTCTGGAAGGCTTCAGGTTAGTACTGGTTATGTTTTGCAAAAAAAAACCCAAAACAGAAGCAACAAAAATAATAGGATGTAGCCCCTGCCCATTGAATCTTAGAGTCTAGATGCAACCATCATATAATAAAGATGGCATGATATGACCTAAAGTATGAGTAAAAGAAGGGGTGGGAAAGGAAAGGGGTTAGAGTTGAAAGCAATCAAATGTATTTGTCCTGAGGCAAAGCAGTTTGGAGCCTGAGGGAACTGTGATTCCTTCAGTGACAGGTAATTTTAGGTGAGGTTGCATGGTGCGCTAGATGAAGCTATGGGGGCGGTGAGCAGGGGCAGACGCTCAGATGAGGACCTCAGAGATGAAAGACTAAGCCTGCAATGGAAAATTGTCCGTAATGTTCACTCACTACGGGATTGTGGGTAAACCAGACAAAATCTCTGGGGTAGGAATTGAAGGTGCCCTGTGCTCTTGTCTCAGTGCAACTGAACACAGTGTGCAGACTAGATGTTCTATGTGCATTATCACCAGGGAGTTTCTGAGAAATAAAGGTTTTACTTCCTTGAGGTGGGATGCCCAGAATATGCTGGATTGGCATTCTTTACTCTGGGCTGGGGGAGACAGGAAAAGGGCACTCAATTAGTTTATCTTGTGTCATTTGGTGAATTCTAGGCAAGGTCTAGGTTTTCACTGATGGTTAAATGAAAATAATGGTGATTAGATGGCAGGGCAGCTCGTAGTTATGGAAGATAATGGTTATTGATGAAGATTCTTAAGACTTTGACTTACATCCAACTGGGAAAGACTCTCCCACAAACCTATTATATGTCATATCCTATGATGAGAATATGTTACATTATTGCCCTTGTTAAGCAGCATTTTGCTTGTCCACAATTTCTTTGTCTTGGGATTTGGTAATGTGCTTTGGTTCAGTTTACAGGGCTGGCAAGTGACAGGGCTGGGACTGGACTCCTGGTCTGAATTCCTGTGGAGCCCACACTCTTCACTCCACTCTTCTCTGCCTAAAGCAAACCTTGTGTTCCTTAACACTCTAAGATGTATCTCAGGAGATAAAAATAAGGGGTCTGTGCCCAACAAACTGACTGAAAATACATAGCCAAAGCAATTACAAATACCATAGTAAATTAAAGTTATAAATAAAGAGGAAAAACAGATAATATTCAGTGATAATATGATCATTACATATGCAGTGTCAGATAACCTCAAAATCCAGGTATCAAAACCATCCTGTTGTCACATAAAGGGCTAATTCTGACTATTGAAAAGACAGGACAGTGTCACTTTTTCTTGTCCTGGGTCCACTGCCTTATACTGCAGTTTCCCCATCTCACATCAAGTCTGGGACATGAACCTGCAAGGTTTGTATTAGGGACACTTTTCTCAAATTTGTAGGGAGGTGGTGTTTCCCAGGAATCCTTTAATCCAAGAGACAGGAGACAAAGTGAGGACCCCAGGAATAAAGACTGGGAAGACAACCATCCCAAAATATAGTGAGTCATTCGGAGACCTACCCAGACCTGCTCTCTGGAATGTCCAGGCAGGGCAGTGGTACTGGATATCCCCTTTGCTATTCCTCATAGTTGTCAGCAACGTGAAGGTCTCAGCCCAAGGGTAGAGTACCCAGTTAAGTGGAGGGAGCATCCCTCGTTAGACATCAGTTTGAGGACCCTGAGTGGTGAATGTGGAGACACTGGCTCCAGAGCAGGGGTGTTCCACAGAGACTTGATTCTGTTGTCACCCTCCAGGGATCCAAGCATTCTTGACCTAATGACGCTCCCACCTGGAAGTGTACGGGAAGGAAGTGGGCCATTCTTCTGAACAAAGTAACCTCATAGCAGGGAGGGTGGAGCCCCAGGACTGGCCAGGAGCAAGGTGAGGTCCCTGAATGAGGAAAGGGGGGTTGGCTAGCCCAACAAAAAAAGGGGCTTTACAGGCCCTCATACGGGGTCTTAACAGAGCAGAGCTGCAAGGCTGAGGAGACTCCTCATTTCTGGCAGGAGGCTCTCAGGGAGGGAAGGGCCTTATCCAACGGGATAGAGACCCAGGTCTGCAAAGGTGAGGACCCTCCAGCACTACTGAGGAAGGCTCACAGAGTCCACCCCTCCCTTCAGGCCTGTGAGACCTGGCAGAGGGGGTCAGAAGTGCAGTACCCTGGCTTCCCCCTTGGGAACCCACCTTGCCTTCCCCACTAGGGGCTCAGGAAGGTGAGGGCTCTGTTTGGAGGCTGGTGTACTCAGGTCTGTAGAGGTAGGAGGCCCAGGCTCTGATAGACACCAAGGTGAGGTCCCTGAGTGAGGACCTAGGGACCACTGACTCCTAAATAGTGGGGTCCCACAGAGCCCCAACCTCGCTGTCAGCTCTCAAGAGACCCTGAACAGTCATGGCTGGACGTGACTCATCCTGACTTCCACTTCAGAGGTTCCCAGAAGCAAGGACTTTTGTCTGGGGTGAAACCTTTGGCCTGCCAGTTGGATTCCCAAGACTGGTCTGGAGCCAAGAGGAGGACGTTGAGTGAGGACTGAGGGGACCATCCCACCCATAAGAAAGGGAACACCATTAGCCTCCGTGCTGCCGTCTTCCCTGGGAGGCCCCAGCTGAGATGTCAGCTTTCTGCCTGGAACGTCTCGGGAGGGAAGGGCCGTGGTCTAAGGGAGCAGCCTGGGTCCTGCAGATGGAGGATTCCTAGGTCTAACCGCAGTAAGCCTCACCCGAGTATTAATAAGGAACCTCTCCCCACTAGGGGTGGCAAAACAAAGCAGCGCCCCTAAATTTATTTCTGGAGGCTTTAGGTAGGGTTAGTCATATACAGAGATTCCTGACTTTCCCCTCAAAGAATGGAGGCCTCAAAGGATTGAGGATTTTACTCTGAGGCTGGACTACCTCCAGCCTGATAAGAGGGAGGAGTCCCTAGTCCTACCTGCAGTTAAGGTCGGAGGCCTGAGTGAGGACTAAGAGGAGCACCACCTCTAAAAAGTGGAGCTTCATGAAGTCTGCCCCTTCTCTCAGCCCTGGGAAAACCCAGAATATCTGTTAGGCTGAGACACCCCCTCATTTCTGTCTGGAGAGTCCCAGAGAGGTGAGGGCATTGGGCTAATCGAGCAGCCTCCATTCTACAGGGGGAGGAGCCCCAGGGCTTCACTCACAGGAGTCAGGGTGAGGAACCTGCATGAAGACCGATGGTGCCACTCATCCCAGAAAAGAGGCGACAACAGAAAGGGCCCCGCCTTGCTTGCAGCACTGAAGAACCCAAGTGCGGAAGTCAGGTATGTATTCCCTCCTTTCTCTCTGATGGCATCAGATTGGGGAGAGCTTCTGTCTGAGATGGAGGGAATCAGGTCACCAGCGTAAGTGTCTCAGGCCCAGCCTAGAGCCAGGGAACAGGATGCTGAGGACTGAGGACCCCAGACCCGAACGAGCCCAGGACAGAGAGTGCCACAAAGTGGTGAGCATGGGGTGCCCCCTGGCAGGAGTGGTGGGCTGAGTGCCCCTTCATTTCCTCTGAACACATCCCAAGAAAATGAGAACCTGGGTTTAAGGTATAAATTTAGAGCAGCACAGATAAGGGACCCAGGCTCTGTCGAATTTTGATACGATGGTCCTCAGCATGAACAGAGAGGATCCCCACACTCCACAGGGACTAGACCTGCCCATGCTGCTCTCAGCCCCACTGAGCACCAGGCAGGACTGGCAGTCTGCAGCCTGGGGCTCACTTCAGTTATTTCCACAGGGTTCTCAGAGAACAGGGTGATCATGACAGGAGCCCTGTGGGTCTCTAGAGCAGGGCCTTCACAGAAATGTGCAGAGGTGACCTTCCTGACGTCAAGGTGATATCTCCCTGCTGAAGGCACTCAAACCCTTTCATCCTCTCTCCTCTCATACCCAGATCACCTGCTGTCCTACCCACACCCCTGCCTGCCATCCCTGAGCACTGTCATGATGCCTTGGGGCCAGAAGAGTGAGCCCCGCACCTGTCAGAAACGCCACCAGGCCCCAGCTGAGGGGTGCTGAGGCCCCTGCCACTGAGGACGAAGCATTCCCCTCTATCTCCTTATGCTACTTCATTCTTCTTACATTTAATATTTGTTATTACACAAAATCTGATTTAATTATTTTCTTTACTTTCTCTAACAAGTAGCCCCATTTAGCAGAAATTTTCTCACCCTCATTCACTGTGGGATGCTCAATACACAGAACAGTGACAGTTAGATATTTAGTATTTAGGAAAGTTTCAATAAATGTCTTAAATTAATAAAATATTAGTTGAATGTTTATTCCTTTAAATATTTATTCATATAGGAATAGTTCATAAACTCTGTCAATTGTGCATATGGGTGGAATATATCATTATTTTGAAAAAAATCTGTAAATTAAATTGATTACATTAAAAGGAAGGGTGAAGAGACATGACAATTTTACATGTTTCAATTCTAGGTTGAGAAAAACATTGAAAAGATGTAAACCCCCAGTCAATAAGAGTGACAATTTAGGAAGAAGAATGCCATATAAATTAGAGTAATATTTGCATCAAAAAGAGTTAAAATTAAGGGTAATTTTATAATTTCCTTACATATTATAAAAACAAAAAATACTATCATTTTTGAATACTGCTTCATCTTGATTGTTCATATCACCTCAAATCATTAGCTCATAAAGACTCTTGAATTCCCATTGAAAGAGATACCAAAGTATCACATACCATCTTTGTTTTATAGATGAATAAGTTAAAATTGAAAATAACAATGACAAGGTCAATGTCAAACAAACATTTATGGTTAAACTTAGAGTAGGGCCCAGATATTATTTCTCCTCTCTGAACTGTCACATTGTCCTTAATGGCATGCTCTCATCCTTCCCTTGTTGTAGATTTATCAGCCAATACCATTTTTAATTATCTATTGATTAAAATATACTACCTAATATATAATTAGGATCAATCAATTATTTGGATTTAGTTAAGATTTTTTAATTTAAATAAAAATTATGATTCATGCTTCTCTACAAACAAGTCTAAGTTTAGCACTCATTAATATTTCAGTGATGTTAAAATGTATGAATATCTTTCAGTTTATTCTTCAAATGAAATTTTAGGTCGAGAAAATCACATGTTGAATTTAAATTCTTACCATAGCCATTTTTATTTATGTCCCAAATCTGGGGAAAGATCATATGGTATTTTTGAGATTAAGAAAGGAGAGGTAACTTGCCTAAGGCCACACATAAGCAGTAGTCAGGCCAGAATTTGAACTCTATTCTGAATGATCCCAACGTTCTTAAATTTTCACCTTGTTATGTTTTCCTTTGAATAGATTATATACCCCAGATTAGAGAACATTCAAATGAAATTCAGATGGCACTTGTGGAACACCCCATTGTGGCCACATTTGAACAAGATGTGCGGAGCATCTTATCAAGCCAGAAAGCAAGAAAGTACCCAAAAAAGAAAAGAAAATGATGGGGATATGTCAAAAGGATCCAACTGGAAGAGCTCCCAATGGCAAAAAGATGGAAAAATTTAATCAACACAATGATGTAGTATAACCAAAATGTAAAATAAGTATACATATGTACATACTGATATAAATACTGACTGAATAAATAAATAAATGGAAGAAACAAATGTCTTGTTCTAAATTCCATGTAACTCTTGGATGTTCCATTTTCAAGGAGGCACAGTATAATTCCTCATTTTTAAGTGTGAGCCAAACATAATGACTTCATTTAATAAGGTGTGGTATGGAAAAGAAGGTGAGGGGGAGGGACCTCAGAGCGAGGACAGCTGACGGACATCATCCCAGCCAGGCGGCCGTGGCAACAGCAGCAAAGGTGAGTCGTGTTCATGATCGGTACCCTTTATAGAATATAATATCATTGAATTTACCTCTATGATCCAGCTCTGAAGAACCTCTAACTTTATTCTAATCATGAGAAAAACATCAGAAAAATCTCAATTTAAGGACAATCTGCAAAATATCTGACCCATACTACTAAAAACTGTTAAATTACTGAAACAGAGAAAGTCTGAGAAATGGTCACAATTTAGAGGAGTTTAAGGAGATATGGAGAATGAATGAAATATGGCATCTTAGATGGGATCTTCGAGCAGAAAAAGTATATTAGGTTAAAAACTAAGGAAAACAATAAAGTATGAACTTTAGTTTATAATAATGCATCAATATTGGTTTATTATGACAAATGCATGAGAGTAATATATGATACTAACAATAATGGAGATTGGGTGTGGGGTATACAGGAATTCTTTGTACTATCCTTACAACTTTTTATAAATCTTAAAGTATTCTAATATTTTTAAAATTTCCTTTTAAAAAAAACGAGCATAACAAACAAAGCAAAACAAAAAAAACCTGTGTCCATATGTATGGTCAAATGATCATGCAATCAATATAACACGTGTTCTTGAAATAAACACGAAGCTTACAAAATATTCTTAAACATAATACTGGCATTATTTTACAAGCCTACACATCACTTAAAAAATGCAAGCCACTGAATCAAACACATTTATAGTAAAATATGCAGGCTTAAAAAATCCCTTGCTTTTCTTAATGTCTTATCCATATGTTTAAATTTCCTTAAAGCCTATATTGTTTTAGAACTTTGAATCATTCTGTATTGTATTTACTCTTCTGGACCTTGATTTGTTGTTCAAAATTTTGTTGTGATGTTAGTATTTTTTGAGGCTCATAGCAACAGCACACCATTTCACTAAGGGAGTGGCCTTTTGAGGCTCCCTATCAAACCCAATTATGGTGAATATTTTATTTATACTTGCTCTATAATTTTAGTTACATCTTCTATGAGAGCTTTCTAGCTACCTAGAAGAACCCACACTGCCAGAAATGTACTTTATTTGAAGGTTTCATCTTCAACAAATTCTGTGCAACCATTTTCTCACACTCTTAATTTCTTCTCACAGCATTGCATGGAAACCCAAGATGTGCAGCTTTGGCATAAACATTTTCATTTTTTTCATTGATTATATCTAGGTTGTAAGAACTACCATACTCATTACAATAATCATTATTTAAAATTTTAATTTCACTTTTGGAGATTTGCATTTTTTTAATTTTTAAAAATTTTTATTGAAGTATCATTGTATTTGCAAATGTCAAGGCTATCAAAACAGAGCTGTTGAAAGTTGGGAGTCAGAATGAGCTCCCATAGGAGCCAAAATTAATTTAATCATAACTGTTTAAATTTAGCACTAGACAGTTCTAATCAACAATAACATAGCACTGTGGCAGTCAACTTTCTATACAATTTTTAAATATTAACTAAGTGATTCCTTTTAACAACCCAACAATAAAACTGAGCCTCAGAGAAATTCTGCAACTTGCTCCAAATCAGAAAGATCAGGAAACAGTTCTGGGAGTTGAATTTGTCCAGTCTGGCTCTAGAATCTGGGTCCTTGCCCCTATACTATGTTGTGTCTGATATATAAAACGTTTATCCAGCATAAGTTTTGAATTTTCATCTTTCCCTTATGAAAGCATTTTTACTATTTAGAGCAAAATACATTTTTTGCTCCTCCAATTTATATTTAATTTAAATTAAAATTACCTCCATTTTATATTTAAGAAGGTGTGCCTTTAGGATTTATAACCATATTTCAGTTATGTTGTAAACAGAAAATGACTAACAATGAATTTGATATCTTATGATATTCAAATACTCAAAAAAACTGAAAAGAACAGCTTATAAAACAGCTGTTACATTGCCTAAGGTAAAACTCATGGAAGTATAAGAAGATTCTTACCTGCTAGATTGCTTGTAAGTGAAATAGTGATAGAGAAAATAAGCAGATGCAATGAAACATAAATAAGTAATCAAAGTGAAAAAGGCAGTAATTTAAATAGCTTGATATTTTTGAATTCCTGTATAATAAGGCTTCATTGGCCACAGTGTGTGTTCGTGTGTGTGTGTGTGTGTGTGTGTGTGTGTGTGTGTGTGTGTGTGTTTAACAAGCATCAGTACCATCTCTCCCAAATGGGTGATAGTGGTCCATAGTGTAGAGAGAATTGACACTGATAAGCCATCAAACAAAAGCTTTTCTCAAGACACGTTCATTTGGTCCATCCCTTAGGTGAGAAATTAATTGGCAATCATGACACTTTGCAGATGACAAACTGCTGTTACAATGTCAAATACCATCCTAAAGCAGAAAGTTCTCTTAGACTAGTCAAAAATAATTATATTTTTTAAATGAAGGATCTTTCATGGTTTAATGGAGAGAAATGTTTCAGTTCAGTATGAGAACTCTGGAACATGATGACAGAAAATGAGAATTATTCAGTCATTAAGAGGCAGAAGAATAATTTTAAATAAAAATGTTGAGCAGTGTGAAAGTAAAATATATTCCTCTAGAAGCCATATATAAAGAATATTGGGCTTATATAGAAAGAAAATGCATTATCGCTCCTAAAATTCTGTTGATTTTTTTTTTGTAATTGAGACATTTTTTCCAGAAAAGTCCTGTTTTGTAGTTGCAAAAATGACTGAGATGTGTTTTCTTTAAAAATTACACTTCAGAAACTTTTGCATTTCCTGCGACTTCTGTAGTTTTCTTCTCAGATGTAACAGTGGGTTCCATGTAAGGATGGTCTTATCAACTAACCCTAATAACTTAAAATGGGAAGATTTCCCCTTTTACAATATAATTCTCTCACTTCATCTAGAGATGGATATTTATTCCTGATATTGTTTGATTTATTACACAATGCATTGTTTACCAATTAGTTTCTATTCTAAGTATATTTTATCCTTGCATTCAATAAATATCTTCATTCAATATAGTATTTCAAATACGACTTTTTCTCTTTGGATGTTTAGAGTCACCCAAATTTGTATTAACTTTCTAAAAATTTTAGACTAGATTAGACATTTTTCACTGACTCTTGAGATTCTACCATTGCTATCCCTTATTCACTAAGTCTCAGTTTTAAGGAAATACCTAGTGCTTGGAAATAAATAATACTGAATACATGCACTGAATAGACCAAACTGAAAATGTGCATGACCCACACATGGCCATCAGATTCAACTTTATTATAGATTCCAAGCTGCTATGATTAAAACAAGAACCACAGACATATTTGGCTAGAGTGTATACTCTCCATACACTTTGAGATTCTCTCCACGAGAAAACTGGAACTCATCATACTATTAAAAAAGGAACAAAATGTGGGAATTTAAATGGTAACGAATTTGAAGGAAGTATGGCAGCTTCCTTCAGGAATTTTGTTTTACACTCTTGATCAACTTTTTCTCCCCTCCTGACACATTATTCCAGAAAATGTCATTGGAACACTGCTATTCATTCTACTCTTCCTATTTCCTTTATTCTTACAAGAACTTGTAAGATCTTGTAATAAACTCAAGTAAAAATCAATTAGCATAACATTATTTATTGTTATTTGCTGGAAATATATATACTGAAGGGAATGGTGATAAAACAGACATGCTTGGCAAGCAGTATTTACATCTTGACATGATAGGCTTTGCTACTTTTTCTTATAGGAACTGGGCATTTTACGCTCTGAAACCATTGCTCAGCATAATTGTATGACAAAGGCCATTTCTATCTCCTTCAGCCACTTCTGTTTGTCTGTCCCAGGACTATTTGTGTTGTAAGACAAAACTCTTCTGGAAGGATTTCTGCTATCTATACCCCATTTCCAATAGAATGGACTAGTCAGTGTTGGATGCATGTACAGATATATCATTGTAGAAATGATACTTTACATTTACTCAAAATGTATTCCCCAAAAATGTTATGCTAAAAAATTCAAACTTATTCTGAGAAGAGTTGCAAGAGTAGCACAATGAAGACCATGCAGATTTCTCCTAGGCACACAAATTACAAACATTCCGAATATTTCCTCTATCTCTTCATATCTTTGTCTTCATAATATTATATTATAATAATTATTAAAAATATTATTAAAGTATCAACTCCATTAAAACAATGTCATGGGTCTTTCTGATGATTGCTGTGTTAATTTCATTTGTCAACTTGGCTAGGCTATGATGGGCAGATTTGGTCTAGCCCCAATCTAGATTTTGTTTAGGTACATTATAGATGTGATTGACCTTGCAATCGGAAGACTGTTAGTAAAGGAGATTATCTTAATAAAATGCATGGACCATATCCAATCACTTGAAGCACTTAGAGTAAAGACTAAGGTTCCATGGGAAAGAAGGACTCAAAGCTGCAGCCCAGAAACCCTGCTAATGTTTCCGTCCTGTCAATCTGTGTAACTCAGACTTAAAACTGTAACATCAACTCTTAACAGAGTCTCCAGTGTCCCAGGCTGCCCCCACAGAGTCTGAATTTTTCAGACCCACAATCATATCATGTGATATATATATATATATATTCATATTTTTATATATGAGATATTTATATATATATATATAATCCCCTTCCCTTCATTGTATATATATGTATTACATAAATATACATGAAGAAAATACATATACATACACACACACATATATATATGTATATGTATGTGTGTGTGTGTATATATATATATATATATATATATAGCATATAATGCATATTGCATTAGAGTTCTTAACCCCACACACATGCATACATGTCCTATCACTCTTCTCTCTGACTAGTCTATGAGACATTATTATATTCCTAGCAGATGGCAGAAGAGGTCTTGGCACACATTAGGAAAGCAATAAATATTGTTGAATTAATTATCTGCTTTTTAGTGGAATCTTCTACCAAACCTAGTAAAATAAAGTAGTATAAATAATATCTATGACCTATGATACTTCAAGACCTATATGGAAAGGGACTAGAGATGGTAATGTATATTTAAAAAGTGTTTCAAAGGTATGAGAATTCCTTCAAAGACCTTTGCAATTCATCTGGAGTCTCTGCTTAATTTTTTATTCATTTTGCAGCTACATTTATTTTCCCCACCTCTCATATGTTTATTACTGACTAGACTTGAGAAAAAACTGGTTGAGTTTTCTTCTATTTCATATGATGCATAAAAGACATTCTAGAAATCTATAGACAAAATAATAATAATAAAGTGCTGGGAAAGAGAATCCATTCTCATCATCTGTGTGACAGAAAGTATTTGTTTGCTCTCATTGATTCACTATGGTGAGATAATCAGAATCAGCACCCAGTCCAAAACATAGGCACCAAGCAAAGCGAGCATACAATCAGTATATGAAGAATAGATTTGGGTTCAGAACCAAAGATGAAGACACTTCAAGGAGAAAACAAGCATGGGAGTATCCTGGGAAGAAGGAGAACATGGAGGCACAGGAATCTGTCTCCCCACCTAGATGACAACTGCACTAGTGGAGTCAGTGTGATGTAACTACTTGGGGATGCTGGGATTGATTATAAGGCTTACAACTTCTGGGATAAGGCTTTAACAGAAATCATAGTTCATTTAAGTCAATTTCAGCATTAGTTCAGCATAGTAACCATTCCCCTGTTCCTCATCCCCATGGTGAGCGGTCATCCAAGTTCCTGAAGCAACTGTGTACATCTTGTAGTAGCCAGGGTGGGCAATAAAGACTGTATTCTCCAAATACCAGGGATCTGGGCCTGACTGATGATTGGGTTTCTGATCATGGAGCACAAGCACAGGGCTGGGCAGCCAGTCACATCCCCTTTCCTGTTGGAAATCTTCCCCCAATTATGCTGAAGTGACTTACTGGGGATTTAACTGGCACTTTCCCCTTCCCTTCTCTTTTCTTTTATTTCTTTCCTTTCCCTGCTTTTTTACTTATAAAAGAGCCATGTATTTCAAGTATAGGATATATAAAAGTAACAAAACTATGGGGAAATTTAGAAAGTCATTTCACATGTCCAGGGAAAGACACAGGTTCGTAAAAGTCCTGAGGCCTTAAGTTTACACCTCAAACTAATTTCCAGAATAGATACAGCCTACAAAAGTCCAAAAACAAAAACCAAAATGGGAGATTCCTATATTTTACCAAATTATTTGATTCAAATGTCCAATATTCAACAAAAAAATCACAAGGCATACAAAGAAACATAAAAGTATGGTTCATGCAAAGGAAAAAAATGTTAACAGAAACCATCCATGAGAAAGGCCACATGGCAGATCTCCTAGACAGAGACTTTAAAACAAGACTCTTAAAGATGCTCAAAGAACTAAAGGAAGATGTGAAGATGTGGAATAAATTATATATATATATGAATAAAATGGAAAGAAATATCAGTAGATAGAAAACATAGAAGAAATGACCTGAAATTCTAGAGCTGGAAATACATAACTTGAAACGAATAAATGACCTAGAAGGATTCAAAGGTATATTTGTGGCCCAGAAGAATCCACAAACTTGAAAATAGGATAATGGAAAGTATTGAGTCTGAGGAACAAAGAGAACAAAAGATGAAGAAAAATGAGCAGAGCCTAAGGGACCTGTGAGATACCATCAGAGAATTCCAGAAGAAAAAGAGAGAGAGAAAGGGGCTATTCAAAGAAGTAATGGCTGCAAACTCCCCAAATTTGATGAAAGACTTGAAAATAAATATCCAATAGCTCAACAGTCTCCAAGTAGGAAGAACTGTTATAATCAAACTGTGAAAAGACAAAGACAAAGGGCATCTTGAAAGCAGCAAGAGAAAAGCAACTTTTCAAATACAAGGAAATCTCAATGAGATTATTTGCCAATATATCATCAGAAATTTTGAAGGCTAGAAGGCAGTGGGCTGATACATTCAAAGGGCTGAAAGAAAACACTGTTAAACAAGAATTCTATTTCTGTCAGAATTGTCCTTCAAAAGTGAGGGAGAGATTAAGATAATTTCCAGATAAACAAAAACTGAGGGAGTTCATTACCACCAGCAAGTAATGCTAAAGGATCTCCAGCAAGTTGAAATGGAAGGACACTGGACAATAACTGGAACCCATATGTAGAAATAAAGAACTCAATAAAGGTAAATACATGGGCAATTAGAAAAGCTAGTACTATTTTAACTTAAGTTTGTACTTCAATTTCTTTTCTTTATAATTTAAGACACTAATACATGTTTACATGTGTTTTTTACAGCTGTATTGAAGTATTCACAACTATGCTTAAGAAAAAAAATATATATATATACAGATGTGTATATGGTATACAACTTGATGATTTGATATACTGTGAAATAACCACAAGCAGCAGATCAAAATAAGTATTGCTTCACATAGTTACTGTCTTTTTTATAATTTTCCAACTCTACTGAGATATAATTGACATATAACGTTCTGTATGCTTGAGGTGTAAAGTTGGATGATTTGATACATTACGTATATTGCAAAGTGTTCCCCAAAGTAAGCTTAGTTAACACATTCTTTACCACATGATTATCAATTCATTATTGTTGTTATTGTGCTGAGATGTTAAAATTCTATTTTTATGTCAGCTTTTGAGTATACAGTACAATATAGTTAACTAAAATTGCATGCTGTGCCTTAGATCTCCAGAACTTATTCCTTTTATAATAGGAAGTTTGTACCTTTTAATCATCATCTCCCCATTTCCTCCACCCCTCAACTTCAGCAACCACCATTCTACTCTTTTCCTAAGAATTGCAGTTTTCTTAGATTCCACATATAAATTAGATCATACATTATTTGTTTTTCTCTGTCTGATTTATTTCCCTTAACATAATGCTCTCAGGGTCCACCCATGTTGCAAATGGCAGCATTATTAAAAGCTGAATAATATTCCACTGTCTTTCTTTACCACATATTCTTTATTCATTCATCTGTCATTGGACACGTACATTGTTTCCATGTCTTGACTATTGTGACTAATGAAAATAAGAGTGCAGAAATCTCTAAGTAAATGACTCTATTTCCTTTAAATATATACCTAGAAGGGAAATTGCTGGGTCATATGGTACTTTTATTTTTAAATTTTTGAGGAATCGTTATATTGTTTTCCATTGTGGCTATACTAATTTCCCTTCCACCCAGCAGTAAAAGAGTTCCATTTTCTTCACATCCTTGCCAGCATTTATTATCTCTTGTCATTTGATAATTGCCATTCTAACCACTGTGGGATGATAATTCATTGTGGTTTTGATTTGCATTTCCCTGATTACTGATATTGAGCACATTTTCACATACTTGTATGTCTTCTTTGGAGAAATGTCTAAGTTGTCTGTCCATTTTTGGATCAGATTGTTTTTTCTTGCCATTGTCTTGTATGAGTTCCTTATATATTTTATATATCATATATCTTTATCAGATATATGGTTCACAAATATTTTCTTCCATTCTGTAGGTTGCCTCTTCATTCTATTGATTGTTTCTTTTGCTGCACAGAAACATTTTAGTTGATATAGTCCCACTTGACTGATTTTTGCTTTTAGCTTCTGCTTTTGGTGTCATATCCAAAATTATTTCCAAGACCAATGACAAGGTATTTCTTCCCTAAGTTTTCTCCTATGAGTTTCATAGTTTCAGGTATTAAGTTTAAGTTCTTAATCAGTTTTGAATTAATTTTTGTAAATTATGTAAGATAGTGGTCCAATTTCATTCTTTTGCCTGTGAATATACAGTTTTTTACCAATACTTTTTCTATAATTTCTCCAATGACTACTCTTGGCTCCCTTTTCAAGTATTAGTTGACCATATATGCATGGGTTTACTTCTGAACTATCAATTCTATTCCATTGTCTACATGTCTGTTTTTATGAGAGCACAATACTGCTTTGAATATGATAGCTTAATAATATAATTTGAAGTTGGTAAGTGTGATGCCTCCAGCTTTGTTCTTCTTGCTCAAGATTGCTTTGGCCATGTGGAATCTTTTGTGGTTCTATATGAATTTTAGGACTGTTTTTTCTATTTCTGTGAAAAAATGCCATTGGAATTTTGGTAGAGAATGCATTAAATATATAGATATCTTTGGGTAGTAGGTCTATTTTTAATAATTTAATTCTTCTAATCCAGGAGCAAAGAATAGCTTTCTATTTGTTTGCATCTTCAGTTTTTTTCATCAAAGTCTCATATTTTTGAGTTATAAGTCTTTCATTTCCTTGGTTAAATTTATTCAAAAGTATTTTATAGTTTTTGTTGTTACTGTAAATGGGATTATTTCTTTTCCATATATTCATTGTCAGTATACAGATACACAACCAATTTTTGTATGTTGATTTGTATCCTGAAGTTTTACTGAATTTATTCTAAACATTATTTGGGTGGAATCTAGGATTTTTCTGTATGTCAGATCATGTCATTATGATATATTTTTCTTATCTGATTAGTCTGTCTAGGACTTCTGTACTATGTTGATAAGAGTGTTAAGAAAGGGTACCCTTTTCTTGTTCCTGACCTGCGGGGGAAAGCTTTCAACTTTTCTCCAGTGAGTATGATATTGGCTTTAGATTGGTCAGTTATGGTCTTTGTTATTAAGATATGTTCCTTCTAAGCCAAGTTGTTAAAATTCTTTATTATGAAAGTATATTGAATATTGTCAAATCCTTTTCTTGAAGGATTTCTATTGAAATGATCATATGATTTTCTTCTTTTATTCTATTAATGTAGTATATCACATCTGTTGACTTTCATATGTTGAACCTCAAGACTAATGCATTTCTTTAAAAATGTTAGTTGAAAATCTGTGACTTTGGTTTATAACTTCATAATTTTTTGTTTTCTAAATAATTTAAGAGACAATACCTAAAAACTTTTAAGTTATTTTTTTAGACACACCATGTATAAAGATGTGATTTTGTGATATCAGTAACTAAAAAGGAATGGGGACAGAACTGTAAAGGAGTAAAGATTTTTTTGTGTGCTATTGAAGTTGAACTGGTAAAAATTCAAATTAGAGTGTTATAGCTTTAGAATATTGTATTTAATCTCCATGGTAATCACAAAAAAATAGCTGTTGAATTTTCAAAAAAGGAAATGAGGAGGGAATTAAATTCACTACAAAAATATCAGATTACCACAAGAGAAGGTAATAAAGCAGGAAATGAAGAACAAAACAATATATAAGGCATATAGAAAACAGCAAAATGATAGAAGTTCCTCTTCATCAGTAATTAAATGTAAATGGATTAAATTTTCCAATCAAAAGATCTTGGCAGAATGGATTTAAAAAAGTGATTCAATTATATTGCTGTCAGCAAGACATTCACTTTAGATCCAAAGACACAAATATATTTAAAGTGAAAGGATGTATAAAGATATTCCATGCAAATAGTTACAAAAGGGAGTAGAGTGGCTACACTAATATAATGCAAAATAGACTTTAAATAAAAAAATGTTTACAAGAGACAAAGAAGGATATTATTTATTTATAAAAGACATTAGTGAGAATATGTAATTATTAATAATTACACAATAAGCCATTAAAATGTATGAAATAAAAATAAAGGGAGAAATAGTCATTTCTATAGTAATAGTTGGAAGCTTTAAGATCCTGCTCTCAATAATGGAAGAACACAAAATAAAACAACTAGGTCTAACAGATTATATAGAACACTCTACCCAGAAACAACAGTTTACACTTTATTATCAAGTGCACATTAGGCATGTTTTAGATCTCCAGAGTATATGTTAGGTGAAAAATTAAGCCTCAATAAACTTTAAAAGAGCTATATCATATGAAGTACCTTTTCTGGTTATAATAGGATGTACTGAGAAATCAATAACAGAAGGAAAATTAGAAAACTTACAAATTTGTTGATATTATACTGCAATTGTAATTGATCAATGGATCATAAAGGAATCACCAGGGAGATTAGTGAAAGTGAAAATGAAAACACACACACCAAAACTTATGGGACACTGTGAAAGCAGCATCAAGGAGGAAATATATAGCTATAAACATTT
The DNA here is from genome assembly GCF_030020395.1 of Manis pentadactyla. Lineage (NCBI taxonomy): Eukaryota > Metazoa > Chordata > Mammalia > Pholidota > Manidae > Manis > Manis pentadactyla. Next base: position 86,740,811 of record NC_080021.1, on the reverse strand, counting down.
CAGCATTATTCACAATAGCTAAAAGTTTGAAAGCAATCCAATTGTCCATCAACAGATAAATGAATAAGCAAACTGTGGTATGTACATACAATGGATTATTATTCAGCCTTTAAAAAGGAAGGACATTCTGACATGTTGAAACATGGATGAACCTTGAGGACATTATATTAAGTGAAATAAGAAATAAGACAAATGCTGATGCTTCCACTTATATGAAGTACCTATAATACTCAAATTCATAGAAACAGAAAGTAGAATGGTGATTGCCAAATACTGTAGGGAAGGGGGAATGGAGAATTACTGCTTTTTGGTTACACAGTTTCAGTTCTGCAAGATGAAGACTTCTGGAGCTGGATGGTGATGACAGTTGGACAATATGAATATACTTAATACCATTGACCTGTACACTCAACAATGTTTAAAATGATAAAGTCTACACTATCTGTATTTTACAACAATAAAAATGTTTTATTTAAAAAGAAAAGGTTAAAAGAAAGCAGAATTGATTGCTTTATAGTCATCAAGCAAGCAATGCCTGAGAATCAATGTTAGAAAGATAAGGGAATTGCCATCTAAACCCTTCAGGTGGATTAAGTGACTATGTGTTGATATCCATTTTATTCCTGGCACCCTGATTTACAGCTTGTTGCTGCATTAGCCTTTTGTAACACAGTGTCCAGGGCCAATAAGTATTTTAATGGTCTATCAGGCTCCAGCATACCAATAGGAAACTTCAAAAAGTTTACTGCATACTTAATTAAGTGTTTATGTGATATCTCATTATGCCAATCAGTCACTGCAATTCAACTCAACTCTTAAATAGCAGGATATAAATTATAGTTTCATTTGGGATGACATGAATTTAAGCAATCTGCTTTTGGGAATGAGACCTCCAGAGAGAGTACCAGCAGTATACAAAGTTCTGGCTCTGTCTCGACTCAGGGACCAAGTTTCCTGTGCTTGCCTGCTGCTTTTCCACAGACTCTTACAGAACTAGCTCTTTGTGAACAATAATAATAAGACAAAGATGAACACAAATATGAAGAAGAAGAGAAAATAATCTTCTTTTACATAAACCAAGTCAAGGCACTTGTGCAACATAATGTCTTCAGATCCACAGCATTCCTTCCACTGGTAGAAGATAGCTCAAAATTGGAATTTTGCATTTTAATAATTAATTTTAAAACTTTGAAAATGTATTTTGTAAAGAAAGGCCCACATATAAATGAGAAATAGAAGCCATTGCACCTTATTTCCTGACTGAAACCCCTGAGGAAAAACCAAAAACAGGGAACATTGAAAAAGTGACCGCAACTCTACCTGCATCAGAAGGTAGGTGGGGAATAGGTTGCTGATTGTCCAACAGTACAGGCAATTTTGTTTACTTGATGGTTTGTACAGAAAGTGTTTGCCTTTGAAATGTTTTCAAATTTTTGGCAGCTGAACCTTCTGTTTCTTGTCTCTAATCCCTAGCATTTGAATATGATGTCATTTAAAGATGGGAGCCACGATAAAACAGGTGTCTTTGAGTAAAAATTAGCCAGCTGCCAGGATGTAGGGGGCTTTGCAATAAACAACCGATTGCTGTCACTTGCATGGCCTGGAGAATTCTCATCAAGTCACTTAATCATCTTTCCTGAATCTCCTGAGATAATCCGCTCTCTCCAGGGTGGTCATCTATGACTTATTTGTAGAGAAGGGGAAAGCAAACTTACAATGCCAATGTGTGACATTGTTCGAGGTCTTTCTGTTGGAAATGCTAGCTTTCCATCAAATCTTTTTAATTAAAGGCATAGCATTTAATATCATGTTACATTTTGCTAGAATGAACTGGTTGTATTAATAAAATGAATACATATATAATTGATATAATAAATTGGATAAAATGGCATTACCTGCTAGGGAAACTATGTGAGATTTGTGAAAATATTTCATAAACTAGCAATTATTACTAAAATTTCTTAAATGCATATCCTACAAATAAAGATAATTTTTATCCTATCAATGGAAAGGATAAAAAACTGTAAGCACAAACCTGGAACTTTGGTTTCATTTTCATTATTTTATATTGCATCTACATCCATAACAGATTTTAGTCAGCCCTTGTTAAAAGACATAGGTGAAATAAACCATTAGTGAAGACCATAATAATAGAATGTAAAAAATACTTCTGTGAGGAGAAATAAAAGTCCCTAAAAATGAAAGGATTAAGAGTTATTGGTAGAATATTAAATTACCTCTCAAATAACCAGAAATTGCCTAGTTTATTAGCACACTTTTCAACATAAAAAAATATTTTCTTTGCTGTGCAACCCAGAAATTCAACTAAAGATAATTGAAATCACACAGGTGAGTGTGTGCATGCTTGCAGAGTATTTATAAAAGCGTCTTACATAATAATCCAGAATTGGAAACAAAGCAAATGTTCTTCAATAGGTGAACAAGTAAAGGAAACTGTGGCATAGTCACAAAATAGAAAACTATTCAGTGATACATAGGAATTAAGTTCTGATACACATACACAGGGATGAATCTCAAAACATAATGCTCATTTAAAGAAGTCAGACACAAAAGATCACAAACTATGATTTCATTTATGCAAATTTCTAGAATAGGTAAAACTAACCCATATGGACAGAAAGAAAATCAGTGTTTGCTTGGGGGTGAGGAGGAGGGGTTGATTTCAAAGAGGCACAAGGGAACATTAGATATTATACAAATGTTTTGTGTCTTAATGATGGTGATGCTAGGGACATAGGTGTATATTAGCATATCGGTGTGGATGACCCTAAAAGTATAGTTGCAGTAGTTATGTAAACAGTTGGTTTTTTAGGTTTTTAAAGCTCACTGGAAATGGGGGAAGCTCCCTATAGTTAATTTGAATTTTCTAATCTGCTGAGCACCCTTGACAGAAATTATATCAACACCACCCTGTGGACTGTCCCCACAATGTCCCTCGGTCATACAAGTGTGTTCAGAAAATGCAGACTTCTGCTCTCCAAAACCTTTGGGGAATTATGAATAATGTGAGCCTGTTAGGGTCTTCATATCATCCTACAAGACTCTTCAAGGCTTAGGCAAGATCTGCTTTGGCTAACAGGAGGAATTTGGATTTATCCTTCCTCGTGGATATTGTGTTGTCTCATATGATTGTCAGGATGGATTTATCACTACTCTCCATCACCCAGTAGGCAAACTATCTATCTCACCACATGCTGATATTATGCTAATAAACACCTTATTTTTAAAGCCATATTTAAAGAAAAAAAGCTCCTTTCCTTTCTAGAGCTGCACTATTCAGTATAGTAGACATTAGCCATACATAGCTACATATATGTATATGTATGTATTTTTCAACTTGTTCTAGAATAGAGAAAAAAACATCTACATTTTATAATCAAATAAACAGTGGTATCAAGATTTTTTTTAAGTCCAGGGTACTTTCTTTTTTAACTTTTTATTTTGAAACAACTTGTTTGTTTCAAGGAACATACAATAAAATGCAGAAATCTTAGTGTACACCTTGATGAATTGCAACATATGTATACACTTGTATAATAATCATTATCCAGATCAAGATAACAAACATTCTCATTATTTTTCTCTTCATCTATTTCATTCCTCTTCCCACTTCCCTCCCCTATGGCAACCACCAGTCTTTTCTCTGTGTCTATGAGTCTATTTCTATTTTGCTTGTTTTGGTTTTTAGATTCCACATATAAGTGAAGTCATATGGGATTTGTCTTCCTCTGCCTGATTTATTTCACTTACCATAATACCCTCTAGGTTCATTCATGTTGTTGCAAATGGCAAGATCTCATTCTTTTTTTTTTTAATATATATTTACTCATTTTTAATCCATTCATCTATTGATGATACTTTGGTTGCTTCCATATCCTGCCTATTGTAAATAACACTGCAATAAACATAGGGGTGTACATGTCTTTAATAATTAATGATTTTGTTTTCTTTGGATGAATTCCCAGAAGTGGAATTGCTGAACTGTATGGCATTTCTATTTTTAGTTTTTTTGAAAAACCTCTATACAGCTTCCTATAGTGGATACACCAATTTACAAGACCACTAGTAGTTTATTAGGATTCCCTTTACTCTGCATCCTCTTATCAACCAACATATATACCAAAATTTCTTATTTCTTATCTTTCTGGTACTAGCCACTCTGATGTGAGGTGATATCTCATTGTGGTTTTGATTTGCATTTCCCTGATGTTAGCGATGTTGAGCAACTTTTCATGTGCCTGTTGCCCATCTGTACATCTTCTTTAGAAAAATGTCTATTCAAGTCCTCTGGCCACTTTTTAATCAGATTTTTTTTTTTGGTGTTGATTTGTATAAATTCTTTATATATTTTGGGTATTATATATTCAACCCTTATCAGATATATCATTTGCTGATATATTCTCCCATAAAGTACATTGCCTTTTTGTTTTGTTAATGATATCCTTTGCTGTGCAGAAGTTTTTAGTTTGATATAGTCCCACTTGGTTATTTTTGCTTTTATTTCCTTTTATGGGGGAGGTATATCCAGACAAAAATTACTAATGCTGATTGATGGTCAAGAGTCTATTATGTTTTTTTCCAGGAGTTTTATGATTTCAGGTCTTAAATTTAGGTCTTTAATCCATTCTGAGTGTATTTTTATGTATGGTGTAAGTGATCCAGTTTCATTCTCTTGCATGTAGTCATCCAGTTTTCCCAACACTATTTATTAAAGGGACTTTCTTTTCCCCATTGTATATTGTTGCCTCCTTTGTCATAAGTTAACTGACCACGTAAGAGTGGGTTTATTTCTGGGCTCTCTATTTTGTTCCATGGGCAAATGCTAGTACCGTATTATTTTGATTGCTGTAACTTTGTAGTATAGTTTGAAATTAGGGGTGATAATGCCAGCTTTGTTCTTCTTTCTCAAAATGCTCTGGAAATTCAAGGTACTTTTATGGTTCCATACAAATTTTGGAATTATCTGCTCCAGTTCTGGAAAAATGTCACTAGTATTTTGATAATGACTGAATCAAATCTGAATGTAGATTGCTTTGGACAATAAGGCCATTTTAACACTAATTCTTCTAATCCATGTGCATGGGGTCTTTTCATTTATCTATGTCATCTTCAAATTTTTTTATCAGTATCCATGGCTATTTAATTTAAATTTAAACTAATTAAAATGTTTTAAAAAATTAGAATTCAGTTCCTAAGTTGTGCAACCTGTGTTTTAAGCAGTGAGTAGCCATATGAGGCTAGTAGCTGTTATGCAAGGTAGTGAAACAAACTATAGAGTAATTTCACCACCACAGACTTATATTTGTAAAGCTACTACTATTTTGGAAGGTATGAAACTAAGTAAACTTTTATAAGTTTGGAGGAAAAATATTAAACTACTGTTCTGATTTTCCCAGGAAAACATTGAAACTGACTCGCCAATCAATATTTAAGACTGCATAGTATTAAAAATTGAAATGAAAATGCCGAATTTTATAGTTGTATAATGATAATTAATAAAATTCAATCTTAAAAAAAAATATATTTAGTTAAAAGGAACATTTCATTTAAGTGGTGTGTTCCCAGCTTGATCATTTCAGTGCATATAATGAATGCATGATGCTTGCCCGTGTCTTTGACAGTCTGTCAGATAATGGAGTAAATGTATATGTTTTCTTAATATGTAAATTAATCCCGATGTGCTTTGAATTAGGAAACTTCATAGAACTTCAAAAGAAAACCATGACATTTTCAGGTTAGACTTACACTATTTAAAAAGTGTTAGCTAAAACCCAATTATACAGATCAAAGCAAAGATAGCTCTCTAGACACTTGAAATATTTATCATGTCAGAAATTATATGTCTGGACTGATAAGCCCATGATGCATAAAGTTTACTTTAAAAATATTATATTTAGATATATAAATTAGTTGAACTATTTTTAAGAAACTCATATTTTTTATCACTCAGGGTTTATAAGGTATATTTAATATATTAAATAACTTAGTTTGACAAGATTTTAGTGAGCAACTATTTACTGCATAGTGTTTCCCTAGGCCTGAGGAAAGGACCCAATAAATGAAAGTTGTAAATCCTTTCCAGAAACTCCACTGTTTCAGTAGACAGGAGTTGGAAGGTGGTTTTGCACCCAGATGGTTGAGGACAGCTTAGCAGAATGTTTTCACCAATACATCATATATAACATATGTTCAGATTTTCCAGTGGATTATCAGATAGAAAAATCAAAGACATTTCTGTTTTTTATTAAAAGGAGCAAATCTCTAAATAATTCTCAAGATAACTCAAATCTTATTATTTGAATTGTGTCTGCTGAATTTAACTGGTTTTTGGGTGACCCTAGTCCTATACTGATAAGATCAGGAAAGACAAGAGTGCATCCAGTCATTGCTTACCTCTCTGCACAATGTCAAACATCATAAAATTTCATAACCTCAGAAACTGCTTTTTTGTTTTTCTCCAGTGGCATTGGCTTGACTGCTACCATAACAACAGGGGAAGTTGGATAAAATAAACTGTCATTTAATAAATATTGTGCTACTGGGTATCCTAAGGGTTAATTCTGTGTGACATGGTAAGAACAAGGTGGCCACAGAGTAGGAATTTCAGAGCTTTATCTTGGGTAATGAGTAAGCTTAATTTTGAGTCTACAATCATTGCTATTTCAATAAGCCCAGATCCTAACCACCCCTGGCCATGCAGCCCTTCTAGATTGCTCTCTTCGCATGGTTGATGAGAATGAACTGTGACCAAAACACATTCACCTGCTACCTGAAGGAGATTTCAAGAGACAGGTTAACCTTTACAAATATCACTGGCTTATTAACTTCTAAGATACTTTAATCTTATAAATTTGCTCACTGTGTTAGGGCCAAAACAGTACAAACTATCACCAGCGTGCTTCTATCACCAGTGCACCTGGAGATGGCATGTTTGAGCTGTTTGCCAATGAGGTTGCCTACCTAAATCATGAAATTTCAAAACCTGTGATTGAGGGTGAGCCTTTATTATTAAAAGGTGTTTTCCAAGTTTCCTCTTTTCAGATACATTCATTGCATTTTTATGAAATTCAGTAATTATGAAGCCTTTTAATAATATTCTGCCAGTGACAATCTGAAAGCTCCAATTCTTGCCTAGACTCCACGAATGCAGTAAAAGTAAAACAATGTACATAGTCACAAAACTTTCACTGAAGTTTTGTCACTGTGGTTATTATTTCACTCAATAGTATAGGCTAGCTTGTATTAGCTGTTCAAAGACAAGGCCTATGTTTCAAGCTGTTACCTCTGCTGACTTTAGTGTCACAGGAATGGAGCTTCTCAAAGGCTGTCTCTTATCCTGGAGCATCAGCATCATCCGGGATGTGGAAACACAAATTCACTTGCTCCACCACAGTGCTGAATCAGACACGGTGTCTGTCACAGCAGTGTGTGTGTGGCGTGCACATGGCATTCAGATGGGACAACCAGGAGCCTGGCTGATTCTGATACACACTTACATTTGAGAATCACTGGACCAGAGCTGCTGAAAGTCTGGAGGATGTGCAGGGCAATTCAAATTCCTTCTCCGTGCCTAAACATCTCCAGGAATGTAGTACCACATTGACACAAAGGAAGAATTAGCTAGAAAAAAAAATGATTAAATTTTGATGACTTTCCACAAACCAAAACTCACTGGATCATATTGGAGGGTTATAGGAAACATAAAGAGCTGCTTCTTATCACTAGCCAAAAATCTTTAGAACTCAAATGAGGATCTGGTCATTACAGTCCTATTCCTAGGTACCTAATTTTAAATAATATATTCTTAATTCCAGTTGTAAATTATTACTCCAATCACTATTTTATACTAATTACCTCTCTTCTCTTAGAAAATACTTTTCCTATTATCCTTTCAAAAGCACATGAGAAATGCAATCCATTCATTTGCAAATGATTCTTGGTCCTCCCCTTGACCCATGGGTGACCTTACACAATAGCAGCCTGGCGCTTCCTTGAAACAGAGAAGAGGCACAACCATCAAGGTCACTGTGAGGGCTAAATGAAGTGCCCCGGGCTGGTGGCTTAATTCTTCACAATAGATGGATGTATTTCATCTCTTTGTCCTTCCCTGGCTTCATTTCTTGCTTTTTCCCTGGACATTTTTCTCTAGCTCCAAGAAAAACGTTACTTTTCACCTTGCTGGTAACCTAAATTTCAGAGTCTGTCTTTAGCATTTTGGTGAAGCATAAACTCATTTTTTATTTCATTATTTCTCAGAGTTTTAAAGAAATACTGCAGCCTATATTTGTTCTGAGTTATGTAGGCTAATTTTCATGATACGTATAGGTCCTTTAAAAATTAGAGAGAAATTCTGACTTAAGCTACAACACAGATGAAACTTGGAGACAATATGCTAAGTGAAATAAGACCAGTACAGAAAGGGCAAATACTGTGTGATTCCGCTTACATGAGGTCCCCAGAGTGCTCACATTTACAGAGACAGAAAGTAAAATGATGGTTGCCAGGGACTGGTGGTAATGGGGAATTAGTGTTAGATGGGTACAGAGCTTCAGTTAGCAAAGAGAAAACATTTTAGAGATGGATGGTGGTGATGGTTATTCAATAATGTGAATGTAATTAATGTCATGGAACTGAACACTTAAAAATAGTAAATCATTTGTTATGTTTATTTTACTAGAATAAACAGTGTTAGAAAGTTAATTCATTTATGTTAAGGAAATATCTGTGAAATATGCTTACTTACAGGAAATACCATTTGTAGGAAAAGGTCTGCTTTTTTAAGGAGAAAAATAGTATTGAATGTTTTACACAATAACTTCAAAAACACCTGAGATGAATAAAAAACAGGTCATTGTAGCTTTTTTCCAACAGTTTGTACACATGGATTTTTTTTAGGGTACCTATAAAATCCCCAAGTTTATTAACTCTGAAAGGAGATGACACTGGCAGTTATTTATTTTAACTTGTAACTTTTCTCCTTGTAATTGTATAGCCCAGTCTAAGAGACTTGGATCATTTAAACTGGCACAGCTTCTGTCAGAGGGGGAGAAGCTGCCTTGCAAACAAGCCAGCTACACTGGCCTGCTCACTACCCACTGTTAGGCTGGAGAAAGGAAAAACAAGGACAGGCAAACAGAACAGAGAGATGCCATAGGGGGAGAACAGACCAGACCCCAAAGTCCGTGCCGTATATGGAAAGGGGACAGCTCTCCCTGAATTCCATCCTGATGTGCCAACTGGGACCCGGATGTCAGCCTCCTCCCTCTTGGAAGGAAAAAAGTTTCTAGTTGACTATTATGTCACCTTTAGCCAATCATACCTCTCAACACCCCCCTAAGATAGTTTGCCCACTCCTCCCCCTCCTAATCCCTTATAAGCGCCCGAACTCCCTAACCGGGCGTGACTTCTCCGGCCTGTAGTACCCAGGCCGCGAGAACATCACCCTGGGGTATTTAAATAAAGTACCTGGCCCTTTGTTGCCTCTCTTTGCCTGCTTATTCTGGCTAGAATTTATCTTACACCCACACGAACCGCAGTCCTGCCATCCACTCACTCTGTCACCTGCATTAGGCATTGTTCTAATGCATTTCAGTCATCTTCCCTCTTCCCTAAGGAAGAGCTTTTTAAAATTGAAATACATATATATATATATACACACACGCACACATATGTGATAAATTTTAAAGAATTTACTGATATCAAAAGCTGTAAAACAAATAATGGTTTTACTGGTTCTGAGGAGAATATACATTGACACAGAGGAAGAATTAGCTAGAAAAAAAAATGATTAAACTTTGACGACTTCCACAAACCAAAAGCAGGTGGGGACCATGTACAAGCAGGTGGCCAGTAACTTTGCAAGTCTACTCAGAGACCCATATTTGGGCTGTTGTCACTCCCTCAGCATGAGTTTATTTTCTCCATCAAGAATTTATTTTCCATTGTATGAATATGAATTCTATATAAAATAATAGAGGGATCTGTAACTATAAAAATATAAGCATGATAAATTGAAGTAATTTAAATGTTTACCTTTTTGATAGAATAGTGTATTGTCCTTAAAAGAAAAACTGGGAATACATTGTTTTATTTATGTGTTTATATCCTATTGAGACAGGGACCATGGGTTTAGACAGAGTAGGGTGAGGGCCTCCCGGAAAAACAAAGCAAGATAATCCATTGTGAGATTTGTTTTCGCCTGCTGGGGGGTGCAGCTTATTTTTCTGACTTTACCCACGTGCTGCTTTTCTTCTTCCAGCCCTAATCAAGTGATTTACAACCTGGGAAATTTAACAAGCAAGCCTAGAAACAATGTAGTAAAATCACGAAGCATTCCATCTTAAAAATAAGATTTCATTTTAAAACCAAATTAGTTAAAAAGTAAGTTTCTTAACATACTCTTTAACAAACAGACAATAACTCAGCCCACCTTGGGAACAAAGCAGTCAGTCTTAAGTGATATGCTCCCAGACCAGGAAGCTACTATCCTGACAGGAAATCAAAGCAGTTAATTTATTGTAAATAACCAGGAAGACTAATAAGAAACTTAAAGTCTCTTCAAAAATAAACATTTTGGGGACACTTAGCAGATGTACATCCCTAGCCTTTTTTCTCTCAACTGCCTAGACAACATACCACCCGGGGCCTCCCTTGCCCCTCCTGGCATGAGCCAGGAGTTCTGTCCTCTCACTTTATCTCTAAATAAAAGCCTCTGCCTTGCTCTCCTACCTTGAGTGTTTGTGAAGTTCATTCTTCTACTCCGTGAACAAGAATCCCTGCATCAATATTTGTATAATTATTCATTGAAATAATTGTGTAAATGAGCTCTGATTACTGAGGGCAAGCTCCCAGATTCTATTTTAGCCAATCGAGACCCGGATCCTACCTCAGCCAATTGGGACCCGGATCCTATTTCACCCAATCAGAGCTTGGTCTCTCTCCCCTCCAGTCAGCAAGAAGTACACCCACCACCCCTAGACCCTGCCAATTGACCAAAGCCATGACTCATCACCTCCCAACTACCCCCAGGCCCAGCTAATCAGCCAGGGCCACGGCCATCACCCCCACAAACCAACCTGGAAACCCATAAAACCTTTGTACTGGGGAAAACACACTCTCTTTCTCTGGCATCTTGCCACTGCATTGGTGTAGATGAGAGATTGAGCTTGAGCTAGCTCAAATAAAGGCTCTGTGCTTTTGCATCGGTGTTGGCTCCTTGGTGGTCTTCTGGGATTTGTGACTTTGGGCACAACATTTGGGGGCTCATCTGGGATCCCAGAGACCCCCAGGACCCCCGACCTGGAGAGCCCTGTGCCGGCTGGTGAGTGCACTCAGTTATCTGTCTGTGTTTGTCCGTGTCTCACTGTTTTTGTTTGCGAACAAGCCTGAAGCCTGTATAAGCCTGTAGGAGCTCCAATCTGTATCTGGGTCGGCATTGACTTAGGCGGACGCGCTGTCAGGTCGTCGACCGGGGGTCTTGGGAGATGTCCCTTGCCTCTGTCTGGAGGATGAAGTCCTCATCTGTGAGGAAAGTCGGCTGCCGCTGCAGTCTGACAGACCTTCAACTTACTTTCAGTTTTGTCTCCGCAGCCGCGGCAGATACTTCTCTGTAGGCGCCTGTTTGTTGTTTGTCGTGTTTGTCTTAGTCTTGTTGGCAGAAGAAATGGGACAAACACAGACGACCCCCTTGTCTCTCATGACAGACCATTTTTCTCAGATGTTAGGGAGAGAGCTCACAATTTGAGCATGGACGTCAGGAAGGGAAAATTTCGTGTTTTCTGCACCTCCGAGTGGCGGTCTTTTAACGTTGGCTGGCTGCCGGAGGGAACATTTAATCCAACCACTCTGTTACAGGTTAAAGATATCAGGGGAAGAGCTAACAACCTCAGTGTGGAAGTCCAGAAGGGTCGGTGGCAGACTTTTTGTTCTAGCGAGTAGCCAGTTTTCAATGTCAGATGGCTGCCAGAGGGAACCTTATCATTATGTCTCAGTCTGTATGTTTGTGTGTCTAAGTGTGTAAATGAAAATATCTTTCTACCTCCGGATGGTATTAATGAAGTTGATTTAAAGACAAGCGCTTGTGAAAATTGGGCATTCTAAAACTTCCAGAAAATCTGATAAAAAATGTTAAGCATTAATGCTAATTTGGGTTTGGCTGAGGCACGCATGTCCTTGTAGCTATCAGCTGCCTAAGTTTACCTAAGGCCATTTAAGTCAATGTTATCTGTTAAATCTTTTAAGAATAAAATGCTTAAAGGCTTGACTTTGTCTAATATTCAGTAAAGGTCTTGTAAGTAATCTAGCATAGTTTTTACGAATGAGTGAACTAAATGAGTGTGGCAAGTGAACACCTTTTTAATTGTGTGTTACCGTGTGTATACCTACCTACAGCCTTTTTGCACAGGCTTGTTTCTCTGTCATTGCACAGAGAATCTTTGTGGTAACCTAAAACCTTAAAGTTTTGCTAAGTTAAGAAGATATACTCTATGTTTAGTGAGAGATTGTGCTGTAAAGCTCATGGTTACAGAAATTATAAAATGTGTTCATAAATTTGTCAATCTAAAGAATGTTAGTTTAACAGTTTACAATAGCCTACTTCTCAGTGTTCACTGAAAATTAAGGTTACTAATGGTTTGAAGTTCTAATTAAAACTACTTAAAGTAATAAAGAAAACATTTCTCTATGCTAAAAGATGTATGTTTTAATAAGAGAAAGTATAAGGAATGGAAATTCGTTCTACGTGCTAAAGAATGTGTCTTTTGATAAAAGAAAGTAACTTTGTTCTAAAGTACAGATATTTATTTATTTAAAGGAAGACAGAGACAGAGACAAAGAGAGAGAGAGAGAGAGAGAGAGCAGTGTGGTGCAGCAGCGTGGTGCCTTTTATTGTGGCGGATCCGCTCAGCCTGCTGCTTTGGGGGAGGGTCAGGATGTTTAGAGATAAGGCGGGATAAACCCAGTCAAGCCCAGGCATAATTCTCACCGGTTTATGTGCTTGGAACCATGGGGCAAATGGAGAATAAATTACTATATTCTTAAAGATACAGTCATGCTATGTGAAATTAAAGCAAGTGAATCTTGATATCAAGTACACAGCAAAATTAGAATTTTGTTTCCAGTTAAAAAGACAAAGTTTTCTTTAATTGTTAGTCTGCTCTTAATGTTGAAAGATTGCAAAAGGTTCTCTAATTGTTTTATCAAAGCAGTTTCTCATGCTTAAAGTCTCAGTGAGTTGCCAGAATATTAAAAAAAATGAAATCTTAATACTAAAAAGACTAAAAGCTAAAGTTTGTTAACAACTGTGTAACCTTTATTTGCTTTTGAAATATTTTGTTGTCATTCTGGTTAAATAGATAAGTATTGCTTCATAGCAACCCATAATCCTATTTAAGCAAGTGCCAAAAAAAAAAATTAAATGCAAAAAGGTGCTTTTACCTCTAGTTAACTCTGATATTTTCCAGAGGGCCCCTGGAACATGTCAGAGGAACTTTTTCTCATTGGAGAAAGTATTTGACTAATTTGGCTTATTTATCTGATATATATATATATATATATATATTTACCAGGAAAGCACTGTCAAAGAGAATGATGCTAAACTTTGTTACTGAATGTTTTGTGTTACAGAAATATCCAAATTTTCTTATATCAACTCTTATAGTAAGTTCTCATCAAGTCTTTAACCATTGTCATTTGTAAGTCTTTTGTCATTTATAGTCACTGTTTTATTATTCCTAAACTAGTAAAGAACTAGATTTCAGCAGAACAGGTATTAGTTACATAAGATTACATGAACTAAAGAAAATGATTTTGTGTCTTTTTGTTTCAAATGTTGTTGATAAAGTGTTTTAAGCTTTTTCTCTTAAGCTGACAACAGTTTAGTAAATGACTGTCTTTATAAGTAGAATTGAAACTTTGTCTTTCTCTCTACCTAATCCCTCCAGAATTTAAAAACTCTCAGTGACTTTTTTTATGTTTCATGGCAGTATGTTTATTTGCATTAGTTCAATAAGAACCTGCATTCCTTGTAAGAAGACCAATTAAAAACAGAGGTTATACTACCAAGGCTTTGACTGGAATGTCATACCTGAGAGACATGTGCATAAACTCAGATATGGACAGCTTTAAGGAACTAAGGTTGACTTTATAAAGCCAACAAAGCCCCTTGGAAGAACTGGCCTGGTACCTTGCTTACAGGGTTCCTAGCAGCCTTACCAGGTGAGTAAGGAAGGTCACTTCTTGGCAGGTTCAGGAACCTCAAGATGTTTTGGGGACCTCGAGAAGAAAAGAATTCACCCGAATCTACAGGTACTGAAGGCAAAATCTGATGGCAAGTCTGGCTTGGCTGTCTGGCCTCAAGAGGCCTTTGAAAGTTCAATCTGAAATTCCTTACAAGAAGTTCCAGCAAAGCACATTTAAAAGAGCCTATGTAATCAATTGCTCTTCTTGCTGCACTTATGCAAATAATCAAGCCAATTGTTAATTATTTTCTTAATCTGGCTAATTCTAATAAAAATAAGGGTGATTTTAGAGAAAAGTATTGTTTCAATAATGCTGTCTTATCTATACTAAATCCTAATACTAGTTATTGAGATGTAAACTCGATCCAGAATTCTAGTTTCCCCATAATACCTGACTATGATTCTCAATTAGAGTCTTCATATTTCTAGTTCTCATATTCAGCCATGCATTCTTAATCTCGTCAAGTTTGTCCTTCCAGAATAGAAAATCCAACTCCACATGTTGCTACTTAACCTAATAACACAATTTGTTTTATCTTGCCTAGAAGCCACAAAACTGCAAATAGTAATAGAAATGAAACCCAGAACAGAAGCGCCAACCTTCCGAGGCCCTCTCAACTGACCAGTGATGGACTTCTGTGTGCTGCTGTGTTACCACACTTCAAACATTTATGAATCTAATTAAATCTTGTTAAATGTCCTTTGTTGTGGCAATTAGCATGAAGTTCAATTTGCCTGAGTACTATACTGCATAACCTTGGAAAGGATGTGCAATTGCAAAGTGGACCATTTGCACCATGGGCAGCCTTCCTTTGTGCTTCCTGTAGGGCTTGATGGGCCCTGTGAGTATTGAATCTATGTGGGTGAGTCTTGATTCAAAGAGGTGATCTATAAATACCTATGGCTATTAGATAATAGCACTTCTATCCAATAACTATCCAATAAACAAATTAGTTCACTTGCAGAATGGTAATCATGATCATTACATCTAATGCTCTTTTAAATTGTTGTAATATTTTATTTTGTTCCTCATGTGACCTTGAAAACCTAACCGTCAGTAAGCTTACTGGACTAAAAAGCATGTTTCCCTAGGCCAATGTTCCCTTCCTAAATTTGATGACTTAATTTCCTATTTTGGGTGACTCTCATGTGCATTATTAAACTTGCCTGGCAGACAGCAATCCAAACATACACCCCATCCAAAGATTCAAATTAATTTGATGAAAATGATGTCCTCTCTGTTCTGAATTTCCCCACTGCCCAGTCAGGCCCTCCAGCAATTTCCATGTTTGTAGGTGACAGAACCATCTACACCTGAGGCAAAACTCTGAGTCATCTTTGATTTGTCTCCATCAAAACTGACACTGAGTTCCCTAATGAAGTGCAATAAATTGCATCTCCTTAACTAATTACAGGTGTTCCCGTGTCTTCATTTTTATAACACTTTCTTAGTTCAGAAACTAATTTTCTCCTTCCTAGATTGCCACATACCCACAAAAGGGCAAAGGATGGTCTCTTCTATGATTGCCATGAGAGAAACTGGTTTTCCATATGGGAGGACATGAAGCATACTCCATACATCCCACTACACACAGTTATTTATAAACTAATTAATAATTCAAGATGGACTATAAACTTAAATGTGAAAGATAAAACAATAATGCTTCCAGAAGAACACATAAGAGAATGTTGCCATGACTTCCCTTGTCTTAAACAAGACCTCAGAAGGCTCATTACAGTGGCTGCCATTAAAATTAAGATATCCTGTTCCTAAAACGATACCAATAAGTATAAAAAAAGGCAAGCCACAGCCTGAGGGAACATATTTGGGATAGCTACCCAAGCAATGCCCAAAGTATATATCTCAAAATCAGTAAGAAAAACACAAACAACACATTTGTTTTTAGTTGGGGAAATATTTGAATAGCACTGTACAAAAGAAGGTACCTAAATGGTCAATATGCACAAGAAAAGGTGTTCATCATAGTAACTCAAGAAAATGCAAACTGTGACCCTGCTGAGAGGTGAGCTATCACCATACTCCAACTGGAAAGGTCAAGCACAGAAGACTGTCAGCACCAAGTGTTGGCAAGATGTAGAATATTCAGGCATCACTGGTGGTGCCTGAATATATATATATATATATTTTAAACCCTCCTAAATGCAAACTTCCCATTCACATTTCTATCAACACAGAAATGTTTCTAAAATTAAAATCTCATGATACTGCCCCATGCCCATCTTCCTTTGTTCCTCCTCCATTGTCTTCAGGTAGAACCTCTCATGGACTGACCTCTGCCTCTATCTCCCCACCGCCCTCAACCTCATTCCCTTTAAAGCCATCCTCTCTGTTAAAGCACTTTCAGGTCCTTTCCTTTCTTCTGAATCCTTCTGTTTCAATAACACGTAATAAGTTTTATTTATGTAGTTACTAATGTGACTGTCACATTATAAATAATTACACGCTCAATGTTTCATACTAAATCAGAGGCCACTGAAAGACAGGGTCTGTAAGCATTTTATCTTGCATCATAACACATTACCTCTGGGTGCCATACAATCCAGCACACAAACTCCAGTAGGTGGAGCACAATATGGAGCATAAAGCATCACACCTAACAAAGACTTTTGCATACATTTCCAAATAATATATTAGTGACTGCAGGATGACTTTTTCAAGGGAGAGAATAAAAGCTGTGAGTATTGAATCTACATGGGTGAGTATTGATTCAAAGAGGTGATCTATAAATGCCTATGGCTATTAGATAACAGCACTTCTATCCAATAACTATCCAATAAACAAATTAGTTCACTTGCGGAATGGTAATAATGATCATTACAGCTAATGCTCTTTTAATTCTTCAAAGTATTTCATACACACTAATTAATTTTTCCAGCACCCCTGCCAGGTAGGTGTTAGCTCTGTGTGTCACATGCACTGAGCGCTGATGAGTCCATAATGAACCTAAGTTTACAAGAAGATTGCTTATGAGGGCCACTGAGGATAGTGGCAATTAGTAGAGAAAATTGTAAGGGGCTTTAAGGACATTTTTAGCTGGTGGTCCTGTAGTTCTTACTATGAACTTAGAAAGGGCTTTGATAAATGTCAGTGAAGACAATTATAGTAAGAGAAGTAAACTTGCTATTAGATTAAACTATTAATAAGGATGCCTACACGCTATATACACTTCTTATTTGAGCTGATCTTTTCGCTTTGGTCTTTTCTTACTGTTTATTCAAACCGTTATCTACCATAAGAATATGGGAGTTTGATTGGTGCCGACCCAAATGTTAATAGACTTCAAGACAGTCTTTACTTGGGTCAAAGACTATCATTTACATTATTCACCTAAAACAGGACTTGCTAATGAAGAATAGTTGATGGCTTTTGAAATGTTTTCCTTTCCATAAACTTAATTTTTATTTTATCAGGTAGGGAGATTTTTTCAGTCTATAAGAATTGACCAGTTTCTACTTACACAAATGTCTGGACCCTTCTCCCCACCATGCACAACAGAATTCACATCATATTTATCTCTGGTTGAGATGATACACAGGAACTATATTGCTCCCCTCCACTGCTGTCCTCTTCTGCCACAAGGCACCATCTCTGCCCTTTTGGCCCTGTGAGTGTCCTGGGCTCCGCACCTGCTCCCAAATTGCATGTGGGGAGTAGATGTATGTCCATGTTCACCCGCCACCTATCTCTTCTCACACACGGTCATGGCCCATAATTTTAAATCAGACTCAAATACCGTCAGTTGATAAATCAAATCATTGACTTCACTTACCTTCTCTCCTGAGCAACTCGAACCACAGCAAGCTGTGTGCTGTGCTCAAGAGAGGTTTCTTATGGAACAGTTGGCTTTAGTTCCAGCCTCAGTCCCAAGGAACACTGATTAATTCACTAATAAAATTTTGGTGGACTTCAGGAGATGTGAAAAATTGGTGATTTATGACCTCCTCGAGAGCTCCCTGTGCATTATCTGGAGCTGGCCCCCACACTTGACATGAGGAGAGGCTGAAGAAAGAGGCAGGCCTCTCCAGAAGGGTAGGTGGCAGGTTTAACAAGCAAGGGAACTTACAAACAAGGCTTGTCTCAGCCTCTGAGGCCCTAAGATGAGTAGATCTCTATGCCATCTGCCGGAATCCTGAAGTTCATACAGGGACCTGAAATGGGTTCAGACACACGCGTGGCCCAGGCAGTCTGACACCACAGTGCCATCTCAAGGCTGCGTCCCTGGGCAGCCTCTGGGAATAGGGAAGCGGAGTGCACCTTCCAAGGACAGGGGAGGCATGTGGGTCTCCAGTTGCCAGGGTCCAGCTCTTGGGCCAACCAGAGGTCACGTCCTCTGGATGATCTCCCCCAACAAGTAAGATTGCTTTATGTCTTTGAAAAGGGCCTGTGAAACCAACAACCGTGCCAGACTATTAAATAAACTGTCATTGCAAGGCAGGAACAGTCGTTACTTATTTTGTTCATGGCCTTCTCTAACAGGAAGCAGATTGTAAAATGAAACACTTTCAAATCAGATTTCAGAGTCCCTGATTGTTAAAGCCCCAGTAGCAATGTAGCAAATTTCTCAAATTTAGTTGAATCCATCCAAACTAATACTTTAAGTAGCAGGCATGAGTGGTAGCTATTTTATTCCCAAGTGCCACACCTACTTCTAATGGCTTCTGCTTTGGACTTTATTTGTATCTAAATCTAATTTGTTAAACTGATTAAAGAAGTTCTGGAGATCTGGAAATATAGTTTTGTACGTGGTGGTTAGCATACAACTTTACATTGACTCCTAAAATGCTGATACAATTTTAAGCATCACACAGACAGATGGTGGAGCATGAGGAGAGCAGGGGTCCTGGCCCCCCACATCTCTGTCTGATGACTGTGAATGAGCTGTTTCTTCTCTCTAGGAATTCAGGTACCTAATCTTTAACAAGAAGGTCTTGAACTAGACTACAATTCCCTTTGACTCCAAAACAATAACACTTCAAATATAATAATAATTTATTCAATGACTCTAAATTATTAATTTAAAATAATTTTTAACTTTTTAGACAACTTTAGATATATTAAATTAGTTCTATTTTTTAGGTAAATTGACATTTTAATGTAGAGAATTCTTACTTTCAGAAAGGATTCATGTTGACTAACTGATAATCTAGCATGTATTATGTTAAATGATTTAATTTGTTGAAATGTTACATTCCATTCTACTGGGGAAATGAAAGAATCTTGCCAATAAATAGATCCCTCCATACCAATATAGAAAAGAGAGAGGATACAATTTATAAGTGAGTGATTATTAACAGATTTACATGAATATAAGGTGGCAGGAAAGTGAATGTGAATTTAGTGCAGAACCTCACACATCTGATATAGGAAAGCAGCAGCAGGAACAATGACATCTGTTGTCTCCTCATGCATGTCTCCTGCAAAGCTCTTGAGAGGCCACCAAGTTAATTCTTGGGTTGCATTTTTACATGTCTACATGTTATTTGTCCTATCATCTTGGAGGTACCTCTAAATTATAAAAACTAGAGATGGAGCTTAATTTCAAAGAGATTTCTCTCTATTCAAAGGTTAGAGGAACTCTTGGACTTGGGTTCACTATTTCTCTAAAGAAACACTTGAATAAAGAAAGGAGGGGCGAAAATTGTTTTGCTCTTTATACACAGAAAATAGTTTACTCTTAATTCCCCAGAGTAGTTTCCTTTATTTTTTAAAAAATTTCTAAGAATATTAATGGCCCATGCCTATATTTTTCTTCTATCATGTTTTTTTTTCAAAATAGAATTTAAGTTATGTACATCTCAGTCTAGTTGTACTTCTAAGATAGCTAATATTAAGAGCTGTTTTATCAAATATATAAAAGCAATTTTACTTCTCAAGAAAAAGTCAGTACTCTACTGGAACCCTTGGTTTGCTCAGACAAGAGTACATATTTTTTCAAATAATTTTCTTAAACGGATAATCAGTTTTAAGAAAATCACAGTATTGAGTCCCTTATTTGCTCTCAGTCAGTGTTTGAGATTTAGGGCCAAGCTTTAGTGATCATCAAAAGTTTAATTCTAGGCCAAAGAAAATCTTAAAACCCTTAGAGAAAAGGTTTATTTTTAGCATATATGAAGGGTTTTAATTTACCCTTTTAATTAAGTGTCTAGTTAAGGAACTTTTTAGAAGAGGTCTTATTTTTCTTTATCCTTTCATGTTGGCAGACAGAATGGTAAAAAACAAGAAATGAACATTTCTCTCATCTCTTTAACTGTTGTGTAACTCAAATAATCAAGAATAATTTAATAAATTATTGATTTTTAAGGTAAAATCATTAATTTTATAGCAAAGCTCTTCTCACTATTATCCTCTTATTCATTTATTCACTGCAATGTAGTTTGGAGAACAAACAGTCACACATACACACTCACACTCCACCCTAGTCCTATCTGCAGTAATCACCAGGATGCTTCCTCTACCAGAATATTCTTCTTAAATTGAGGACAGAAAGGAAGATCTCAGGAACTAGAAACTTAGGAAATGTCTAGGGTCTGCTTGAGATGGGTAAATTTACATTGAAAAGTATTATATGTGAACCAATATTAAAACACTGTATGTGGATCGCATGTTCCCAGTGGGAAGTTTTACCCAGGTATAGGACTGAGGTACTGAGGCCTGCAGGTTTACATATGTGCATGTTTACATGTGTAGGTTTACACATATGTATGGTTGGTTTGGGGGAGTGAGCTCTGAAACTACCACATGTATGTACTGACTTATATGTATGTTTTAACTTAGAACATGACATTTACCTCGGAATCCCTTGAACATGTGTCATAAAGTGTTACTCATGACAATTCTATCTAGATTTCAAAATTACTTTCTTTACTGTAGTTAATAGTTAATGATCATTATTTAATGCAACCTGACAAATTAACTATGATGAATGTGTCCTTTCCTTTCTTTATTTTTCTTTTTATGTTCACAGTATACTCAAACATCTACAAAAATTTTCTCTTGATTGTAGAATTTTATCTGCATTGAAAGTGAAAGTCAACAAGATTTTAATCCTTTCTTGTTAGGAAAATTAATGACTATTTTCTAACTGAGGTATCTGATAGCCATTTCTAACCAAATTTAGTTTGATTCATATCATATTTTATATGGCAAAGTAAACATAGCTATTTTATAGCCACAATATAAAATGTTATTAAGGAAGAGCACTCTCAGATACTTAAGAAAGATGACTGACATTTTATTGTATCTAATTCAAGCAAAAAAATATAAGCTGAATTCAGAACACAGACAGCTATGTAGGAAAAATAAAACAGACTTTGTGTAGCATCATCTAATACCCTATGGATTATGATGGTGGAAGCACTCTTTACAGTACAAAGATCCATTTTTTTTTCAGACAAGGTACATGCCCAAATATGTGTGTGTTTATGAAGTGTTTATATGTATATGAAGTATTTATATATATATGAAATGTATGTATATATATGTATATATATAAACATATGAACCCTTGCCTGAAAAAAAGGGATCATCGCACTATAAAAGTTGATTCCATCATTGTATTCCATAGGGGATTGGAGTTGTATATCAGACATGTAATATGTGTTGTATGTATATGTAAAATTGTGCATATGTATACATACATGTACATATGTGCCCAGCCTTTAGAGGGACAGACTTCATTCAATTACTATACATTAAGTAGAAATCCCAGGTCTGCAGACTTCATTTTATCTTAGAGAACAGAGGTAGCCTCAGACTGTGGAGAAACAGGAACTTTTTTCTCTGTAGTTTGGATGATTCTTGGAGTCAGTTAGAACATCTAGGGGGAAGGAGGAAATTCTGGTTTATTTTCTGAAATTCATGGTAACATTTGCTTTAAGCTCAAGCAGCCTGGTGACCTACCCAAGACCCAGCTGAATTTTGGTTAGAGTCTTGTCATATTATATATACAGGCATACTGTATTTTATTGTGCTTAGCTCTATTGAACTTTGAAAGTACTGTATTTTTTACAAATTAAAGGTTAGTGGCAACCTTACATCAAGCGAGTCTAATAGTATTTGTTCACTTCATGTCTCTGTCACATTTTGATAATTCTCACAGTATTTCAAACTTTTCATTATTGTTATATGTGTTATGGTGATCTGTGATTGATGATCTTTGATGTTATATTGTAATTGTCTTGGGGTGTCACAAACTGCACCCCTATAGGATGGCAAACTTGAATAGAAGAAATGTTGTGTGTGTTCTGACTGCTCTACTGACCAGCATCCCCCACTTTTCTCCCTCCCCTTTGTCCTCCCTATTGCCTAAGATACAAGGATATTGCAATTAGGCCAGTGAATTACCGTACAGTGGCCTCTGAGTGTCCAAGAGAAAGGAAGAGTCCCACATCTCTCACTTGAAATCAAAAGCTAGAAATAACCGTAGTGAGGAAGGCTTGTTGAAAACTGAGATAGACTGACAGCTAGTCCTCTTATACCAAACAGTTAGCCAAAATATGTATGTGAAGGAAACATTCTTGAAGGAAATTTGAAGTGCTCCTCCAGTGAACACAAGAATGATAAGAAAGTGAAAACAGCCTGATTGCTGATATGGAGGAAGTCTTAGTGGGCTGGATAGAAGATCAAACCATCCACAGCATTCCCTAAACCCAAGCAAGGCCCTAATTCTCTTCATTTCTGTGTGGCTGAGAGAGGTGAAGAAGCTGCAGAAGAAAAGTTTGAAGCTGCAGGAAGTTGGTTTATGAGGTTGAAGGAAGGAAGGTGTCACCATGACATAAATGTGCAAGGGGAAGCAGCAAGTGCTGATGGAGAAGCTACAGGAGGTTACCCAGAATATCTAGCTCAGATAGTTAATGTAGGTGGCTACACTAAAGAACAGATTTTGAACATAGGGGAAACAGCCCTCTATTAGAAGAAGATGCCATTTAGGCACAGACAGAGAGGAGAAGTCAATGCTTGGCCTCAAGTTTCAAAGGACAGGCTGACTCTCTTTTTAGGGCCTAATGCAGCTGGTGACTGTAAGTTGAAGCCAGTGATCACTTTCTATTCCCAAAATCCTATGACCCTTCAGAATCATGCTAAATTTACTCTTCCTTTGCTATGTAAATGGAACAACATAACCTAGGTGACTGCACTTTTGTTTACAATACAATTTACTGAATATTTTAAGCCCACTGTTGAGACCTGCCCCCCCCAAAAGATTCCTTTTAAAATATGGCTGCTCAGTGGCAATGCACCTGGCCACCCAAGAGCTCTGATGGAGATGGGCAGTGAGATTAATGTTTTCATGCCTCAAACACAACCTCCATGCTGAAGCCCATGGATTAAGGAGTTAATTTTGACTTTCAAGTTTTATTTGTAAGAAATACAGTTCATAAGTCTATAGCTGCCATAGATGGTGATTCCTCTGATAGATCTGGGCAAAGTAAATCAAAATCTTCTGGAAAGGATTCACCATTCTAGATGCCATTCAAGCATTTGTGATTCAAGGTAAGATGTCAAAATATCAACCTGAACAGGAGTTTGGAGGAAGTTGATTCTGACCCTCATGGATGACTTTAAGGAGTTCAACATTTCAGTGGAGGGAAGAACTGCAGATGCGGTAGAAACAGCAAGAGGACTGGAATTAAAAGTGGAGCTGGGAGCTTCTTGTCCCTTCCTGCATAAGCCAGGAGCTCTGTCCTCTCACTGCATGTCTTAATAAAAGCCTCTCCCTGGCTGTCCTACCTTGGGTCTTTGCTAAGTTCTTTCTTCAACTCCGCAAACAAGAACCCAGCATCATGTTTAGGGGCTCATCTGGGATAGCTTTGGAGATGGGAGCTTCCTTTTAAAGCCAGACACCCCTCTGGCATGCATTATGAAGAACTGAGAGCAATTTGATCCCAAGACCCTGAAAAAGAGGTGCCTTATCTTCTGCACACAAGCCTGGCCTTAATACAAATTCTCCAATGGAGAGGCTTGGCCCCTGAGAGAAGTATACAATATAATAAGGACCAATTAAAAACACTGGTTATATTACTAAGGCTTTGACTGGAATGTCATGCCTGAGAGACATGTGTAAACTCAGATATGAGCAAGACAGCTTTAAGGAACTAAGGTTGACTTTATAGAGCCAACAAAGCCCATTGGAAGAACTGGCCTGGTACCTTGCAAACAGGGTTCCCAGCAGCCTTACCAGGTTAAGTAAGGAAAGTCACTTCCTGGCAGGTGCAGGAAACTCAAAATGTCTTGGAGACCTCAAGAAGAGAGGAATTTCCCCAAATCTACAGAAGCCATAAAACTGTAAATAGTAATAGTAATGGAACTTAAGATGGAAACACCAATCTTCCAAGGCCCTCTTGACAGACCAGTGATGGAGACCTAACTGCACCCTTTACTGTGCCTCCTCTCAGCATGAAGCAGCCAGAGCGGTCATCGCCCCCTTTCCCTAGCAGCAGCTAGGGTCTCTTTCTGTAGAGGGGGGAATGAGACAGGGACCATGGGCTTAGACAGAATAGGGTGAGGGCCTCCGGAAAAAGCAAGGCAGGATATTTACAGTCAGAGCAATATAACTACATGCAAGAAATCTCCTACCAAAACTCTGTGTTAAATATTAAGTTCTAGAGTCACTCTTTAGTGAGATCAGTTGATACTCCCCAGATAAAGGAAAGTAGCCCATGCTTTTAATATGCTAATCATTTGTAATCATGTGTAAGATTCACTTTAGGATGCTAAAAGGAACTTAATATCTCATCAATCACAAACATCCTAAGACCACATTTAAAAAGTTCACACCCTAAGCCCTTTATCAGTTCCCCAAAATCCTCAACTGCCTATAAAACCCCTAGACAACGCACCACCCCGGGCTCTCTTGTCCCTTCCTGGTGCGAGCCAGAAGCTCTGTCCTCTCCCTGTATCTCTCAATAAAAGCTTCTCCCTGGTTCTCCTAAAAAAAAGTGGAGCCTGAAAATGTGAATGAATTGCTGCATCTCATGATGAAGCTGGAACAGATGAGGAGTTGCTTCTTATGCGTGAGCAAAATAAGTGGTTACTTAAGATGGAATCTGCTCCTGGGAAGGTGCCGTGAAGACTGTTGAAATGACAACAAAGGAGTTAGTATGTCACATGAATTTAGCTGATAAAGCAGCAGCAGGGGTTGAGAGGACTGACTCCAATTTTGAAAGAAGTTCCACTGTGGATAAAATGCTATAAAACAGCATTGCTTGCTACTACAGAGAAATCATTCATGAAAGGAAGAATCAATTGATGTGGCAAACTTCATTGTTGTCTTATTTTAAGAAATTACCACAACCACTCTGACCTTCAGCACCCACCACCTTGTTCAGGCAGCAGCCACCAACATCAAGGCAAATCCCTCCACTGGTAACAAAATTACAATTTGCTGAAAGCACAGGTGGCTAAGAATTTTAAGTTATACAGTATTATAAATGAACATATATACATTTTTTAGACATAATGCTATTGCATGCTGAATAGACTATGGCATAGTATAAACATAACTTCTATATTCACTGGTCAAATTAATTTGACTTGCTTTATTGCTATATCTGCTTTATTGTAGTGCTTTAGATCTGAACCTGCAATATCTCCAAGTCATGCCTGCATATATAATTAATACAATATAATATAGTATAATATAATATGATGTGATGTGATGTGATGTAATGTAATGTAATGTAATATATTCTCTTTTGAGTTAAGGTTCTATATTTAATACTTGATTACCTAAGGAAGAGATACTATCTGAGAAGGGTCTATTTGAATTTCACAAGGAAGAAATGGGCAATTCTGTAAAACATTGATCCTGAGTTTATCATTTATCCTGATAACATTTCTAAAGTAATCTATCTGTGTAATACAGATGTAGAATTCCTTGATTCAGCATCATTTTACTAAAAATATGTCAATAATTTTCTCAACAGGAGGAATTAAGATGGCTGAATGTCAAAACAGTTAGATGGACTCACAGTTGAAGTATTCTTGCTGACCAGCAAATCAATAGCAATGTGGAAAGAAATTTGTTTCCAGTAATGGAATATAGGTTCCACTTTTGGCCATATCCTGACCAATGTTTCTCTTAACATCCCAAATGAAGATATAGTCATCAAATTTATTGAAATAAAACACAAAATAAATTGCATAACCAAATATGAATCCAAACATTCTTAAAGCTAGAGAATTGACAAAAAAAAAAGAGCGTTTAATGTTCTGTGTATATGAAGACCTCAAAAACTAACTTTGAAAATCCAAATCCAACCTTAAACAGCAAAGTTGACCCAAAAGGAAAAAAAATGAAAGAAAACAACACTAAATAGACCTGAAACAGGTCACTTGTTTGCTGTGTTGAAGCTGGAACAAGAAGGCAGAAAACTGCCTTATTCCACCTCAGGTGAGACCACACATATCAGAATGCTCACATTTTTTGCCACTTGGCAAATGTACACAAATGACCATGACAGTGCCATGAGAATTGACTTTCAGGTTACAAATAAATTTGGCTATTAGGAAAATCTGCAAATACAGAATCTGTTAATAATGAAGAATTACTATGTAAAACAGACCTACTTTACTCCTCTTGATCCTACTTTAAAAAGGATGTAAATAAAGTGTAATTGGAGGAGAATGGCGAAGATGGTCAAAGTTCTGTCAAGCAAGCCCAATATAGAAAATCTGAAAGAAGTTCAAGAGTTTAATCTACAGAAAAGATATGATCGGAAAAAAAAAAAAAGGAATGAAACACAGATCTGTCTGCAAATGTTAAAATCAGGTCTAGTGCTTCCTTATTGTTCTCTGCCCTGCATCCACTAAGGGTTTCTGCCACAGTCCACCCATCCACTTCTAATCCCAAGTACCTGCACGTCAGGCCCATCATCTTCCCACCTGTCCTCTCCACTTTGTCCCAAAGATAAGCAGGACCTGCGACCCACGGGGCTGGCGGGACACACCTTCTTCTCTGACATCACAGAGCTCATGGCTTTATTCCTAAATGGAATTTGTCTGCTTCTTGATGATGTTTTATGGCAGTAATCACTTACATTCCACTGAATAAACTCCTGAATATCTTAAGAAGCACATCCTATAAAATTATAATAGTAAAATTATAATTTGTTTTTCTGATTATGAAAGCAAACATATTCATTGTAGAAAATTGGAAGACAGAAAAAATTCTAAAGAACAAAAATATTTCCCCCAATCCCACAACATCGAAGGAGCACTTAAGAAAAAATTTTAAATTATGGTAAAATATGCATAACATAAAGTTTACCATCTAAGCCATTTTTATGTGGCATTATGTATATTCACTTTTTGAGCCACTATTGCCACCTTCCATCTCCAGAATTCTTTTTATCTTGCAAAACTGAAACTGTACCCATAAAAAGTTAATTTCCCATTCCCTCCTCCCCGACTCCAGGCCCGGGCTACCAACCTGCTGAAAAGTAGCAACTTTTACGTGTTGCTATTTGCCACCTGGTATTGATGATTCTTAGCGTCGAAGAAAGATTCCTCCTGTTAAAGAAGGATCTAAACAAATGGAGCACATTGTTGACTGTGATCACTATATCCTTATCCCTGTGGCTAAATTCTGTCAATTATAAAAAAAGCTGACATTCAGCTTGTGATTTTTATAGCACCGGAGATTAATTGTTTAAGATAACTAATAGGAAAATGTCATATATGTATATGTTTAACAAATGTGTCCAAATTATCTGAAATCTTGCATTTAGAAGAAACTATTAATAGGTTAAAATTTTCCAGGTACAAGTTCTGTAATGTTGGAGATATGAAAGGTTGTTTTTTTGTTTGTGTATTTAAAACGCACTGTTCAGTCACATAATGATGGAACATTTCTAAACCTCTATAATTAAGATATTTGTCCATATGATGACTTTCTCTCAAAAGCAGAGATTTTCTCAGTGCTAAAATGTTACCCTTAGCTTGAAGGGACTGATTTCATTATTTCTTAAGGATTGGTATATGGTATACTTTTCCATTTGTTATTATAGGAAAGATCAGCAAATTTAGATCAGTTATTTTTTCTTTGTTCAAATGATCATACAATTTTTCGGTTTAGTAAAATGTATAAGAAATGTCAGTGAAAATTTGTATAGGCTAAATGATACCCACAGTCAATCCTACAAAAAATGAAAACATAATATAGTTCACACTCTCACTTAATTGGTCACAAGTAAACTTCAACAGGCTATAGGTAATAAAATGCTAAGCCTACCATTGCTGGATCCCCACTTGACAGTTACTCCTATAAATTATGAGGTCTGAGAATTTCAGACATGTAGACTATTATTCATAAAATTTGTTTTTTTAATATTGAAAAATAGATGTAGAGCTTCTAATTCTTCTTTTTTAATTCCAAATGATTATTGTCTTTAGTCCTCAAGAAACCTCTGAACATCTGATTATCAAATCAAAGATCTGTAATTTCTACCTGCTTTTTATGATGCATCAGTTTTATATTCCATAATATTCTTTTAAAACCATATCATTTCCCTTGCCATTATTCTTAAAATTTTATGAGGATTTGAACATGTTATAGTTTTACCCTGTGTCAAAAAATCCTAGTAAATAATAGAAAAGAAATGGTAAGTATACAAATAAATGTCTGGCTATGCTGTACTTCAAAGTGAGAAAGCAAATTTTTGGACAATGGAAGCTGTGAGAATTCCCTTCGTAATTAAAGCAGGAAGCACCGTATTGAAGAAATAAACTTCCACCCAGGAAATCCAGAAGGACAGAGCATCAGGAAAGAAAGACGGCTTGCCAAACACCTCCCTACAGGGAGCGGATGAGCAACAGCAGCGAGGGGGCCCTGGGGAGACCATGCAGCGCGCTGTCCCTCAGTACCTCTCATCAGCAACTAGAATCTTCATCTATTGAGAGGAAAAATGATTATGGAAAATACTGCATAAATGAAAGAGAAAAAAGCATATGAAAAATAAAGCAAGTAAGCCTTAGAATTTATATATATTGATAAAACCAAAACCTCAGCACTGCATAAACTAGAAAATTGGAATATCTAAACAAATAATTTTTCCATGCTTTAAAATGGATAAAAACATGGAAATGTTGGAGAACTCTTAAGGAACATTGACAATAATCACTGAGGCTCCAAATTCACAAAAAGGTTTCCAGAATAGAAGAACAAAAAGAATTGTAAAAAATGAAATATTAAAAAAAATAGAATTTGTCAGAATTGAAGAAAAATAAAAATCGTGAGAAATTATGTTCAAAAACTAAAATTAAAAAATGTGAATCTGGGGCTCTCTTGTCCTCTCCTGGTGTGAGCCAGGAGCTCTTTCCTCTCCCTTTATTTCTGAATAAAAGCCTCTACCTTGGCTCTCTTACCTTGGGTGTTTGCTAAGTTCATTCTTCAACTCCACAAACAAGAACCCCGGCATCCTCTTTGAAGGCTCCTCTGGGATAATTTCAGAGGTATTTTGTTGTCATTCTGGATAATGGATAAGTATTGCTTCATGGCAACCTTTAATCCTATTTAAGCAATTGCCAAAGAAACTTTCTTCTGACAACTTCCCAAAATCAAATTAAAAAAGGGTTCCCAGCAGCCTTACAAGGTGAGTAAGGAAGATCACTTCCTGGCAGGTGCAGGAACCTCAGAATGTCTTGGGAACCTCGAGAAGAGAGGAATTCACCCAAATCTACAGAAGCCATAAAACTGCAAATAGTAATAGTAATGGAACTTAAGATGGAAGCACCAATCTTCCAAGGCCCTCTTGACAGACCAGTGATGGAGACCTAACTGCACCCTTTACTGTGCCTCCTCTCAGCATGAAGCAGCCAGAGCGGTCATCGCCCCCTTTCCCTAGCAGCAGCTAGGGTCTCTTTCTGTAGAGGGGGGAATGAGACAGGGACCATGGGCTTAGACAGAATAGGGTGAGGGCCTCCGGAAAAAGCAAGGCAAGATATTTACAGTCAAAGGAATGTAACAATGTAAAGTCCTTATTGAAACTCTGTGTTCAGCATTGTGCAAAGTCAAGGTCACAGTAATTCTCTAGGGTAAAGATACCAGACTAGGAATATAGACTCCTTCAGTGAGATCCGTTAAAGGTCAAAAGGCCAAGAGCAACATCATCTGGAACTTTTGAGTGTTCTCCAAGGGTATCTCAGCATAACCTGTGACTTCACTATAAACAGCCCTAGCAAACAGACAACAACCCAGCCCACCTTGAGGGCAAGGCAGGTGATACAAGTCCACACCCTAAGCCCTCAATTCCCCAAAATCCTCAACTGCTTATAAATCCCCTAGGCAACACACCACCCCAGGCTCTCTTGTCCTCTCCTGGTGTGAGCCAGGAGCTCTGTCATCTCACTGTATCTCTCAATAAAAGTCTCCCTGGCTCTCCTAAATAAAAAAAAAAAAAAAGTGAATCTATGGGAAAGTACTACAATTAAACACTGTTTTCTTTTTAATATAATTTATTTGGTAAGTTTACATGATTTAATTTTATTACAGGTTTATTGAGACACAATTTACATACTACACAATTAAACCATTTACAGTGTATAATTCAACATTTTCTAGTATATTCACAGTTATTCAATCATCAGCACAATCCACTTTAGAACATTTTCATTACCCCATAAATTAACTCCATACCCACTGGGAGTCACTCTCTATTTGTTGTCAGTATCTTCAGCCCTAGACATGCACCAAACTACTTCTAGTCTATATCAATATTTCTGGAGACTTCATATAAATGGAATAATA
Organism: Manis pentadactyla; assembly: GCF_030020395.1. Taxonomy (NCBI): domain Eukaryota; kingdom Metazoa; phylum Chordata; class Mammalia; order Pholidota; family Manidae; genus Manis; species Manis pentadactyla. The sequence goes on along the minus strand of NC_080021.1, from coordinate 86,709,790 downwards.
TAATATATCCTTTGTAACTGGGTTCTTGCACCAGATTTTATTTATCACTTCATCAGTTGATGGACATTTGGGTCATTTCCATTTTTTGGCTATTATGAATAATGCTGTTATAAACAAGTCTTTGGATGGGTTTGCTTTCATTTTTCTTGGGTACTTATCTAGGATCTGCTGATTCATGGAGTAACACTATGTCTAATAATTTCAGGAACTGACAGATTGTTTTCCAATATAGCTACACTATTCTATATTCCCACCAGCACTGTATAAGAGTTCAAATTTCACATCATTGTTAATATTTGTTATAATCTGACTTTCTAAAAATCAGACTCATTCTAATGGGTGTGCAGCGGTATCTCACTGTGGTTCTGGTTTGCACTTTCTTAATGCCTAAACATGTTGAGCACCTGTTCATTTGCTTATTGGCCTTTTGGATATCTTCATTGAAGAAATCATTATTCAGAATCATTATTCAGGTAATTCATCAATTTTAAATTGGGCTGTCTTTGTACTATCGAGTTGTAGGAGTCATATTGAGGTTTTACAGTTTAAACATGATCATATATAAAGAAATGGAACATTGGATGCAAGAAGACACTACAGAATGTCTTCAGGGTTGGAAGCAAAATAAAAAAAATAAATTAAAGATTTAAACTTAGAGTTATAGACCCATGTTACAGTGCTGAACTTTGGCTGTGCCCTTACTCCTGGAAAATAGCAATGGTCAAGAAATTCCCCCAGATTTTTATGTTACAGAAATGGTCCACGGCAAAGGGCTACCTTGTCGTGCGTATTCACAGGTAGGGCTTGTCCCCACTCTTCCTCACAAAACTCCCTCAGGCAGCTCTCTCTGTAAAACCTCAGCCCCCTTCTTCTTTTATTTATTTATTTATTTATATTTTTTTGAAGAACATTGTTTACTAGGCTCTCCCATACCACAAGTCCCCCACAAACCCCATTACAGTCACTGTCCATCAGCATAGTAAGATGTTGTAGAATCACTACTTGTCTTCTCTGTGTTGCAAAGCCCTCCCCTTTCCTCCACACCCCACATTATACATGCTAACATAATACCCCCTTTCTTCTTCCCCGCCCTTGTCCCTCCCTACCCTCCCATTCTCCCCAGTCTCTTTCCCTTTGGTAACTGTTAGTCCATTCTTGGGTTCTGTGATTCTGCTGCTGTTTTGTTCCTTCAGTTTTTCTTTTGTTCTTATACTCCACAGATGAGTGAAATCATTTGGTATTTATCTTTCTCTGCTTGATTTATTTCACTGAGCGTAATACCCTCTAGCTCCATCCATGTTGTTGCAAATGGTAGGATTTGTTTTCTTCTTATGGCTGAATAATATTCCATTGTGTATATGTACCACATCTTCTTTATCCATTCATCTACTGATGGACACTTAGGTTGCTTCCATTTCTTGGCTATTGTAAATAGTGCTGTGATAAACATAGGGGTGCATCTGTCTTTTTCAAACAGCCCCCTTCTTTTTGTGTGAGGTTTTTCTCATTAGTAAATGTTCTCCTTACTGTGATAGACTTACATTGTTGAGTCTGAAGAGGTATGGATTTAACAAGGGTAACAATCTGATGCTAATAAAGATAATAGCATTGGAATGTCAAGGTGGTTAGAGTGGATGGAAATAAACTTGTAGATTCTGGTCAAGTTTGTTTTCAAGATTATTAGAAAAATTAAGTTTAGCAGGTATATAAAAATTAAAAGATAATCACTAGAAAAATGGAAGTATAATGTATAACTTTTAGATTAATAAGATTAAAATAATTAAAACAAACATTAGACAAAAATCTAATCCTAAAGGAAATACTGATCATAAATTGACTTTGAAATTTCCTGAGGTCCCCTAGAAAATTCCAAGAGTTTGTTCTTTGACTTTGTAAGAAGAGAATGCTAAAAATAATCTAGCATTTTTGCTGCATTGAATTGCATCAAAAGCACTGTCAAATAGTGAGAGATGCTTAACTTTCCCTAGGGGTAAATTTTATATGGGTAAATGTAATTAATATAAATATTTCAGGAGTTATATGAAATTCCTAGAAATTTGTAAATGTCTTCTGTGTTCATATGTCCTGATATGTGCTTGCCTCAAAGAAGACAACGTATCAGTCATAATCGTAATTGCAGTTTTTGTATAAAATGTATGTTACAAAACCTCCAAAGTTCTTTATCAAATTGTCTTATTTTTACAATGAATTATCATCAGAACTTTAACCATGGCTAAAAAGGACTGAAACGACTGCCCAGGTCCTCATTGGCACCTAAGTTACACTATAGTCGCCCTTCTCCTGAAGTACTGCAAGCTGAAGCTGGGCCGCTTGCTATAAACCTCAAAGGATGCCTCATCACAACAGATGGCCTACTTGGGAAGTCCTCTGAAGTACCCATGTCTTCTATCCTCTGCTCCAGGAAATAACCAGATTGTAACACTGATGTCTGTACCATCACCAAATGCATTCAAACTGCAAACCCCAGATCCTTCAGATGGCCACTGCCATCCTCATCCCAACATGTAAAAACACTCTGAACCCAACCTTTAAAAATCTTCTTGACTGGCTAGAATCTGGACTCAAAAGCTAGATTTATAGTCTGCTCCAACCATTATCTTTCTTTTTGTTTCAATAGAAATGCCCCTCATTAAATTTCCAGTCACTCTTACCATCCAGTGAATACCTGTTGTGCCCAGGACTCAAAGACTGGTTCAGCAGAATATGGAACAATGTTTATATTTGTCCGTTTTGACTGATCTTCTTTCCACAGAGATCAACCCAGCTTCTTTTTGTAAAACTTCCTGGGAAATTTCAACTAGGGGGAATGAAGAGATTAACAGCCCAGAAGATTGTTATGAAAATGAATTTAAATTGAAAGTACCTGAATAATCAACAGCCACAGAAAGAAACATTATCTAATCTTGAGTATAGCCCCAAAATACAGCTGCTTTTGATCCCCCTCTGAGAGAGTTTCCTGTTTAGGAGAAGATTGACCCTTAGCAAATTCAGCTACTCATTAGTATCAAAAAGCTATACAGAATCTCCCATACTTTCCCTTTGAAGCCCTAAATCTCTCTCCCAACCCCCTTCTAGTCAAGCTCCTATATAAACCTTTACTTCTGGCTATTCATAGAGTTCCTCATTACTGAGTACTCTCAAATGCATGGATAAATAAATCTGGACTTTTCTCCTGTCAATCTATTTCTAGTTAATTGCCAGTGCCCTGACCAGTCTGACCTTAGATGGTAGAGAAATTTTTCTCCCAACACATAGTGGCAGATCCCCATGGTGGGGAAAGTCCTGAGAGTCAGAAGTGAATCCTGGGCAAGCCAGCTAACGTGATGCCAGGCACAGAAGGCTTCAGATCTGTCAGTAACCTTTTGTGTTTTCAATCCCTGCAGGACCCCTTACTCCTTCTCTGAAAACTTTCTGATGAGGTGTTTAATCTGGAGCCTTCAGGATACTTTCCTTTTCCCAGTTGTTCCCTCAGCCTTTGCAGCCAAGCTCTACAACAGTCAAAAGCAGTTCATTCTGCAGGGCAGCTTCAGGGCTGCAAGGAGGCTGCTTCCCTCACAACTGAGTTGACAGTCTTAAATTAATCCTTGGGCTCCCTCATTATTGGTCTTCTTGCTGCTTTTAGTATCTTCATCATATATCTTATACTTAATTATGTTTTTTTCTTTGGTCTTCTCTATTTGTTTAGTGTAGTCCAGTTTCTTTGTAATTTCAGTTTGTCTGTTTAATTTTAGACCTTAGTTAAAAGTGTTATGGGTTGAGTTTGTTCTCCTGAGTTCTTGTCCTGTGGCAACAAAGAATTGAGAAGCAGAGATGCAATAGTGAAGCAGAGTGAAAGTTTTACTGAATACACTCCAGGGGAGAAGCAGGCCAGAGTCAGGGTAGACAGAGGCCTTGATCCCATAGGCGGGAGTATATATGTATATATTACATTCTGGCTAGGGGGTGCCTCTTTGATTGACAAGGTGTGGTTACTTGATTGACAGGTCCACCTATACAGCCATCCCTCTCAGTGTGTGTCCTTTCCCACAATGAGGCGTGTTTTGGACTGTTCATAGTTTTATTTAGTTGCGCCCCTGTTGGGATCAAGTTAGGACCAATTTGGTCTGGTTCTGACAGGCAAGAAGTTATCTTCCTGCAAAGTTGCTCGTGGGCCCCCTACCTCGGTAGTTTGGGCAGTTTTTCCTTGGGCTTTATCATCTTCTTCTCCCTGGCTGCTAATGTCTGTTTTTCTACCTAACAAAAGCATCAGCCTCTCACCCAGTGTTTTCTCCCCACTCCTCCTCCTTTGTCCCTCTCATTCTTCTCTCTCCTCACCTCTTCCTCAGCCCTCCCACCGATCTCAACATGATTGAAATTTTTTCATGTTAGCCATACAGCTGAGTTTACAACACTTCCTAAAGGGCAAGTGTTATTCTGATATCATGTATGAGGAAATTTTCACTTAAAGTTGCAGTAATATGTATGGGGTTAAACAGATAGTAACATGGAGTTAATGTGTCAACCCAAGCTGAAGTGATAAAAAATCCTTTTCTCTTTCCCACAGGCCATCCTTCTTGGCCAATATCTGTTCATGGATTAAGAAAAGACAAAGTTCAAATGTCAAACAAATCGAGGCTTTCAATAGTAAAGTGCTGACTACACCCTCATATTTAAAAGCACACAAAAATGTCACAGTCAACATTCTCATTAACAAGAAAGCCGTGTTAAATATGAAGTTTGTTTATGTGATCATGTAGGGAAATATTGTGCTTCAATGTTTAGAACACTTTCTATGGGGTTATCTGAGTTTGATTCAGATTCTGTGGGGGTTCTTTCCCCTTCTTTGCCTTTGAGCTATTTTGCAACTCTGTAAATTATAGAGAACTGAAGGGAATGCAAATGAGGCTTGCTTATTGACGCCAAGTGAATTCTGTCTGGATGAAGTTCATTGATTGTCCTCTCCCATCTCCCCTGGAAAAGCCAGTTTATGTCTATTTGCAAACCCTTGAGTATTTGTGATCTATAAATATGCTGCTTCTTTGGTTTTTCCTTTGAACTATTTTTCATATTGTATCAATTCTTTCATTAATAACAAGCTAAATAAAATCTTAAATGTGTGCCAGCTTTACATCTATTTGGGAATCATAATTTTATTTTTAAAAGAATTATCCTTTAAGAATAAAATTATAGAGTGATAAATTCTATTTTAAAACACATTTGAAATTACAAAAGTAGAAGAAATTTGATACTTTTACTTAATTCCCCTCTCCCCCTTCATATTAATAAAATGAGACACTCTGAAATTGGTCTGCCCACTTTCCCCAGCCAGTTAATACCATAGCTGGAACCAAATACAGGTCTCCTGACTACACGCCCAAATTCAATGTTTTTTCCCCAATTGTAACAAACTGTTTTATTATGAAATAATTCATTTAGTGAGTCTGTCTGGAGTTAAATAAAATTGTTGGGGGTTCAGTTTGTTTTCCTTGGTTCTTGTCCCAACCAAAACAAAGAATTGACAGGCAGAGACACAGTAGTGAGGTAGAGCAAAAGCTTTACTTGAATACATGCCAAGGGAGGAGTGGGCCAGAGTTGAGGTAGACAAGTCCCCAAGCCATTAAACGGGGGGCCTTTTTATTACAGTCTGGTTAGGAGGCACCTCTTTGCTTGACAATGTATGGCCATTTAGGTAGCCATCCCTCTCAGCGAGCATGTCCTTTCCTGGATTGCACACAGAAAAGCTCATGGTGGGGGAGTAAAACAGTATTTTCACTTTAATGAGATTATGATGTGGTGTGGTTTGGGCAGTTCTTAATGCTCTTTGATTGAGCCTGTCTTGTGGTCTTGTTGGGACCAGACTGGGACCTATCCTTGAACCTTATTTTCCCTTTCCCTGGCTTCTCATGTCTTATCTTTCTACCTAACAAACTGATAAATTGACAATTCATGAAATAAATAAAGACATTAAGAGAAGGTAAAACGTAATCTATTTTTCAATTAATTATTTTTAAATTTCAATACACATTTCCTAAAAAGGAACAAGAGTAGTAAAATGATTTATATCACTGATTGTAGCTACATAAATAATATAATTATATATAAGATATGCTTTGTATTTTCTGCCAAAAACCTTACTATCGTCATAGGAGGAAACAAACAAAAGACATGCATTTTAGAAGACATTTTACTATCACTTGAAGCATTTACATATAATTTTTGTTAGCATGGTGATGAATAATTTGGGCTAAGGAGGAAGCTTATTTGAGTTCATCTTTTTCCTCTAGGTATAAAAATTAGTTTGAAAAAAATGTTGTTTTTTAATGGGAAACTATGCACTGTTTATAGTACACCCTTCAGAGTTCTCAGATTCTAGCCCTGTTCATAGTCTTTGAGTGATTTTACAACCCTTCACAAATTGCAGGTAACTGATAGATATGCAGATTCTGACCTGTCTGGTAGCAATTTTAATTAACTTCCTCTATTTGAGGAAAACCAATTTTGTCCCATTTGCAATTTGTCTCAACATTCATTTACTCCATATAAATATGTGCTGATTCTTGTTTTCCTTTTGGACAGGCTATAACATCTGCCTGGTATCTTCATAGCATATGAATAAAAAATTCTTTAAAATTTGCTTATATTTAAATCTCTGTGAGAATAAGTTTACCTTTTCCTGAAAATTTTCCTTAACAATAATTACTTGCTCTGCCTCTAAAAAGTTCTGGAACTATTAAATTAGATGGTCCAAGATGCATAATGTATGTTTCGGGAAGATGTTTATATAAGCTGTTAAGTAACAAAAATTCAACTAAGTAAATTTTAAAGTTGTAATTGGCCTTATTGATTGATTCATGAAATGGGCAGCATCTCTTCTAGCAAGTAGAAGGGAGCTCCAAAGGGCCACAGAGAGGGAAAGGTGTTTAAAGTAGGACAAAAAGTCATACAAAGACAAGAGGACTATTTTCAGCAAGAGCATCACTCTTTAGTGGACAAAAGGGTCTTTTTAGGTGGATTACTTCACCAGTGCTGATCAGGAAATTCCAGACTGGCTGTTAAGATTACATTCCTAGGGAAGACTGAACCTGCAATTAGGCTAGATATTCAGCCCTGGTTTGGTGACAGGGGCCTAGCACAAGGGACTCCATTTTGGGTCTGTGGTTTTCCTTTTAGAAAATCTGTTCCTTTACTACAAATTGGAGATACCTAATTTTTGCCTGTTAATATTAATCAGTAGGAATATCACTCATGAATAAGCACTAGATAACAAGTATGTAAATTAAATATTTCATATTCTCTCTTAGCAAATCTGTTTATCAAATTTGATTTTATATTTTGTTCCTTTCTATTAGCTTTGAACTATATGCTATCAAATTTAACAGGAAGCTCCCTAGTTGATTATCATAGCAGGCAGTAAAATATAATGTCAGTAAAGTCCACATTCTTTTAAGAAACACAAATTCTAAGCTTTGCGTAGTAATGCCTCAAGCTTGCAGGCTTTGGGCATCATAGGCTAACAACTCCTGGCTTCAAGCCAATTCCACAGCACTGAGCAATTCTTAGAAGTGGTGATTGTTTTCAAAGCACCTGAGTATGGGCTTTGGCTCAATCAATTGGAGAAAACAATAATAAAAATTTACAATAACAAAAAGAAAACCAGTATAATCATTTTCAATATCCCCTCATGACCAAGGAACATTAGAACACTTCCTAAACATCTCTACTCTAAGAAATTCTTAGTTGGTTCATACTGTCCCCATAATGTTAATCATCCAGACCCATTTTGCATGGATATTTCCCTTGTTGACTCAGAAATATTTTCTTCTTAAGCTTAGCTGCCATTTCTGCATTTTTTAAATTGTGCTGAGAAATTAAAATAAAATTCTCAAATTATCAGTACTAAGACATTCATTCAGAAATTTTGGGAACTTCTCCAGACAACATCCTCAGGTAAAGAGAAATTAAAAGAGAAAACAAAGTAAAATAAAAAGAGAAATAAAATGGAATTTCTACTAATATTAAATATGCACATAGAACAATAATTACAGTACATTGTGAAAAGGAAGACTGTGAGGGTGACTCAAGAGGTGCTTCTAAGTTTCTTGTGCAGGTGGGGAGATAGTGTAGGGACCAGGGGTTGATTAATATTATTTCAAGGTGAAGGTACAGAGTGTGGGGGATAGGGAGAGTGAGGTTTAGCATTAGCATAGACACTTCTAATAATGTGTGTACAGGATGCAGAAAGATTTTTAAAAGACAGCAAGGGTTTCAGATTACCAAACAGTTATGTGCTGTTGGAGAATAAAACCCAAGGCCCAGTCAGGAGATCAAGCTGGAAGAGCCATGAAGGAACACTTTCCAGAGGCCTTCAGCCACTCCTCCTGGGAGCAGAAATGACTGACAGACCCTGAATGGTTCTTATATACAGGTTGTGCTGTGGTCAGATGAGGACATGATGTGTACTCATTAAGGAAGTCAAGTCAAGGCAGGGAGATGGCTGAAAGTCTGTTGTAAATGTTCTGATGAGGGATCTGGAGGTATGAAACCTGAGCAGGGTGGGTAACTTCAGAAGATAGGAAGAACTAGCGAGGCTTGAGAATCTTGAGAATATTTTATCCAGATATTGATGATGGAAGGTATGTGTGAGGGTGAAGGGGAGTGAGTGTGTAAAAAAGTTCCCCAGTTTCCTGAGATTGGAGATTAAGATAGCAGAACTTTCAGGAGCCTGTGGAGTGTCCAAATGGAGATGTCCACAAAGCCCCTGGAGCTAACGTCTGAAGGTCACACCTGGTAGCATTGATCTAGGAGTAACCATCCTATTGTCATTTATTAAAATGCACAGAGTCAATGAGACTATTCAGAAAGTGCTGAGTCTATGACTCAAACAGTTTTGTAGAGTTAACTATTTGACTTTTATTTACTTAAAAACTTTGTCATTATTGTACAAACTTCAACATTAGATTATTCACATTTTAATTCAAGATTGATAATCAAAGTTGCACTTAGCATATTTGCCAATTACAATGACTGCTAAATGTTTGCAAATTTAGCTATTTTAGATCCTTGTAAAGCAAGAGATAGAGAGAAAACCTTGCTCTTTGAGGGAGCTATTAAACTTTTTCAAGTGCTTCAAGTAGTCCCCTGTAGAGATAGTTATTGGAATACTATGTGAGTGTTCTTTGTGCAAAACTATAATTTCCTCAGTGGTTAGGAAAAAAAATGGCACATGTGACCAATGTTTCTCCTGTCATGGTACATAGAATGGTTTTCTTTTACTCCTGACAGTACCTAAGCAATAATATCAGGATAATTAGAATACTAATTCTGAAGTTTAGATTTTTAAAACTCAGGTTAAGATGAACATCAGTAATTTATATTTTTTTCCTGAACTGAATATGCATTAAGGAAAACCATTTTCACAGCAAGCACCTATATTCAGTGCTGTGCATGATTGTGGTAAATTATTTCTGAAATTGCTTTGTCTTTTTTCCTCACATAATTTTTCTGTAATTAATTCCCTGGTCTGCTGGAAGTAATGATTTCTGTCATGTTTTTGTAATTAAATTGCTATACAATTTTGAGGTAAGACAATTGATTTTCACTATAGGCTTGTAGCAGTATTTCACATAATAATTTGGGATTTTATTACATTTTTGTAAACATGCATTAGACATTTAGTATCTCCTCAGTGATATGTCTCCATTATTATTCCCATTTCAGAGATAAGGGAGCTGCAGAGCACCAAGAATATGGCACAGAGGCCTGCTGAAGCCCACTTTTCCTTTACTCACCGAGGACTCTCCTATGCACATTTAGGTCTTCTATACTAGGATCCTGAGGTATACTTCCCATTTTGTCCTCTTATATGAAACCAAAATGCACAATTACTATTCCCTCTCTACAAGAATTACATTAGAACTGATAGATTTTTAGTAAGGTGGTGGAATAGGAAGATGCACATCTCATTCTCCATCAGAAATAGTGACTTGATGACAATATACAATCCCCAAAGCCTTTACAAGAACACCAGGAGCAAGTTAAGAAGTCGAAGTACTATAGGCAGGTGCATAACTACACTGAAATGTACTGTGTTGTACTTCACAACAATAGTGTCATCCACAAGTTCATGGCTCAATACAATCAGGAGAGAACACCCAAGTCATAGTTTCTCCCTTGGGAAGGTTGAATAGTGGAATGTAAATCCCATGTTCTGACTTTTCAGGGGGGCTGCCATGACTAGTTTCTGATTCATCCAATTCAGTGTTGACCAAGAAGCAATGTATTTTGAATAACAAAGGAGAGCTCAGTAGCTTGCTGAAGCATGAGAGAACCTAGAGTAGGCATACAGACACAGGAAAGAGTCAGGTTAGGAGCTCCAGACAGAAAAAAAAAAAACAAACAGCAACAAAAACAATCAGACTTCTCTAATTGGGGAATTGAATGAACAAGCCCAAAGATGATACATCCTCAGAAAGTGTTTGAAAGGTCCCCAGAATCTCTAGTCAAGCTGAGTGTTGAAGGTATTTCCCTGTACAAAGACAGTCTTTAAAAACTGGGAATGCTGCTCATTTTCCAAATATCCAAATCCTAGCAAAAAATAACAAGGGCTATGGAGAGACAGGTAAATATATCCCAATCAAAAGAACAAAACAATGACTATTTCTGCAAAAAATGATCCTAAAGAAATGGAGACTTGTGAATTCCCTGGCAAAGAATTCAAAATAGTTATCTTAAAAAATCTCAATGAGCTACAAGTAAACACAAACAACTAAGTGTACTCAGGAAAATTATACATGAAAAATGTGAAAAAAAACACCAAAAGGAGACAGAAAACATACAAAAGAACCAAACAGAAATTCTAGAGCAGATAAGTACATAACTGAATTGAAACTTCATTAGAAAAGAGAAAGTTTCAACATCAGACTTGATCAAGCAAAGAAACAATCAGTTAACTCAGCCAATTGAGATTATTTTATTAGGGGAATAAAAAGAGAAATGAATGATGAAAAGCTAAAAAATCCAAAGAGACTTATAGCACATGAAGAAGAATATCAAGATACATATTATAGAGTCTTAGAAGGAGAATAGACAGAGAAAAGCACAGAGAACTTATTGGAAGAAATAATGGCTGATAACATCTCAAATCTAAAGATAGAAATGGACATCCAAACTCAAGAAGCTTAAAAACTCCAGTAAAATGAACTCAGAGAACCATACTAAAGCACATTATATCAAACTGTAATGGACTAAATGCTTGTGTCCCCTCAAAATTCACATGCTGAAAGCCTGTTCCTAACGTGATTTTAGGAGGTGAGACCTTTGGCAGCTAATTGTGTACGTGGAGGGCTCCTGAATGGGAAGAGTGCCCTTAAAGGAGTCATAAGACAACTTACTTTCCCTGTTCGCTCTCTGGCATGTGAGGACACAAGAAGTTGGCAGTCTATAACTGGAAGAGGATCCTCACAGAATCTGACCATGCTGGTACCATGAATTCAGACATCTGACATCTAGAACTGGGAGAAATACATATCTGTTGTTTGATCTACCCAGTCTCTGGTACTTTGTAGCCTAAACTGGCTAAGGTACTATTAAAGGTCAAAGTTAAAGAAAAATTCTTGAAAGAAGCAAGAGTACAGTGATTTATTTCACACACACACACACACACACACACACACACACACACACACACACACACACTTTTGTTAAATTATCACCAGAAACATTACAGGGCAGAAGAGATAGAGATGATACATTCAAAGTGTAGAAAAAGAAAAACACCTTTGAACCAAGAATACAATATCCAGCAAAACTGTCTTTCAATAATGAAAGTGAAATAATTTACCTTTCCAGATAAACAAAAACTCAGGGACTTCATAAAAACTATACTTGACTTACAAGAACTACTAAAGGGAATCCTTCAGGTTGGAATGAAAGGACACTAGACAGTATCATGAAAGCATACAAAAATAGAAAACTCTCTGGTAAAGGTAAATGTATAAACAAATACAGAATTCTGTAATACAGTAATGGTGGTACATGAAATATTTTTACTGTTGGTATAGAATTTGAAAGAAAAATATGTAGATAGAAGATGTGAATTGTATTGACTTTGTATTCAACTGAAGTTATGATCAATATAAAATAGATTGTTGTAACTATAAGATGTTCTCTATAATCCCCATAACCACACAAAAAAATAATTATAGAAGACACACAAAATAAATGAAAAAGGAATCAAGCACACCACTACAAAAGCTCATGAAAGCTAGAGGAAGACAGCAAGAGAGGAAAAGAGGGAAAAGGCCAAAAATACTGCAAAAGATACAGAAAACAATTAACCAAATGGAAATAATAAGGCTTTCCCTATCAGTAATTCCTTTAAATGTAAATGAATTAAGCTTATAAAAAAATATGTGGTTGATTGGATAAAAAAATAACCCAACTGTGTGTTGTCTACAAGAGACTCTCTTTAGATGTAAGGGCACACATAGTGAAAGGATAGAAAAGACATTCCATGCAAATGATAACTAAAGAGATCAAGGTTAGCCATATTTAGGCTAGACAAAACAGTCTTTAAGTCAAAACTGTCACAAAAAATGGAGGACATTATATAATGGTAAAAGTGTCAATTTACCCAATAACAGCAGCCTTCACATTCTTTTAATGTAAAATGGAAAATACTCCAGGACAGATAACATATTAGGTCATAGGCAAGTCTTACTACATTAAGGAAATCTGAAATCATAGTAAAGTCTCTTTTCTGACCACAGTCTAATGAAACTAGAAATCAATAACAGAAGGGCAATTGAAAAATTCAAATATATCACAAGGGAAATTTAAAAAATATCTTGAAACAAATGAAAATATGTCATGGAAAAACTTACGGGATGCAGCAAAAGCACTGCAAAAACACATTAGAAAAAAAATCTCAAATAAACAACCTAACCTTATACCTTAAGGAACTAGAAAAAAGAACAAACTAAGTCCAAACTTAGAAGAAGGAAGCAAATATTAAAAATTAGAACAGATGTAAATAAAGTGGAGAATAGAATAGTGATTGAAAAAAATGAGACAAAGAATTGTTTCTCAAAAGTTCCAAGAAAATTGACTAACCCTTTTGTAAATTAAGAAAATAGGAGGGAAGACACAAATAACAAAATCAGAAATGAAAGTGGAAGTATTACAAATGCCATAAAAATAAAAAAGGATAACAAGTGACTACTATGAAATATTAATTGCCAACAAACTGAATAACCTGGAAGAAGTGGATAAATTCCTAGAAACATATAATCTACCAACACCGAGTAATGAATAAATAGAAAATTTAAAGAGACTAAAAATGGATAGGAGATTTAAAAGTGTAATCAAACACCTCACAACAAATAAAATACCAGTACCAGATGGCTTCATTGGAGAATTCCACTGAACATTTCAAGAATTAACACCAACCTTTCTCAAATGATTCCAAAAAAAATATCACTGGATATAGAAGGAAGAAGAGGAAGGAACACTTTCAAAATCATTTTATGAGGCCAAGATTACACTTATACCAAAACTAGACAAAGATACTGAAGAAAGCCACAGACCAATATCTCTGATGAATATTGATGTAAAAATATTCAACACATTATTAGTAAACTGAGTTCAACAGCATATCACAAGGATTATACACCATCACCAAGTGTGATTTATCCCTGGAATATAAAGATAGTTCAACACACAAAAATTTGTCAATATAACACACAGAATATAGAACACAGAATACATAAGCATCACACTGACACATAAAATTCACTTGGCAAAATTCAGTGCCTTTCATGATAAAAATACTTAGCAAACTAGGTAATGAAAAGTAATTGCCTAAATGTAATAAAGGTCATATATCAAATGCACACAGATTTAATTGTGGAAGAGTGAAAAGCTATTTCTCAGGACTCTAGGGATGCTCCACTTCTATTCAACATAGTAATGGAAATCCTAGTCAGAATAAGTAAGGCAAGAAAAAGAAATAAAGGGCATCCAAATAGAAAGTAGAACAATAAAATGGTCACTGTTCACATATGACATTATCTTATATATAGAAAATCCTAAAGAGTCCACAAAACAAAAACAGAAATAAATTCAGCAAAGTTGCAAGATGTAAATCATACAAAAATCAGTTGTGTTCTATACACTAAGTATGAGCAATTTGTAACTGAAAACTATAAAACATTGCTGAAAGAAATAAAGAAAACACAAACAAGTAGAATGACATGCTGTATTCACGGACTGAAGTCTTAATTTTGTTAAAATGTTAACACTACCCAAAGAAAACTATAGATTCAATGCAACCCCTATCAATATCCCAGTAACATTTTTCTTCAGAAATAGAAAAAAATTTCTAGAATTCAAAATAATTTTGAGAAGAACAAAATTGATGGCCTCACACTTCCCAATTTCAAAATATATTAAAACTAATATTTGAAATAATTGAAAATGAAGCCAAGAATATTCAATGGAGAAAAAACAGTCTCTTCAAAAAATAGTGCTGGAAAACTGGATATTCATCTGTAAAAGAATGAAGGTAAGCTTCTTTGTTACACCACTCACAAAATTAATTTAAGATGAATTAAATATTTACATGTAAGAACTGAAATCATAAAATTTCTGTAAGAAGACATAGATGGTAAGCAACTCAAACAATTAAAAATAGAATTACTATAAGATCCAGCATTTCTACTTCTGGATAAATATCCTAAAGAATTGAAAACAAGATGTCAAAGATATATTTTTACACCTATGTTTACTGCAACATTATTAACAACAATCAACATAGGTAAACAACCTAAATGTCCATGGAGGGATGAATGGATAAAGAAAATGTGGTAGATTCATACAGTGAAATAATAAACAGACTTTAAAAAGAAGGAAATCCTGTCATATACTACAACATGGATGGAACTTGAGGACATGCCGAGCAAGATAAGCTAGACACAAAAGGACAAAAAATACATGATTCTACATGTGAGAGGCATCTAAAGTAGTCAAACTTTTAGAAACAGAAAATAGATTGGAGGTGGCCTGGCCTGGGAAGAAGATACATAGGAGTTTCAGTTTCTCAAGAAGAAAATGTTCTGAAGACCTGTTTTCCTAGAGTACTCATATATAGTTTACATTACTGTACTATACAGTTAAAAATGATTATGATGGCAAATTTAGGTTATGTGCTTTTTACTACAACATAAAAACTAGAAAGCTGGTTGATTATTTCAGATTCACTTATAAATTATTTTGGATTATTAAACATGACTCATAACAGATGCTTAACTTCATGCATATATAGTTTGCTTATTAAAATCTGCTTTTGTAGAAGATGCTTATAAATTATGTGGATTCTTTAGTAACTCATACTAAAGCAGGTTCTTGATACCTGCTTGTTTCCACTCAGGTGAGAGACCAAATATCTTAATGAATACCAACATTTATAAGAAGAAGAACAACAGCAAAAGGTAACATGTTTAAACATGTTTGCCCAGTGCCAGGTAATAAGGGCTTTATGCATATTGTTCCCATTTCTATGAATTTACATAATAAATTCAGCCTATAGAATATATAATTTGTATGTACATTTTAGAAAAAGCCTGATAGTGTAGATACTATTTTGTAACTTTTTGTTCCTATCAAAATGTCCTGATGACTTAACATTGATTAGCCAACAGCCTGCACCATTTATAATGGCTGCTGGGTCCACAATATGCATAGACCTGCCTGTATGGCCTCTCTTACTGATAAGCATTTGGGGTCTCAGCAATTCTTTCTGCAGTTATACGTTAGCCCTAAGTTCCTGTCTTTCAACCTTTTTTCTAGGCTGTCACCTAAGGCACAATGACAGCTCTCTTCCTCCCCATGTGCCAGGATATTTCTTCATTCCCATGCTTCAATTTTCATCTTGTGCTGGTGACCACTGACTTGTCTTCAGTGGGACATCTCCTTGTCCTATACTGGAATATTTGGACACCACATCCTAGACATGTCCCCTAATGACCCACAGACACTACCACCAGCATTAAGACCACTTCTAGTTTCACAAGAGTAGAGTTTGTGGAAATAAAAATTTGTTGATAAAAATAAAAGAGCAAAGGGCATGTGAGTTGGCTCTTAAAAGGAGGGTAAAAACTCTAGAGATAAGAATAAAGGCCTTCAGCTAGAGGAAACCAGTGTGAGTTAAGGTAGTGGAAAGAAGCAACTGATGTAGCTTTGGATGGTGGATGAATGTTTTTGCTAGCTTGCAGTATCAGTATAGAGAAACAGTATGATGCAAGGTTGGGGAAGTACAACCCATTTATACCTAAATTTTTAACTAAAAATTGCCCATCTAATGGTATAACTACCCAGCTATTTTCTATTTTCTACCTAAGAAAAGTCATTTCATTATGTGTTTTTGATTGGGTGCAATCAGCCCTGGCTGGTTAGATGGTCATTAGTTCAAATCAGGGTTACACAACCAATTGGCTGTTAGGTTTAGAGGAATTACTGATTGTTGGTGAAACTTAGTTTTTCAGCCATCAAGAAATGATTAAAATACACTCTCATAATGATTACTGTGAAAATTAAATAAAATAAATTGTGTGAAACTTCTAAGTACAGTGGTACATTTTAGATATGTAATAAATGCTATTTCCCATGTTTCTTACTTTTAAAACTTTGTAAATCTAGGAGTTATTATTGATGGGCCTTTATCTAATTCACTTAGATTTGCACCTATAGTATGATTCAGAAAAAGGGTACAGATAATATTAACACTTTGAGAAATTAATTGTAGAATGGCTTTTGTAAATGATTTTGCATCTGTTTGCTTAATTTATCACTCCTGGAACTTTTTAGCAACCTTGGAAAGAAAGAGAGATCCATTTGTGTGGATAACTGAAAGACTTAAGGATGAATCCCAAGAGTGTGACTAATGACAATTTTGTAGCATAGGTGAGGCACTTTGTTCTCTCTCTCCAAAACTTTCAGTGGAAGTCTAAGATGTATTGCAGCTACATTGTTCCGTGACACATCGTGTATAGTAACGTTAAGGTACAAGCTAAAAATGCATTTCTGAGCACTAATAACTTTTTGGGAATGAATGTTGAAAGACTCTGGTGTTTGTGTTTTCCTTAAGAGTTTATACCAAAATATTTTACTGCAAATATATACTTGTCTTTAATCAGATACTATTCTGATGCTTGCCAGATATTTTATTACACTATTATAAATATTATATGCATTTGCTGAAGATTTAAATCAGGTTAATGCCTGGGCCAAGAAAACATAATTAGCAAAGAAATTAAGTTCCATTTAGTATGTCTGTTACAAAGGATAGTTACATGTTTAAAAAAAAACATTGACTGTGGCTATTATCAATGCCTATCTGGGTTCACTGAGGTTTGCATTACAGAATACAAGAGGTTTGGAAATGTAAATAAAGTTTTACGTTTTTTTATTAGATCAAAGTTTTTCACCAAGCGAGTACACATGCTGAGCCTTGTTAAATTAAATCAGAAACCAAATTTTACTCATGTAATGTTAGTAACTATATCCTCTTCAGATTTTAGCCAGGATTTAATTTTTGAAACCAAGAAACTAAACAGGTTGACCCTTCTGCAGATGTCCAGCAACAACATTAATCTGAAATAAAATAAAATAAAATAAAAGCTCAACAAAGGAATCCTTATTGCCTTCCCTGGTGGGATGCTTGCCAGGCTCTGGCTGTTGTCAAGGTGTAGGATCGTGGACACATTAGCCTTGTTGCCGTATCTGCAGCAGGTACTACACTGGCCTCTCAGGATTTGTATTTTAGGATCTTAAAGTACAGGAAGTTATACAAACATATGTGTTTTCAGAAAAAAAGATAGCTTCCCTATTTGTTAAAATATTTCATATACAATTTAAAATGAATACTTATCATCTCATATGTGGCCTATTTATTTGACAAGTAGAGAAAGAACTTATGGAAAAGTATTTGTACGAGTGGCAGAACAATTTGGCACAATTTTGGCTGTTCCCTACCAAGTGATTTTTACCAAATGGGAGTGAATGAGAAGATATTTAGTGATTTTTCAAATTTACCATTGATTTTTCTACTAGTTCATCAATTATCTATTAAATTTAATACCACTCAGATATTCTCCATAATAATTATGTTTGGCACTTATGATAGAAACTGCAAATAGCACCAATAGCAAGAATATATTGATGTTGAAAGTTAACACACGGTTTGGGGTTGGGAGGCAGGAGACCTGAACCCTGTTTCAGCTTCTCTACTTGCCATGTTATGGACTGAATTGTGTCCCCCAAAAGGAATATGTGGGTGTTTTAATCCCTGGTATGTTAGAGTGTGACTTTATTTGGAGATAGGGCCCTTAAAGGGTTAATCGAGTCATTAGGATGGGCTTTAATCCAATATAATTTTGTCCTTACGAAAAGGAAAAATTTGGACACAGACAGATGCACACAGAGGGAAGAATGACATGTAAACAGGGAGAATGAAGTGATGTATCTATAACAACTATCAGCAAACCAGCAGACATTAGGGAAATGCAAAGAAGACTTCCCCTACAGGTTTCAGAGGGAGCATGGCCCTGCTGACATCATGATTTCAGATTTCTAGTCCCCAGAACTGACACTGTAAATTTTGTTGTTTTAAGTCACTCAGTTCTTGGTACTTTGTTATGGTAGCCCAGCAAACTAATATACCATATGAACTTTTTAAATAACACTTCATCTCTGAGTTTTTCATCTCAGAAAATGGAAATAAGATAATAGCTATATTCATCCCTTTAAAGACTTGTTTGGAGAATCAAATGAGATAATATGTGTCAAAGTGAGTATGTATGTGTATGTATATTTTAAGCAAAAGTTTAGGACACATGTACAATATGTGCCAAATGTATAGATATAGATAGATATTTCAGGTATAAGTGTGTTCATGTGTGTATATGTATATATTAATGTGTAATATATGTGTATAATGTATTTTAATATACCATATTTGAGTAAATTTCTCTTGTGAGTTTACTGGAAGGCAGAAGCAGAATCTTTTCATTTTTGTTTCCTCATTGTACCCCTTTTGAGTCATTTACACAAGTGGAAATTCAGCATATGTTGATTGAATCATACTCACAATATTGGATACTTAGAAACAGAGTACTACAAAAAATTATTTTTTCTTAGAATTAATGCTAAAGGCGTAACAGATTTAAAGCTATCATCAAGGAAGAGTATGTATGAATCCATGAATATGCTAATCCTTAAATAAGAACATTTAATTTACATCAGGGTTGGAAATGCAGGTTTTCACAATACTTTGGGTCTGAATTTGGAAATTGCTTTATTCCTGCATGTCATGTCACATCATGTGTCTGGTAATGGCATACTGCTATTCTAACAGTCTTTGAAGTACATGTAAATTTTAGGTAAGTTGTCTAGAACTGATGAAAGAGAAATTTACTATTGCAGATAAAATTGCCAATAACCTCAGCAAAATAAATTTCCTATCTTTAGTTATAGATTTAGAAAAAACATACACAAATAATTAGAATTATATTTTTAAATGATCACTTATTTTATAATATTAGCTGTACTCTGGGTTACTGAATGTTTGGAATTTTTAAAATACTATGCAAGAATTAATTATTATGCTTATATTGTTATTATTTACTTTTGCTTTGGGTACATTTTTCATCAAACTGGAATTTAAGGAGAACATAATTTCTAAAAATACCATGATAATAGCAATATAGAATCTGTCTCATGACAAGAAGATGCAAAAGAGATGATGTAATTTTATTATTACTCTTTTAGGTTTTCCTATAGAATTTAATGAGAACAAACACAATGATCTTTAGCTCATAAACAAACTTTATTTTTTTAGCATAGCCTGAAAAAAAATAATTTTCAGGCTGTTGTAATTAAAGTTGCCCTTAGCTGTAGTAAGGAGTATAAACAAATAACATATGCATATATTATGGCATAATGTTAAGTACTTTATTCTCTTTGATCTGCTAGTTTTAATTCACTTATGAATCAAAGTGAGACTTGAGAAAATAAGATCAATACAAGCATAAGGAAAACATAGTGTCAACATTGCCCATGTTTATTCATATGGTTCCATACTAGTATATAAAACAGCAACTACAGTCACAAATTATAATGTACTGTATATTCAACAGGTATAATGCATTTATCTATTCTTAAATGAAGTATCTTTCTCTTCATTACTCTGTAAGATTGAAGGCATCCATTTTTTTTGTAGTAACACAAAAATAAATTGCTGACTACTATTCAAATAATGAAATACCAATTTGAAGAAACTTGTGGAAAAAATAACAAAACAAGTATAAAAGTGTAGCTGCACTATCAAAACCATTATTTCATACTTTGTATAAGTGGTGGTGAATTACTTCTTTGGCTTTCTGGAAGCTAATCCAAAATTTAATTTCATTTTAAAATACCTTTAATAATTAATTATATACTTCACAATGACCTTCCTCATTAATTTATATTTTGCATTTAAATTTTTTATTGAAGTATAATTGATACATAACACTATATTAGTTTCAGATGTACAAAAAATTATTTCATATTTGTATTATTTGATACTGTGAAATGATCACCACGATAAGCTATTACCCTCAGTCACCATACATAATTACATTACTTTTCTTGTAATGAGACTTTTAAGATTTACTCTCTTAGCAACCTTCAAATATGCAAGAAAGATAGTATTCTTAACTACAGTCATCATGCTGTACATGACAGCTATTTGGTAACTGGAAGATTATAACTTTTGAACACCTTTACCTATTTGCTCATTCCCTACTCTCCCTCTTCACGGCAACCACCTGTCTCTTCTCTGCATCTGTGAGCATGTGGTTTTTCATTTGTTTTGTTTTGATTTGTTTGCATGCTGTATTTTTTAGATTCTACACACAAGTGAAGTCGTACAATATTTGCCTTTCTCTTTCTGACTTGAATGTAAGACCTGAAACCATGAAATTCCTCAGAAGAAAACATAGGTGATAAGCTCCTTGACATCAATCTTGTAAATGATTTTCTGAATCTGCCTCCAATCATATATCCAAAAAGGGATTAATATCCAAAATATATAAAGAACTCATACAACTCAATAGCAAAAAAATCAAACAAATAACCCAATTAAAAAATGAACAGAGGACCTGAATAGACATTTTCCCAAAGAAGACATACAGATGGTCAACAGGCACATAAAAAGATACTCCACATCACTAATGATCAGAAAGATACAAATAAAACCATAATGAGGTATCACCTTATATATGTTAGAAAGGCTATTATCAAAAAGACAAATAACAAGTGAGGATGTAGAGAAAAGGCAACCTTTGTGTACTGTTGATGGGAATGTAAGTTGTGCAGCCACTATGGGGAAAAGTATGGATGTTCCCCCAAAATTATAAATAAAACTACCATATGATCCAAAAATTTCACTTCTGGTTATTTATCCAAAGAAAAGGAAAACACTAATTTGTAGAACTATCTGCACCCCTGTGTTCATAGTAGCATTATTTACAGTAGTCAAGATATAGAAGCAACCTAAGTGCCCTCTGATGGATGAATGGATAGAGAAGATGTGTTATATATATAAACAATGTAATATTATTCGGTCATAAAAAAGAATGAAATCTTGCCATTTATGATAACATGGGTGGACTTGAGGGCCTTATGCTAAGTGAAATAAGTCAGATGGAGGAAGATAATACTTCACTAATTTCTGTTTGAAAAAACCCTTACATTCTTGTTCTATGACCCATAGAACCAGATGTTTTCCTCTAAAAACAGAAATCAAAATGCTACAAAAATCATTACAGGATAATATAGGTGGTTAAAATGATAAGTAACTCATATATTGAGTATCTTTTAACATTTTCTGTTAAATGCTATATCATCATAAATATATACTTCTGTTAGACCTTTGACTTGCAAGACATTTTTGATAAATAGAAAGTTCTTGGAAAACTCTGAGAAGATTTAAATATCCCAGGACAAATACATAATAAATGCTACCTTAAACTATAAGTGATAATTTCTATATATTTAATTAAACTGGACTAATATAATTTGGGTCTGATTTATCCCTTTTTGCTATCCACATCAATTTAATAAGACAAGTGTCAAATGACCCTATCTTGATATACTAATGAAACGTTGAGCCATTTTTTTCTTTAGATTCACTTTTTTTTGCAGATAATTATTGTTTATTGAAGGGTAGTTGACACACAGTATTACATTACATTAGTTTCAGGTGTACAACACAGTGATTCAACATTTATATACATGATAGTTCTAGGTACCAGCTATCACCATACCAAGTTGTTACAATATTTTGACTATATTCTTTATGCTATACATTACATCCCAGTTACTTATTTATTTTACAATTGGAAGTGTGTATATACATATATATATATATATATTTTTTTTTGTGAGGGCATCTCTCATATTTATTGATCAAATGGTTGCTAACAACAATAAAATTCTGTATAGGGGAGTCAATGCTCAATGCACAATCATTAATCCACCCCAAGCCTAATTTTCGTCAGTCTCCAATCTTCTGAAGCATAACGAACAAGTTCTTACATGGAGAACAAATTCTTACATAGTGAATGAGTTACATGGTGAGCAGTACAAGGGCAGTCATCACAGAAGCTTTCGGTTTTGCTCATGCATTATGAACTATAAACAGTCAGTTTAAATATGAATACTCATTTGATTTTTATACTTGATTTATATGTGGATACCACATTTCTCTCTTTATTATTATTATTTTTAATAAAATGCTGAAGTGGTAGGTAGATACAAGATAAAGGTAGAAAACATAGTTTAGTGTTGTAAGAGAGCAAATGTAGATGATCAGGTGTGTGCCTGTAGACTATGTGTTAATCCAAGCTAGACCAGGGCAATAAAACATCCACGTATGCAGAAGATTTCTCTCAGAACGGGGGGGTGAGGTTCTAAGCCTCACCTCTATTGATCCCCAATTTCTCACCTGATGGCTCCCCTGCGACTGTGCCTGTCTTAGGTTGTTCCTCCCTTGAGGAATCTTACCCGCCTCTGGCTAACCAGTCATCTTCCGGGGCCATACAGGGAAATGTGAAGTTGGTAAGTGAGAGAGAAGCCTTATTGTTTGAAAAGGTTAGCTTTTTACTTCTTTGCATATTTATGCCCTGTGGCTTCTATGCCCAGTATTTGTCTTGAGGTGTCTTTACCACTTGGAAGAATTATGATACTCGGTAAATTCGATCTATGGCATGAATTCTATTTAAGGATTGTAATTAGGAAGGAAGAAGAAAAGCTATAGAAGTAGCAGGCGGAAGAAAACCTGGGGAAATTGACGATTTCTTTGACATATCTTCTTGTAGAGTAACTTCAGTATGTATAGTTTTTAAACTACTAAGTAAATTGTGCACACACATTAACATAATAGGAGTACAGTTACGTAACCAAAGCATACCTGTAATTACCAGCCATCTCCAGTGAAACCAAGAAAACCAGTTAGGCACCTTAGGCATTTGTGAAAACTTATCTATGATATGGTGGATAATGTCCAACTGAACTTGAACAGTCTGAGAGAATTCAGATAAATTAAAACAACCCATTCTTGGGGACTGTTCACATACCATATGCTCTTTTAACAGTAAATAGTCTGTAGTTGTAAGATTTTGGGGTGCTACAATTTGCACTTCTCCTAATTCTTGGTTGAGTTCCAACCGTATAGATCCAGTCAAATTTGTTGTTTTACTGTATGCACAGGCCAGCTTAGATATCTCCTTCTTCATTCCCATGGCAAGTCCAGGAATTGGTGGGATGAATGCATCTACACCTGTAGCAGTGCGTGGATCTTTGTTGGGGTTTTTTTGATGATCATCTTCTGGCATGAGTCCTCCCAAGAGTGCTGATGTTGAAAGTTCTTTTTCATATCTTATCTTAGTTCATTTAAGGGGTAGCCCAATTAGGCTTTGATCCACTGTATAAACACAGACCCTTTGCGTACAGTTTTATATGCCCTTTATACTCTTGTGTAGAACTCATTGGAGGTCACCACACAGGAACTGCCCTTTTTTTTTTTTCTTTGGTATCACTAATCTACACTTACATGA
This sequence comes from Manis pentadactyla, assembly GCF_030020395.1. Classification (NCBI taxonomy): domain Eukaryota; kingdom Metazoa; phylum Chordata; class Mammalia; order Pholidota; family Manidae; genus Manis; species Manis pentadactyla. The sequence goes on along the minus strand of NC_080021.1, from coordinate 86,685,638 downwards.
TGAATATTATGTTTACTAGGCTCTCCCCTATACCAGGTCCCCACTATAAACCCCTTTACAGTCACTGTCCATCAGCATAGCAAATGTTGTAGAATGACTACTTGCCTTCTCTGTGTTGTACAGCCCTCCCCTTTCTCCCACCCCCCCATGCATGCTAATCTTAATACCCGCCTTCTTCTCCCCCCAATATCCCTCCCTACCCACCCATCCTCCCCAGTCCCTTTCCCTTTGGTACCTGTTAGTCCATTTTTGAGTTTTGTGATTCTGCTGCTGTTTCTTCAGTTTTTCCTTTGTTCTTATATTCCACAGATAAGTGAAATCATTTGGTATTTCACTTTCTCTGCTTGGCTTGTTTCACTGAGCATAATACACTCCAGCTCCATCTATGTTGCTGCAAATGGTAGGATTTGCCCTTTTCTTATGGCTGAGTAGTATTCCATTGTGTATATGTACCACATCTTCTTTATACATTCATCTATTGATGGATATTTAGGTTGCTTCCAATTCTTGGCTATTGTAAATAGTGCTGTGATAAACATAGGGGTGCATTGGTCTTTCTCATACTTGATGGCTGCATTCTTAGGGTAAATTCCTAGGAGTGCAATTCCTGGGTCAAATGGTAAGTCTGTTTTGAGCATTTTGATGTACCTCCATACTGCTTTCCACAATGGTTGAACTAATTTACATTCCCACCAGCAGTGTAGGACGGTTCCCCTTTCTCCACAGCCTCGCCAACATTTGTTGTTGTTTGTCTTTTGGATGGCAGCCATGCTTACTGGTGTGAGGTGATAACTCATTGTAGTTTTAATTTGCATTTCTCTGATAATTAGCGATGTGGAGCATCTTTTCATGTGTCTGTTGGCCATCTGTATTTCTTTTTTGGAGAACTGTCTGTTCAGTTCCTCTGCCCATTTTTTAACTGGGTTATTTGTTTTTTGTTTGTTGAGGCGTGTGAGTTCTTTATATATTCTGGACATCAAGCCTTTATCGGATGTGTCATTTTCAAATATATTCTCCCATACTGTAGGGTTCCTTTTTGTTCTATTGATGGTGTCTTTTGCTGTACAGAAGCTTTTCAGCTTAATATAATCCCACTTGTTCATTTTTGCTGTTGTTTTCCTTGCCCAGGGAGATATGTTCAAGAAGACGTCACTCATGTTCATGTCTAAGAGGTTTTTGTCTATGTTTTCTTCCAAGAGTTTAATGGTTTCATGACTTACATTCAGGTCTTTGATCCATTTTGAGTTTACTTTTGTATATGAGGTTAGACAATGGTCCAGTTTCATTCTCCTACTTGTAGCTGTCCAGTTTTGCCAGCACCATCTGTTGAAGAGACTGTCATTTCACCATTCTATGTCCATGGCTCCTTTATCAAATATTAATTGACCATATATGTCTGGGTTAATGTCTGGATTCTCTAGTCTGTTCCATTGGTCTGTGGCTCTGTTCTTGTGCCAGTACCAAATTGTCTTGATTACTATGGCTTTATAGTAGAGCTTGAAGTTGGGGAGTGAGATCCCCCCTACTTTATTCTTCTTTCTCAGGATTGCTTTGGCTATTCGGGGTTTTTGGTGTTTCCATATGAATTTTTGAATTATTTGTTCCAGTTCATTGAAGAATGTTGCTGGTAGTTTCATAGGGATTGCATCAAATCTGTATATTGCTTTGGGCAGGATGGCCATTTTGACGATATTAATTCTTCCTTGCCACGAGCATGGGATGAGTTTCCATTTGTTAGTGTCCCCTTTAATTTCTCTTAAGAGTGACTTGTAGTTTTCAGAGTATAAGTCTTTCACTTCTTTGGTTAGGTTTATTCCTAGATATTTTTTTTTTTTTGATGCAATTGTGAATGGAGTTGTTTTCCTGATTTCTCTTTCTATTGGTTCATTGTTAATGTATAGGAAAGCCACAGATTTCTGTGTGTTGATTTTGTATCTTGCAACTTTGCTGTATTCCGATATCAGTTCTAGTAGTTTTGGGGTGAGTCTTTAGAGTTTTTTATGTACAGTATCATGTCATCTGCAAATAGTGACAGTTTAACTTCTTCTTTACCAATCTGGATTCCTTTTATTTCTTTGTTTTGTCTGATTGCCATGGCTAGGACCTCCAGTACTATGTTAAATAACAGTGGGGAGAGTGGTCATCCCTGTCTAGTTCCCGATCTCAGAGGAAAAGCTTTCAGCTTCTCGCTGTTCAATATAATGTTGGCTGTGGGTTTATCATAGATGGCCTTTATTAAGTTGAGGTACTTGCCCTCTATTCCCATTTTGCTGAGAGTTTTTATCATGAATGGATATTGAACTTTGTCAAATGCTTTTTCAGCATCTATGGAGATGATCATGTGGTTTTTGTCTTTGTTTTTGTTGATGTGGTGGATGATGTTGATGGACTTTCGAATGTTGTACCATCCTTGCATCCCTGGGATGAATCCCACTTGGTCATGGTGTATGATCCTTTTGATGTATTTTTGAATTCGGTTTGCTATTATTTTGTTGAGTATTTTTGCATCTACATTTATCAGGGATATTGGTCTGTAGTTTTCTTTTTTGGTGGAGTCTTTGCCTGGTTTAGGTATTAGGGTGATGTTAGCTTCATAGAATGAGTTTGGGAGTATCCCCTCCTCCTCTATTTTTCAGAAAACTTTAAGTAGAATGGGTATTATGTCTTCCCTGTATGTCTGATAAAATTCCGAGGTAAATCCATCTGGCCCGGGGGTTTTGTTCTTTGGTAGTTTTTTGATTACTGCTTCAATTTCGGTGCTGGTAATTGGTCTGTTTAGATTTTCTGTTTCTTTCTGGGTCAGTCTGGGAAGGTTGTAGTTTTCTAGGAAGTTGTCTATTTCTCCTAGGTTTCCCAGCTTGTTAGCATATAGGTTGTCATAGTATTCTCTAATAACTCTTTGTATTTCTGTGGGGTCTGTCGTGATTTTTCCTTTCTCGTTTCTGATACTGTTGATTTGTGTTGATTCTCTTTTCCTCTTAATAAGTCTGGCTAGAGGCTTATCTATTTTGTTTATTTTCTCGAAGAACCAGCTCTTGGTTTCATTAATTTTTGCTATTGTTTTATTCTTCTCAATTTTATTTATTTCTTCTCTGATCTTTATTATGTCCCTCCTTCTGCTGACCTTAGGCCTCATTTGTTCTTCTTTTTACAATTTCGATAATTGTGACATTAGACCATTCATTTGGGATTGTTCTTCCTTTTTTAAATATGCTTGGATTGCTGTATACTTTCCTCTAAGCACTGCTTCTGCTGTGTCCCACAGAAGTTCGGGCTTAGTGTTGTTGTTGTCATTTGTTTCCATATATTGCTGGATCTCCATTTTGATTTGGTCATTGATCCATTGATTATTTAGGAGCGTGTTGTTAAGCCTCCAAGTGTTTGTGGGCCTTTTTTGTTTTCTTTGTACAATTTATTTCTAGTTTTATACCTTTGTGGTCTGAAAAGTTGGTTGGTAGGATTTCAATCTTTTGGAATTTACTGAGGCTCTTTCTGTGGCCTAGTATGTGGTCTATTCTGGAGAATGTTCCATGTGCACTTGAGAAGAATGTATATTCTGTTGCTTTTGGATGTAGAGTTCTATAGATGTCTATTAGGTCCATCTGCTCTACTGTGTTGTTCAGGGCTTCCATGTCCTTACTTATTTTCTGTCTGGTGCATCTATCCTTTGGGGTGAGTGGTGTGTTGAAGTCTCCTAGAATGAATGCATTGCAATCTATTTCCCCCTTTATTTCTGTTAGTATTTGTTTCACATATGCTGGTGCTCCTGTGTTGGGTGCATATATATTTAGAATGGTTATATCCTCTTGTTGGACTGAGCCCTTTATCATTATGTAGTGTCCTTCTTTATCTCTTGTTACTTTCTTTGTTTTGAAGTCTCTTTTGTCTGATACTAGTACTGCAACCCCTGCTTTCTTCTCGCTGTTGTTTGCCTGAAGTATGTTTTTCCATCCCTTAACTTTTAGTCTGTACATGTCTTTGGGTTTGAGGTGAGTTTCTTGTAAGCAGCATATAGATGGGTCTTGCTTTTTTATCCATTCTATTACTCTGTGTCTTTTGATCAGTGCATTCAGTCCATTAACATTTAGGGTGACTATTGAAAGATAAGTACTTATTGCCATTGCAGGCTTTAAATTCGTGGTTACCAAAGGTTCAAGGTTAGTCTCTTTAGTATCTTACTGCCTAACTTTGCTCGCTTATTGGGCTGTTATATACACTGTCTGGAGATTCTTTTCTTCTCTCCCTTCTTATTTCTCCTCCTCGATTCTTCATATGTTGGGTGTTTTGTGCTGTGCTCTTTCTAGGAGTGCTCCCATCTAGAGCAGTCCCTGTAAGATGTCCTGTAGAGGTGGTTTGTGGGAAGCAAATTCCCTCAGCTTTTGTTTGTCTGGGAACTGTTTAATCCCACCATCATATTTGAATGATAGTCGTGCTGGATACAGTATCCTTGGTTCAAGGCCCTTCTGTTTCATTGCATTAAATATATCATGCCATTCTCTTCTGGCCTGTAGGGTTTCTGTCGAGAAGTCTGATGTTAGCCTGATGGGTTTTCCTTTATAGGTGACCTTTTTCTCTCTAGCTGCCTTAGAACTCTTTCCTTGTCCTTGATCTTTGCCATTTTAATTATTATGTGTCTTGGTGTTGTCCTTCTTGGATCCTTTCTGTTGGGGGTTCTGTGTATTTCCGTGGTCTGTTCGATTATTTCCTCCCCCAGTTTGGGGAAGTTTTCAGCAATTATTTCTTCCAAGATACTTTCCATCACTTTTTCTCTCTCTTCTTCTTCTGGTACCCCTATAATACTGATATTTTTCCTTTTGGATTGGTCACACAGTTCTCTTAACATTGTTTCATTCCTGTAGATCCTTTTATCTCTCTCTATGTCAGCTTCTATGCATTCCTGTTCTCTGGTTTCAATTCCATCAATGGCCTCTTGCATCCTATCCATTCTGCTTATAAACCCTTCCAGAGTTTGTTTCATTTCTGTAATCTCCTTTCTGGCATCTGTGATCTCCCTCCAGACTTCATCCCATATCTCTTGCGTATTTCTCTGCATCTCTGTCAGCATGTTTACGATTCTTATTTTGAATTCTTTCTCAGGAAGACTGGTTAGGTTTGTCTCCTTCTCTGGTGTTGTCTCTGTGATCTTTGTCTGCCTGTAGTTTTGCCTTTTCATGATGATAGGAAAAGTTTACAGAGCTGGGATGAGTGACGGCTGGAAGAAGTTCCCTTCTTGTTGGTTTGTGGCCCTCCTCTCCTGGGAGAACAGCGACCTCTAGTGGCTTGTGCTGGGTAGCTGCGCCAGACAGGGCTTCTGCTTCCTGCCTGGCTGCTATGGAGTTAATCTCAGCTGTTGCTGTGGGCGTGGCCTAGCTCGGGCTCCTGCTCCAAAATGGTGGAGTCGCGTTGGAGGCGAGCGGCCTGGAGGCTATTTATCTCCGTAAGGGTCCTCTGAGGTCCCTGCAGCCCAGGAGATTAGGGTGCCCAGAGACCCCAGGATTCTCTACCTCTGGATTAAGTGTTCCACCCTGCCCCTTTTAGACTTCCAAAAAGCACCCGCCAAAACAGAACAACGACCACAAAAAAAAAAAAAATTTTTTTTAATTAAAAAAAAAAAAAAAAATGGCCACTTGTTTTTCTTTATTCTCTGGCGCCAGCCTCAGGCATCTGCTCACCGGTCTTGCTGCCCTGTTTCCCTAGTATTGGGGTCCCTATCCCTTTAAGACTTCCAAAAAGCGCTTGCCAAAACAAAACAGAAAAAAAAAAAAAAGAAATGGCCGCTCGCTTTTCTTATGTCCTCCGGCACCAGGCCTCTGGTACCTGCTCACTGTTCTTGCTGCCCTGTTTCCCCAGTATCCCGGGCCCCCCGCGCACGCACTGTTGCTACGCTCTGTCCCGGATGGCTGGTGCTGGGTGTTCAGCAGTCCTGGGCGCCCTCTCCCTTCTCGCTCTGACTCCTCTCCTCCCGCTGGGAGCTGGGGGGAAGGGCACTCGGGTCCCGTGGGGCTGGGGCTTGTATCTTACCTCCTTTACGAGGCACTGGTTTCTTGCAGGTGTGGATGTGGTCTGGATGTTGTCCTGTGTCCTCTGGTCTTTATTCTAGGAAGAGTTGTCTTTGTTATATTTTCATAGATATATGTGGTTTTGGGAGGAGATTTCCGCTGCTCTACTCACGCCGCCATCTTGGCTCCCTTATTAGCCTAGATTCACTCTTAAACAAAAACTCTGACTCAAAGTGTCAGAGAATGTAGTCAACACTATGCAAGCAACAGATTAAACATAATACTATAGAAAGTGCCAAAATATTATGTACCTGATAATAAAGTTGCCTCTAAAGGTATAATACACATAATAAAAAATCCATAGCATGCTCATTTACTGTATTGATTATTGTAAATACATTTTCTCAGTGTTTCATCATTACTTGTGTTTGAATTGCAGCTCACCAACTCATAATGGCATTTTCCCAGTAAAGGTAGGCTTTTTCTTTTCTAGGTTTCATTGGTCCTGGTAGCTAACTAGCTTTGTAAGTTTTCAGCCTCCTCCCTGTCTCCAATCCGCAGATTAAGAAGGTGATGCGATGAGATATCGAAGACCTGAACGGACCAGCCAGGGGACTCAAGGCGTAACAGCTCAAGAATGATGATGCCAAGAAGGCACTCCTCATATTTATTGAGTAAATGAACATCTGAAGAAATCTGAGTAGGGGGTTCAGCACATGACCATTATCTATCCTTGAGTCCAGCCCAAGGGCGGGACACTCATCAAGGACACCAAAACCATGTGAGGGCGGTCACGAGCTATAGAAACTTTTTACGGCTTTAATCATTCTGCCCTTGGCCAGACATCAGAGGTCATAGGAGAGACAATCAAGTCACATATCTTCATACATTTGATTTCTATTTTACTTGATTTATATATTAAACCCATTAAGCAGACATAAGTTTTCAATGACAGCTCTTATTGCCCTATTACAAAGAAAAAAAGGCTCTTTTTATATGATAGCTAAAACAATTTAGCTCTGAGTTATTTAATATTAATTTTTATTGTGGTCATAGGGTACAAGATTGTTAAGAAACATGTGATCTTTGGGGCATAGTTGCTCTATCCATTGGATTTTTTCCCTGGATGTATTTAGCTTCTTTCATTTTTTATGAGTCATTGAAACATCATTTTGTTTTTATGAAACCTGCATGGTAGCTAGCTAATGATTAGCATTTATATCCCAAAGTTTGTTTATGTATATGGAAAATGTGAACTTTCTCAATCATTGATAGACAGTCACCTCTCTGTCAGCATTTCTAACACTAGTCACAATTCGATATATGTATATGAGTTTATAAATGTACATACATTCATCTATATATGACAAATTTCTCTTGGCCTCACCCATTTGTGGGTATAATTGAACTCATATTTCAAGTAAATTTAATTCCACTGGCTTTTGCCCCCAAATTTACCCAATATTCCCAGAACATTTCTCTAACTTTCCAACAGTGTCAACACCTATAGACCAAACTTCCCCAGGAACCTACATCCTGTTGGACTTGGGCTTGAACTCTCCAAATTCCATGGTGCAGAGGCTACTTCACCAGGTGCCACTGAGTCCTGGGTAGTGACTATTGCTGGGCAACCCCCCACCATCATGTCAGTTTCTGAGCCCAAGACATCATTCAGATATGCCTGATAAATACCTCTGAGCAAGGCTGCCTTGACTCACTCTGAATGAACAATCACTACAGAAATCCCTGGGAAGTGGGGGGATGTCCTGTGTCTTCTGGTGTTCTGTGTATCTAAACAGTGCCGCTTGTATCTTCATAAAAAAGCTACTGCATTGTTTTCTTCTAGAGCCTCCCCTTGTAGCACCCAGGCTGAGCACCTCGCTTTCTGGCCTCAGTCTCTTACTGAGTGTGAATTTTGTGTCTGCCCAGCATCCTGGAATGCCCCTGCATATATAAACCTAAGTTTAAATATGTTAGGACCTACTGTACAGCTATCTCAAGTCCACCCATGTTATCAAAATATTTACAAATCTAAATATTTAATACAGCTCAGCTGAGCTTTCTCCCCTCTTCTGTTCACCATGATTCGCAGTCTCTTCTGTCCTCTGCTAAGAAAAAAAAAGGAAAAAAGAAGGAAACAAAATTTTGGACAACAGACCATAAATCTCAGAACATTATAACTTGCCATGAATACATTCAAACACAACAAAGTAAGAAAGTGCTCTGAGTGGGTCTAGTCTAGTCTAATCTGCTGTTTCCTGGTCACCACTGGATCCATTTCACAGCTACTTGATTAGAAATGTTAAGTTGGTCTTTTGGAAACCTGTAAATTACTAGAGAGAAATCAGCAAACTTTATCTCAATATGAAAAATATTTTATTCTGAAAGTGTATCATTTTTACCTGTCTAGGTAGCTTTATTTTCTATATAAAGGGCACCACATTTTTAAAACTTTAAGATTCTAATTGTATCATTATGTATTCTCTCATGGACAGTGCATCAGTCAAGGCAGTTTTGGATGTGCTGCAGTAACAACTAGTTAGAAAACCTCAGCACTGAACTTAGCAAATTAGGGGTATATGTCTTCTAAACTGCACCCGGGACTGACAGAGCTTCCCCCATCTGGACAACCACCAGTCACTGTGGCAGAGAGAAAGGGCTCGACTGAGGAATGCAATTGCCTGGAAATCTCCTGTTCACCCATGCCCCCCAGCAAGGTTGGGGGGACACACTAGAATACCAGGATATTGGTGAATAAAATGCGGACTTCCAGTTTGAGCCATTGCGATCATCAAAAAACTTCAAAACCCTTGACAGTCAACATCCATCAGCCCTCCCAATCATGTGAGATCATCTATCTACCATTGGACAGCTGGGAAAAATTGGGCTGAGTGCCTTGTTCAAAGTGTGAAGTGAACAAAGATTGACAAATGAAGTGACAACCAGTTGACAAATGCGAAGGCTACTTATTCAGTTTGCTCCAGCAAGGACTTGGCCATCCTCATTTGCCTTTCAGCAGAGACTCAGGGAGAGTAGCTGTAAGGCCTTACTGTAGGAAAAGGGGAGGCTCAGGTGTATCCTGACTGGTGAGAGGAAGCTGGGGGTGGCTGAGCAGAAGACAGCATCCTCTGAGACTGGTGACAGAGGTACTTGGTGCTCTCTGGTTGATCCTACATTGGAAAAGATGGGAGAAATAGAGAAACCAGCAGTTAAAAGTCCTGATGGTTCTAGGCCTCCTGCTACAGTGGGGAAGGTTGGGCTTTCTGGAAGAGCCACAGTAGAGGCTGTGGGGTCAGAGTAATGTGTACTCTAGCCTTCCTACACTTTTATTTACAGTCTCTCAATGTTTTTCACATATTTTCATTAGCCAAATCAAGTCATGTGTCCTTGGATTACTTCATGGTGGAGGATGACTTAAATACTGACTCATGACAACCAGTGATTGAGATTCAAAAATACTGTTTACAAGCATAATATATCTTTACATCAATGCCATAACAAGTCACAGTCCTAGCAGTCACTTGCATATAAACTTATGTTCAGTCTGTTTATTGGCACAGGTAGATGTTTTGATTCCTCATCTACATTTTTTGGGACAGGCACAGAAAAACTTCCATTTTATAGTTAACAGTCAGTATGAAACCTCCTTCACAAGCAAAAATCTGCAAATCTTCTCTCTGTTAAAAAATGTATACATATGTATATAATTGCACATGTATGTATATATACAAACTTACATGCACAGATATATACATATATATACATACACACATGATTAAGATCAAAGATGATTTACCATTTACTCACAATCATACATCCCACCATTTTGGCTCTCTTGACTTTAGACCATTAGGTAGATCATCTGAAACAGTCCATTTATAATGAAAACATCTTTCATAACATAAATTTGTTTTTAGTAAATAAACAAAAATAGCCAGGACCTAAAATTTTGCCTCTCTTTAAATAGTCAATAAAAAACACACAATATTTTTATTTAAAATTTTTATTGTTAATAGTCCATTTAAATCATATGACCTATGTAATTTGATACAAATCAAAGATGAGTAAATTAACAGCAAAACTTCTCATAAGCAAAAAATATTAAGAAAATTAAAGTGCTCATCATCAAATGATTCACAGAGAAATCTTAATTTTAAGAAAGTTGCTAAAATCTGAGACAATGATGTAATTATCTTGAACGAGGGTAATACTTGCAGGGTACTGATAGCATGTCTCCAGTGTTATTTCCATACACTGTTCTCTAGCTTCATACTCTTAGACATCAAGGACAGGGCAGTCCTGCTGTCACCATCACCAGGGCCCCTGGCTCCACTTGCTTCTAGTGACCATGCTTCTCATTCTGAAGGCCTTTCCTCTGAGAAGCTTTTTTTTTTGATATATTTTTTTATTGAACTATAGTTGATATACAATATTATATTGGTTTCAAGTATACAGCCTAGTGAGTCCACAGTTAAATACATTGTCAAATGCTCACCCCAAAAGTGTAGTTACTGTCAATGTAGAAAGATGTTGCATAATCATTAACTATGTTATCTATGCTGTACTTTCATCCCCATGACTAATGTATGTTATGACTGAGATTTTGTGGGGGTGCTGTCATCTCCTTGTCTCCTGTGGTGCCACACTACACACCTTCCCAAGTAGGACGCCTGTATCTTTGATCCTCTTTCTCCCTAGTCGTTCTCTCTTTGGAGAACTCTCACTTGTTCCATGCTTTCCACTGTAATCTCTAAAGCCTGGGATCCTCAGTCAGTCAGCGCTGCCACACATCACCACAGGTTGTGTGGCTGAAACAATAAACACTCATTTTTCACAGTCTGGAGGCTGGACATGTGAGCTAGAGGTGCCAGCGTGGTCTGGGCTTGCAGACAGCTTTACCCTTGTAGTCCCCTGGTAGCAGAAATCAGGGAAGAGGGACTCATGTCCTTTCCTGGGTACCCCTCCTATAGGGAAATGAATCCTATGAGGGTACCAGTCTCTTGACCTTCCAAAGGCCCACATCTAAATGCCACCACACTGGGGGATGGTTTTCAACATTTAAATTTGGGAAGGCGGCATAACATTCAGAGCATGCATGATAGCTCCCAAACTTAAAGAGCATAAGAACCACCCAGGAAACTTGCTAACAAGGCACACACCTTGGCCGGAGGTGCTGATGGCATAGGCCTTCATTCATGGCTCTACAGTTGCCCTGAGCATCTGAACTCAAGTTGGTCTTTCTCTTAGAGAGTCATATGCCTACTGTGAACTCGGTATTTCCATGTGGGTGTTTAATCCACAACTCAAATGAAGCACGTGCAACAGAGAGTTCCTTACTACAGTGGGGAGGCTGCACGTCCCGTGGCCCCTTCTGTACCTCTGAGCTCATTTCATCCCTCCACCCTCTCCTTCACCATGTGCCACATGCTGTTTTCTTTATCCATGGCCCCACACAGGGCAGCTCCCAATGACAGGAGTCTTTCAGCACTGTTTCCTCTGCTGAGATACTCATTCTCTATGGCTTTATCTGCTTCTTCTCAAATGGCACATCCCCACAGAGGCCTTTTCTGCCCACTTTCCACAGGGAGCCCCTACCCCCGCCACCAGGGAGGCCACATCTCACTCCGTGCACAGCCGTGCTCCTCATGGGCTCTAACCTCTTCATTCGCCTCTGACCTTGTTTACTGCCTCTGAACGGGAGAGGTACACAAGCACTTGATAGCCAGGATCTGGACTTGTTTTCTCTCATTGTAGACCCTATGCTGGAAGGTTTTAATAACTAGTTTTGGAAGGCAAGGAGGGAGGAAGGAAGGAAGGGAGGAAGGAAGGGAGGAGGGCAGACAGGCAGGGAGGGAGGGAAAGAGGGGATGTGTTTGATAAGTAATTGATCCCTGGATTTACCATCCCTCGTGTCTCTTTTCTTCATTTTTTTAGCCTATTTTTATCTAGTCCTTCAGCAGCTTTAACTCACAGAGTGAAATAATTTGTTCAAATACTGATCCTTTCCTGTTTTCTATGCACTAACAACGGAAAAGAAACAGAAAGGCTTTTCCTCCAAATAACCAAATCTTTAGCTTAGAGTTTTGAGCTTCCTTGTCCCAGTGTAAGTGGCAGAACTCGCATCTGCTCCTTATGTAAGTCTTTTCTGAATGCATCCTCCACGGAGGGTTTGATGGGGCCAGGCTGAGATTTCATATCAACCTGATGGATGGACATAAAGCCAAATTTAATGACGTTAAAAACATAATGGTTCTTGAGAAAGAAAATCTATGTCCTTATCTATATCCATTACCCTATTAGCTTTTTAAAAGATCTTGCCTGTAGTAATCACACATATTATAAAACTAACAAAAATAACCAGTTACTTAGTTTTGCCCAAGGTAGGAAAGCCACATGTGTCCCAGAGATGTCTCTGGGCGGGAATCTACAGCTGACTGGGAGAGGGAGTTGAGATTTGGGAAGCCCACAGATTAGGTCCTACACACTTCACCACATTAGTTTCTTCATCCCTAAAATTGGAGTAAAATATTGCTTATCTCATATGATTATTATGATAATTTAATTAGTGATTGTATGGAAAGCATTTAGGAAGTGCTCTTTAAATACTAGTTATAATTCAATTTATAGTTCTTGAGTTTACATATCTGACTTCAGCCATGTTTATTTTAAGCGTTCCCTAATTACTCTTATGAAACACTGATCTTTCTCTCAGTTTTGTTATTATTCATTATACTACACCATTTTCCACTTTAAATAGTAATTATTATTGTGATTATAATAATTGTAATGTGCTAATTATATGTTAATGATAAGTCATTGCATTCTACAAGTCCCCTAAAGTATTTTTTATTAATGTCATAATGTCAATTATGTCTGTTGATTACAACTTGCATTTACTATCAATTTTATTCTTGATAAGTGTTTGCATTTAACTAAGGAGGCTTTTAAAAATCTAGTTAAGAATGCTATCCCATCTGCTTGGACTCATGGCCACCATGTGCTTGTTATTACTAAGGAATTTATGATATCCATTTGTCCTTCCAAATTAAAGTAGCACTTATCAATAAATCAAAAATTAACCAAGGTATAAATAAGGGGCAAGATCTTTGAGATGAACAAAACCAAAACGAATATTAATTTAATGAGACAGATATGACATACATACATGTTAAAATTATTTTAGACTATAAATAGCTATTTTAAACTGTTTTTGTATGTATATAAATCATGTGCTATTTCTATAAAATCTATTTTCTTTCCTGTCATTAGGTACTTGCACAGAATCACTCTTTTGGAACCTTAGTAAGAGACCCTGGACAGAATTCAGAGTAGTATTTATACTTACCCTTAGATGTTTGCCCTCCAATCTTGCTGAGTATATAGAGATTCAGGTGAGCTAAAGCCATTTCTTTCAGTTACAATAACTTTCTAACACAGTTATACATAGTTTGACATTGTTGTAGTTTTTCTAACAGACAAATCTTTTAAAGTATGATCTCATTTACTCATCTTAATTCTAATACACACAAGTTGAAATTAATCCTTTTCTCCTGGTTTTTGTTCTGTTAAACTATTTTAAAATGTTTCTTTTGTAAAACTTAAAATCAGAGTGGGCTTGCTTTTACTAATTTTCCTTTGTTTCTCTCCAAATTAGAGCAGTGGAAAGAATATGGAGAAACAAAATGGCAGCAGACTCAGAGACTCCAAGAATGAACTAGTGGTTATCAAAGGGGAGGGGTGTGGGAGGGTGGGTGGGGAGGCAGGGAGAAGGGGATTGAGGGGTATTATGTTTAGTACACATGGTGTGGGGGATCACAGGGAGAACAGTGTAGCACAGAGAAGGCACATAGTGGATCTGTTACATCTTACTACACTGATGGACAGTGACGGCATTGGGGTATGGGTGGGGACTTGGCAATATAGGTAAATGTAGTAACCATATTGTTTTTTTATGTGAAACCTTCATAAGAGTGTATATCAATCAAAGCTTAATAAAATATTATAAAAGGAAAAAATAAAGAAAGAATATGGATAGTTACATCAGAATCCCAATACTAACACTTACTCAATGTGTAAAAGAATATAATCTAACAAGTTCTTGTCACTCAGTTTTCTTCACTATAAAATGGAGATAATTCTCTCTACCTTCCAAGATCATTACAGGTATATTCCAAAAGAGGGTATGGCACAAAACCATCACTGTTATTATGTTTACTGTCAATTTCAACCTAGTGACTGCCAATTGTTATCAATTAGAGGGGTGGTACTAAATGATTTATGAACACGTAGTACACTATTTGGACATTATTAGATATTGTTGAAATACGTCTAATGATTCTTTGAAATTCTGTTTTTTAGTACATCCTCTTTACATTAACAAGTTGTCCTAAGTTAGTGTTGCTGTCATATTAATAATAACCAGAACAACATCTCTGATTTCTACTTGGGTTCTACCCACAAGTGTTCATTCAGTTCAGTTCAACACCGACTCATTGAGCAGAATTGATGTTCTAGAACTCTGCTAATTACACGGGTGAGCCAGACAGGTTGCCCTTGAAAATATTGGATTCTTTGGGGATGAGAGGAGAGCAGAAGGCTCTTCCAATTCCCTGTGTTGGAGGTAAATAGGGGATAGTAAAGAGCCAGAGAGAAACATAAGGCTTAACTGGGTTGGGGAGGTGAAATGCGAAGCCTGAAGGGTGCATGCTGATGTTGAGGACTTTCTAGGGATTTGTATCAGCACACCTTACTTGGGGAGGGTTGGAAGACACATGATTTTCTTTAGAGGAGGCTATCATAAAAGAATTGAAGGCTCTAAAAAATATATTCTCATACAAACAAGATAGTGATCCTAATGTCTCAGTGATAGCTTAATATCCTAGATGAAACAACTACAGAATAGACAAGCATTGCTTCCAGGGGGCCACTGTTAAACTAGAAATGAATTACATAGAAAGTGAGAGTCAGCAGAGGTTGAAGTGAGGCCATTGCTTTTTAGTCAGTATTGTGCTAGGTTTTCAGATCAGCCCCATGGAATGCAAAGAACCCTTGGAGAAGCCGACTGCACAGCCCATCAATGCCCTTGAATCAAAGAACAGACCAGGGTTAGAAGCCTGGGTAACTGACAATCAAAACACAGTGCAGATGCTGGAAGAACAGACAGGAATGGGGCAGAAGAGAGTGTAGAAAAGGGGCAAAACTCCTCTAATGCACAATACTGTTGGTCTGAGCTTCTTGAAAACTAGCCTGTCCGTGAAATCTATTTGACTTTTATTATTCTTCCACTTTTTCCTCACACATATTGTAACATTCAGAATTCAAATATTGTGCAAAAATTTACATGGTGGTGGAATTACTAATAAACTATATCCACTAATTTCTATGAACACTTCTGCTGTCCCAGGGCCTTGACGTGTAGGATATTAATGCCCACTGAAAAGACTAACAATTATGTTGATTGCTAACCTGAAAAAAATGTAATTCATTTACCTCTTTTCTCTGCAGTATGTAACACTAGACAATATAATCATCTTGAAATTGTTTGAACACTAACAAAAGAAAATCCGTGAGTGTTTAGTATAGAGGGAGAACAATAGAGTCACCAGGTCAATCTTATTTAAGGCTCTGGAGTTCCACAGCACCAAAAGAATGTGCTATATTGGTAAAAGCAAATGTAGAGGTGTTCTTTTTTAAAAAAAGGTTTTGAACAAGGTTTATGTTCTGGTCTTTACTCCTCCAAAAGGAAGCCTTTTACCAAAGAAAGGTAGAAGAAAGAAAAATTATACATAACAGTCAAAGCCTTTAATTTTTAAGAAAATCTAAATATGATATTCAAGCTTACTTTTTTACCAAAATGGCCTGCTGGAACTCCCTATAATGTATACAATTTTAAGAAAGATTTGTATTCTGTCAAAGTAAAATAAATGTATTACTTGTAAAGAAAAGCATTTTTGCCAAGATTGCAAAGAATTTCCTTGGTAGCTATCAGCCTATGGAGGGAGACAGCGGAGTGGGGTTTTCCTTGCATAAGCATCCTCTCTTTTCTTTATAGTCTGGCATCTATTTAATTGCCACTAAAGTCAGAGCCCACAAAAGAAGTCTCTGCTGCACACCTTCCATGCCCAAGGGATGGAGCGGCCAATCTTTGGCAGTAAGTTGCATGCCTGTCATTTCGGTGACTGTGTATATGATAATCATCTGGCATAAGTGACCCATCCCACTAGAGTGAGGCCAAACATCAGTCAGTTGACCCCATAGCAGGTAGTACCTAATATCACATACATTAAAAGGATGAATGGATGGATTGCTCTAACTCAGGGTTTCTCAGTGAAAATGAGGCCTATTCCCATTTGAGGAAAGAATGGACTTTTAGTGAGAATGGGGGAAAAGGCAATATATCAGCTCTTAAAAAAGGAATCCAACAGGAGTTGTTGAGGGATTTTTCTTTCTGCGTGGATGGTTATGAAAGCAGAGCAAAGGAACAGACTTTATATTCAAAGTGAGTTTTGCTATTATTCAGTTTTCCATATTACTTAAAACAGAAAGTTGTGACAGAGAAGCAGACCCAATGCCCAGAATGATGTCCTGTGGTCACACTAAGAGCAGCAGTTGCTGTCTCATCTCAATTTATTTTTTATCTATTTTCTATACTATATATATTTGGTTTATTTTTAGTTAAAATATGAAATTTATTTTAGAATCTCATGTAACATTGAAGTTCTTTTATTAATTGGGAAGTAGGGGTTTAAAACATTTTCAAACAATTCACCTGAGCATTTTTCCTTCTGCCTGTCCAAACAGCATGTCACTGAGTGCGCACCTCTCATACCAGCCCAAGGGGCTAGGCCGGAGACAGGGTGATACCCATGCTATCTCCCGGAACATTACATGTCCTATTAAACCATCACTTGCTGTGTGCCCAGTATTACAAGGTCAACACAAAAATGAGTAAAATAATTTCTTCCATTAATATTTTTAAAATCACCTGTATTGAGTGATAATTTTCATGGAATAAAGTGGACCCATTTTTTAAAGTGTACAATAAAATTTGACAAACACATTCTGTGTCAGAACCAACACAAATCCTGATATAGCACTTTTATTGCTCAGGAAGTACAATCATGGTACTTAACAATCAAAATCCCCTTACAGGCCCCTTACCCATAAGTAGCTAAGCAAAGCCCACAGGAGGGCCAAAACCACTATGCTAATTAGATTTGGGTGTTATTTTAATGAGGTGGGGTTAACGTTCAAATAAGGTCTTTGGATCTTGCACATGCCCTGTAATCAGGGAAGCCGCTGTGGTCCTAAGGCCTCTTGACCATCTAGGTGTCCTTTACTCTGGACCTGGGAACTAGGGAGGGCTTAAGGTTGGGCTGAGAGAAGTCTTACTGGGGAATGGGATGGCCCCTTTCTCCTGCTTATGCCTAACTACCTGTTCTAACATCATGTTAATAATGATATTTCCAGGTGGAACCAAGATGGTGGCGTGAGTAGGACAGTGGGAATCTCCTCCCCAAAACATATAAATTTTTGAAAATACAACAAATACAACTATCCCTAAAAGAGAGACCAGAAGACACAGGACAATAGCCAGACTACATCCACACCTGTGAGAACCCAGCACCTGGTGAAAGGGGTAAGACACAAGCCGCAGCCTGGCGGGACCCAGGACCCCTCACCCCAGATCCCGGTGGGAGGAGAGGAGTCAGAGCTGGGAGGGAGAGGGAGCCCAGGACTGCTAAACACCCAGCCCTAGCCAACTGCACCAGAGCACAGACACACAGTGTATGCGTGGGGTGCCGGAAACTAGGGAAGCAGGACAGTAAGACCTGTAAGCAGGACCGCACGGCTAGCGCCTCTGGGACAAAGAAAAGCGAGTGCTTTTTGAAAGTCTTAAAGGGACAGGGACCTCAAAACTGGACGGAAGCATCCCGGGTCACAGTCTAGCGGCTGGAAATTCCAGGGAACTCCGGGTGCACTAACCCCCTGGGAACAGCTCTGAGACCCCTCACAGAGGTAAACAGCCAAACAGCCCCCCGTCCATTACCCCTCCGGGGCCCCGCCATAACATAGTAGCAGCCTGAGGCTGGCCACGCCCACAGCAAGGGAACTTCTTCCATGCCGGCCAGGAAAGATACAGAGACCCAGTCTACACACAATTGCCCAACACAAGCCACTAGGGGTCGCAGTTGTCCCAGTAAAGACAGGCCAGGAACAAGTGGAAAAAGTCTAGGCTCTCCCAGCTGACAGAAGTGTCAATAACATACCACTGCACCTATCAACTTTAAAAGGCAAAAAAATTTGATCCACACAAGACTAACCCAGACAGATTTGACATCTTCTACGTCTTCTCCTGAGAAGGAACCTGGGGAGATAGATTTAGCCAGTCTTCCTGAAAAAGAATTCAAAACAAAAGTCATAACCATGCTGATGGACTTGCAGAGAAATATGCAAGAACTAAGGAGGGAGAATATAGAAATTTAACTATTTCTGGAAAGACTTCAAAGCAGAATGGACGAGATGCAAAAGACCATTAATGGACTAGAAAACAGAGAACAGGAATGCAGAGAAGCTGATGCAGAGAGAGATAAAAGGATCTCCAAGAATGAAAGAATATAAAGAGAACTGTGTGACCAATTGAACTGAACAATATGCGCACTATAGGGGTACCAGAAGAAGAAGAGAGAGAAAAAGGGATAGAAAGTGTCTTTGAAGAAATAATTGCCAAAAACTTCCCCAAACTAGGGGAGGATATGGCCTCTCAGACCACAGAGGTACACGGAATTCACATGATAAGGGATCCAAGGAGGGCAACACCAAGACACATAATAATTAAAATGGCAAAGATCAAAGACAAGGAGAGAGTATTAAAGGCAACCAGAGAGAAAAAAAGGTCACTTGTAAAGGAAAACCCATCAGGCTATCATCAGACTTCTCAACAGAAACCCTATAGGCCAGAAGAGAATGGCATGATATACATAATGCAATGAAACAGAAGGGTCTCAAACCAAGAATACTGTATCCAGTACGATTATCATTTAAATATGAAGGGGGGTTTAAACAATTCCCAGACAAGCAAAAGTTGAGGGACTTTGCCTCCCACAAACCACCTCTACAGGGCATCTTACAGGGACTGCTCTATATGGGAGTACTCCTAAAAAGAGCACGGAACAAAACACCCAACATATGAAGAATGGAGGAGGAGGAATACGAAGGGAGAGATAAAGAATCATCAGACTGTGTTTATAATAGCTCAATAAGTAAGTTAAGTTAGACAGTAAGATAGTAAAGAAGCGAACCTTGAACCTTTGGTAACCACAAACTTACAGCCTGCAATGGCAATAAGTACATACCTTTCAATAATCACCCTAAATGTAAATGGACTGAATGCACCAATCAAAAGACACAGAGTAATAGAATGGATAAAAAAGCAAGACGCATCCATATGCTGCTTACAAGAGACTCACCTCAAACCCAAAGACATGTATAGACTTAAAGTCAAGGAATGGAAAAAGATATTTCATGCAAACAACAGAGAGAAGAAAGCAGGTTTTGCAATACTAGTATCAGACAAAAAAGACTTCAAAATAAAACAAGTAACAAAAGATAAAGAAGGACATTACATAAAGATAAAGGGCTCAGTCCAACAAGAGTATATAACCATTATAAATATATATGCACCCAAGACAGGAGCACCAACATATGTGAAACAAATACTAACAGAATTAAAGGAGGAAATAGAATCCAGTGCATTCATTTTGGGAGACATTAACACACCACTCACTCCAAAGGACAGATCTACCAGACAGAAAATAAGTAAGGACACAGAGGCACTGAACAACACACTAGAACAAATGGACATAATATACATCTATAGAACTCTACACCCAAAAGCAACAGGATACACATTCTTCTCAAGTGCACATGGAACACTCTCCAGAATAGACCACATACTAGGCCACAAAAAGAGCCTCAGTAAATTTCAAGAGTTTGAAGTCCTACCAACCAACTTTTCAGACCACAAAGGCATAAAACTAGAATAAAATTGCACAAAGAAAGCAAAAAGGCTCACAAACATATGGAGGCTTAACAACATGCTCCTAAATAATCAAAGGATCAATGACCAAATTAAAATGGAGATCCATCAATATATGGAAACAAACGACAACACCAACACAAAGCCCCAACTACTGTGGGATACAGCAAAAGCAGTCTTAAGAGGAAAGTATATAGCAATCCAGGCATATTTAATGAAGGAAAAACAATCCCAAATGAATGGTCTAATGTCACAATTATATAAATTGGAAAAAGAAGAACAAATGAGGCCTAAGGTCAGCAGAAGGAGGGACATAATAAAGATCAGAGAAGAAATAAATAAAATTGAGAAGAATAAACCAATAGCAAAAATCAATGAAACCAAGAACTGGTTCTTTGAGAAAATAAACAAAATAGATAAGCCTCTAGCCAGACTTATTAAGAGGAAAAGAGAGTCAACACACATCAACAGAATCAGAAACGAGAAAGGAAAAATCACGACGGACCCCAAAGAAATACAAAGAATAATTAGAGAATACTATGAAAACCTATATGCTAACAAGCTGGGAAACCTAGGAGAAATGGACAACTTCCTAGAAAAATACAACCTTTTAAGACTGACCCAGAAAGAAACAGAAAATCTAAACAGACCAATTTCCAGCAATGAAATTGAAGCAGTAATCAAAAAACTACCAAAGAAAAAAACCCCCGAGCCAGATGGATTTACCTCAGAATTTTATCAGACATACAGAGAAGGTATAATACCCATTCTTCTTAAAGTTTTCCAAAAAATAGAAGAGGAGGGAATACTCCCAAACTCACTCTATGAAGCCAACATTACCCTAATACCAAAACCAGGCAAAGACCCCACCAAAAAAGAAAACTACAGAAAAATATTCCTGATGAATGTAGATGTAAAAATACTCAAAAAAATATTAGCAAACCGAATTCAAAAATACATCAAAAGGATTATACACCACGACCAAGTGGGTTTCATCCCAGGGATGCAAGGATGGTACATTTGAAAATCCATCAACACCATCCACCACATCAACAAAAAGAAAGACAAAAAACACATGATCATTTCCATAGATGCTGAAAAAGCATTCGACAAAATTCAACATCCATTCTCTCAACAAAATGGGTATAGAGGGCAAGTACCTCAACATAATAAAGGCCATATATGATAAACCCACAGCCAACATCATACTGAACAGGGAGAAGCTGAAAGCTTTTCCTCTGAGATCGGGAACAAGACAGGGATGCCCACTCTCCCCACTGTTATTCAACATAGTACTGGAGGTCCTAGCCACGGCAATTAGACAAAACAAAGAAATACAAGGAATCCAGATTGGTAAAGGAGAAGTTAAACTATCACTACTTGCAGATCACGTGATATTGTACATAAAAAACCCTAAAGACTCCACTCCAAAACTACTAGAGCTAATATCGGAATTCAGCAAAGTTGCAGGATGCAAAATTAACACACAGAAATCTGTGGCTTTCCTATACACTAACAGATGGAAACTCATCCCATGCTCCTGGCTAGGAAGAATTAATATCATCAAAATGGCCATCCTGCCCAAAGGAATATACAGATTTGATGCAATCCCTATCAAATTACCAACAGCATTCTTCAATGAACTGGAACAAATAGTTCAAAAATTCATATGGAAATACCAAAGACCCCAAATAGCTAAAGCAATCCTGAGAAGGAAGAATAAAGTGGGGGGGATCTCACTCCCCAACTTCAAGCTCTACTACAAAGCCACAGTAATCAAGACAATTTGGTACTGGCACAAGAACAGAGCCACAGACCAATGGAACAGAATAGAGACTCCAAACATTAACCCAAACATATATGGTCAACTAATATTCGATAAAAGGGCCATGGACACACAATGGGGAAATGACAGTCCTTTAACAGATGGTGCTGGCAAAACTGGACACCTACATGTAAGAGACTGAAACTGGATCACTGTCCAACCCCATACACAAAAGTAAATTCAAAATGGATCAAAGACTTGAATGTAAGTCATGAAGCCATAAAACTCTTAGAAAAAAACATAGGCAAAAATCTCTTAGACACAACCATGAGTGACCTCTTCTTGAACATATGTCCCCAGGCAAGGGAAAAAAAAGCAAAAATGAACAAATGGGACTATATCAAGCTGAAAATCTTCTGTGCAACAAAGGACACCATCAATAGAACAAAAAGGTATCCTACAGTATCGGAGAATATATTCATACATGACAGATCCGACAAAGGGTTGACATCCAACATATATAAAGAGTTCACACACCTTAACAAACAAAAATCAAATAATCCAATTAAAAAATGGGCAGGGGAGCTGAACAGACAGTTCTCCAAAGAAATTCAGATGGTCAACAGACACATGAAAAGATGCTCCACATCGCTTGTTATCAGAGAAAAGCAAATTAAAACCACAATGAGATATCATCTCACATCAGTAAGGATGGCTACCATCCAAAAGACAAACTACAACAAATGTTGGCGAGGTTGTGGAGAAAGGGGAACCTTCCTACACTGCTGGTGGGAATGTAAATTAGTTCAACCATTGTGGAAAGCAGTATGGAGGTTCCTCAAAATGCTCAAAATAGAAATACCATTTGACCCAGGAGTTCCACTTCTAGGAATTTACCCAAAGAATGCAGCACTGCAGTTTGAAAAAGACAGATTCACCCCTATGTTTATCGCTTCACTATTTACAATAGCCAAGATATGGGAGCACCCTAAATGCTCATCAGTAGATGAATGGATAAAGAAGATGTGGTACATATACACATGGAATATTACTCAGCTATAAGAAAAAAACAGATCCTACCATTTGCAACAACATGGATGGAGCTAGAGGGTATTATGCTCAGTGAAATAAGCCAGGTGGAGAAAGACAAGTACCAAATGATTTCACTCATATGTGGAGTATAAGAACAAAAGAAAACTGAAGGAACAGAACAGCAGCAGAAGCACAGAACCCAAGAATGGACTAACAGTTACCAAAGGGAAAGGGACTGGGAAGGACGGGTGGGAAGGGAGGGATAAGGGCAGGAAAAAAAAAAGGGGGCATTACAATTAACGTGTATAGTGTGTGGGGGACACGGGGAGGGCTTTGAAACACAGAGAAGACAGGTAGTGATTTTACACCATCTTACTATGTTGATGGACAGTGACTGTGAACGGGTATGTGGACGGGCTTGGTGAGGGGCGGAGCCTAGTGAACATAATGTCCTTCATGTGATTGTAGATTAATGATACCAAAATAAAATTTAAAAAAATAATAATAATGGTATTTTCTTGTATTTCTAATTTGACTTTCCCAGATGATTAATGATGCTGAGCATCTTGCAATGAGCTTTATATGTATATATACAAAAAAGTTGTCTTTTAATTGAATTGTAAGTGTTCTTTTTATTCTCTATACAGAAGCATTTGGTCACATTTAGGTTTTGCAGATCTTTTCCCTAGTTTTAAATTTCCCATTTATTTTTTAATGTTGTCCTTTGCTGAGCTTCTAACCTTGATGAAGTTCGTGTTATCAATTTTTTATTTGTGGTTTGTGTTTGTTTTGTCCTAAGAAATCTTTGACTACTTTAACATCATACATATTTTTCTCCTGTGCTTTCTTCTAGAAATATTAAAATTTCAAAGTGAACTTGGACTTAGGTGTGAGGTAAGTAGTGAGGGTGATTTTTAGTCCCTGTTGGATACAAAGTTTTCCCAGTAGCATTTATCAAAAGGCTATTTATCCATTTCCCCATCGTTTTACCTTTGTGAACACTTCATTACTTAATGACACTTTTGTAAAAAGTTTTAAAGGTGATGGATGTCCTTTGAAACTTTGAAAGAGGATAGTTTCATGGCCAAGAAGTTTTGTTGACTCTACATTTTTTTCCATATAATTTAAGAATGAGCTTCTCAATTCCTAAAAAAATGACATGTAATAGGATTTTGTTTGAGATGCCTTTAACTCTTTGAATGAATTCAAGGAAATTTGACATTTTAAAATAGTAATAGAAACATTGCTAAGATCTTCATGAACATGGCGTAAATCTACTTTTATTGTATTCCTCTTTAATCAATATTTTATAGTGCTCAGTATAAAAGTCTTGTACAACTTTGTTAATTTTTTTTACTGGAAGTATTGTTTTTACTGCTACTTTAAAAGTATTAACATTTCATTTCCAATATTTTTGTTGCTAATATATAAAATGTAATTATGTTTTACACATTAACCATTCATTATGTGATATCATTAAATTTCCTCAGTATTTTTAGTATTTTACTTATTTCTTTGGATTTCTACATAAGTGCCCATAATATTTGAAAATCAAGGTGGTTTTACTTCTTTATTTTCTATTGCTATGGATTTTATGTATTTTTCTTGACTTATCCACAAAGTAAGACTTCATGTGCAGTTTTTAATAGAACTGGTGAGAGTGGCTATCCTTGGTCTTAATTTTAGTAGGCAGGCATTTAGTCTGTTAGGCTATTAGCTTTATTTTACTTATTTTTAAAAGTTCTTAATTCTGTTAGTGTGAGAAATGATATCAATTCATTTTCAAATATTAAACAAACTTTGACTGTCTTGGATAAATACCACTTGGTCATAGTGCTTTCTAAGAAAACCCTATATACTAATATACACACATATGCACATATATTTATGTTTACAAGTATAAATATAAATAAATGTACATATATTTGCTAATACATTTAGAAGAATTCTATTTCCAATAATATGAATGATGGCTTATTGGGGCCAGTGATGTATACCAGTGGAAAACGGGAAGAAATTGCTTTTGAGCCATTAGTAGCCAAGAATCCTTTTCAGGAGGGAAACGTCTCTGTACCTGAAGGTACTTGGAATACAGCTCTAGTTGTGGGCAGCCCCCAAAGTGGAGGACTGTGGCTTTCCATCCTAAGACTGAGATAGTATGGATGGAGGATGGAGAGGGGAAGAGCAGCAAATGGGCTGAGTTGTGGGCAGTATGGCTCATGATCACCCAGGAACCCTCCCTCATAGTCGTCTGCACTGATAGCTAGGATGTCTATTGGGGCTTGACCCTGTGGCTACCAACATGGTACCATGCCAACTGGATGGTTTGTCACCAGCTCCTTTGGGGGCAAGAGTGTAGCAAGACTATGGGCCTCTGGTCAGACTAAGACAGTTATCATATATCATGTAACTGGCCATTTGCCTTTAGCATCCTTGGAGAATGATGAAGCAGACACATTGGCCTGGGTGTGTTGGCTAGAAGGAAAGCCTGCCTCTGATGTAGCCCAATGGTTAAATCAGCTTTTGTTGCATGTGGGACAAAAGACAATGTGGGCTGTAGCCTATTGGTGGGGCTTGCCATTGACCTCTGAAGAAGTCAGCAGAGCTCAGGAGTGCCTTGTGTGCTCTAAGCGGGAATTACACTGAGTCCCACAGCAACATGGGACAGTAGTAAGGGGGCCAATACCCCTTGTCAGGTGGCAAATAGACTATATTGGACCTCTGCCCATATCAGAAGGCTATCGGTATGCCATGACTTGTGTGGACATAGCTAATTGACTATTGGTTGCTTTTACTGCACATCATGCAAATCAGCACACCACCAAAAGAGGCCTAAAGCATCTCTTTGCAGCCTATGGCTGGCCTGAGGTGATTGAGAGTGATCGAGGCACCCACTTTACAGGACAGGTGTTACAAGAATGGGTGCAGCAATTGGGAGTAAAGGTGGAAGTTTCATGTACTATATAACCCTATCAAGGATAGGCATGACAGAGAGGTACAATGGTTTGTTGAAATCTGGCCTGAAGTCAGACAGCAATATTCTATGGGGCTGGTCAGTTTGCTTATTGAGTGCTACAGCATTTGAATGAGAAACCCTGAAAGGAGCCTTGAGCCTGTGGACATGCTAACACACATTGCTGCCTCTCCTGTACAACTGTATGTGCAAACCAGAGAGGAGTTATTGAATCCAGAATATGGCCAGCAGAGCAATATCCTGTTGCCAGCCCCAACTGCATTAAACCCTGGAGACTCTGTTGAGTGGACGTGGCCCTAGACATTTTGTCACATGGAGTAGTAATGGTTGGTCCTTTTGGAACCTTGAGGAAAAGGCCTGGAAGCTAGCCTCCTGTGTGTTCCTAGAGTAACAGTGGAATGGCCCCCAAAGATCAAGGTAGTGTACCCTTAACGTCTGGGAGGTAAGAGCATCTTATGGGGAAGTTGTTTTATATTTATGGCCAAAACATTGTATTCCTCTTTAATAGAAAATAAAGAAGAAAACCACCTTGATTTTCAGATATTATGGGCATTTATGAAGAAATCCATTGCATGTACCTCCTGGAGCCCTATATATTGACCCATCTGTAACTCCCACAGGGAGGGTGGTAAAATTCTGGTATACTAGACCAGGGAAAGATCTCATTCCTGCCACTGTCCTATCATGGGAGCACTCTCTTGCATGCATCCTACCTGATGGACAAGATTTGGCTATGCTGGTATCATTAAAACATGTATTTTAAATATGGCAGCTTGAGAGGAGAGATAGAGGCTTCCTCCTAAAACTGGATACAATTAGAAAATTTAATTGGTGCTACTAATCCTGACAGAGCAACAGGAAAGAGGACGCATCAGACTGCACACACCTTGAGAAAAGAGCAGACCTCAGCAAACGGGGTAACGTACCAGAGCTGTGGTTCCACGGGACCCGAGTCCCTCCCCCACCCCAGATCACCAGCTGGAGGAAGAGAAACAGAGCAGGGAGGGAGTGGAAGGCTTGGGACTGCTGAATACCGGGCCAGGAAGCTGGGAACAGCTCTTTCCTCCCCCCAGGCACCAGTACCGCTCCCCTGCAACCCCCGACATTGCTTCAGGGGCTGAGCAGATCCAGAATAGAGCATCTGGACATGAGAGGGCGCCATATACAAACATGAAACGCCAAAGTAACCTTGTCCAGAGTAAAATTATTAATACAACTGCCGAGAAAGATTTAAATAATATGGACCTCGTGACTCTTCCTGAAAGGGAGTTCAAAATAAAAATCATCAACATTCTAATGGAGGTATGGAAAGACATCCAAGAACTCAGGAATGAATTCAGGTTGGAGATCCAGTCATTGAAGAGCATGATGGAGGGTATTAAAAGCAGGTTGGATACGGTGAAGGAAACAAATGAAATAGAAACTAGAGAAGAGGAATACAAAGAAGCTGAGGAACAGAGAGAAAAAAGGATCTCTAAGAATCAAAGAATATTGAGAGAACTGTGTGACCAATCCAAGTGGAACAATATTCACGTTATAGAGATACCAGAAGGAGAGAGAAAGGGATAGAAAGTGTCTTTGAGGAGGTAGCTGCTGAAAACTTCCCCAATCTGGGGAAGAAGATAGTGTCTCAGGCCATGGAGATCCACAGATCTCCCAACACAAGGGGCACAAGGAAGACAACACCAAGACACATAGTAATTAAAATGGGAAAGATCAAGGATAAGGACAGACTGTTAAAAGCAGCCAGAGACAGAAATAAGATCACAAACAAAGAAAAGCCCATCAGGCTAACAGCAGACTTCTCAGCAGAAACCTTACAGGCCAGAAGGGAGTGGCATGATGTATTTAATGCCATGAAGCAGAAGGGCCTGGAACCAAGATTACTTTATCCGGCAAGATTATCATTTAAATTTGAAGGAGGGATTAAATAATTTCCAGATAAGCAACAGCTGAGAGAATTTACCTCCCACAAACCATCTCTACAGTCTATTTTGGAGGGACTGCTATACATGGAAGTGTTCCTAAGGTTGAAAAGCTGTCACCAGAGGTAATAAAACCACAGTAAAGAAAGTAGAACAGCTAATTATGAAGCAAATGCAAAATTAAATTAACTATCCCCAAAATCAATCAAGGGATAGACAAAAAGTACAGAATTTGATACCTAATATATAAAGAATGAAGGAGGAAGAAAAAAGGAGGAGAAATAGAAAAGAACCTCTAGATTGTGTTTGTAACAGCATACTAAGTGAGTTAAGTTAGACTCTTAGATAGTAAGGAAAGTAACCTGGAACCTTTGGTAACCATGAATCTAAAGCCTGAAATGGCAATAAGTACATACCTATCAATAATCACCCTAAAAGTAAATGGACTGAATGCACCAATCAAAAGACAGAGTCACTGAATGGATAAAAAAAGAAGACCCATCTATCTGCTGCTTACAAGAGACTCACCTCAAACCCAAAGACATGCACAGACTAAAAGTCAAGGAATGGAAAAAGATATTTCGTGCAAACAATAGGGAGAAAAAAGCAGGTGTTACAGTACTGGTATCAGACAAAATAGACTTCAAAACAAAGAAAGTAACAAGAGATAAAGAAGGACATACATAATGATAAAGGGCTCAGTCCAACAAGAGGATATAACCATTATAAATATATATGCACCCAACACAGGAGCACGAGCATATGTGAAACAAATGCTAACAGAACTAAGGGGGAAATAGAATGCAATGCATTCATTCTAGGAGACTTCAACACACCATTCACTCTAAAACATGTATCTTATTGCCCTCAATGCTATTTTATTCCAGAGTACCTGTAGACTGGACCCGGCCTCTGGCTGCAGCTGCTGCGTGATGATTGCTCTGAACTGCCTACCCATTCAGCTACTGACCACCTGTGGAATGGAAGAGCTATGGACTTAATCTGCATAGGACTTTGAACCTAGCTGATTCCTCCGACTTGAGGATTATCATGATTTTATTGCTATTATTATTGTTTGTTATTAATCTGGTTACAGTGCTCCAGTTTTCTCACACAGGGACCATTAAGAAAGATGGAGATTGAGTAGATTGTGAGGTGAGATTTCTGGAGGGGTGGGCTGTGGGTAAAATTGCAATATTTCCAGAATCTCTTGCCTGGCCTTAGAGTATCTCCATATCAATAGGTGTTTTAAAAAAGAGGTTGAGTAGGATCCCTTTTATAGCTGCGTTGCAAGAGACATGAGCGAGCAGAAGTGGATGACTGCTTGTAAGAGGTTTTCTCCCACTTTATTTCTCCCTTTGACTGATTTCAGTTTTAAAGGGAATTTTTCCTGGGATGGGACTTATTCCCCCCACCCTGCCCCAGGGTTACAGTATTGTATAGTTTTTTAAATCTTTCAATACCTTTGGTTTTAATGTGAAAGGATGCTTGTCTCAAAAGTCACTCAAGGAAGTATTCTCTCCTCTACCCTAAAATGTCTGTCATAGATTAGTGATATATCTTTTAAGTGTTTTATAGAATTTACCACTAGGAAATTCTGGGTCTGAGGTTTTATATTTGAAATATACATATATGCATGTATGTGTAGTCAGGCTTATGATTTTTTTCATATTTTTTTCTTTGATAAATTTGTTCATTCAGAAGTTATCAAATTCATTCCCATGCAGTTTTTCATAAAATGAAGTTACTATTTCTTCATGCTTTTAGGATCTATAGTAATCTTTAATTACTAATATAAATAAATTGACTTTTCAAAGCTTTTAATATAGATTTAATGAAATTCAAATCAGAAATTCATTGTTATTTAATATTTTCTCTTTTTCTTGAATAAATATGGCGTGTAACATTGTGCACAGTGTTATATTGATACACTTGTGTACTTAATATGATTGTTAATGTAGCAATATTTATATTACATAATTGTAGTGCAATATTAATGTCTATATTCGTTATGCTGTATATAGGTCTCTATGGTTTATTTACTACTTGTTACAGGTTTGTACCCTTAAACACGGTCAATATGATTGCACCACCTCCCATCACCTGGTAACCACTATTTTACTCTGTTTTTCACAGGTTTAACTTTTTTAGATAACAAATATAAGTTATATGATACAGTTCTTATATTTATCTGACTTTTTTCATTTAGTATAGGTTTAAGGTCCATGTACCTTGTCACAATGGAAGGATATCCTTCTTCCTCATGGCTAAAATTCTCTTGAGTCCTATGTACATCTTTTATATCTGGTCATATGCTGATTGGCATTTGGGTTGCTTCCATACCTTTGCCATTGTACATAATACTGCAATGAACATGGGTGTGCATATAGTTCAACAAAATCCTGTTTTCATTTCTTGGGTATATACTATTTTTAATTTTTAATTTTTAATAAATTTTTGAAGATCTATTTTTAATTTTTTGAAGAAACTACAAATTGTTTTCCAGCATCATTGGACCAATTTACATTCCCACTAAAAATGTATAAGGGTTCCTTTTTCACCACATCATGACCATATCTGTTGCCTCATGTCTTCTTGATGATGGTCATTTCTAACAGGTAAAAGGTGCTATCATTGTGGTTTTGACATGTATTTCCTTGATGATTAGTGATGTCGAGCATCTTCTCTTGTCTCTGTTGACCATTTTGATGTCTTCCTTGGGGAAAAACATCTGTATTTAGTTCTGCCCATTTTTCAATCAGATTTTTTTTTGTTAATTGAGTTCTATGAGTTCTTTATGTATTTTGGATATTAATCCCTTATCCAATATATGGTTTGCAACAATTTTCTCCATTCTGTAGAATTATTGTTTCTTTTGCTATACTATAGCTTTTGAGTTTAATATAGTCCTGTATGTTGATTTTTGCTTTTGTTGTTAGTGCTTCCGGTGTTATGCTCAAAAACTTATTACCAACACCAATATCAATGAGCTTCTTTCCTACATTTCCTCTTAGGTGTTTTAGGGTAAAAAGTCTTACATTTTAGTCTTTGATCCATTTGAGTTAATTTTTGTGAGTGGTGTGATACAGGACTGTCAAATAGGTGACAGTATGCACAGGGATTTAGTTCTAGGCTAAACTGTTACATTGGTTGAATTATCTATTTTTGCCCCAATTTCGCAAACTATATTGTTTGCAATTTTTTATAAGAATTGTAATATAATTTTAAATCCAGAAGACTGATACTTTAGGCTTTTTTTTTTTCTTCCTTAGGGTTGCTTTGGTTATTTGGGGTCTTTTGTGACACATACATTTTAGAATTCTTCTATTTCTGTGAAGAATGCCCTTGGTATTTTGATTGCAATTGCATTGAATTGATATATGACTTTGGATAGTATGACCACCATTTTAACAATATTAATTTTTTCAATTTATGAACAGAAGATGTATTTTTCCATTTGTTTGTGTCTTCTTCAATTACTTTTAGCCTTGCAGTTTTCATTGTACAGATCTTTTTTCATTGACAAAATTTATTTCTAAGTAATTTATCCATTTTGGTGCTATTATGAATGGGATAGTTTTCTTTATTTCTTTTTTAGTTGTTTCCTCATTAGTTAAATAGAATGCAATTGATTTCTGCATGTTGATGTTATATCCTGCCACTTTACTGAAATTGATGAGAAACTCCAAGTTTTTTGATGACTTTTGGATTTTCTATATATAATATCATATCACCAGCAAATAGAAACATACTTGTTCCTTTCCAATTTGGATGCCTTTTCTTTCTTTGTTGCTCAATTGCTCTGTCTAGGACTTCTAGTACTATACTAAATAGGAGTGGTGAGAGTGGATATCTTTGCTTATTATTTATCTAAGGGAAACACTTTCACTTTTCTCCATTGAGTACAATGTTAGCTGTGAGTTTGCCATATATGGTCTTTTTTATGTTGAGGTATGTTTCTTCTATACCCAATCTGTTAAGAGGTTTTTTGTTGTTTTTTTTTTAAATTTTTTTAATGTAATGAGAAGTTTTTTTTTTTTTTTCCTATTTCTTTTTTTTTTTATTGAAGGGTAGTTGACACACAGTATTACATTACATTAGTTTCAGGTGTACAACACAGTGATTCAACATTTATATACATGATAATTCTAGGTACCAGCTATCACCATACCAAGTTGTTACAATATTTTGACTATATTCCTTATGCTATACATTACATCCCGGTTACTTATTTATTTTACAATTGGAAGTGTGTTTATATATATATATATATATATATATATATATATATATATTTTGTGTGAGGGCATCTCTCATATTTATTGATCAAATAGTTGTTAACAACAATAAATTTCTGTATAGGGGGGTCAATACTCAATGCACAATCATTAATCCACCCCAAGCCTAATTTTCGCCAGTCTCCAATCTTCTGATGCATAACGAACAAATTCTTACATGGAGTACAAATTCTTACATAGTGAATAAGTTACATGGTGAACAGTGCAAGGGCAGTCATCACAGAAACTTTTGGTTTTGCTCATGCATTATGAACTATAAACAGTCAGTTCAAATATGAATACTCATTTGATTTTTAAACTTGATTTATATGTGGATACCACATTTCTCTATTATTATTATTTTTAATAAAATGCTGAAGTGGTAGGTAGATACGAGATAAAGGTAGAAAACAGAGTTTAGTGTTGTAAGAGAGCAAATGTAGATGATCAGGTGTGTGCCTGTAGACTATGTGTTAATCCGAGATAGACGAGGGCAATAAACATCCATGTATGCAGAAGATTTCTCTCAGAACATGAGGGGGGAGGTTCTAAGCCTCGCCTCTGCTGCTCCCCATTTTCTCACCAGATGGCCCCCTGCGACTGTGCCTGTCTTAGGTTGTTCCTCCCTTGAGGAATCTTACCCTTCTCTGGCTAACCAGTCATCTTCCGGGGCCATACAGGGAAATGTTAAGTTGGTAAGTGAGAGAGAAGCCTTATTGTTTGAAAAGGTTAGCTTTTTACTTCTTTGCATATTTATGCCCTGTGGCTTCTATGCCCAGCATTTGTCTTGAGGTGTCTTTACCACTTGGAAGAATTATGATACTCGGTAAATTCGATATGTGGCACGAGTTCTATTTAAAGGTTGTGATTAGGTAGGAAGAAGAAAAGCTATAGAAGTAGCAGGCAGAAGAAAACCTGGGAAGATTGATTATTTCTTTGACATATCTTCTTGTAGAGTAACTTCAGCATGGATAGGTTTTAAACTACTAATTAACTTGTGCACACACATTAACATAATAGGAGTATAGTTACATAACCAAAGCATACCTGTAATTACCAGCCATCTCCAGTGAAACCAAGAAAACCAGTTAGGCACCTTAGGCATTTGTGAAAACTTATCTATGATATAGTGGATATTGTCCAACTGAACTTAAACAGTCTGAGAGATTTGAGATAAATTAGAACAACCCATTCCTGGGGACTGTTCACATCCCATATGTTCTTTTAACAATAAATAGTCTGTGGTTGTAAAATTTTGGAGTGCTACAATTTGCACTTCTCCTAATTCTTGGTTGAGTTCCAACAGTATAGTTCCAGTACAATTTTTTGTTTTACTGTATGCACAGGCCAGCTTAGATATCTCCTTCATCATTCCCATGGCAAGTCCAGGAACTGGTGGGATGAGTGCATCTACACCTGTGGCAGTGCGTGGATCTTTGTTGGAGTTTTATTTTTGCTGATCATCTTCTGTCATGAGTCTTCCCGAGAGTGCTGATGTTGGAAGTTCTTTTTCATATCGTATCTTAGTTCATTTTCGGGGTAGCCCAATTAGGCTTTGATCCTCTGTATAAACACAAACAGACCCTTTGCCTACACTTTTATATGCCCTTTATATCATTGTGTAGAACTCATTGGAGGTCACCACACAGGAACTGCTTTTTTTTAATCATTAATCTACACTTACATGACAAATACTTTGTTTACTAGGCTCTCTCCTATACCAGGTCCCCCCTAAATACTCCTTTACAGTCACTGTCCATCAGCGTAGCAAACTTGTAGAATCACTACTTGTCTTCTCTGTGTTGTACAGTCCTCCCCTTTCTCCCACCCCGCTATGGATGCTAATCTTAATACCCCTCTTTTTCTGCCCCCCCTTATCCCTCCCTACCCACCCATCCTCCCCAGTCCCTTTCCCTTTGGTACCTGTTAGTCCATTCTTGAGTTCTGTGATTCTGTTGCTGTTTTGTTCCTTCAGTTTTTCCTTTGTTCTTATATTCCACAGATGAGTGAAATCATTTGGTATTTCTCTTTCTCTGCATGGCTTGTTTCACTGAGCATAATACCCTCCAGCTCCATCCATGTTGCTGCAAATGGTTGGATTTGCCCTTTTCTTATGGCTGAGTAGTATTCCATTGTGTATATGTACCACATCTTCTTTATCCATTCATCTATAGATGGACATTTAGGTTGCTTCCAATTCTTGGCTATTGCAAATAGTGCTGCGATAAACATAGGGGTGCACTGATCTTTCTCATACTTGAGTGCTGCATTCTTAGGGTAAATTCCTAGGAGTGCAATTCCTGGGTCAAATGGTAAGTCTGTTTTGAGCATTTTGATGTACCTCCATACTGCTTTCCACAATGGTTGAACTAACTTACATTCCCACCAGCAGTGTAGGAGGGTTCCCCTTTCTCCACAGCCTCGCCAACATTTGTTGTTGTTTGTCTTTTGGATGGCAGCCATCCTTACTGGTGTGAGGTGATACCTCATTGTAGTTTTAATTTGCATTTCTCTGATAATTAGCGATGTGGAGCATCTTTTCATGTGTCTGTTGGCCATCTGTATTTCTGTTTTGGAGAACTGTCTGTTCAGTTCCTCTGCCCATTTTTTAATTGGGTTATTTGTTTTTTGTTTGTTGAGGCGTGTGAGCTCTTTATATATTCTGGACGTCAAGCCTTTATCGGATGTGTCATTTTCAAATATATTCTCCCATACTGTAGGGATCCTTTTTGTTCTGTTGATGGTGTCTTTTGCTGTACAGAAGCTTTTCAGCTAAATATAGTCCCACTTATTCATTTTTGCTGTTGTTTTCCTTGCCCGGGGAGATATGTTCAAGAAGAGATCACTCATGTTTATGTCTAAGAGGTTTTTGCCTATGTTTTCTTCCAAGAGTTTAATGGTTTCGTGACTTACATTCAGGTCTTTGATCCATTTTGAGTTTACTTTTGTATATGGGGTTAGACAATGGTCCAGTTTCATTCTCCTACATGTAGCTGTCCAGTTTTGCCAGCACCATCTGTTGAAGAGACTGTCATTTCGCCATTGTATGTCCATGGCTCCTTTATCAAATATTAATTGACCATATATGTCTGGGTTAATGTCTGGAGTCTCTAGTCTGTTCCATTGGTCTGTGGCTCTGTTCTTGTGCCAGTACCAAATTGTCTTGATTACTATGGCTTTATAGTAGAGCTTGAAGTTGGGGAGTGAGATCCCCCCTACTTTATTCTTCTTTCTCAGGATTGCTTTGGCTATTCGGGGACTTTGGTGGTTCCATATGAATTTTTGAATTATTTGTTCCAGTTCATTGAAGAATGTTGCTGGTAGTTTCATAGGGATTGCATCAAATCTGTATATTGCTTTGGGCAGGATGGCCATTTTGACGATATTAATTCTTCTTAGCCATGAGCATGGGATGCGTTTCCATCTGTTAGTGTCCCCTTTAATTTCTTTTAAGAGTGACTTGTAGTTTTCAGAGTATAAGTCTTTCACTTCTTTGGTTAGGTTTATTCCTAGGTATTTTTTTTTTTTTGATGCAATTGTGAATGGAGTTGTTTTCCTGATTTCTCTTTCTGTTGGTTCATTGTTGGTATATAGGAAAGCCACAGATTTCTGTGTGTTGATTTTGTATCCTGCAACTTTGCTGTATTCCGATATCAGTTCTAGTAGTTCTGGGGTGGAGTCTTTAGGGTTTTTTATGTACAGTATCATGTCATCTGCAAATAGTGACAGTTTAACTTCTTCTTTGTCAATCTGGATTCCTTGTATTTTTTTGTTTTGTCTGATTACCGTGTCTAGGACCTCTAGTACTATGTTAAATAACAGTGGGGAGAGTGGGCATCCCTGTCTAGTTCCCGATCTCAGCGGAAGTGCTTTCAGCTTCTTGCTGTTCAATATAATGTTGGCTGTGGGTTTTTCATAGATGGCCTTTATTATGTTGAGGTACTTGCCCTCTATTCCCATTTTGCTGAGAGTTTTTATCATGAATGGATGTTGAACTTTGTCAAATGCTTTTTCAGCATCTATGGAGATGATCATGTGGTTTTTGTCTTTCTTTTTGTTGATGTGGTGGATGATATTGATGGACTTTCGAATGTTGTGCCATCCTTGCATCCCTGGGATGAATCCCACTTGGTCATGGTGTATGATCCTTTTGATGTATTTTTGAATTCGGTTTGCTAAAATTTTGTTGAGTATTTTTGCGTCTACGTTCATCAGGGATATTGGTCTGTAGTTTTCTTTTTTGTTGGTGTCTTTGCCTGGTTTTGGTATTAGGGTGATGTTAGCTTCATAGAATGAGTTTGGGAGTATCCCCTCCTCTTCTATTTCTTGGAAAACTTTAAGGAGAATGGATATTATGTCTTCCCTGTATGTCTGATAAAATTTCGAGGTAAATCCATCTGGCCCGGGGGTTTTGTTCTTTGGTAGTTTTTTGATTACCGCTTCAATTTCGTTGCTGGTAATTGGTCTGTTTAGATTTTCTGTTTCTTTTTCGGTCAGTCTTGGAAGGTTGTATTTTTCTAGGAAGTTGTCCATTTCTCCTAGGTTTCCCACCTTGTTAGCATATAGCTTTTCATAGTAGTCTCTAATAATTCTTTGTATTTCTGCGGGGTCCATCGTGATTTTTCCTTTCTCGTTTCTGATACTGTTGATTTGTGTTGACTCTCTTTTCCTCTTAATAAGTCTGTCTAGAAGCTTATCTATTTTGTTTATTTTCTCAAAGAACCAGCTCTTGGTTTCATTGATTTTTACTATTGTTTTATTCTTCTCAATTTTATTTATTTCTTCTCTGATCTTTATTATGTCCCTCCTTCTGCTGACCTTAGGCCTCATTTGTTCTTCTTTTTCCAGTTTCGATAATTGTGACATTAGACCGTTCATTTGGGATTGCTCTTCCTTTTTTAAATATGCTTGGATTGCTATATACTTTCCTCTTAAGACTGCTTTTGCTGTGTCCCACAGAAGTTGGGGCTTAATGTTGTTGTTGTCATTTGTTTCCATATATTGCTGGATCTCCATTTTGATTTGGTCATTGATCCACTGATTATTTAAGAGCGTGTTGTTTAGCCTCCATGTGTTTGTGAGCCTTTTTGCTTTCTTTGAACATTTTATTTCTAGTTTAATGCCTTTGTGGTCTGAAAAGTTGGTTGGTAGGGTTTCAATCTTTTGGAATTTACTGAGGCTCTTTTTGTGTCCTAGTATGTGGTCTATTCTGGAGAATGTTCCATGTGCACTTGAGAAGAATGTGTATCCTGTTGCTTTTGGACGTAGAGTTCTGTAGATGTCTATTAGGTCCATCTGTTCTAGTGTGTTGTTCAGTGCCTCTGTGTCCTTACTTATTTTCTGTCTGGTTGATCTGTCCTTTGGAATGAGTGGTGTGTTGAAGTCTCCTAGAATGAATGCATTGCATTCTATTTCCTCCTTTAGTTCTGTTAATATTTGTTTCAGGTATGTTGGTGCTCCTGTATTGGATGCATATATATTTATAATGGTTATATCCTCTTGATGGACTGAGCCCTTTATCATTATGTAATGTCCTTCTTTGTCTTTTGTTACTTTCTTTATTTTGAAGTCTGTTTTGTCTGATACCAGAATTGCAACACCTGCTTTCTTCTCTCTGTTGTTTGCTTGAAATATCTTTTTCCATCCCTTGACTTTAAGTCTGTGCACGTCTTTGGGTTTGAGGTGAGTGTCTTGTAAGCAGCATATGGATGGATCTTGCTTTTTTATCCATTCTATTACTCTGTGTCTTTTGATTGGTGCATTCAGACCATTTACATTTAGGGTGATTATTGAAAGGTATGAATTTATTGCCATTGCAGGCTTTAAGTTTGTGGTTACCAAAGGTTTAGGGTTAGCTTCTTTACTATCTTACTGTCTAACTTAACTCACTTGTTGAGCTATTATAAACACAGTCTGATGATTGTTAAGAGGTTTTTTATCATGAAAGATTTTAAGTTTTGTCAAATGCTTTTTCTATTGAGATGATCATGTGATTTTTATTTTCTGTTTTAGTCATGTGATGTATTACATTTATTTATTTGCATGTATTGAACCATCCTTGTCGTCAAGGAACAAATCCCACCTGGTTATGATATGTAATCCGTTTTATGTGTTCTTGAATTTTGTTTGCTATTTTATTAAGAATATTGCATCTACATTCATCTGGGTTATACTTGCCTAGTTTTTCTTTCCTTATAATTTCTTTTATCTGGTTTTGGCATCAATGTAATGCTGATCATCTTTGGTAGAATTCACCTGGGGAGGCTGGGGTTTTCTGATTTTGATTCAATTTCTTTAGTCATTATTGGCCTGTTCAGATTTTCTATTTCTTCCTGATCCAGTCTTCGTAGTTATGTGTTTCTAGAAATGTATCTATTCCTTCTAGGTTACCTAATTTGTCGGCATATAATTGTTCATCATAGTCTCTAATGGCCCTATGTATTTCTATAGTATCAGTTGTAACATTTTCCCTTTAATTTCCAGTTTTGTCTTCCTTCTTCTTTTCTTAGCATGGTTAAAGATTTGCCACTTTTGTTTATCTTTTTTTGAAGACCCAGCTCTTAGTTTTGTTTACCCTTTCTATTGTTTTTATAGTTTCTGTTTCATTTATGTCCACTTTGATCTTTGTTGTTTCCTTCCTTCTGCTCATTTTGGGCTTAATGTATCATTTTTCTATTTCTTTGAGGTATAAAGTTAGGTTGTTTATTTGAGATCTTTCTAATATTTCATTATATACATTTATTGCTTTAATCTATCCTCTCAAAATTGTTTTTGCTATATGCGACAATATTTAGTATGTTGTATTTGCATTTTCATTGGTTTTGAAGTAAGGTTTTACTTCCCTTTTCATTTCTTCTTTGAACCAGTGGTTGTTTAGAAATGTGTTGTTTGGTTTCCATATATTTTAACATCTTCTCACTTTTCCATTCTTCTTGATTTCTGTGCTTAGAGAAGATGGTTGGCATGATTTCATTCTTCTTATATTTGTTGTTTACTAGCCTATCATATAATCTATCCTAGAGATTGTTCCATGTTCAATGGAGGAGAATGTGTATTCTGTTGATGTTGGATGGAATGTTCTATGTATTTTTATTAAGTGCATTTGTTCTAAAGTGTAGTTCAACTCTAACAATTCCATGTAGAGTTTCTGTCTAGACAATCTATCCATTACTGATAGTGGGGTATTAAAGTCCCCTGCAATTAGTGAATTGTTGTCTATTATTCCCTTAAGATCTGTTAAAATTTGCTTAATATAAGTCAGTACTCAGATGTCTATAAAATAGATATCAAGACCAATGGAACAGAGAGACCAGAAATAAAGCCCCACATACATGGTAAACAAATATTTGTCAAGCAAACCATGAACATTTAATGGGGAAAGTATTATATTCAACAAATGGTGTTGGAAAAACTGTACAGCCATATAAAGAAGAATGAAATTAGACCCCTATCATACACTACTCACAAAAATTAACTTGAATTGTATTAAAACTTTATACATAACACTTGATAAAACTCCCAGAGGAAAACACAGGAAACTTCTTGATAATACTACTGGAAATATTTTTTTTAATATGACACCAAAAGCACAAGCAATGAAAGTAAAAATCAACAAATAGGACTATATTGTGGTAAAAAACTTTTATACAGTGAAAGAAATCATCAACAAAATTAAAAGCCAACCTATGGAATAGGGAAAATTATTTGCAAACCGTATATCGCATAAGGCATTCATATCCAAAATACATATATGCAAACTCATACAACACAATAAAAAGACAAATAGTTTGATTTAAAAATTTTTAAATGGAACTAAATCAATGTTTTTCTAAAGAAGACATCCAAATAGCCAACAGGTAGATGAAAAGATGCTCAACACCACTAACTATCAGGAAAATGCAAATCAAAACCATAAAGAACTATCTCATCACACCTGATAAAATGGTTATCATCAAGAAGCCAAGAAATAACAAACAAATGCTGGTGTGGATGTGGAGAAAAGATAACCTTTGTACACTGTTGGTAAGAGTATAAATTGTTAACAGCCACTATGGAAAACAGTACAAAAGTCCTAAAAATATTAAAAATAAAACCACCATATGATGATCCAACAATCTCCATTCTAGCTGTTTATCCAAATGAAATGAAAACAGGATGTTGAAAAGATATCTGCACTCTCATGTTAATTGAAACGTTAGTCACAATAGCCAATATATGGAAACAACCTATTTGTCAATCAATGGATGAATGGGTAAAAAAATGATGAATGTGTATACACATGTATACACACACACAACATAAATATATTTTTCATATACAATGCAATATCATTCAGCCATGGAAAAGAAGAAAATCCTTTCATTTGCAATAACATGGATGGGCCTTGAGGGCAATATGCTAAGTGAGATAAGTCAGACAGAGAAAGGGGAGTACTGTATAATATCAATAAATTGTGGAATATAAAAAAGCCAAACTTACAGAAACAGACAGTAGAACGGTGTTTGCCAGGGGATGGGGGTGTGGGTGTAATAGAGGAAATACTAGAAGATTCAAATTTGCAACCTGAAGATGAGTCCTGGAGATCTAATGCACAGCATAGTTGAGTATAGTCAACAACAGTATTATACACTTCAAAGTTGCTGAGAAGCTACATCTTACCTGTTCTTACCACATACAGGAAATAATTATACCACGTAATAGAAGTTTTAGCTAATGCTACTGTGGTAATCATATAGCAACATATAAATGTATCAAATCAACACATTATATACCTTAAATTTACACAATGGTATATGTCAATTACATTCCAATTTCAAAAATGTTTCTAATTATAAATAATTCTGAAGGTTTTCTTTAACTCACAAGGATTACTCATTTTCCTAGGATAATACCATACCTATTTATTTACTAATAGTTTAATTTTTATGGCCGATCATTTATTTTTCACATATTAAAATGTTTTATAGATGTTGAACTTTTCTTAAATGATTACACTT
Organism: Manis pentadactyla; assembly: GCF_030020395.1. Classification (NCBI taxonomy): domain Eukaryota; kingdom Metazoa; phylum Chordata; class Mammalia; order Pholidota; family Manidae; genus Manis; species Manis pentadactyla. The sequence continues at coordinate 86,644,632 of NC_080021.1, read as the reverse complement.
TTATGCCACCCAGAGAAAATGCAATAATTATTATTTAGTAACCAATTGATCCAATTATATATGTGTAACCAGGGGGAAATGTAGGTATGTAGGTATTTATTATTAGACATATAGTATACTTTATAACATTATACACACACACACGTGTATATATATAAAACATATGTAATATTTTTCAAGTTCCTTTGAATATTTTAAAAGAGAATATTGAGCACTTATAAAAACCTCTGGACAGTTTTTTTATGTTTCATTTCTGAAATCTAATTAGGGCAGTTAAGATTTGTTTTCTCTGTTTTTAATCTACTGAAATGTACCTTATAAAACAGAGGACTTAAATATTCTATGAGCCCTGCTATAATTCCAGAATAACCCCTCTACTTTCACATTAAAAAGTACTTTGCTGCCAAGGGAACTTTTTTTATTATTCTTGCCTTTCCTTCCTTATTTTTTTGTTTCTATACTGTTTGAAATATTGTGTTTTCTTAGTTCCCTTGATATCTAAAAAAAGCTCAGCTTTCAAAAGAACCAGATTATGAAACTATTTTAAACTTCATGCTCTTAGCTTTTTATGTGTTCTACAAGTAAACTTTGTTGGTTAGAGAAATAAACTAATCTGCCTCCATATCCTCTTTAATTTTTTTTCTGACCCAAATTTATCAAACCTAGGGCTTCTGATACATGTTGTAGCTCCAGAGGATTTCAGGTCTGGGCAAGTTCACTCTGGATTCACTGAGACTGGAAAACATAACAGAGCACTGGGAAAATGGTTCATATCCAGCTATATTCTCCTGGCCACCAGTGGAGCATTAAGGTTACATCCACTGCATCCTCATATAGCAAGTCTGAAATCCACATTTCACAATCCAAGCAAAGCACTGGGCAGAGATCTTTATGTGGCTCAGACAATAATGCTCATTGTCAACACATGTACAAGCATGCGCCTGCACAGTAGGCCAGGTATTACATAAGCATGAGATAGAATTGCAAGAGCACAGTGGGCAAGTAGGTCAGGGTTAGGTGAGCATCCTGGCCACAAGAACTTACATTTTCCCTCCATATGTAAATCAGTATAATGTGAGGATGTTATTTACTGTGAATAACAAAGTGGAGGGGAGTGGTGTGTTTGGGTGGATTAGGATGCAGTCAGCAGATATATTTGGCATATGACAATGAACATCCCTGCTCTGTGATGCGACACTTCCTGTTTGGGAGAAGGTAACCAGAATGTGCAGGTCTCCACAAAATTGTGGTGGCAGGACTTTGAAATTACAGGAGAAATGACATATCCTATTTTTCATTAAGATAGAATTGTTAATATAATTTTCAAAGGAAAAATAGGATTTTGTTTTAAAACATATGACTCACTACTGTTTGGTCTCAAATTGTAATTTCTCCCTGGAGAGCTGATTCATTTTTTCTGATGCATCCTCGGTTCCTTCATGTACCCAAGAATTGCATTTCAAAGATGCTGTGGTTGTAATATGGGAGAGGGCAGGGCAGGGAGAGATGGGCTGTCATATGCATCACAATATTTTCTGCATTGTTTGACTTTCAACCATGTTCAAATATTAATCTGATTAAAATAAATTTTACATAATATTTTCCTATCAATAAGCTAAACATGAAGAGCCTCAATGAGAGGCAAGCAAACATTTATTTGAGAACAAAGAATTGCTATTTGGGTAGATTCAAGTAGATACTCAAATGGTGTTCCTGCTTGTAGGATGGAAGCAAGGGGTTTTTCTGAGGAAAAGGAAAGGGACAATTACACAAGTATTTGTGTATTTGTAAACCAGAAGTTTTCTATGAGTATTAACAAGACAAGCTACTCTGGTGTATGCATGAATTGACTGCAGGTTCTACCTCCAGAAAGCCTACCACTTGCAGATTGTCCCTTCTGCTGACTTCTCACATACTTGCCCAGTCCAGAGGTTCTGGACCATTTCAGACAACGGCGGGGAAGGTGGTCTCTGTAGTGGCCCATCCAGCTCCATTTTAAAACAGTTCCAGTCATGTCAATTTTTCACACTGTTATTAATACTGCTATAGCTGTTAACTGGGGAAAACAAATTGTTCAGTATGTGGTTAATATGTAACTGGCTAAATTCCTGGAAAAATGGAGTTAGATTCTTAACTCATGTCCCAAAAATGAATATCCAACTGAAATAAAAATTTGTATATAGAAATTTAACCATAAAATACAGGAGAATATGTTTAACTAAGGATCTTTTTCTCCATATAATACCTAAGGTGAAAATAGGAAAAAAAAGGATCAATAGAATTAAATACATAATAATTTTTAAATCTATATATTACAAATAGGTCATAAACAAAATCAAAACAAAATAAAAAACTAAATGAACTTGGATACTGTAAGACAAAGGGTTACTTGCCTCCTAGAGAATAAACAATTTTTTAAAAACCAATAAGAAATGTTGAGTATCTTTGTGGACAATTGTTCAAAATTTTGGAAGAGCTACTTAATAGGAAAATAAATTTAATTGTAAATATATGGAGGAAAATTAATTTCTCTGGCAAATTTTGAAAATAGAACATTTCAAAATAAAATAATTACACAGCATTTATTACTTATGGAAGTACACATAATAATGAGTTTTGATGCATTTTAGTAGTTTGTGGTTGTTTCCTATAAAATATATCATACATACAAAAAGTGCATAAAATGAATACTGGGCTCTTAAAGAATAATATTAACACCAGTGTACCCATCCCCCAGATTAAGAAACAGAACAAAATGGGTACTGTAGACACCTCCTCCTAACAATCACATCTTTCTCTGCTTCCCCCAAAACTAATAAATATCCTGAATTTGTGTTATAATGCCTCTTTTTAAAATGGTTCTATTTCCAATACATATGTATACCTATACAATATATCATTTTCTTTGTTAGCAATTTTTTCATACACTAATCTTTCTTCTTTGACTTACTATTTTCTCTGAACTCAAAGTTTATGAAACATGTTCATGTTGTTGCATGTGGTTGTCTGTTTCTAAGAACAGTCATAACTAATCTTAGTGTAGTCTAACCTATCAAGTATTTCCTTTATTATTTTCAATATTTGTGTATTATTGATAATCCATTACATAATCTGAAGTCACACAGGCAGAATCAGGCTCAGATGGATAGCAATCGTTTACTATGTCACTGACCTGTATCCATAGTTTTATTATTTACATATTTGTTCTTTGTTTGCAATTTTCATATAATTGTGAACATAGCAAATAATCAAATTAGGTAATTGGGACCAATATTTCTGCTGACCTTAACTAGTAAAACTGGAAAAACATTTTTCAAAATAACATGAATTAGAAAACTCTGGAGAACTACAAGGAAATGAACCATTGCAGAGTCAAGGTCCAAGAGAAGAAAACAGAGAAATGACATTTGGGTGCTTTCCCCGCACATCGTCAATTCCATAGGCAGCACGTGAGAGTCTGAGAATCAAAGGGCTCTCCGTGAGCCTTCCAAGGGGGACAGGGGGTTGCTCACAGACTCACTTGGTATTTCACATCAAATACATCTGCAAGTCCTATAAGTACTATCCACAAAACCAAATAGGTCATCTTCATCTTTTAATAACTTCTCGTGTGTGAAGTAAGATACAACACTCCCCTCCTCCTCTGTCCCCCAAGTAGAAAGTTTGTAATGCTTTGCCCTCCAGATTTTCACATGATTATCTCTGTTTTTATCTTCAGATGTCAGCTCAAATTTTTACCTTCTCAGAATTTTCTCAACTACTCAACTTAAGTTACCCACCAAACATTGCCATCGTTGTGTCATTTTCTACCGCATCTTGCTGCCTTATTTCCTCAAAGCCTGGGTCAGTCTCTCACTCCAACTACAGTACTTGGCTCTTGAGAGCAGGGACCTTGGCCTGTCTTGTCTACCGTTGTCTACACTGCGCTAACCTGAAAGCTGTGTATCTAACATGCACAGTGCAGACAGCCCGTGTGAAACGGCCTAGCCATGCTTGATGCTCAGGTGTTGGATCCCCGAGCCTTGCTGATCAGTACAAACGAGAGAGAGTTGAAGAGTTTTGCTTTCCCATATGGGTCACAGACATTTCCTCTTCCTTTGTCTAGGTGGACTGCTCTGTGTTGCATTTACTGCAGTGCAATGAGCTAAGTGGAAATGGATTATTCTGAGATAACCTAAGAAATCTCACCTGTCCAAATGAGATGGAGAAGGGTGTCTTTATAATTCAAGAGCCTAACTATCCCCTTAAAGCTGAGTGTGGACCTAGAAGACTGGATGATCCCTGTGTTTGCTGAGCTGTTGGGTGGGGTGTGGGGGGGCAGGGAGTGCATCTTTCCCTCTGCTCTCCACAAACTCCTGCCCCACTGTCTGACCAGCTTCTCCTGCTCTGCCTCCTCACACTAGTAATAGTAAAAGTAATAGTAATATTATTTTTACTTTTGAATCTTTGCTTTTGTATCCTTGTTCCCTTTTCCTTTGCATACTTGTTTTGCTCCTTTGTCACTGGGCCACACTTTGGCCTCCTCTGAAACAGCTCTGAAGAGTGTCATGCCTCCTCGGCTATTATAGCTAGATACAGAGTCTTTGTTTCAATAAAGTAGGGATCAAATGATCAGGTTTTAATATGTTATTTTATAAGTGATTGCCTTTTCTTCTGAATTAAACTGGATTTACTTCAAGTTGTCTGTGTGTGTATGTGTGTGTATACAGAAAGTTGGAACCAGTTGTTCCTCTGTCCATAACCTGAAGGCCATAGCCATCCATACCTAACAGGGGATAATTAAAATTGGGGTCCATTACCCCTTCCAGTTTGCTTGTAAGCACATACTTAAGATGACAATTTTATCTGCAAATAAAAATGGGAGTAAAGAAATAAGACAGACTAACTGTACTTAAAACATTAACAAAAAAAACATTAATCATTAGATTGTTATAAATATTTTCTTGACTAAAAAGTGACTGAGAACCATTTTTATTGCCTTGCATGATACCAAGCACTCTGGAGTGATTTCAGAACCTCTCAAATATATTACTGAATTGATCTAGTTTCAAAAATTAATTTCCTTTGCATAAATTCTGGCTTAAAATGTCCCCACGAACATATCTCAATGACTTTTACTCTAATTGCAACATGAGAAGCTCCAGTCAGTACATTAGATGCTCTTGGACCCTAGAGATTTTTATTTCCAAAGGAGTGTGTACAAAACACCATAATAAACATACATATAATAGCCTTTGTTCTGAGGCCCCTTCAGTGAAACCTCAGGGAGCATCTTTCCTCTTTTATTGGTGAGATTCATTGACATCCTCTCACCCTGGCTTTTAACGTCTCTTTATTCCATTATGATGTGATCTCCATCCTGATGCCCCTGTGTCCTGAATTCTTACCCCACATTACCTGCAGTCACCTCACTGACTTTCTTTCATCAGGGTTGTCTCTTAGTCAGACTGAAACTGAGCTTCAGGCCCAGTTATCCTGGCAAATGCCATTACCTCAGGAACTGCCTTTTCTGTGGGTGTGGATGCCCACTTTCCAAACCTTCTTGGTTTGGAATGCTTCAGAAATTTACACTTTTATAAAAAACCTCTGTGCACATTCATATGTAAGCCAGGGAGACATGAATCATGTGGGAACACACATCCCCAGGTTGACAACATCACTGGCCCACACAGTCTAGTCACTGAAATGTTGCTTACAAGGGGCACATGTTACAAGCATCAGTGAAGGCAGCTGCTCTTAAGTCTAGAATGGTCTATGCTGTACTGTCCCTATCAGTACCCCAAACTAAAATTAAATGGGATTGTTATTGGAGAAACTGTGTTTCCCTGAATCTCATATGTTGAGGCCCTGACCCCCAGTACCTCAGAATGTGACTGTGTATGAAGATAGGGTCTTTGCAGAGGTAATGAAGTTGAAATGAGACCATTAGGGTGGACCCTAATTGACTGGTGTCCTTTTCAGGAAAGACAATTAGACTCAGATGTGTACAGAGGGAAGACCATGTGAAGACACAGATAAATCTCTTGGCTCATAATATTTTCACTTCTATATTAAATTTTATTTAAATTGTATCAAGATTTTTTTTTCTTTTTCAACCATACATTCTTTCACATTTGTCTGTTTTTGTATGTCGGAACCACGTGTTGTTATTTTTTTATTGTTGAACTGGCCCTGGGTTTGTATTAATTTCCTTCAGAGTTTTCTTGGAATCTATTCTTTCCTATTACCAGCTTTTCCCGCATTATCATGAGTCACATTCCTATCTACCTATGATGTCTCTTAAGTGACTTGAATTCAGGGAAAATTGGTATAAGTTAATGTTCTCCATTTTCTCAGAATCTCTCCATCCCCCTCCCATTTTTTTCTATAGAATTAGACTAAAATATTTTTTATTTTCTTTGATCACTATATCTGTAAGTGTTTATTTAGGATTAACCATGTTTCAAGCACTGTGGTAAATGCTATGATTTTAAGCATAAATTATTGCTACATAAGATTATTCCCCATTTTCCTGATGAGGAAACCAAGACTAAGAAACTGAAAATTTTTCAAAGTTCATACAGATATTAAGTAATGGAGATAAAGTGTAAAAATCTGTCTGATTTTACAACTAAGCTCAAACCACTTATGTGGCTTCTTTTTTAGACATTCTTTATCTTAGATTCTATAATACTTGAAAAGCAATATATAGTTCTTTCTTCAAGAAAATTATTTATTCCTTATAAGACCAATCCATGGTATTCATACAAAATGCAAGAGTAAAAAGAAAAAGAAAAGAAAATTGGTACAAAAAAGGCACACTTAAGCTCTAGCCTAAAAATATTAAATTAACTATTTTATGTATATCTTCCTAGGTATTATTTGATGTATAGCTTACCTGTCTCTGTTTCTTTCTCTAGCTCATTTAGGGAGGAGCTGAATTTGTGGTGGATATTTGATACAAATATGATCATACTTTGAATAAAATGTGCTTACTCGCTCCACTTAACATTTTGACATTACTATTTCCCATTTTTACCAATAAGTTGATCCAATAAGTGGATCGACTCATGTTTAATTAAAAATTTCCTATATCCTATGTTGGATATGATTCTTATTTTTGTGTATTCAAATATTTGTTTTTATTCTTATAAATAACAAATTCAGTATCTTTTAAAATAACCCTTAAATTTTATAATACTTTTGATTTACAGAAAAGTTGAGAAGGTACTACAGAGTGTTCATATATCCCACACCCAGTTCCCCTTATTACTCAAATCTTATATTAAAAGGTACATTTGTCACAATTTTTAAACCAGTATCAACATGGTATTATTAAGTAAAACCCACACATTACTCAGATTTCCTTAATTTCATGCAATATCTTTTTCTTGCTTTGGGATCCCATCCAGAGCCTAAATCATACTTCATCGTCATGTCTCCTTAGTCTCTTTTGGTGGTAACAATTTATCGTATTTTCCTTTTTTTGAGTAGTACAGGCCAGGTATTTTGTGCTGTCCCTCAGCTGGCATTTATCTGTTTTTCTCACTGTTAGGCACCATTTCAAGGGTTCATGCTATCAACACGGCTTATCATTGTGGATGCTGACCCTCATCACCTGGCCAAGGCCGTGTTTGCCAGGCTTCTCCACTGCGGGCCTTCTTTTTCCTTCTTTCTACACTGTACACTCTGGAAGGAAGTTACTTCATGCAGCCCACACTTAGGGAGTGGGGAGTTTACCTCCTTGAGGGCAGAGGACCCACATCAATTATTTGGAATTATTCTGTACTGATATTTGTCTTTTCTCTCCCATTTATTATTTATTCAATCATTATTTAAATAAATATGGACTGGTGGATATTTATTCTGTGCTTTTAGGTATAATCGAAGCTATCTTATTTATATCTTGCTCACATTGTCCCAGGTCTGTCCTTTGGGAGCTTCTTGGCCCCTGTGCCCCTGCGGCCAGGCCCTCCTCGTGCACGTGTTGAGTGAGAGGATATCTGAATGCTTTCTTCGTGGCACTGAAAGGCTCATCCTGTGTATTCCCTCTAACAGAAAGTAATGTCACAAAGCAGGGACTGTGAAGAACCTATTTCAGCTCAGGGAAGCCTTTTCTGAAAATTAAGAAAATGTCCCAGATAGTCACAGCTGTAGAAACTCCTGTAAGGTGGCCTCTCACCTCTCCTCCGATGGCTGGACAGCATAGGCGATTGCCACCACCACATGTCTGCCTCTCCCCGAAGACTCCTGACCACTGACAAGCCCTTGCAAGTCCACCTTGTGGTGACAGTGCATTCAGGAGCATTCTAATTCAGGGCAAATAAATACCCTCCTTTATTAATATGCTGCCACAGTCATTTGCTGAGTAAGTTTCACCCAGTTCAGAACCTGCTTGGCTCAGAAGCCACATCTGAAAACAGGCTTTTGGAGCATCTCTGTGGGCTGAGCTAGCGGTGCCTCCTGCCTCCTCTACAGATCAGCCCTCAGGCCGTTGGGTACTTCAGAGCAGGAAATCTATACTAACTGTAGTGCACAATGGGGAAATGTTACCTTGTGCTCCCCTTTGCCTGTCCTTATAGAAAAGCATAGTAAAACTTTTGCAAAAACAGAAACAGTCAGGTCTCCAAGATAAGCAAAGCATGTGATTGGACTACTGTGCTGGGTCTGTCCAACCCATGAAAGGAGTTTGAAGAATGGACAAATGGATGTTGGATTAAATTAAAGATTACTAAAGAAAAAAGAGGAGTAACCTAATTCTTGGAGATAGAAATTTCTTACTCGACAGCATAATGTAGGAAATTAGTTTTTTTTTTTCTGTTTCTCCACCCTTCCTAATGTCTGGAAAAGAAAAGCTGTTGGAAACAACCCTCCAATCAATTGTATCTTCCTGAGAAATGACTCATAAGGGTGACTGTTTCAGAAATGCTTTGGCTTCTTTGAAATTCACATATCTTGTCTGTGGGAAAAAGTTTTACAATGGGAGTTACTGGTATCATTTCAAACTCTAAAACTGGAAATGTCCTTAAAAAATTTTTAGACTGTAAGGTAACTATAACATAATACAACTTAAATTCTTAACTTGGAAAAATGCAAAATAACTCATTGGTTGAAGAGCTGACTGTGTTCTCCCTCCCACTTTAATTATTCATTTCTTTCGTTCTTTTCTGAATGAATCTCCAGGGAGAGATTAGGTGTGGAGAAGTGCACAGCCATGCCTGCTGTGAACTTTACCCAGATGAGTTCCAGAAATGGAATGCCAAAGTGTGCCCTACACAAAGGCTGGCATTCCCTCCTCTGTTCCTGCAGTCCTATGAGCCCTGGCTCCTTACCCGGCTCCAGTCTGAGGCACAGTGTGTCCAATGTGCATTCTTCAGGACACAGGTGGCTCTGGGCATCACATTTACACATGCTAATTACATGCATGTTATTGATATCCCCAAGGGATCCAGCAACTTCATTAGTGAGTTGTTTACAAATAACATTTTAAACTACCTATACTGAAAAAATGTATTTATCTTGAAGCAATTATCTTAACTTGGAACCCTACATTTAAAATTTGTATTTTATTCTCAGACTGACCATGGAAAAATACAAATCTCATAAACCATTTATGAGGGAATAATAATGCTTAAATCAAATTAACAGATGTTTGAAGATTGCATTTTCCATCTGATATGTAACAATTTTATTTTTAGTTCACCTTAACTTGTGAATATGACTGTCTTTTATCATGGTACCTTGACAACCACTAAGACCACTTAGTGCAAGCTGTCATCCTGCGATATCCCAGCAACAACGCTGCTAATTCTCTGGCAGATTTTACTGACAGCACACACAGTATTTATCAGTCAGTACAACTGGAGCACACTCAGAGTACTGGGGAAAGTTGATTGTGCATTTGTCAACAAGATAAATTACCCATCGTAAGCTTGAAATTTTTAATTGTTTATGATTAAATGCAGTTCCCTTCTTTGTAATTTGCATGTTTATACCCTTCCACAGTTAAAATAGTATATATGTTATATATAGCAACAGCACAGAGAATTACCAAGTAGGAAACCTAATGAAATACATATGAGTTACATATTTAATAGAAAACAGACTCCTCTGTTTAGACAATTTAATATACACAGTCTTTTATATTAAAAATAATACTTCTCGTTCAAAACGTGCCTGTTTCAATGACAATATTTTTCAAGTATTACAGTGAAAAATCAGTTTAAATCTATTGTTACTTTATGGTTTAGCATGTGGTTTGTTGGACGTTTGCTTTATTTATGATGACCTTTCAGGATACTTTATTCAATTTTTCCACTTCCGGAAATTTTCTGAAAAACTTCAGCCTTTTTAATGACTCCAAAATTCTTAAATTAGGCCAGAATCAACATTTAAAATTACATATTAAATGGTAATATAATGGCATGAAAGATAACCAAATATTCAGAAAAATGAAATAAAGAATTTTGACCCTCTATTAAACTAGGATTTTAAACCAAACAAATGTGCTTGTGTCTAATGTACTTCAAACACATCCCTGTTTAGTAAAACATGTAGAGAAGGAAGGCAAAATATCAAAGGGAAATGAATACTAGCCTTATATTGAGCAGAAATGTCTATATATTCCCTAATTTTGGTTTCTCTTTAAATATGTGTGTTTTGTAGCATTTCTAGCAACTTATTGAGGAAGCAACATTATGCAAATCACCACCTGGCTCTGACTTTTCTGGGACTTTGGTAACTGGTCCTTGCTTTACCCACTCTGCAGGAGGAGTACATGGTACCCAGTTTGTACTCAGCTCCCCAGGATGTGGTAAGGATCAAAGTGATTTGGACCTCATTGTATTCATCTGTTTCCTTACCCGATTTTTCAAATCGGGTCACCATAGAAAAGATGGACTGCCATTATGTGTATAAGCTGAACCTTAGGAACGTCCCACCAACAAACGAGAAGAAACAGTGGCTTTGCCATGTCTGTAGGTGGAACCAACTTCACCTGTAGGGCAATAAAGGCACGTGGGGCCCCGTTATGATGGGCATGGGACAGGAAGGCACCCTGGGGAGGGCAGTTCTCTTCTATTATACTGAACACTGTCTTTAAAAGTCAGTCAGGACTCTTACTGAGATAACCTACTGTTAACCTTAAAAATAAAAGTTATTTTTATTTTATTTTTATTCTGAATAAACTACTTTATTCAGGAATACAAGAGAATTGCAATCCAGGACATGCAAGCTACCACAGAGCCATAGACAGGTCTGGAGAACAAAGGAGAAGAACTCTTTTTCATTGAGGAAAATGGCTGAGCAGGTGGGGTGCTGGGGTTGGGGGGCTGTTTCTAAACAAAAAACCCATTGGAAGGAACGGGGCATGTTGTGTCTCCTCTTTGGCAGCTGAGACAGCCTCTCATTCGCTGTGCATATGAAGAAGTGGGAGATAGAAACCTTCCCCCCCTGGGGAAAAAGTAACTAAAACAGTGTGGCCTCCTCTTCTCCAGTGGGATCTGAGGTTGTGGGGAGTGGTAGGCCTGAAGGCTTCTCCTGCAGGCTTCCTTACACCTTGTCAGTAAGGTTTCCCTTGATTAGTTGTCGCACTATTTACCTCAGTGCAGAAGCTATGATTAGCATATAATAAACTAGGTTCTTAATAAGGGTTCTGTGAACTTGACTGTTGCACTAACTCCAGTTTCACTAACGTTTATTGAAATTTTGGTTTCTTTAATTAAAATGTAAATAAAAACACAGTAGTGTTAGACCTACCATTAAAACCCACAGAAATTTTAAATATTTTAGTATTTATGTACAATTGTTACAGATATCCAAACATGTTTTGCCTATCACTGTAATAATGGTATTTATTAAATTAAGTGGTCCTTATTAAGTCACAGCATTTCTTAATCTCATTGTTAGATCTTATTTAATGTAGCTAATAAAGGAACATATTTATAATTATATTCCAATATAATTTATTTCCTTTGTGACTGGAAGTGTTTTATCCAATGTATTTAAATCATTCTTCTGAGAAGAGTTGTGGGCCCATTTTGCTAAAGGAGAATAGGGCAAGAACCTTCCTTATGGCAGGGCAGAAAGTGGAGGTTGTTGAGAACAACGTCTCTCCCATTTCAGTTTCCTGAAACTCTGGGACCTGTGAGGAGATTATCCCAAAGGAGAGGTAGTGGAGACAGGAATTGGCTGGGAGAAGAGGTTTAAGACAGCAGGGATCACATGTGGATAACTGGCTTCCTCTGGGAGGTTGGCAGGGCCTCCATAGGCTCTGGTTCATGAGGTTCATCCAGAAAGGTGGCCCCAGGGGTACTGGAGCTCCCAGAAGAGGACTAATCCAGCTTGACATGGGATGGTGGAGCCCCAGCTTCAAAGGACCAAGTGCACTTGTCCAAAAGCACTCTCAGTGGGAACCATGATGGATTAGAGCCCATGTTTTTATTTTCTGTCCATCTATAAAACCCCCACCTGCCCACTCAATATGCAAACCTGGGGGAGGATGTGTAGTTCAAAAATGATTACAGTTGAATTTACTGCCGTCACAGCAAAATGCTGACATGGAATCAGATTTATTTTGTCCTAAAAACAAATTAAAATGTATTTCTTTTACATTCTTGTTTGTGAAGAGTCAACCACATCAATTATATTACTATTATTATACTCATTTTATAATAACATTAACATTTTTATTATCATTATTTTGTAAACTACAGTTAATATTATATCACAATCTGAAATTTTGGGGGAATCATGAAGCTTAATTTTTTATAGTTTTTGAAAAACATGCCAGATTTAGAAGTAAGTTTAGGGGACTATTTCATTGCAGAAGGGGGTATTTTAGACTAAATAAGCATAATGACCTTTAAACTTGATTTTATGCATATATATTTTAATCTTTCATTAAGAAATATTTATAATATATGTACTACAGAACGTACTGGACATTGTTTGAAGGAACAAAGCTACAGCCATGGGCAAGAGGTACAGGTACTAGTTCTGGGTTCTTATTCTAACAGGAGGCAGATAGGTGGCTGACCACAATTACTGTAGCTGATAGTAAGTGCTGGAAAGGAAGAGGCTGGAGCCATGTAATAGACAAAGACGAGCAGTTAGTGGGCTGACTTTGGGTGGGAGGAAAGGATGTCTGCGGAATTGGCATTTGTTCCTAGGCATGAACACATGAGAGGAGACTAACCGTGGGGCAAGCCCTCTGCATCGGAGCACAGAGGCTCCTGGGAATTAGTGGGTGGGCCAGGGAGGAGACTGTGCTTCTGCATGTGTTGGACAACAATACAGAGAAGAGAGGCAGTGTAGCAAGGAGTTATGCTTTTCACTGTAACACTGAATGCGTTAAGAAAGTGGTTTACATTTGATAAAGGTTCTTTTGGGTGCGGCTTTGAAACTGGATGCAGAGGGAGCAGAGGTTTGGGCCCTGTCAGTGACCCGGAGGAGGAAGTGTAGACAATCAGAGGTACATTTCCGAGGTTGCGTGCCCAGAGCTTGCTGGAGAACAGGAAGCAAGGAGCAGAGAAATCGTAGAATTTTCTGTCTAAACCAGAATATTTTTTAAAAGCAAAAGAGAGTGAGTAGTAGTAAGCCAGGACAAGAGGTGTAGACCAGGACTGCTAAGGGTCTGTCAGGAGGTACAGGTACCCGGCTACCCCGGATTTAAGGAACAAGAGGAGCGAAGCCTACAGCTGTGGTTTTGACTATGAAGATGGCGCTGCGCTTATTGGGAGAAGCAGGAAAGCCTGTGGCAGGACTAGCTTGGGAGAAGACATCACCTCCTTCCTTCTAGATGTTAAATTTCAGAAATGTTTTTTTGTTGTTGTTGTTGAAATCACTGGAACCTAAGTAAGGAGTTATGACTTAAAACACCCTTTAAAATACATTTACCATGTAAAGTTTTGCTATAGTTTTGTTCACCAGTTTTCCAAAACAATTAGGTAGCTCTTCCTAATTTTACATTCTAAATTTATTGAAAAGAAAAGGTGAACCAATTTATTTCATGAAAGGTTTTGTTAAGAAACTATTATCATTAAATATGTCAAAATGTTTCCTTTATGCTATTCTATTCCTTTATAATTTGTTTACATTAGCCTGGGCTCATCATTTCAAAATTAGAATAATGAGAACAATGTATAATGACTCTTAATATTGCATTTTCTTTTCCTTTTGAGACTTCTATTTATAAACTCTTTGAACAGTAGCACTTATCTTTCAAAGATAATTAGGCACATCTACTGTTCAAGAGATGGGCATGCAATTGAGAAAAATGTGCCCAAGCAAGAAAAGAGAAGGTATTCTTTGCTTAATATGCTCTGCTATAAATTGAACACCTACATTCTAGATTAAGACTGTATAGTGTAGTGTGACAGTGGTCCCCAAATCTGGGCTGCACACCCCAGGGGCACACAAAATGATTATGCATTACAGGTAATACATGTACAGTCATTCTACAAACCTGTAGATGTTTTATTATTAACAAAATATACTGGCACAATAGTACATTCAGAAGACATAAGCTTATGTAGCCAGTGCTCAGGAAATATTTTACTGATATAACTGCCGCTCTGAGAAATGTTTGGGGGAGCAATACTGTCCTGTGGCACCAATGATGGTAGAACATGTTTTCAACTACCTGGACTTTTCACCTGATGGAGTGAATTCTAAGACTGGCAGTCAGCTGATGTTTGTCTGGGCTCTATGCCCACCTTGGCAATCGCTAAGTCTGCAGTTTCATGTTCACCTAAGGAAAAGACACAAATCTGACTGGCCAAGAATTTGTCATAAGACTTTAGGCAAATCATTTTTTACATCTCAGTTTCCTTATCAATGAAACCAGAAAACAGAGTAATATCTTGTTGAATTAAAGTATGAATGAATAAATGATGACCATAGAATAAAAGGTTGTACTTAGACACCCTGATATTTATTCCATTCTCAGTGACCTCATCCATATCTCTCTGAAGTAGAAGAGAAAAATCTTAATCTCAACTTTAAAGATATCATAAGTTTGTACGTCCATACTTTCTTTGCAAATATGTCTACATATGTGCACACATTTTTATAGCAAATTATAAATTATGCCATTAAAAATAGGGCAAAATATATACATAGGGATAAATAAATCATCATAGGCCGCAATATGTTAAAGATATTTTCTTTAATAACTTAAAGAAGGAGATGGTGGCAAAAAATAAATTTAACTAACTCATTAGTTCAGTTTCTTTGGTAAGAATAATTTTTAAAAACACTAGAAAATTTTACTCAGTGGATTTTGAATTTAATGTTGAAGAAATGTCAGAAACTAGACATTTGCATACCTTCTGGGATTCCCCCTAAATTAAACGTTTTGAAAAAAGTAATTATATATGTAATATATGCAACCTTATCTTGTCTTACAACATCAAACTAATATGTCAAGTAGATGAAAAATACTGGAATCATAAATTTTAGTAAAATAAGTCTTCCCAACATATCTACCAGATATGTATTTACAAGGCATAGTTGTGAGTATATTTCTGTAACATAATTTATGAAAACATAATGAAGTACATACTTCATAGCATGGTTATAAAATGAAGTAGGGAGGCATTACTCTAGTTTATGGAAAATAAAGTAAATTAAATGATCTTCAATTTTCATTTCAAATGTCATAACTCTTCCTATGATTTATCAAAAATGCCACATTCCTGTCTCTGTGACTTGTTGTAAATGCCATCTTCCTATCTCCAGCAAAGCTGTGCATATATTTTTCATTGCTAAGTATCACCATTTGAAAATGTCTCTAAGGACCACTTTCCATTAAAAAATATCTTCCTGAGATTTACTATACAATATTTGTGACATGGAACTAATATTTGACAAATGAATGTGTTCTCATACAGCGTCTGTAGAACAACTAATCCAAGTAAAACTTGTAAACTATTTTCAATCACTCTGTCTTTTGGACTACCTTATCATCAGCAGCAGCATCTGTTGAGCAAATACTGTGGTTGTTTCTCTATTTCTCTGTTACTTGAAATCTTTATATGTTGGTGGATATTTCCCCTGTACTTTGATCTCTGATTAACTTTGGCCCATCAGGTTCTTTAAAATACTGCGAGCAGTGAAAGGTCCCTAGAACACCCGGAGGGACAGCACTGGACTTTTCAATAATATTGCTCAAACAGGATGAGCAGGAAAAACTGGTTATATGTATGACTGTTTGTTAATTTATACTAACTGGCATGGAAGGAAATGTTGGGAAAGCTTTTTCATTGCTTGTTTTAACAAGTTCTTCTTGATAAGTTGTTTTCATGTTGTGATCAGATAAGAAATGATTTTATATAAGAAGCAGATAAAGAATTGATGAGAATATGGTTTAGAGAAGGAGGCAAACAGCGAGTTCTGATCAGTGGTTGTACCATGTACTTGTGAGTCTTTTGAGTGGGCCTAAGGGTGCCTGAAGTGATTGGTGCTGCTGGAAGAGCAACAGTCTGAGGCTGTGAAGAAGCACAAGCAGTGGGAACATCTTGGATCTAAGTTCAGCTCTTTGTTTCTAGATGTTTCTCTTTGCCAAGTGCCTGCAGACCAGTGGAACCAATTGAACTAGCTGTACATTGTGGTTTGGGACATTTTTCCTAACAGTGTATCTTCTAATTTTGATTCCCTGGCCTTTTTGAAGATTATCTAAGCATCTAATATCCCTTAATGACTTCCTTTTCTGTATAAATGAACATTTACTCCTGTTGTAGAACAGCTGTGGCCTGAAGAGACAGAGGTGTAAAGGGGCTGATGCTTTCCCGAAGACAACTAGAACCTTCAGGATGGGTCTGCGAGGCCCAAGGAACTGCTTACACCACTGTCGTTGGTAGAAGGCTGGGATGTGAAGGGCCATTCCTGTGCCTGGTGTGGAAGCAGCAGAGGCCCTTGAAGCAGCACCTGCTGGGAGGTGGTCATACCTGTTAGCCACAGGCAGCAGAGGCCCCCAAGGACCACCACTCTGGGCCTCTCTCTAGGGCAAAGCCAACCTCACCTACTGTGATGTGACAAATAATAAATGTTTGGTCTTTGTGCCTGATTCCTGCATACAACTCTCCAAACCCTTAGGATCTCCCGTGTGCCAAGAGTGTCCTTTGTATGCTGATGATGACTGGTGACTGGAGGCCCCAACCTAGCTTCAGGAGGGGCGCTGCCCACTAGAAAGACACAACCATGATTAGAAGGATGGAAATTTCAGCTCCAACCCCAACCATTAGGGAGGG
This sequence comes from Manis pentadactyla, assembly GCF_030020395.1. NCBI lineage: Eukaryota > Metazoa > Chordata > Mammalia > Pholidota > Manidae > Manis > Manis pentadactyla. Next base: position 86,627,404 of record NC_080021.1, on the reverse strand, counting down.
GAGAGGGACTAGAGATTGATTTAAACACTAATGGCCGATGTTTTAGTTAATTGTGCTTACATAATGAAACCTCCATAAAATCTTCCTACCCAAGGAGCTCAGAGAGTTCTGAGCTGGTGAACACATCCATGAAGCCGAACAGTGGTGCAGCCCAACAGTGGGGACAGAAGCTCCTGCAGTTAGGAGCCCTTAGAGCCCTGCCTGATGTCTCTCTTCAACTGGCTGTTCATTTGTACCCGTTACAGTAAACCAGTGATAATAAGCCAAGGGTTTTCTTGAGTTCTGTGACTTGGTTTAGAGAATTATGGAGACCTAAGAGTGGACCATGGAAACCTGTGAATTAGAGCTGATTGTCCAGAAGTACAAATGGCAACCTAGGATTTGTGGCATGTCTGAAGTGACGGCAGTCTTCTAGGATGGAGCCCTTAACTTCTGAGTTCTGCACTAATTCGGGTTCTGAGTATCAGAATTGAATTGAACTGTAAGACACACACATTTGGTGTCAAAAATGTTGCATGGAAAAGCAGTTCATAACTATTTTGGAAGTGTTACTGAAGAGATGAGGAGCATGTCTGCTCACTTGCCATTTTCCCTCTCTGTGCTGTGGTCGGATGGTGTCGACAGTACAAGAAGGAAGTTTTATCCCAGCCGTCACCACCAGTGTCTGCTCCAGACTCCCTGAGAAAGAGAAGTGGAGCTGCGCCCAGAGAGCTTGTGCCTCACTGACTTGGTTCACAAGGGGGTCCACACATTTGGGGCAAGTACTCTTCCCTCCAAGAATGGAGAGATGCTGTTATATGAAAAAGGATCAACACCAAAATAGGGTCCTGAGTTTCTCATCCCAGCGGTAGTTTGCAGGATAATTACTCTTTCCAGAATTGGAGACTGAAGCACTTTGCTTAAGGAGGTTAATGAGTCTGCATCCTAAATCAGAATCCGTATGTACCCTGATAATGCAATTTACGTATGAAATTAAAATATGTGTTGGTTTCCATGCAGAGCACAATTAGGTTAGGATTACATCTCATCATGATTCAAATTCAATGTGCCCTGAATTTGTTACAGTGATAGATTTAAATAGAGAAAACTGCCAGATGTCTATGGATGAGAAAGATAAGGAGATATATAAGATTCTTTCTGCAGTTTGAAAGACCGTCCAGTAACTCTAGGACTTGCCCCCTTTATCATAGTCATAATAAATGATGATGATGATAATGATAGCAATAATGAAAAGTACTGTGAGAGCTTACTGTGTGCTAAGTGCAGTTCCAGGTTTCAAATGTACCAAGGTTTATTTAATTTTGTAACACTCTTGTGATACAGGTATTCTGTATATCCCCAATTTGATATAAGAGGAACTGAGACCAAGGTCACAAGCTAGAAGATGATGGAATCAGGATTCCAACACAGGTTAGCCCATCCCAGATCCTGGGATCAAGGTACTGTGAGGTAGGTTAGTCTTGAGAATGTAGTAAACACTGTAAGTTATTTAGAAATGCCATTGTAGTTAGTTAATATAATCATACAGGAAGCACTTTCAAAAAGCCTAAGGATGTCTTAAGGTAGAAGGCAACTTGCAGGGTTAAAACTGTCCCTTGACATGTTGAATTTGTGAAACACAGTTTCTAGATAGGAGGGTGATCACAGATTGAGAAAATAGTTCCGCCCATCGTTACCATCATGCTCTTGAAAGTCAAAGAGATCCGAAATAAAGAGGAATTGGAGACTAAACATGGAGGTCTGTTACCAAATTCAGACCACCATGTCCCTAATCACTGGCCTGCTTGGGATCCCCCTTCACAGGCCTGGTGCTGGGATGGCCCAGGTTCTGAAGACATCAGAGACATTGGGTTGCTCTACTCACTTGGGGTGAGGTGGGGCCTGGCAAGGAGTGGGCGTTCTCAACACCAGAGGACTGGGTAGTCAGTGCTCTTAAATTTTGCTGAGCCCACAGTTCCTTCCCTGGCTGTGCTGGTACCAGTTTGGAACTGCAGGCATTACTTAATCAAGACAAGGATAGGGTATAGAAACCCTGGACATTTGCAGTTAGTTTTTTTGACCACAAGATTTTTTATTACATTCATAAAATAGTTGCATTGGAGCTGAAACAAGCTAGCAGTGGTAGAATTAAGTAGATATTTTTAGTACCTTTTCAAGTGAAGCCTGAAGCCCCCAGTCCTCCCTGCTGTGGAGATGGTGATGGCCCTATAAACTAACAGCTCAGCTCCGTGTGCTTCAGACTGGACTTCTGGGTCACAGTGACCTCACCCTTGGACAACTGACATCAAAGCTAGCAAGAGGATGTGCCTATTTAGGACAGAAAACAGGTAGGTTTCCTAAAGTGGTCAAATCTGTGGTACTAATATCAACACGGAGCTTTGACATGAGCGTGTGAAGTTCTTGCAACCTTGGCCTGTCCATCTCACCTGAACAGAGAGCTCACGCAGCTCACAGGAAGATAAACTGGGCAGCGGCTGCGGGCAACAGGGAGAGCACTTCTCTAAATGCACCACACCCCGCACAAGACATACCAGGACAATCACCCAAGGTGCATTGTGGAAATACTGAGCAATGAGAGAAACACCAGAGCTGTTAAGTGGTGACAAACTCTCCCTCTCTGGCCCAGTCTTACTCTTACAAAGTTTATTCTTACTATTCATTTACATAGTATGCCACTAGACCCTTTAAAAGTGTATCTGTAATATTCATTCACATCCATTTCATCATCAAGGTGATGAATGATAAATCAGATAACATCAGGATAAACTAAAATCATAAGTCTGTCATACCTTAATGTTGCTGTGCAATAACCCTTGAGTTGGCCATGACTCAGATAAACAGCATGGAATGAACACTGTGTGAACTGATAGTGATATTAACAGTCTTCACCAGTATGTAGAGAATGATTATTTAGGGTATAGGCTTCATAATGTCTCAACAATTATAGTTTATATTTAAGATGCAGTGTTATAAAACTGCAAAATATTAGTGAAACCAAGTCCAGTGAATGTGACCTGAAGAAACATCACAGATTTTTGTATCTCAATATTCTTAGCAGCTCATTGAAAGTTGTGAATCATACCACTTTTTTCTTTCTGTTTTACATGCACAGCCTCAAAGTTCAAGGCCAATAGTTCACTGCTATTGGTCAACTATAGTATTTTCAGAAATTTATGTCCTATTTTGGACATTATTTTCATCCTTGGGTCCTAATTTTTTCTGCACTTCCCTGTTTGTGGTCATTTCTTGAAACTTTTAAAAATCTTGATGTCTAGCATGAATTTTAAATCTTTACCCAAATATTCTTGGAATAAATTGCGGGGATATATTGGAGGTAAACAAAAAAGGCAAGACTCAAAAAAATGAGTTTATAAAGTAAATGAATATATTTTCTTTCAAAGTATTTTCTCTCTTGCACTTCTAAACTATTGTGGTTTGCAAACTCCTTATTCAAAATACCTCAAAGCCACGATTATCTCTGAGATCCTGAATGCAGCTAAGGCTGAATTTTATGACATGCACTCAAAATCTTTGTTCTCTCTAGCCCCACACTGGCTAACTGTAACATCTTCATTTTGGGAAGCATTTGGGGAAAATTCTCATATAGTTCTTGGCTTAGCTATGCCTCAGTAGGATGTCTTGACTACTTTCCAGTTCAATTCCCTGAAGTTTTGGCTCTGGGGCAGCTTTGCTGATTCATTGTAGGGGGTGTAAGCCCTGCTACTGCCTTCCCCACGGCCCCTTCAGTGGTGACCTGGTGAGGATTGCAGAGCTCCAGACACTGTTGGAACACTAGGGGAAATTACTCAAGGACTATTTCAAATGGATACTTGTTTTCATCCTTTCTCTCTGTAAGGCTGTCCAGAGGAATCAGAAAGATAAGGATTCCTCTGGGTACTGACTACATACTTCATGTATTAGGATTAAAGATTCTGTTTTTAAGATAAGTGTGTATTTATTTGAAGCTTTCAGAGTTTAGTGTTATGAGATTATTAAATCAGTTTAAACAAGTAATACAATTAGTATCAGCCACTTTAAGTTATATTTTATTATATTTTGTTGCATATTAATGTCCCCTTTGATGACATTATTATAAACTATGACAGGCCCTTTCCATAAAATGGATGACCACTCATTGATTATTCACTAGGAGTGGTCAGTTTTGTCTTGAAGTTACTGTTAACAAGCTATCGTTGTGGACTGTATAACTTAGAAGATGTGAATCAATAGATAATCCTGGCTCCATAAAGGGAGGAGTTATCTCCTAAGACATTGAGAAGGTGAGGAAACATTTCCAAGTATGTTTTTGAGTTAGACAGAATGTGAGGGGGGAACATCCCCATCTTTAAGCCTACATCTCAGGCCCCTATTGTGTCCACAGCCCATATTTCAGACTGCCCTGTAATCACAAAGCCTAAGTGGCAAGATTTGGGAGGAAATGTGATATTAGGGACAGGAAGGCAAGCAAACACGATTTTCTATAAAACTATTTAATGCCCAGGCTAGACTGCCACAGAACCACTCCTGGCTAGAAAAACTGAACAGGATTCGATCATGCAGGCTAATTCAAGCCAAGTATTGTTAAGTGCTTTCTGAATAGTTGTTTGGAGAGCTAACAAGACAGACCACTGCCAGGAAAAGCCTTTAGAGCATAGGAATAAAAAAGCCACCACTTTCTCCAAAGCTACAAGACCTCAGGGTTCCTGTGTTTGAATTTCAAAGGCTGACAAGCCCTTCCTAGCCCAAATCAAACAAGAGGCTCTCCCCTGTGGCAAGTCTTCCCACTACCATGAGCAAGGGAGTCTCAGGGGCAACACAGACCTGGAAATCACCTGCAGTTAGTGGAGTGGAGATGGAAGGGGACTCACAGTCTCTGAGGATGGCCTGGTGGGGGGTGGAAGGTGACCTGGAGGGTCTCGATACCCTATGGTGGCATCCATCCCAAAGAAGATGTCCTTCAGTGCTGTATATGCTGATCTTAATTTTAGGTCCACTTTAAGAAATTGGTGAGGGTTAGACACATCACTGGGAGTCAGTACTATTCAATCCCTGAGAAATATTCCAGAACAGTACCCTCATGGGTGCAAAGGATCTCTCATGGGGAAAGGTGAGACAGGCACTTGGCGCAGACATTGAATGATAGCTGTGTGAGGGCCGGGGGCAAAGGAAGGCTGGGAAGGCAGCCTGGAAGGGTTTGAGGGATGATTAGAAGGTTATTTCTGGTGAAATACAGATGTTGGTAGCTAAACTGAAGATTAACAGCTCAGCTGAAATAAGGCAGAATCGTAGAATTCATATCATCTGCATTCTTAATCTAAAGCTTTCACCCCAAAAGAGGAAAGTAGAAAAAGTTACCTGGTGATGGTGAGGCATTTGGACTGACTCATAATGGAGATGTCTCAGCCAGTATGGGACCAGCTGCTGCTTGGCCCTGGACAAAGGTGTTCATATAATGGGACAATTCCATGTGAACTGAATTTTTAAATGGTTAGGCATGTACTGTGGTGGTGAGGGGCACAGGTGATGGGGGGAGGGCATGAGGAAGGGCAGCCAGGCCTTTGCACATTCAAGTGGCTTTGAGAGAACTTCAGGTGGAGAGCCTGCTGCCCAGGAAACAAGGAGGAAGCTTCAGGAGAGTCCTCAGAAGAATCCTCAAGTGAAAACAGAGAGAGAAGTCATGACGGCCCAGTAAGTATGAATCTCTGGAGTCATCCCTCCTGGGGACAAAAGCCGGTAGTTTGACTGCCAGTATGCCAGAGTGTTTGAAGCATGGAAAAACTCTTTGTTGTTTTCTGCCTTTTAAAAAGTAGCACTACTGTTGCTTAACTAGCAAACCTATACTGGAAGATACTCTAATTTCTCCAAAGAGTGATTTCTTGGTGGTGAAGAAAAGGGCTAGGAGACAGAGAGATTGAAGGCTTTCAGTCCAAATGGCACTATATGCTCATGCTTCAACCAAAACGAGATTAGAGCTAATTCCATTCAATGGAAATCAAATTAGTGTGCCAGACACTAAGTGGGAATGAAGTGTGAGAAGCCAGGCTAGGGAGCTGGATACAGAGCGAGGAGAGGGGGGAAAGCCAAGTCGCCCTGTGGAAAAGGCAGGAAGGACCCAGCGCTGCTGCCCCAGGCCGAGTGATCCGGGAGCCTCCAGGATCCTGACCTGAGAACACAGCTGTTAGGAATTTGCCAAATTAACACTTGTTAGGTGGTGCACAGGGTGCCAGGTGGTAAGTGACTCCTCAACAACAGACCATGAGTGAAACTGAAGTGGCGTTTACTACTCACAGTCCTGGAGGAAGTACCCAAGATGTGTCTAGGGGCCACACAGGGAGGCTGAGACAGAGTGCAGGCAGAGAGAGACAGGAGCTGGTGCACACGCCTTCATTAGGGTCTGCGGTACAGTGCTTTGGGTTCCCAACTAAGGCCATGCTGGCCAATTCAAACCAAAAGAGCAAAGTTTTTGTAAACCCCAGAGGGATCTTATCCTAGGTGCCCATGAGAGGAAAGCACTGGAGACTGAGGAGATTGCTGGTCGCAAGGGCTTTGGGGAAAGTCCCATCAGGAACTTACATTTACTGTGACTCTGTGGGTTGCTATGTAGGGCATGTGCTTGGATGGGGGATGGTCCCAGTTTAAGGTCCCCTCAGGCCTCTTGACTAAACAAAATGGATCTCCATGGCACTAAACTGTTGACATCACCATGCATGAGACTAATGCTTACCTGAAGTAGCAAGGATGAATGCTCCCTCCAGAACCCTGACTCTAGGGGCTGAACCAAGTGCAATGACTGCATCCTATACCCCCAAAGCTCGAGGTCATATAGAAGTGCTTAAGATGAGCTCTTGCAAAAGGATGCACTTACGATTTTGTGACCATTGGCAGATAACTTAAACTTTCCATGTCTCACTTTGTTCATCTATAAAGTAGGAATAGAATTGGTGCCTATGTGAGGGATTTAAATGTACGGATGGAATGGGTTCACACCAATCGATGACCTAGAAAAATGCCCAGTCCATGGCAAGTACTCAGTAAATGATAATTGTTTCTGTTATTACTGTGGGACAAGACACCCAAATAATCATTTTAAGAACTGATTGTGAACTAAGAAGAGTCATGTAGGAGGCTACGAGACAGGTATGCATAAACTCACAGAGTAAGTGAACATAATAAAAAAGTTCCACTCAACATGAGTCTAAAATTACCAATCCCAAAAGACAGAAAGGTACAAACTATTGCTAAACATGGCCATTAACAAAATCAATACCAGGTACATGAAAATATTGCAGATAAAACAATTCAATGGAATAGTCTGAGAAGGACTTAAAATAAGCATATTTAAAATATCAAAGAGACTAAAGAATTACATCTATCAAAACAAGGAATTATGATCCAAAAATAGGTAGAAATGAAACAACCAGAAAGGTATTTGTAAGGAACAACTAGAAATATTTGAAATGAAAAACATGTATAGTCACGGGAATTTACAAAATAAGACAAAACTCTGGACTGATCATTGTTAAAAAAACCAGTTGGAGTATCGCCAACATAGACATGAGACATTCACCCAGGATGCAACATAGAAATGTATACACAAAATGCATTAAAGGGCAGTTAAGAAATATATGAGACAGATCCAAACACTGCAGTTTGGGTCTAGGCAGAGTACCTGAAGAAGAAAATGGAGAAGATGAGACAGACCGAATATTTGATTGGATCACAGCAGAGATTTTCCTAGAAATAAAGATGTCTTCGAGCAAAAATATCCCAAAAATCCCCTTTGATTTCCAAGCAAGATAAAAAACATTAGCCCAAATTTAGGAACAGTGCCCAGAGGTATAATAATTACTGTTAAAAAACTAAATTAAAAATAAATCTCTAAGCAATATAAGATGGAGGGAATCAGTGCTTGATGATACCTTAAATAAGGGGTTAATCCCTCTGAATTCCTTATGTTCTTTAGAAGGACAGAATACTGCATATCTGCAACTTGTTTAGAAAACATATAGTTCATGTTCATATAAAGTTCTAATGTATCTGTATAAACCATGGAAATGTATTCTGCAACCTGCAGCATTACATGGTTAAGACATAGGCATATTACTAACTTTCTGACTCTGAATAATAGCTCTTTCATCCATTAAATTGGATGAAGGTGGGAAGGCAAGTTCCTGGATCTTTCCATGCCTCAGAAAAAAGTCTTCCTGTCCATTCTAATATTGAATCTTTTTACTTCTTTAAGAAAGACATTTAACTTCATCTTTGTAAGCACATAAACATTTATCCTCTCCTTTGTATTGTTACTTGAATGGCAGAGGTTCTAGCCAGATTAGCCCTCCTGCATGCTCTGTTTGCTGACTCAGGTGGATATCTTCCACCATATGTTGTGTTTCTACCATAGATTGGTGGTGTCAGTGTGGGCGTGGTTGTGAGTTTTAGAATTCCTCCCACCAGAGTGATTTTTTCCCCTCATTGTCTTCTGCAAGGATCCCAGAGGTATCACTGACATGGACCAGGTTTTCTGTTTACTTCTTATACTGGAGCGTCTCATACACTGCAGTGAAAATCTGCATTTCAACCAACGTTAAGCTCCAGGTTTAGATTCTTCATGGGAGGATTTTCCCCACATATGACATTGTCTTTCCAGCAAAGACAAGCTTCTTTGTTGTCTTTTTTGGCCAGTGGTTGAAGAAATTTAAGCCCGTTTTCACTGGAGTTGAGCTTAATGCAAGATTTTTTTCCAATTATCCACCCTTTTGAAGCCGCAGACCTTATCTCCTACCCAAATGGGCTTGTGGTTGGGCACTACAATCCAATTCCAGGGCAGCTACAGGGTCAGGTAACACTGCCCACCACCACCCCAGTTGTAACCATGTCTGGCTGTAAGCTCACCGCTCCAGCCCTCTGCTCCTTCCGTTTCTGGCCTTGGGGATTGCCTCTTCAGTCTTCTGTACAACAGCATACAATTTTTTAAGTACTTGTTAATGTTTGTAAGACAGGCTTTCCTGCCTGTTGCCAGAATCATAACACTGTCATTTAACTTTTATCAATCAAGATTATGTTATAAATACATTAATGTTAATGTGATTTTTTAAACTTCTTAGGTGAGAGTATTAGTGCTGTTATCCCATACACTTTTATCTTTTTTTTCCTTTTTTTTTATTAAGGTATCATTGATATACTCTCTTATGAAGGTTTCACAAGAGAAATAATAGGGTCATTACATTCGCTCTTATTATCTAGTACCCCCCCATATCCCATTGAAGTCACTGTCCATCAGTGTAGTAAGATGCCACAGAGTCACTACTTGTCTTCTCTGAGTTACACTGTCTTCCCTGTGACCCCATACACTTTTCTTTAAAAGCACTTAGTGGAGTTTAAACTGCTGCATTTCATAAGAGCTTCCTGCAAACTGAAAAGTTTTGTCAAAAAAAATCAATGTCATTAATTCCTCTGTCACTTATTCCATCCAAGCTTTCTAATTGCTTTCAAAATCAAAACCAAGAAGACATGCTTTGCTAAATAACTTTGGCTGTCTGCATGTGTAGTTTGAACAGTTAAAATTTCGAAGGAACAAGGTTTTGATCTGTTTATTTGTGTTTTCATTTGGAAACAATGTTACAGTGTATAGTCACGTGGAAGAAAAGAAAGAGACCAAAGAAAGAAGAAATATATAATTATAACATTATTCACAAGGATATATTCAGTTTTTAAAATGTATTGGTTTTCCAGAGATGAATACAGATCAAAATATATGATTAATGTCTATATATGTTATAGATGAAAAACTGAAATTGTCTACCACTGTAATTCACACAAATCACTCAGTATGCTAATGATATGGTCCAATGTGTCTAATAATTTAGTTGGGTGACTTCATATTTGATATATGACATTTATGTTACATTTTCTCAATCATATGCATAGTTTTAAGAAACATTCTTAATCTAGTTCAAATATTCTCCACTCATAAAGCAAATATCCTAAATGTAATTGAAAAAAACCATCCTGAAAAATCACATCCTTTGAAAACTGGGCATCTATTGCTTAAACCACGTTTGCATACTAGCACTCCATTTTTCAAATGAGTCTTTCAAATATATTGGATGAAGAATATGTAGTAGGTTGAATTAGCACTTTTGGATCATTATTCCTTGTTTTGATAGACATAATTCTTTAGTCCTGGTTCTTATCCCCACCGTATTCTCATCCTTTGCCACCTAACCTTGCAATTCTTCCTCCTAGGGGAGGAATATTCTTTTCACTCCATGGAACTTGCTTTGGCCAAAGAGATTTTGGCAGAAGTAATGCAAGGAAACCTGAAACGTGCCTAAGATGTGCTGGTGCCATGAGAATACCGTGCTCCACTAGCCTAGGGTCCTGTGGTCTGTGGAGGACAGACACATGGGTGCCAGATGGGACAGTTCACCTGCCCACGTGTGGACCAGAATACATAAATATCAGTTAAGCCTTAAAGTTTTTGTCTTGGTTCATTAGTCAGCATTTTTGTGTCAAGTTAAAATATGCCTAATAATTTTGATAGTCAATTGAATTTATATACATAACATATTTTCATTGATTTTTTTAAAAACAAGTTGACTTTTTATGTTTTTATTATTCAATTAATATGGAACAAGGCATTGAAGATAATATACCCTGAAATTAGGCAGACTGGACATTATCTATATTAAGAGACACTGTGAATCTTAAAATAGCTGAGAAGAAATGTATTCTAGTAATAGTAGGCTAAATAATTCAGACCAATTCCTCACTAAAGACAGTGGAAAATGTTACAGGGATTTTACAGACAAAAATTTGTTAAATGCTTCTTAAAGATTCTCAGAAACTAACAAGCTAGGGAAACATTATCAGGCCAAAATCTAGAGGAAAGAGAGATCCCTGAGATTTAAGATCAACAACATACAAAATTGCTTTTGCCTTAAAGGCATTTGCTAATCCAAAAAAAAACAGATAAAATTTTTCAAAAAGTAAGTGTCCACATGGATGAAAAAGCATACCCACACCTAACACCATATGCATAAAAGTACTTGCATATAGATTAAAGATTAAGTGTGACAGTCAAAAAGTTAAACTTAATATTGGAGAATATAACCCAGAAAATGATAAGGGACTTGAAAAACCACTTAACAATAGAGGGAAATCAGATGGTAAATAAAGATATGAAAAAGCCCTCCACCTTATTAGTAACCAAGGTGTTAAAGCTATCCTAAGGTAAAACTACACAGACACCACACTATTTAAAGTTTAAAAGCCTGACATACCCTGTTTCATGAGTGATGATATAGAATAAAGGAGCTTTATCATATAGTTACTATACTACATTGAAAACAAATTTTTCATTATCTACTAAGCTGCATATACAAAAAACCTATGGCCCACCAATGTTAATTGTGAGCACATGTCAGAAAGAAACTAATGCTACATTAATTAGGTATTGCTGCATGAAATTTACCCTTGAAGGTAGAAGAGTTAGGTTCTTCCATGCGATTACAGTCCAGCTTCAGACCAGAGTTGCAGTCATGTCCAGGCTCAAATGGAAGGTCTCTTTCCAAGCCCATTCATGTGTTTATTAAGGGACCTGGTTCCTCAGTGGCCACTGGCCAGAGGTCTGAGTTCCCTGCCACCTCTGTCTCCCCTTAGGTTTACTTACAACACAGTAGCAGGTTTCCTCCAGAGCAAGACATCTGAGAGGAAGACAGAGAGAAAGATAGGCAGAAAGACAGAGCCAGAGAGAGCATGTGAGCTGGTGAGCATCCAAGATGGAGCTGCAGACTTTTAAAATCACATCTTTGAAGTGCCACCCCATCACTCCTGCCTTCTGCTGTTAGCCACACAGACCAACCCTGATAGACAAGAGGAGGGTGACAGGGTACACAAGAGTGTGAAGTCTCAGAGTCAGGGAGCACTGGAGACCTGGCGAATGAGCCCTGACAAGGCATGTACGGATCTTCTTCAAATACATTGTTTGTAACAGGCTCAGATGAGAAAGAATCCAAACATTCATCAATGTGAGGGAAGACGAATCATCGTTAGTATGTTCACAAATTGGAATGTAGCATGCAGCAGTGAGAGTAAATGAACTATAATAACAGTACAAAGATATTTCTTATAGACACATGGAGTGAAAGTAACAAGACAGAAAAGAATCATTATAATTTGATTGTAATTATATAGGTCCCTAAACAGGCAATACATTGAAGGGGAAAATTTGAAGAAGAATAAGTTGATTGCAACTAAAGTCATGATAGAGGTTATAACTAGTGGAGGGAAGGAGAATGTGTTGTGAAAAGGACTCAGGAGGGTTTGTGGAGCACTGGTAATGTCTATTTCTGAACCTAGGTACTGGGTGTAAAAGTGCTTCCTATATAAGTATTCATTCTATATTCACATTTTTGCACTTTTATCTATGGTTGTGTTACAGTCATCTTGAAATGTCTAAACATTACATAAAGTCTTGTCCGCTTCTTAAGTGAAAACCCATTCCCTGGGCATTGCCATATTCTTAGGTTTGATTTAATGACTTTTTAGAAGCAAATGCCTTAAATATTAGGAAGTAAATTTGAAGATTCCTAGGTAAATATAAATGTCTCGTTGTCAGACAATGGAAGTGCCCATTTACTCCAATGTTCCTTATGTTTAAGGGCACCATCAAATATTCCTTAAACGTCACACAAAGGTCTAAGAATTTTCATGCACAGTGTTGATATTCAGAAGATATTAGAACAGAAAAGAAAAGAGAAGAAGAAAAAAGAGGAGAGGACAGAAGATGAAAGGGAAGGATCCAAGATAATGCAAGGAAAAAAGAAAGTAAGATAATATAGGCTTTATTTACATGGACAAAGAGATTTAGGAATCACCTTGCTAGTTTAATCAACTTTGGTTACACAAAATATAACTGAGATTTTCCACAAATGTGAACATTATGTCTTTACATTGGTTGATAATTAGCTGGAATTAATTATTAGTTGGAAATTAGGCTATCAATTTCTGTTTTCTCTATTAAGGAAAGACATGAGACAATGTGGGAAAGAGCTTGGTAACTTATGAATTTCTATTCAAACAGTAGTTATTACAATGATCTTATATCTTTAGTAATGTATTTTGAATTAATAAATTCTAAGTCATTTTAAAACACTTCTGTGAAAATTTCCAAAAAACTACTTAGGCATTTCAACATTTCCAGTAGTTGTTTAGCCTTACTCTCTCTGCTATTATAGATGCTGTTCCTGTATGGGCATTCCAAATTGCAGAAATAAATAACAGCACCAACTAATACTCTCTGGGTTCAAAGGTGACTGTTGGATTTCATCAGACCCAGTAAAGTCTAAGTCAGGGATTGTCCAGAGCCACCCTCCTACCTTGCTGTCCTTAACTGGCTCTTCAAATATGCCGATCATTTTGCAGCTTCAAAATCTGAGCAATGACATAGTACTAGCCCTGGGCTACTGAGCCTCCTGGTAAAACCAATGTTTTCCTCTAAAATCTTGGGATGGTTCTTTTTCATATCATTTCAATGGTGTTTGGAGCAGTGACATGTATATAGACCTAAATGTTTATTTACATGTGGCAGTTGTGATTTTGAAATTTCCAAAATGCTATGAATGGCATGCTGTATTTTCATTACAGATCCCCTTATTGAGCGATCCCTTGCTTTGTCCCATTTCTAGTCCAGACCAGCCCTATAAGGGGCACACCTCTTTACAGTCCTTATCATTTGTGTAGAAACACAAAACTATTGAATAGCATTTTAAACATAGCCAACTAATAAGTATGCACCACAAAATGCAATCACACAATGTAAATTTTAAAAGAAATGCTTTTTTTTTTTTTTTTTTTTTTTTAGATAATTATTTTTTATTGAAGGGTAGTTGACACACAGTATTACATTACATTAGTTTCAGGTGTACAACACAGTGATTCAACATTTATATACATGATAATTCTAAGTACCAGCTATCACCATACCAAGTTGTTACAATATTTTGACTATATTCCTTATGCTATACATTACATCCCGGTTGCTTATTTATTTTACAATTGGAAGTGTGTACTTTTTCTTGGTTGTTGTTGTTAGGGCATCTCTCATTTTTATTGATCAAATGGTTGTTAACAACAATAAAATTCTGTATAGGGGAGTCAATGCTCAATGCACAATCATTAATCCACCCCAAGCCTAATTTTCGTCAGTCTCCAATCTTCTGAAGCATAACGAACAAGTTCTTACATGGAGAACAAATTCTTACATAGTGAATAAGTTACATGGTGAACAGTACAAGGGCAGTCATCACAGAAACTTTCGGTTTTGCTCATGCATTATGAACTATAAACAGTTCAAATATGAATACTCATTTGGTTTTTATACTTGATTTATATGTGGATACCACATTTCTCTCTTTATTATTATTATTTTTAATAAAATGCTGAAGTGGTAGGTAGATACTAGATAAAGGTAGAAAACATAGTTTAGTGTTGTAAGAGAGCAAATGTATATGATCAGGTGTGTGCCTGTAGACTATGTGTTAATCCAAGCTAGACAAGGGCAATAAAACATCCACATATGCAGAAGATTTCTCTCAGAACAGGGGGGATGAGGTTCTGAGCCTCACCTCTGTTGATCCCCAATTTCTCACCTGATGACCCCCCAGCGACTGTGCCTGTCTTAGGTTGTTCCTCCCTTGAGGAATCTTACCCGTCTCTGGCTAACCAGTCATCTTCCGGGGCCACACAGGGAAATGTTAAGTTGGTAAGTGAGAGAGAAGCCTTATTGTTTGAAATGGTTAGCTTTTTATTTCTTTGCATATTTATGCCCTGTGGCTTCTATGCCCAGCATTTGTCTTGAGGTATCTTTACCACTTGGAGGAGTTATGATACTCGGTAAATTTGATATGAGGCACGAATTCTATTTAAGAATTCGTTGTAATTAGGAAGGAAGAAGAAAAGCTATAGAAGTAGCAGGCAGGAGAAAACATGGGAAGATTGATTATTTCTTTGACATATCTTCTTGTAGAGTAACTTCAGCATGTATATATTTTAAGCTACTACTTAAATTGCGCACACACATTAACATAATAGGAGTATAGTTACATAACCAAAGCATACCTGTAATTACCAGCCATCTCCAGTGAAACCAAGAAAACCAGTTAGGCACCCTAGGCATTTGTGAAAACTTATCAATGATATGATGGTTATTATCTAACTGAATTTGAATAGTTTGAGAAAAATCAGACAAATTAAAACAACCCATTCCTGGGCACTGTTCACATCCCATATGTTCTTTTAACAGTAAATAGTCTGTAGTTGTAAGATTTTGGAGCGCTACAATTTGCACTTCTCCTAATTCTTGGTTGAGTTCCAACAGTATAGATCCAGTCAAATTTGTTGTTTTACTGTATGCACAGGCCAGCTTAGATATCTCCTTCATTCCCATGGCAAGTCCAGGAGCTGGTGGGATGAGTGCATCTACAGCTGTAGCAGTGCGTGGATCTTTGTTGGGGTTTTTTGATGATCATCTTCTGGCATGAGTCTTCCCGAGAGTGCTGATGTTGGAAGTTCTCTTTCATATCGTTTCTTAGTTCATTTTCGGGGTAGCCAAATTAGGCTTTGATCCTCTGTATAAACACAAACAGACCCTTTGCCTACACTTTTATATGTCCTTTATATTATTGTGTAGAACTCATTAGAGGTCACCACATAGGAACTGCATTTTTTTTTTTTTAATCATTAATCTACACTTACATGACGAATACTTACGAATACTTTGTTTACTAGGCTCTCCCCTATACCAGGTCCCCCCTATATACTCCTTTACAGTCACTGTCCATCAGCGTAGCAACCTGTTGTAGAATCACTACTTGTCTTCTCTGTGTTGTACAGCCCTCCCCTTTCTCCCACCCCGCTATGGATGCTAATCTTAATACCCCCCTACTTCTCCCCCCCTTATCCCTCCCTACCCACCCATCCTCCCCAGTCCCTTTCCCTTTGGTACCTGTTAGTCCATTCTTAGTTCTGTGATTCTGCTGCTGTTTTGTTCCTTCAGTTTTTCCTTTGTTCTTATATTCCACAGATGAGTGAAATCATTTGGTATTTCTCTTTCTCTGCTTGGCTTGTTTCACTGAGCAAAATACCCTCCAGCTCCATCCATGTTGCTGCAAATGGTTGGATTTGCCCTTTTCTTATGGCTGAGTAGTATTCCATTGTGTATATGTACCACATCTTCTTTATCCATTCATCTATCAATGGACATTTAGGTTGCTTCCAATTCTTGGCTATTGTAAATAGTGCTGCGATAAACATAGGGGTGCACTGATCTTTCTCATACTTGATTGCTGCATTCTTAGGGTAAATTCCTAGGAGTGCAATTCCTGGGTCAAATGGTAAGTCTGTTTTGAGCATTTTGATGTACCTCCATACTGCTTTCCACAATGGTTGAACAAGTTTACATTCCCACCAGCAGTGTAGGAGGGTTCCCCTTTCTCCACAGCCTCGCCAACATTTGTTGTTGTTTGTCTTTTGGATGGCAGCCATCCTTACTGGTGTGAGGTGATACCTCATTGTAGTTTTAATTTGCATTTCTCTGATAATTAGCGATGTGGAGCATCTTTTCATGTGTCTGTTGGCCATCTGTATTTCTTTTTTGGAGAACCGTCTGTTCAGTTCCTTTGCCCATTTTTTAATTGGGTTATTTGTTTTTTGTTTGTTGAGGCGTGTGAGCTCTTTATATATTCTGGACGTCAAGCCTTTATCGGATGTGTCATTTTCAAAGATATTCTCCCATACTGTAGGGTTTCTTTTTGTTCTATTGATGGTGTCTTTTGCTGTACAGAAGCTTTTCAGCTTAATATAGTCCCACTTGTTCATTTTTGCTGTTGTTTTCCTTGCCCGGGGAGATATGTTCAAGAAGAGGTCACTCATGTTTATGTCTAAGAGGTTTGTGCCTATGTTTTCTTCCAAGAGTTTAATGGTTTCATGACTTACATTCAGGTCTTTGATCCATTTTGAGTTTACTTTTGTATATGGGGTTAGACGATGGTCCAGTTTCATTCTCCTACATGTAGCTGTCCAGTTTTGCCAGCACCATCTGTTGAAGAGACTGTCATTTCGCCATTGTATGTCCATGGCTCCTTTATCAAATATTAATTGACCATATATGTCTGAGTTAATGTCTGGATTCTCTAGTCTGTTCCATTGGTCTGTGGCTCTGTTCTTGTGCCAGTACCAAATTGTCTTGATTACTATGGCTTTATAATAGAGCTTGAAGTTGGGGAGTGAGATCCCCCCTACTTTATTCTTCTTTCTCAGGATTGCTTTGGCTATTCGGGGTCTTTGGTGGTTCCATATGAATTTTTGAATTATTTGATCCAGTTCATTGAAGAATGTTGCTGGTAGTTTCATAGGGATTGCATCAAATCTGTATATTGCTTTGGGCAGGATGGCCATTTTGACGATATTAATTCTTCCTAGCCATGAGCATGGGATGCGTTTCCATCTGTTAGTGTCCCCTTTAATTTCTTTTAAGAGTGACTTGTAGTTTTCAGAATATAAGTCTTTCACTTCTTTGGTTAGGTTTATTCCTAGGTATTTTATTTTTTTTGATGCAATTGTGAATGGAGTTGTTTTCCTGATTTCTCTTTCTGTTGGTTCATTGTTGGTATATAGGAAAGCCACAGATTTCTGTGTGTTGATTTTGTATCCTGCAACTTTGCTGTATTCCGATATCAGTTCTAGTAGTTCTGGGGTGGAGTCTTTAGGGTTTTTTATGTACAGTATCATGTCATCTGCAAATAGTGACAGTTTGATTTCTTCTTTGCCAATCTGGATTCCTTGTATTTTTTTGTTTTGTCTGATTGCCGTGGCTAGGACCTCTAGTACAATGTTAAATAACAGTGGGGAGAGTGGGCATCCCTGTCTAGTTCCCGATCTCAGCGGAAATGCTTTCAGCTTCTCGCTATTCAATATAATGTTGGCTGTGGGTTTTTCATAGATGGCCTTTATTATGTTGAGGTACTTGCCCTCTATTCCCATTTTGCTGAGAGTTTTTATCATGAATGGATGTTGAACTTTGTCAAATGCTTTTTCAGCATCTATGGAGATGATCATGTGGTTTTTGTCTTTCTTTTTGTTGATGTGGTGGATGATATTGATGGACTTTCGAATGTTGTGCCATCCTTGCATCCCTGGGATGAATCCCACTTGGTCATGGTGTACGATGGTTTTGATGTATTTTTGAATTCGGTTTGCTAAAATTTTGTTGAGTATTTTTGCGTCTACGTTCATCAGGGATATTGGTCTATAGTTTTCTTTTTTGGTGGTGTCTTTGCCTGGTTTTGGTATTAGGGTGATGTTAGCTTCATAGAATGAGTTTGGGAGTATCCCCTCCTCTTCTATTTCTTGGAAAACTTTAAGGAGAATGGGTATTATGTCTTCCCTGTATGTCTGATAAAATTCCGAGGTAAATCCATCTGGCCCGGGGGTTTTGTTCTTTGGTAGTTTTTTGATTACCGCTTCAATTTCGTTGCTGGTAATTGGTCTGTTTAGATTTTCTGTTTCTTTTTGGGTCAGTCTTGGAAGGTTGTATTTTTCTAGGAAGTTGTCCATTTCTCCTAGGTTTCCCAGCTTGTTAGCATATAGGTTTTCATAGTAGTCTCTAATAATTCTTTGTATTTCTGCAGGATCTGTTGTGATTTTTCCTTTCTCATTTCTGATACTGTTGATTTGTGTTGACTCTCTTTTCCTCTTAATAAGTCTGGCTAGAGGCTTATCTATTTTGTTTATTTTCTCGAAGAACCAGCTCTTGGTTTCATTGATTTTTGCTATTGTTTTATTCTTCTCAATTTTATTTATTTCTTCTCTGATCTTTATTATGTCCCTCCTTCTGCTGACCTTAGGCCTCATTTGTTCTTCTTTTTCCAATTTTGATAGTTGTGACATTAGACCGTTCATTTGGGATTGCTCTTCCTTTTTTAAATATGCTTGGAGTGCTATATACTTTCCTCTTAAGACTGCTTTTGCTGCGTCCCACAGAAGTTGGGGCTTAGTGTTGTTGTTGTCATTTGTTTCCATATATTGCTGGATCTCCATTTTGATTTGGTCATTGATCCATTGATTATTTAGGAGCGTGTTGTTTAGCCTCCATGTGTTTGTGAGCCTTTTTGCTTTCTTTGAACAGTTTATTTCTAGTTTAATGCCTTTGTGGTCTGAAAAGTTGGTTGGTAGGATTTCAATCTTTTGGAATTTACTGAGGCTCTTTTTGTGTCCTAGTATGTGGTCTATTCTGGAGAATGTTCCATGTGCACTTGAGAAGAACGTGTATCCTGTTGCTTTTGGATGTAGAGTTCTGTAGATGTCTATTAGGTCCATCTGTTCTAGTGTGTTGTTCAGTGCCTCTGTGTCCTTACTTATTTTCTGTCTGGTGGATCTGTCCTTTGGAGTGAGTGGTGTGTTGAAGTCTCCTAGAATGAATGCATTGCATTCTATTTCCTCCTTTAGTTCTGTTAATATTTGTTTCAGGTATGTTGGTGCTCCTGTATTGGGTGCATATATATTTATAATGGTTATATCCTCTTGATGGACTGAGCCCTTTATCATTATGTAATGTCCTTCTTTGTCTTTTGTTACTTTCTTTATTTTGAAGTCTGTTTTGTCTGATACCAGAATTGCAACACCTGCTTTCTTCTCTCTGTTGTTTGCTTGAAATATCTTTTTCCATCCCTTGACTTTAAGTCTGTGCGCGTCTTTGGGTTTGAGGTGAGTCTCTTGTAAGCAGCATATGGATGGATCTTGCTTTTTTATCCATTCTATTACTCTGTGTCTTTTGATTGGTGCATTCAGTCCATTTACATTTAGGATGATTATTGAAAGGTATGAATTTATTGCCATTGCAGGCTTTAAGTTTGTGGTTACCAAAGGTTTAGGGTTAGCTTCTTTACTGTCTTACTGTCTAACTTAACTCGCTTGTTGAGCTATTATAAACACAATCTGATGATTCTTTATTTCTCTCCCTTCTTATTCCTCCTCCTCCCTTCTTCATATGTTGGGTGTTTTGTTGTGTGCTCTTTTTAGGAGTGCTCCCATCTAGAGCAGTCCCTGTAGGATGCCCTGTAGAGGTGGTTTGTGGGAGGCAAATTCCCTCAACTTTTGCTTGTCTGGGAATTGTTTAATCCCTCCTTCATATTTAAATGATATTCGTGCTGGATACAGTAGTCTTGGTTCGAGGCCCTTCTGTTTCATTGCATTAAGTATATCATGCCATTCTCTTCTGGCCTGTAGGGTTTCTGTTGAGAAGTCTGATGATAGCCTGATGGGTTTTCCTTTGTAGGTAACCTTTTTTTTCTCTCTGGCTGCTTGTAATACTTTGTCCTTGTCTTTGATCTTTGCCATTTTAATTATTATGTGTCTTGGTGTTGCCCTCCTTGGATCCCTTGTCATGGGAGTTCTGTGTACCTCTGTGGTCTGAGAGGCCATTTCTTCCCCTAGTTTGGGGAAATTTTCAGCAATTATTTCTTCAAAGACATTTTCTATCCCCTTTTCTCTCTCTACTTCTTCTGGAATGCCTATGATTCTTAAATTATTTCTTTTATATTGATCACTCAGCTCTCTTAAAATTCTTTCATTCCTGGAGATCCTTTTATCTCTCTCTGCATCAGCTTCTCTGCGTTCCTGTTCTCTGTTTTCTAGTCCATTAATGGTCTCTTGCATCTCGTCCATTCTGTTTTGAAGTCCTTCCAGAGCTTGTTTTATTTCTGAATTCTCCTTCCTTAGTTCTTGCATATTTCTCTGCAAGTCCATCAGCATGGTTATGACTTTTGTTTTGAATTCTTTTTCAGGTAGACTGGCTAAATCTATCTCCCCAGATTCCTTCTCAGGGGAAGATGTAGCAGATGCCGAAGCTGTCTGGGTTAGTCTTGTCTGAATCATATTTTTTTGCCTTTTCATGTTGACAGGTGCTATTGACTGTCAGCTGGGAGGGCCAAAATTTTCACTTACTACTGGCCTTTCTTTACTGGGGCAACTGCGACCCCTAGTGGCTTGTGTTGGGTAATTGCGTGTAGAGTGGGTCTTTGTGTCTTGCCTGGCCGGAAGGGAGAAATTTCCCTTTCTGTGGGCGGAATTTGTCTCAGGCTGCTTCTCTGCTTTCGCAGCGCCCGGTGGGGTGATGGATGGGGGGGCTGCTTGACTGTTTGCCTCCGTGAGGGGTCTCAGAGCTGTTGCCCAGGGGGTTAGTGCACCCGGTTTTCCCTGTAATTTCCAGCTGCTGTACTGTGACCTGGGTTGTTTCCATCAAGCTGTTAAGTCCCTGTCCCTTTAAGACTTTCAAAAAGCCCCCGCTTTTCTTTGTCACAGGGGCATCAGCTTCAGCACCCGCTCTGAGGTCTTACCCCCTGTTCTCCCAGTATCCAGGGCCCCCTGGGCATATACTGTGTCTGCGCTCTGGCCCGGATGGCTGGGGCTGGGTGTTCGGCAGTCCTGGGCTCCGTCTCCCTCCCGCTCTGCCTATTGTTCTCCCGCCGGGAGCTGGGGGGAGGGGCGCTCGCGTCCCGCAGGGCCGGGGCTTGTATCTTACCCCTTTCACCAGTCGCTGGGTTCTCGCTGGTGTAGCTGCAGTCTGGCCACTGTCCTGCGTCTTCTGGTCTCTCTTTTAGGGCTAGTTGTGTTTGTTGTATTTTCAAAAGTATATATGTTTTTGGGAGGAGATTCCCACTGTCCTACTCACGCCGCCATGTTGGCTCCGCCTCTCCAAGAAATGCTTTTTAATATATATATAAATTTAAGTTATAATGCTAAGAATGTGATAGCTAAAACAAAATGATGTTTCACTGATTCTTAGTGTCTATTTCTGATGCTTTCCCAAAAAATTTTTTGAAAAAAATAATATTCTATAGCACCAATGTTATTTTGGCAATTTATATGCTGTCATACCTATCTTTTGAAATTAGTTTTAAAATCAGTTTCTTCTTTTTGCCTTTAATTCTATTTTAAGCAAAATGAAAAATGCAGCAGAAAATATACTGCTCTTTACACCCTCCTGACTCCTAAGTTTCTTGCTTTCTGAAAAGTATCGGTATAACTTCATTGGCCCTCTCCTGGCCTGTCTCCTGGAGCTCTACTACACACTTCCATGCATTCATTCCTTGCTCTTCCAAGTAGCTGCTCCAGATCCCAATGTCCCCACCAACCTGACAAACGAGAAGACATACACATATATTTTAAAAGATTTTTATATCATCATAAATTTATTCCACGTTGTGTGGTTTTTTCACTTGTAATTTTTACCTCCTGTTTACAAAAGATTTCATATGAGACAATGTGGTGGCTATTGTCCAGCCTAATACTGACAGATACAGTGGAGAAATCTTGACAATATATCCTTTTTTTAGGCTGTTAATTTTCCACTTCAGAGCATTATAGGCATAACATTTGTAGCATAATTGAAATTTCCCTTTTTTTTACACAGATCTCATAGCAGGTGGGCTCAACAAAGGGCCGTGTTGTCTATGAAAAAAATGGATTTACATGAAAATGATATAGTCATTAAAATGCAGATGAATGGTGTTATTCAACAAACTAGATTTAAATGTAATAAAAATCACCTATAATGTTTCTGGAAAGTATGACCTACAGCGACCCTTCACATAATTATAGCATTGTTTTTATCAAAGTCACCGCCAATTCTAATGTGTTTGGGAAGTTAAAACTAGATCTGAGTGAATTAGCAAACTGCTAAAATACTTGAATTTATGGCATGCAACAAATCTGCAAGTTCTCTAGAAGAGTGAGATGCCACTATGCTACATTTCCTCATCCTTACTCTGCTCAGGTATCTGAGAGTATAGAAGGATTAAACGTGGATTTAAAGGTACGCAAAATGTATGTAATTAATGGGAGAAAAAAAAGAAGATCTATCCATCAGTTGAGCTAAATGCAGCAGACATCAGGACCAGCACTCACCTTTGAGAGTAAGCTTAAAGTTTTTGCCACCTCCCACAACCAAAAGCAAAAACAACTTGTGGCTGTAACAACTATGTCCAGACAGACTGCGCTGGGAAGATCGTAGCTGCCTGCTAGGTGGGCGGGAGGCAGTGGCTGGAGCAAACTGATTCAAGGCAGAGGGCCCATGTAGACCACATAACGTGGCTGTAAGGTGGGCTCTGGTAGCTCCAGAGCACATGCACCATAATGCCACTTCACAGAATAGCTTCTTAGATGATCTCCTAAATCAAACATTCAATTTTCCTTAGTTAGAGGCTCTGCAACTTATCTTTTGAATCTTTAGAGGTAGTTCAGGCCAGCAGGACATGGCAGTGAGGAGCTCACACACACGGCAAGAAAAGGTGTCCAAGAGGAGTAAACCCAGGACGGGTTAAGGGATGCAGGGCCACTGTAGTCAGTTAGGCTCTCTCTGCTGGGGGGAAGGCCCAGTGCAGGCTGACCTGCACCCTGGGGAAACAGACGGTGGGGGCTCCAGCCTAAGTCTGGCAGGACGTGCCGTGCCGTGATTGGGCCATCTGTGTCTGCTAACTGGCTTCATGGCAGTCAGGGGAGACAGGGATCGTCTCCTTACTGTTTTGACAGGAGTGGCTTCTTGTGAAAGTCATTCCTGGGTTGTAGAAGATATTTGCACATTTCAAAAGGACTGAGAAAAATTTACAGTTCCAAGATTTGTAAGTAAATGCTCTGAGAAAAGGGAAGTTATAGGCCTATGACAGGTTTTTGGCTGAAACAAGGAGTAAATTATTTGGTAGCTTTGAATTTTCCCAGGCAGGAACTTAAAAGGGCTCAGGACCATGCCTGGCACAAGGCCTTAAGGCGGCTGGAAGCCATGCTGGGCTTGGTCACTTGCCTGGGGCGGGAGGCTGGACCTCATTGGAGCTGAGAGTGTTTACAGTTCTCAAGGAAAAGGCTGAGGTCTGACCCACATGATTTGTAAAAGCACAGGAATCATTTAGATTTAGACAGAGAATAGGAGAATGTACCAGAGGTGCCGGCCTCTTGTATCCTGCACAACACCAAAAGCACAGCACCGAAACCAAGGGTTGATGTGCATAAGGTCGCAAGGTGCCCTGCTGCCCGGAAGCCAGATACAGAGGCAGCGTGGGAGTTTCTGCTCTGCAGCTCCGTGGGGCCGTTAGCCTTTCTGTCCTCGGGGTGCGCTCAAGGGGCGCTGCGTGGTGGAGCTGCTCCATGGGGGCCTTGCCCTCGGGTTGCCCCACGGGGACTACCCAGCTACAGTATCATGGGCCCTATCAGCATCCACATGGATCCCACAGGTGGCTGGGCTGCCCTACTTGGTCTCAAGCACCGGTAGTGTTTTCTGTTTATCTTTCCCTGGACTTGGATGTTTGGGGAGTGGATGTTTCATACTTTTCTCTGTACCAGCTGTCACTTTGATGTTTACAATTTACCTTCACTGGTGTTCATTGTAACATGATCCTTATTCTGCCTTAGGCATTGCCTTTGGACTGGATTTCTTGTTCAGAGTTTGACCAACTCTGCAAAACCAATACACGCTGGAAAGGTAAGTGAAGGGTCCAGGTCTTTCAGGGACTGGAATCTTCAGATGTGCCTTTTTGCAGCCTCCAGTTTGGGACTGTGTTTTCCCTTTGATCACTGAAAACTGTCAACATATGAACTGTTATTAACTTTTCAACCCATTCCATGGAACTCCTGGATGAGAGGAAGCCACTTTTGACACTGTAGGGCTATTTAAATACATACTTTTCATTATGTTTAGCATGCTTACTCAAAATCTATCTTTAAGGTTTTTGGGTCATTATTTCTTCAAAAGCTATTTCTTACCACTTCTCTCCTTCTGGCACACTCCTTATGTGTATGTTGGTATACTTGACAGGTGTCTCACTGGTCTGTGAGACTCTGCTTATTTTTACTTCATTTTTTTCTGTCCCTCAGACTGGCACATCAATTCTGTATCCTATATGCTCAAATATTTTGTTGAACAGCCCAGTGAATTTTTCATTTCAGCTACTATGATTTTATATTTGGCTCATTGTTATAATCTGTCTTTATTGATGTTTTCCATTTGATGAAACATTTTGTAATATTTTCCTTTATTTCCTTTTGTTCTTTAAACAATTTTCAAATACCTGATTTAAAGCCTATGTTTAGTAATTCTACATATGGACATCCTTGGGGACAGTTTATATTACTTTATTTCCTATATATTGGCCATATTTAACAATGCATGTCTCATTTTTAGGGGATAGAAACAGTGTATTTTTAATAATATAATGTGGGAACTCCATGTGGTATAATAATATGTATATTATATACTATGTCTCCAGGTCCTGGCAGAAAGCTTCAGAAAGCATTGGAATTTCCTGAGTGATGAGTGCCTCTGTTATGCTAACTAGGTGACTCAAGATAAGTCCCTTCAAGGTTGGGGCTGGTCATCAGAAATACCAACCATATGATTACAGGATTGGAATTGGACTAGCCCAATCTCTTCGTTACAGAAAGAGGCTGGATACTGATTTAAACCATGTGGCCAGTGATTAATCAACCATGCCCACATAATGAAAGCCCAATAAAAACTGTGATCATCATTGGTCTCTGTAGTTTCTTAGTTGGCAAAAACACTTACATGCAGGGATGACACACTGTAACTCATGAAGAGAAGGCGTGGTGGGTCTGCATCTGAGACCCTTCCAGACTTTGATTTATGTGTCTCTTTTATTTGGCTGTTCTTGTGTTGTGTTCGTTACAATAAAACTTTAGTCATAAGTATACACTTTCCATGAAGTAAAGAGTAATTCTAGTGAATGTCAAACCTGAGAATATCATTAGAACTCCCTAGTTTATAGCCATTTGGTCAGAAGTGTGTGTGATTGTGGGGAAAATTGCAATATTTCCAGAATCTATCACATTGCCTTAATGCATCTCCATATCAATGGTGTTTCCAAGGGATGGAGAGAAGTAGACCATCTCCATATCAATAGGTGATTACAAAGGGAGAGAAAATGCATATCTCTGGACTAGAGAGGTATGGTGGGGCCCGTTTTTGCATCTGGGTCATAAGAGACATGGGTGAGCAGAAGTACATGACTGCTTGCAAGCAATAAATGTGTTTCTCCCACTTTATTTCTCTATTTGACTGATTTCGGATTTCGGCTTCAAAGGTTATTTGCTCTGGGCTAGGAACATATTATCCCCCTGGAGTTACACCTGGTGGTAATTGGAAGGACCTCTGAACCTGAAATCTGTCTTCATGGGTGCAATGCTTGGGCAGAATGCCCCTAGAGATGGTGGGGTGTTACCCAGAAACAGCCCCTGTGGATGGTAGGGAGGCCCTGGTGTCTGCTGCGGTGGGGGGTGATGACTCACCCTTCCCTCCAGCAGTGCTGAATGGTGCAGTTTCATCTAGTAAAACCCCATCTGTGGGACTTCCATTCAGGAAACCCTAGTGGCAAATTGGTCTGGGGTAAAGCACCTTCTAGATGGATGGGCCCTTCCCCAGAATTGGGGAAGAGTGGAGATACTGGAAGCTGTGAAATTAGCCCTCCATGAGACAGACGACAGCTTAGAGGCCCTAAGTGGCCATGTGGCAGCCAGGATTATGGGATGTTTTTTTCGTGAGATAGTGGAAAAGGTTATTGCAGAGATAGACACACTTCAGAATTGCATGGAGGAGCTGAGCAATGACCTATGGAGTGCTGTTAAGAAGGAGAGACAGTGATTGAGAAGACAGGTTGTGCTTCTGAGAGATACATTAGTGCAAGGGAGGAGGTGCCCGAAGAATCTGCATTGCAGGAGTCTGTGGGGGAGGTAGAAACAATAAGAGCACAAAAGAAATATGAGGTACAACAGAAAGGAGAGGTGCAAAGGGCCTGCGAAGGTCTCAGGGGATAGATGTGGGTTGATTTGATAAAGGTGGGGGTAGTGAAAGAAAAACCTGATGGGCAGCCCAATTGGATCTTGTTAGAACTGTAGCACTAATTAAAGCCACAGCAGCAGTTCTAGCTGCTGAGGTCCAGGACACAGGAGCCAGAGACAGAACCCCATGTCCAGTCTGTGTCCCTGTAACACTTCCTGAGGGACAGTACTCAGGCTCTCCCTGGACCCTCAGTCCCATAGGAGGATGATTGGGTATTCCGTTTGACTGAGGGATAGTTCAACACCCCCACCTTGGGGAACATGATGGGTACCAGGGGCCACATGTAGAATTAGCAATTAATTGGGCCACTGTGAATGTACAACATGTCCTTGCACTGGAGGACACAAGAGCTGAATGTTCTCTGATTTATGGCAACCCTAAGCATTTTCCTGGGCCCCCTGCTATGATAGATAGCTATGGGGGTAAGGTAATTAGAGTGTTGAAAACCCAAATCCCATTGGGGATAGGGCATATACCCCCAAAGGAGTATATTGTGTACATTTCTCCCATCCCTAAATATATTTTGGGGGTAGATATCCTGCAGGGCCTGTGGTTACAGACCACTACAGATGAGTTCAGACTGAGGGTACATGTGGTAAAGGCAGTTCTGAGGGGACATACTTAGCACCTTCCTGTAGCTCTGCCTGTACCTAGGTGGGTGACAAATACTAAGAAGTATAAATTGCCTGGGGGATACAAGGAAATTAGAGAAACTCTTTAGGAGTTGGAGAAGTTGGGTATCATAAAGCCAACTCATAGTCTTTTAATTCCCTGGTGTTACCTATGAGATAGCCAGACAGCTTCTGGCATATGACTCTGGATTACAGGAAATTGAATAAAGTCACACCCCCTTTGCATGCTGCTGTCCCCTCTGTAACACCCCTTATGGACACCCTCAGTCATGAACTATGGACATATCACTATGTTGTGGACCTTGCTGATGCTTTCTTCTCTATTGACATAGCAAAGGAAAGTCAGGAACAGTTTGCCTTCACATGGGAAGGCCTACAGTGGACACTCATTATCATTCCACAGGGATACCTCCACAGTCCCACCATTTTTCATGGACTTGTAGCCCAGGACTTGACCACATGGAAGAAATTGCAAATGGTGAAGCTGTGTCCCTACATTGATGATATCATGCTCATGTCTGATTCTCTTGAAGATTCAGAAGGAGCAGTTCCTGTACTGCTGCAACATCTACAGGAGAAAGGATGGGCTGTGGACAGCACCAAGGCTGAGGGACCTGGTTTTTCTGTGGAGTTCTTGGGTGTTGTCTGGTCAGGTAAAACTAAAGTTATCCCAGAAGCAGTCATAGACAAGGTCCATGATTTCCCTAACCCCTACCACTGTTTCAGTATTACAAGAATTTTGGGGCCTTTGGGGCTACTGGACAGTGTTTATCCCACACTTGGCACAAATTCTGAAGCTCTTATACCAATTGGTATGAAAGGGCATCAGGTGGGACTGGGATAAGACATTTGCACCTGCTTTTACTGCTGTTAAGCAAGCAGTCAAGGTCATACAGACCTTGAGGGTAATGGACTCATCAAGGCCCAGTGAGCTAGATGTTCATGTAACTGAAGATGGTTATGGGGGCGTCTTTGGTAGCAGCAGGAATGGATATGCCAACCTACTGGATTCTGGTCACAACTATGGATAGGAGCAGAGGTCTGTTACACCTTGACAGAGAAGCAACTGGCTGCTGTGTACCAAGCCTGGCTGGCTACAGAGCCCATCACCAGAACAGCTCTGACCAAGGTAATAACCTCGTATTCCATCACAGGATGGGTGTGAGACTTGACCCAAAGGCCACAGAGTGGCATGACACAGACACCTACACTGGCCAAATGGTGTGCATATTTGCAGCAGTATAGTGCCCTCTCCCCCAGGCCCTTAAGTGGAGAATTCCAACACTTACTGGGATCAGTGACATATACCAGTGTAAAGCAGGAAGAACTTGATTGTGAGCCATTTGTAGCCAAGAGTCCTTATCAGGAGGGAAAAGCCCCTATACCTGAAGATGTTTGGTATACAGACAGCTCCAGTCATAGAAAGTCCCTGAAGTGGAGGGCTATAGCTTTCCATCCTAAGACTGAGATAATATGGATGGAAGATGGAGAGGGGAAAAGCAATTTGGGCTGAGTTGTGGGCAGTAGGGCTTGTGATCACCTAGGAGCCCTCCCCTATAGTTGTCTGCACTGACAGTTGGGCTGTCTATCAGGGCTTGACCCTGTGGCTTACCGACATGGTACCAGGCCAACTGGATGGTTGGTCACCAGCCCTTTTGGGGGCAATAATTGTGACAAGACCTATGAGTCTCTGTCAGACTAAGACAGTTATATCATGTGACTGGCCATTTGCCTTTGGCTCCCAGGGAATGATGAAGCAGACACATTGGCCCAGGTGCTTTAGAAGGAAAGCCTACTTCTGATGTGGCCCAGTGCTTACATTAGCATTCATTGCACACAGGGCAAAAAACAATGTGGGCCCTAGCCAGTTGGTGGGACTTGCCATAACCTTTGAAGAAGTCAGCAGAGCCCAGAAAGAGTGATTTGTGTGCTCTAAGAGGGACTTACAGTGAGTCCCACAGCAATATAGGACAATAGTAAAGGGGCCAATACTCCTTGGCAGGTGGCAGATAGACTGTATTAGGCCTCTGCCCATATCAGAAGGATATTGGTATGCCATGACTTGATTGGACACAGCTACTGGCCTGTTGATTGCTTTTCCTACACATTATGCAGATCCGCAAATGACCAAAAGAGGCCTGGAGTGTCTCTTTGCAGCCTATATAGCCAGCGGCAGGTGACTGAGAGCCATCAAGGGTGGATCAAGGGTGCAGCAATAGGAATATAGTGGAAGTTTTATGTACTATATAACCCTACCATGGAAGGCATGATAGAAAAGTACAATGGTTTGTTGAAATCTGGCCTGAAGTCAGACACCAACAGTCTACAGGGCTGCTGAGTTCATTTATGTGCAGTGCTACAGCATTTGAATGAGAAGCCCCCAAAATGAGCCTTGAGCCCTGTGGATATGCTAACACACCTTGCTCTCTCTCCTATACAATTGTATGTACAAACCAAAGAGGAGTTACTGAAGCCGGGATATGGCCAGCAGAGCAACATCCTGCTGCCAGCCCCAACTGCACTAAACCCTGGAGACTCTGTTGAGTGGATGTAGCCCTGAACATTTCAACACATGGACCAGTGATGGCTGGCCTTTCTGGCACTTTGGGGAAAATGTCTGGAAGCTGGCCTACTGTTCGTTCCTGGAGTAACAGAAGAGTTGCCCCCAGAGATCACAGTAGTGTATCCAAAACATCTGGGAGGTAAGAACATCTTACAAGGAAGTTTTGTTTTATCATTATTGCCAGTGTATGTACCTCTCATAGCCCTATATATTGATTGATCTGTAACTCCCACAGGGAGGGGGCTGAAGTTCTGGTATACTAGACCAGGATGAGATCCCATTCCTGCCACTGTCCATCATAGGACCACTCTCTTGCATGCATCCTACCTGATGGGCAAGATTTGCCTATGCTGGTATCATTAAAACATGCATTTTATCACCCTTAAGGTTATTTTCTTCTATAGACCCTGTGGCCTAGACCCACCCCCGGCTGTAGCTGGCATAATGAGCACATTGAACTCCCTACCCTTTCAGCTACTGGCCAGCCACCTGTGAAATGGGTGACCTATGGACTTTATCTGCATAGAGTTTTGAACCTAGCTGAATCCTCCGGCTTGAGGATTATCATAATTTTATTGCAGTTGTTATTGTATGTTATTAGTCTGTTTACACTGTTTCAGTTTTCTCACATAGGGGCCATTGTGGAAGATGGAAAGGATGTAGATTGTGAGGCAAGATTTCTGGAGAGGTGGGCTGTGGGTAAAATGGAAATATTTCCAGAATCTCTTGCCTTGCCTTAGAGCATCTCCATATCAATAGGTGTTTCCAAGGGGTGGAGAGAAGTAGTCCATTTCATATCAGTAGGTTATTACAAGTGTCAGGGGAGCTTGGGTGTATCTGGACCAGAGAGGTTTGGTCTGATCCCATTTTACAGCCAGGTCATGAGAAACACATGTGAGCAGAAGTAGATAACTGCTTATAAGGAATAAACAGATTTTTCCCACTGTATTTCTCCCTTTCACTGATTTTGGCTTCAAAGGTTATTTGCCACAGGCTGGAAACATATTTTCCCTGGAATTACAGTGATTCTTATAACTTATACTTGACATCTGATGTGAGGACAGTGTTATGAAGGACTTTGCCCATAACTTGTAAGTTGTGCATTGATTATGGGTAGTTAGTCTTTGAATTGAAATATAGGATAACCAACTTGTATCAGGGATTTAGTATGAGAATACTCTCAGGAAATCAGAAGTTGGATACCATCCACACTCAGAATGATTGCTGATGCTTTGCTATTATTTGCTAGTTTAGTTACTTTTCTGAAGTAGTTCTGTAAAATCTGTAGCCTTTTTTGCATGTGGCCAATAAAATCTCTGCTTAATTAACAATGGCCAGCTAATAATTGTACATATATTTTTCTAAAATACTTGGAAACAATGCAACTCCCACTTTTTTTTTTTTGGCAAAGGATTTATGTGTGTGTGCTAAGGTATGCCTTCAGCACTGAGGCAGTTTACAACTCCGCCTTGTCCTTCCCTTTTGTCCAGAGCCTTTAGATTAAATGGAAGTTAAAATTTACCTCTTTCTCTCATGAAAGAGAACCTCTCATGAAAGGCAGTCTTGCGTATTCACATGTCCTTTTGGGTTCCTAAGAATACTCTGTGTTTTCAAAGTCTTTGAAGACTTCTTATTACTCAGTTTTTCCTTATCAACTTTTTGTTATCCCCCAACTATTATATCAACTATTATCTACAACTCCAGGCACTCACAAAGTTAAACAATTGTCTATAATGTTGACCACAATTGCCCAAGGAGAAAATACATTTCACACCGAGTGGACTCCATATTAGGTCAAATACGGATAGCCTTCCAAATTTCATAACCTGAGGATCCATTGGGTAGGTCACACATGATAATCTTGGGGAATGAGTCTTTACAGTATTTCCAACCGCATTCTTTCCCTTCCCACTGCTAGGGTACTAGGTTTTATTTTGATTGCAGGTTATTTTCACAGCTACTGTGAAGTTGGAGAGTGGAGGATGGAACCACAATACATTAAAATACACAGAGTTTGCTGTTTTCCTTGAAATTCAACACTTTTTTCTTGAATTAAGTCTGTCCTTATTTCTGGAAGCATTTGGTTATTTTTGAGAGTTCTGAAAATCTTCACTATTTTTTTTTTTTACAATTTCCTCATTAGTTTTATGGAAAAGAAAATTTTAGGAGGGCCTTACTGTGCCATTTTCCCTGACATTTCTCCATTCCAATTTAAAAAAACATGTTTGTGCTTTAAAATTCTTTGAGCAAATCTTTAATTTTTTCTTTGGTAAGTGCAATCTCTAGGCACACTAGAGAACAGTTTCTTTAGATAGTTTTTTTTCCCAGGTATGGGTCATATTTTCCTGTTTCTTTGTATGTCTCATAATATTGTGCTGAAAACTGGATATTTTAGGTAGTACATTGTAACAACTCTTGATTTCAACTTTCATCCCTTGAATGTTATTGATGTATCTGTTTACAACTTTGTTATTTTTCTATTTCTTGAGGATTTTTGTTTTGTAGTAACTTAGAGATTTTGACAATTTTGTTTAGTGTCAAAATTTTTTTGTTTGTTTTGCTGGAGGGAATAATGATTCCCTATCTCTACTCTATTATTGTTGGGTGTGCCTTCCACCCCACCTCCCCAATTCTGGCTAATTTTTATTTGTCTTTCAGTACCACCTTCCCTGAGTCACTTCCTTGACTCTCTTGTAGCCTAGGAGAGATGTCTAATCTGCTTATTTCCATGGTATCCTATGTGTTGCTTTGTTTAACCTTTATCAGTTTTTATTAAAAGTTTCTATTGATGTATTTGTCTCTACCATTAATTGTAAACTTCTTGTGGGCAGAAACTGTGTCTTATTTTTCTCTTTGTCTGCAATGTAAAGCAGTGTCCAGCACTCAATAAATGTCTGTAAAATTTTTATTAGTCTTCATATGGTGAAATCTTTTTGTCTTCATGTGTATGCTGTTTCTGCAATTAGACTGAAATCTATTGTGAGTAAAAATCGTTTCATTTTTTTGCTTTTCACAGAGATTTGTGAGATGCTACATATGCAATTGATGTTAAAATATCAACAGTTTAAATGACTACTTTAAGTATTTTTGCTATTTGTTTCACCCTAAAACATCATTAGATCTCTCAACTCCTTGCCTTCATACATTCATTAATTAATTTCTGAATCTGTGCCTGGATCAATCATGCCTACCTTCCCTTACTGATCAATTTTTTTTACATCTAATGCATTCTTGCTTCACTCTTCAACTTGGCTAGTTGCTGCACCTACATATTCCCTCTGACGGTGTGTCTGTATTATAGCACTTACCATACTCTATCAAAATTCCTATTTACTTCATGCGGAAGAAGTAAATTTGCCTTTATATCTTCAGTAGCAGACACAGTGACTAATGTAGAGTATGCATTCAAGAAAAGTTTTGAAATAAATAAACAACAGTATATTCAACTAAAAGCTTATAAATACTTAAAATATTAATAAATTAATCCAAAATCTTAATCTCTTAAGGCAGAGACTGAACTCTTACATTTTATTTCTGTGGGAAATAACAGTAGCTTGGGTTATTAGAATCAAGTATTTTCTTATTAATTGAGATTACTTTTTATTTTTATGCCTTATGAGTTTATTAACAATATCTCTAATATCTGCCCGAATGTTCTCATCTAATTATCTTCAATTATGTAGATACAGAAAGAGCATAGTTTATGTACACATAATTTTAGTAATTAAAGATTTATTATCCTGCAAAAAAGTTAGATTTTTTTCAGCTGTTTTGTATATGTGTGATTGACATCAACTTATAGAATTCCAGCGTAAGAAATGCCATATCAGATATTAACCAAATAATAAGCCACAACCTTCAAAATAAAATAAAAGCAGGGCAAGTCAAAATTTGAAGTTTGGTATTACAATTTAGTAGTATAAAACCTTGAGAAAAAAGTCATTCTATAGCAACCTTAATAGGAGGAGGATTGTAAGAAGGAAACTATAGTCTCTTTTAACTTTTTGCGCTACTGAGAGCCTGAGCTCTGAAGTTGGATTGCTTAGTTTTAAGGAATTATTCTTCATTTGCTAGTCGCAGGATCTTAGGCAAATAACTTCATCTTTAAATGCGGATGAAGTAGTCTCCTTCCCTAAGTAATTTATGCCATATTAATTTGCATATCAGCAAGTAGCAGAGAAACAAACATGGTATGCTCTTATGCTCTTGAGAGTCTGATATTCCACAGTGGTTGAATTCTTACGTCCTTATTGTGCTCTCTCTCTTTGCATCTCCCTCATGGTAGTATGTTCTCTGGCAGGCATTGTGCTTAGAGTTAACTGATGGCATCAGTGTTAATCACATTATCAAGTCCATGCATAACCCCCAGGTCTTGTGTGCTTCCTTCCACAATGTGCTGCTGGGGAGCACAGGGTACTGCTCTGAAAAGCTGGTACCTGAGTTAAGGGAATCCCTCTGTACAGTACAGAAGCTGTTCAGCCTTTTAAGTGCTCTGCCATTATTCTCCAAAATGGTCTAGAGATGTTTATAATAAACAATAGAAACAATATGAAAGACAAAATCCAATATTGCTCAAAGGCTATTTAGAAAAGAGCTTCAGTGGAGTGGGAATAAGGGTTGGAATCATAACAGCTCTTCCTTGTTTTTTGTTTTGGTTTTGGCTAGAAGTTATTGGTCTAAAAGTAGCACTCACCCTTCCACAGGAAAAGGAGAAGGAAGAAGAAAAAAGGAAGAAGGAGGAAGGAAGGGAGAAGGAAGGAAGGGAGGAAGGAAGGAAGGAAGGAAGGAAGGAAGGAAGGAAGGAAGGAAGGAAGGACGGACAAAGGAAAGAAGAGAGGAGAAATGGTATGCTCACATAATATTCCTACCTATTTATACTTGGAAAAGTTGCCTACTTGCCAAATTCTGAGTAAATAATGGGACACATTTGGTGGCCACTCATTAGAGAACAGACTTTCTTTTCTTCCAAACTAAGTAACTTACTTCAATATTTCTAGTGAGCATGGATACATCTGAGACAGATAAGAACTATAGACACTTTTACCCAGAAAAATGCATGTGTAGATACCCAGAAATTCATAATTCAATTCACATGGTCACAGGACCTCCTGAAGTCCAAACATCTTGCAGACTTACCTGGTATATGTGTTGGTACATAGCATGTATGCCATGCAGAGCACTATACAGGATGCATGTGCTGACCATTGTAATGAAAGTTAACAAATTAGGGACAGTGCTGACCTTGCAGCCTACTCTGAATAGAAGAGAAAGCCTTGGTTAAAGTGTCACTTCAGGGTCCTAAATAAATAGTGTTGACCACTTGTTGAAAACAGATAACAGCAATCATTGTAAGATTAAGCATTCCAAACACTTTCTGAGCTTTGACAAGGATATGGTGTTGCTGTGTGTATTAGCAGTGAAGGCGATCAGAATATACCATCCGACAGTATACCATTTGAGCAGAATGATTATTTTGACCTGAAGACACTTGAGAAATAGCAGACACAACAGAAACTCTGCTCTCTTCCTTTCTGCCTAAAAACAGGGAATAAATTCCCATTCCTAAAGGGGTCTCCCACTCAGTACCAGGAAGACAAGAACAGCTCTTAATCTAAAGAGATGGTTCTTTTATCTATATCTATCTATCTATCTATCTATCTATCTATCTATCTATCTATCTATCTATCTATCTATCAATTTATTTATTTTTATTTTTTTATTAAAGTATCATTGATATACACTCTTATGAAGGTTCCAAAAGAAAAACAATGCGGTTATTATATTCACCCTTATTATCAAGTCCCTCCCCATACCCCATTGCAGTCACTGCCCATCAGTATAGTAAGATGCCACAGAGTCCCTATTTGCCTTCTCTGAGCTACACTGTCTTCCCTGTGACCCCAAACAGACCATGTGCACCAATCATGATACCTTATGATCCCTTTCTCCCACCTTTCCCCACCCCTCTCCTTTGGTAACCACTAGTCCTTTCTTGGACTCTGAGTCTGCTGCTATTTTGTTCCTTCAGTTTTGCTTCACTGTTATACTCCACAAATGAGGGAAATAATTTGGTATTTCTCTTTCACTGCCTGACTCATTTCACTGAGCATAATACCCTCTAGCACCATCCATGTTGTTGAAAATGGTAGGATTTGTTTCTTTCTTATGGCTGAATAGTATACCATTTAGTATTTGAACCACCTCTTCTTTATCCATTCATCTACTGATGGACACTTAGGTTGCTTCCATATCTTGGCTACCATAAATAGTGCTGCGGTAAACATAGGGGCACACATGTCTTTTTAAATCTGAGAAGTTGTTATCTTTGGGTAAATCCTAGGAGTGGAATTCCTGGGTCAAATGGAAACTCTATTTTTAGTTTTTTGACGAACCTCCATATTGATTACCACAATGATTGAACTAGTTAACATTCCCACCAGGAGTATAGGATGGTTCCCCTTTTTCCTCATCCTCACCAGCATTTGTTGTTTCTAGTCTTTCCTATGTTGGGCATCCTAACTGGTGTGAGGTGATATCTCATTGTGGTTTTAATTGCATTTCCTTGATAATTAGTGATGTGGAGCATCTTTTCATGTGCCTACTGGCCATCTGAATTTCTTCTTTGGAGAAGTGTCTGTTCAGATCCTCCGCCCATTTTTTTATAGGGTTATTTGCTTTTTTGGGTGTTCAGGTGTGTGAGTTCTTTATATATTTTGAATGTTAGCCCCTTGTCAGATATGTCATTTACAAATATATTCTCCCTTACTGTATGATGCCTTTTTGTTCTGCTGATGGTGTCATTTTCTGTACAGAAGCTTTTAAGCATGATGTAGTCCCATTTGTTCATTTTTTATTGTTTTCCTTGCTTGAGGAGATGTGCTCAGGAAAAAGTTGACCATGTTTATAGTCAAGAGATTTTTGCCTTTGTTTTCTTGTAAGAGTTTTATGGTTTCATAACTTACATTCAGGTCTTTGATCCATTTGGAGTTTACTTTTGTGTATGGGGTTAGAAAATAATCCAGTTTCATTCTCTTGCATGCAGCTGTCCAGTTTTGCCAAAACCAGCCTTTGAAGAGGCTGTCATTTCCCCATTGTATATCCATGGCTCCTTTATCATATATTGATTGACCATATATGCTTGGGTTTATATCTGGATTCTCTAGTCTGTTCCATTGGTCTATGAGTCTGTTCTTGTGCCAGTACCAAATTGTCTTGATTAGTGTGGCTTTGTAGTAGAGCATGAAGTTGGTGAGCATAATCACCCCCACTTTATTCCTCCTTCTCAGGATTGCTTTGGCTATTTGGGGTCTTTTGTGGTTCCATATGAATTTTAGAACTGTTTGCTCTAGTTCATTGAAGAATGCTGTTGGTATTTTGATAGGAATTGTACTGAATCTGTAGATTGCTTTAGGAATATCAATATTTTGACAATATTAGTTCTTCCTATCCATGAGCATGGGTTATGTTTCCATTTATTGGTATCTTCTTTAATTTCTCTCACGAGTGACTTGTAGTTTTCAGGGTATAGGTCTTTCACTTCCTTGGTTAGGTTTATTCCTAGGTATTTTATTCTTTTTGATGCAATTGTGAATGGAATTGTTTTCTGGATTTCTCTTTCTTCTATTTCATCATTAATGTATAGGAATGCAACAGATTTCTGTGTATTAATTTTATATCCTGCAACTTTGCTGAATTCAGATATTAAATCTAGTAGTTTTGGAGTGGATTCTTTAAGGTTTTTTATATACAATATCATGTCATCTGCAAACAGAGACAGTTTAACTTCTTTCTTGCCAATTTGGATGCCTTTTATTTCTTTGTGTTGTCTGATGGCTAGGACCTCCAGAACTATGTTGAATAAAAGTGGGGAGAGTGGGTATCCTTGTCTTGTTTCCGATCTTAAAGGAAAAGCTTTCAGCTTCTGACTGTTATGTATGATGTTGGCTGTGGGTTTGTCATATATGGTCTTTATTATGTTGAAGTACTTGCCCTCTATACCCATTTTGTTGTGAGTTTATATTATGAATGGATGTTGAATTTTGTTGAATGCTTTTTCAGAATCTATGGAGATGATCGTGAGGTTGCTGTCCTTCTTTTTGTTGGTGTGGTGAATGATGTTGCTGGATTTTCAAATGTTGTACCATCCTTGCATTCCTGGAATAAATCCTACTTGATCATGCTGGATGATCTTTTTGAAGTATTTATGAATTTGGTTTGCTAATATTTTGTTGAGTATTTTTGCATCTATGCTCATCAGGGATATTGTTCTGTAATTTTGTTTTTTTGTTGTGTCTTTGCCTTTTTTTTTTGGCATTAGAGTGATGCTGGCCTCATAGAATGAGTTTTGGAGTATTCCCTCCACTTCTACTTTTTGGAAAACTTTAAGGAGGATGGGTATTAGGTCTTCACTAAATGTATGATAAAATTTAGCAGTGAAACCTGCTGGTCCATGGTTTTGTTCTTAAGTAATTGTTTGATTACCAATTCAGTTTCATTGCTGGTAATTGGTCTGTTCATATTTTCTGTTTCTTCTTGGGTCAGCCTTATAAGGTTGGATTTTTCTAGAAAGTTGTCCATTTGTTCTAGGCTATGTAGTTTGTTAGCATATAATTTTTCATAGTATTCTCTCACAATTCTTTGTATTTCTATGGTGTCCATCGTGATTTTTCCTTTCTCATTTCTGATTCTGTTTGTGTGTGTGGACTCCCTTTTTTTCTTGATAAGTCTGGCTAGGGGGTTATCTATTTTGTTAATTTTCTCAAAGAACCAGCTCTTGCTTTCATTGATTCTCTCTCTATTGTTTTATTCTTCTCAATTTCATTGATTTCTGCTCTAATCTTTATTATGTCTCTCCTTCTACTGTGTTTGGGCCTCATTTGTTCTTCTTTTTCTAGTTTCATTAATTATAAGTTTAGACTGTTCATATGGGATTGTTCTTCTTTCCTGAGGTAGGCCTGTATTGCAATATTCTTCTTTCTTAGCATGGTCTTTGCTACATCCCACAGATTTTGTGGTGTTGAATCATTGTTGTCATTTGTCTCCATATATTGCTGGATCTCTGTTTTTATTTGCTCATTAATCCACTGGTTATTTATGAGCATGTTCTTAAGCCTCCATGTGTTGTGGGCTTTTTCATTTTCCTTGCATAATTTATTTCTAGTTTCATACCCTTTTGGTCTGAGAAGCTGGTTGGTACAATTTCAATCTTTTTGAATTACTGTGGCTCTTTTTGTGGCCTAGTATATGATCCATTCTTGAAAATGTTCCATGTGCACTTGAGAAGAATGTGTATCCTGTTGCTTTTGGATGGAGTGTTCTGTAGATGTCCGTTAGGTCCATCTGTTCTAATACATTCATCAGTGTCTCTGTGTCCTTACTTATTTTCTGCCTGGTTGATCTGTACTTTGGAGTGCGTGGTGTGTTGGTCTCCTAGAATGAATGGATTACATTCTATTTCCCATTTTAATTCAGTTAGTATTTGTTTCACATATGTTAGTGCTCCTGTGTTGGGTGCATAGATATTTATAATGGTTATATCCTTTTGTTGTACTCTTTTACCATTATATAATATCCTTCTTTATCTCTTTTTACTTCCTTTGTTTTGAAATCTATTTTGTCTGATAAAAGTACTGCAATTCCTGCTTTTTTCTTCCTATTGGTTGCATGAAATATTTTTTTCCATTCTTTTTCCTTCAGTCTCCATATGTCTTTAAGTTTGAAGTGAGTTTCTTGTAGGCAGCCTGTAGACGGGTCTTGTATTTTTATGCAGTCAGTGACTCTATGTCCTTTGATTGGTGCATTCAGATCATTTACATTTAGAGTGATTATCTAAAAGTATGTACTTCTTGCCATTGCAGGCTTTAGATTCATGGTTACCAAAGGTTCAAGGGTAATTGCTTTTCTATCTAACAGTCTAATTTAACTCACTTAGTATGCTATTACAAACACAACCTAAAGATTATTTTTTCCCCTCTTTTTTCTTCTTCCCCCATTCTTTATATATTAGGTATCATGTTCTGTACTCCTTGTCTATTCCTTGATTGACTTTGGGGGTAGTTGATTTGTTTTTGCTTATGCTTAGAAATTAATTGTTCTACTTTATTTACTGTGTTTTTATTTCCCCTGGTGACAGTTACTTAGCCTTAGAACACTTCCATTTATTGCAGTCCCTCCAGAATGCACTGTAGAGGTTGTCTGTGGGAGGTAAATTTTCTCAGCTTTTGCTTATCTGTAAATTGTTTAATTCCTCCTTCAAATTTAAATGATAGTCTTGCTAGGTAGAGTAGTCTTGTTTCAAGGCTCTTCTGCTTCATTGCATTAAATACATCATGCCACTCCCTTCTGGCCTGTAAGGTTTCTGCTGAGAAGTCTGATGGTATCCTGATGGGTTTTCCTTTGTATGTGATCTTATTTCTCTTTCTGACTGATTTTAATAGTCTTTCCTTAACCTTGATTGTTGCCATTTTAATTATTATATGTTTTAGTGTTTTCTTCCTTGGGTCCCTTGTGTTGGGAGATCTGTGCACCTCCATGGCCTGAGAGAATATCTCCTTCTCCAGACTGGGGAAGTTTTCATCAATTACCTCCTCAATGACACTTTCTACCCCTTTCTTTCTCTCTTCTTCTTCTGGTATCCCTATAATGCAAATATTGTTCCATTTGGATTGGTCACACAGTTCTCTCAATATTCTTTCATTCTTACAGATCCTTTTTTCTCTCTGTCTCTCAGCTTCTTTGTATTCCTCTTCTCTCATTTCTATTCCATTTACCGTCTCTTCTACTAAATCTAGCCTGCTTTTAAATCCCTCCATAAAATGTTTCATTTCAGATATGGAAGTTCTTAATAATTGAATCTCTGTGCTAAATTATTCCCTGAGTTCTTGAATATTTTTCTGTACCTCAATGAGCATGTCTATGATTTTTATTTTGAACTCTCTTTCAGAAAGATTGGTGAGTTTAGTTTCACTTGGGTCCTTTTCTGGTGTCTGTGAGATTTTGGTCTGAACCAGGTTCCTTTGACATTTCATATTTGTATATGGAACCCTCTAGTGCTCAGAAGCGCTAGTGTCTGGAGCTGATCAGCTCTGGGAGTGATGTTGGGAGTCGCAGGGGAGTGGTGCTGGTGCCTGGGGAGAGGAAAGAGCTGTTTCCTGCTTCCAGGCTCCAGTGACTGTCTCCACTGTCAGAAGTAATGGGCCGAGCACACAGGTGATAGCCTCTGTGCTTTGCATCTGTAACTGCTGTAGTCCGGGCCTCCCTCTGGCTGTCCTGATGCCAGGGCAGGGACTTACAATTTGCTAGCCAGTGCTGGAAGGCCAGTAGGAAGGCACAGCAGGCTGTGTATCACAGTGGGGGGCCTTGGGGCTGAGTAGCCAGCTAGGGGGATGAAGAGCCTGAAACTCCTGAAAGTTTCCAACCTTCTGGACAGAGCATGCCTAGCCAACCTTGTCCACATATCCCTTCCCCTGCACAGCAAGCTCCATACAAACCCCACCCCTTCAGCATCCCTCTCACTGCTAGGAAGCCTCTCAGACCACCCACCTTTCCTTTGTCTCAGAGAAGCCGGATGTGGATCCCTGTCCTCTACAAATGGCTGTAATCTCAGTCTCTCCAAGTATTCTACCTGTCTTAGCTTTCCAACCCCACTAATCTCCAGAGCACCATGCAATGTAGGTTTGTGTTCCCAAAGCAGATCTCCAGGGCAGGTGTTCAGCAGTCCTAGGTTTCCACCCTTTCCCTGCTCCCGATGGTGAGCTGGGGTGGGGGAAGGGTTGGATCAAGGCTTTGGTACGTTACCCTGTTTTGTGTGGTCTGCTCTGTTCTTCAGGTGTATGCAGTCTGGTGCTGCCTTCTTTCCTGTTGCTGTTTTAGGATTAGTTGAATTAACTATATTTTTTTGTTATATGTGGTTTTTGGAGGAGTTCTCTATCTCACCTGTCATTGTGCCATCTTGAATCCTCTCTCCTAAAGAGATGGTTCTTAATACTGGTGACCTCACTGACTTGTCTTTATAAACCAGCTTTACTAAAAAGTTCATATCACTAGTTCACCATAAATTTATCTTCCCACAGTTTACCACCCCTTGATGCCTTTGAAGTAAATGGCAAAATTTCCAGAATATTCTGCCTAGCCTTAGTTCATTCACATAACAATAGATGTTTACCACTGCAGAGCCTCCCATTGATAGGGCAATGAGTGGAGAGAAAGTGTCCATTCTCTCCTCCCCTCCGTTGCTGGCATGTAATTGGTCTGGTGTTGTCCAGTCACCAGTGACCCACCATGGAGTTCTCACTGGAGGCAGTGAGTGGGGGTAGGAGAGCACAAGCTGTGGCCAGAGGAGATGAATGGTGCCCTGCTGGTCAGTGAATTTGAGGAAGCTGTTAGCAATAAAGATAGTTTCTCCCAACTTGCCCTTCCCCTTGCCTTACTTCAATTTCATCAGATTCACAGGAGAATTTGTTCTAGAGGGGTAGCTTTTTAACCCCAGAGCTACAATACCCAAACCTCTCTTCTTCTGTCTTGTCATTTCTCCACAATTCATCAACCTTTGGTAAAATGGTAAATAAGCTGCTGGCCTAACTGCTGCTATGGAGTTCTCACTTATTTTCTCTGAAACTTCTGATATGCATGCAAAATAAGCCTTTTCTCCAGTTCATCTGTCTTTCATCAGTTTAAGTAGCTTGCCTAGCCACTGGATCTAAGAAGGTAGACGAAAAGTTTTCTTTTTTTTTCTCATCTATAGTAGCTGGATATGGACACCTTAAAAATGTCAGACAAGTACAACCTACATCTCTCCCTTCTGGCTATATTCTCCATGTTCTAAGTCTCCTTAAAAGATCAAACTTATAAAATTGAAATTCTGGCTAAGGTTATTGGAATGAAATAATGAAAAGAAAAGAAAACATTTTCATAAATATACTGATAGGAGCATACATTTTGAATTAAAAGGATAACTTGGGCTGAGACACATGAAAATTAAAAATTGGAAATGATTGAAAGTAGTTTTCCTTTCTCTCCCATGATTATTTAAAGGCACAATAGAATAAGTACATTATAGAGTGTTGGGGAAGATAGAAAATGTGAAAACTTATGAAAATTATGCAGTATTTTACAGAAGAAAGCCAAATAGATAAAAAGGATATACCTTTTTCCTTTTTTTAGATATTAAATAAGGGTATTTTTCTTTTTTGCTTATTTTATTGTGGTTAACTTTACCATCTTTACCTAATTTTTAAAAGCACATTCACACATTGTTGTGCAACCCTCCCCACCATCTCCTAAACTGTTTCATCTTCCCAAACTGAAGCTCTGTCCCCATTAAACACCAATGCCCCACCCCTCCCCCTGCAGCCAGAACAACTGCCATTCTACTTTCTGTCTCTAGTAATGTGAATATTCCAGGTGCCTCACGTAATGAAAAGGTTTTGTTATAACATTTTACGAAGACATTTTCCGAGATAAGGTTATTTCAGGATTAACAACAGGATTTCCTATTTGCCTGGGGCCATATTGAACAGAACAGAGAATAGAGCTTTTATGTTGAAAAAGAAATGAAAATGGAGACTATACCTACCTAATGACTATTAACAAATGAAAAAGAATAGCTAAATAATTATAGGAAAATATGTTTTATGCTGTTGTGAAGCAAGTAGGGTTTCCTGGTACTTGGTGGAGAATTTTCAAGGCCTGAAGTGTCATAAAAGCTAGATGATTCTTCACAGAACTCCTTATTTCACTCTTGCAGTTTCTCAAGGAAGCCATTTTAGGGCACCTTACTGGAACTCTTGTATCTGCTTTCTGTACTTCTCACCATACTTACAGAACAGACTGGGTGGGAATCCTGAGGGGAAGAGAGAGAAACAGGCAGCAGCCCTAACAGGGGTTTATCGGTATCACACAGGTTGCAGCCTTCCCAGGCTAATGTCTGGGGAAGGAGAGTCAACCATCTGCAAGAACCGTTCAACAAGTGGCAAATCCACAAGACCCTAATGAATCTCCTGTTTTGCAGAGGACTGGGAACAGACATGATGAGCACAGAATGAAGTGAGGATGCAACAAGCCTATGGAAGGTGGTGGTACTCTGGGCCTCCTCACTGTTTCCCTTTATTTGAGCAATATGGCA
Organism: Manis pentadactyla; assembly: GCF_030020395.1. NCBI lineage: Eukaryota > Metazoa > Chordata > Mammalia > Pholidota > Manidae > Manis > Manis pentadactyla. The sequence continues at coordinate 86,583,182 of NC_080021.1, read as the reverse complement.
AGATGACAATTTTAGGTATGGTCACAAATTACTGGTTACTTATGTTTTGGAGGAATATATTTCCTAAGCATGCATTTAAGGTTATGTTAGGTCCCATTGATGGCTGTAGTTCCACTGAGGCTTCCGCTTCCATCTCTTGTGCTTATCCACATGAAACATGTTCTTATACATATTTTTCCAAAGTAAAATGTACAATCTGGTTTATGTACTTCTGCATTTTGAGAGAGAATGTCCAGGTTTATCTGTAAGATTTATTAATTCTTTAAAGAAAATTATTTTAAAAACTATAAGACAACTACTTTATCAAGAAGTTTTTGCTATGAAGTTATGGAGGAGAAAAATTTTCCTCTACCCTTCAAGGTTCTCCTTGTGAGTCTAAGAATTAAATTAACATGAGACAGTTAACAGGAGAAAAATCAAACTTAATTTCATCTGTACAGGAACCCCACATACAGAAGAGTTTCCAAGACAGAAAGATAAAACAAAGCGTACATGCCATCCTGAGTGAGGGGGTGGGCAGGGGCCTGGGCTTCATGGGGGAGGAGGGCAATAAGCAGAGCAGACATTTGGTGATTAGATGTTTGCCATGCCCTATGGATGGATCACTCAGATGAAATTTATCTCTTATAGGAGCTCTCATTCTGGAAAAGATCCCAGTTTAGATTCTTTTGGGTAAGGTTAGGCAATTAAGAGACCAACATCTTCTTAGTCCACAGGGTCCCTGTTGTCTTCAGTTCAAAATAGTCTATGTGCCAAAATCGCTTATTTTGGGGAGCACTGTTTTGAACCCGTTCAATGTGTATAGACATTATACAAACATTTTTGTAAAAGGCAGAACGCTTTTATGACTAGGTATATCTTTTTTTCCTTTTGCACAGCCAGAATAAATTTATCTTAGCCATATATTACATAGTGGCCAATATCATGACCCCAAATCCATTAATCTAATCAATTCAAAGAAGTCCAGTTGTTTTCATTCTTCTCCATGTCCTCCTGTTTAAAGATTACACTGCTACATTTAAGAGATGTTCAGTAGTTATCAATTCAGTCAACTTTTGATGGTTTTTCAGATAGACCCACACTGGCTAAGATCAGATAGATGAAAAGTTTATAGTCAGCACCAATAAATATCACCAGTTGACCTGTCTCTAGACTTATATTAATAATTTGAAAAAAATAAATTAAAATTTATAATCTTAACCTCACTTCTCTAGTATGAGGTATGAAGCAAGTAGATGTTTTTATCACCACCCCTCCCCCCTTAACACACACACTCACATTGGGGTTAAAATAAACTAATAGCTGTGTCTCTAGATTAACAGTGTTACCTAATTTAGCGTCATTATCTCAGAAAAATCCCATTTTCCCAGTAACACTAGGGGACTTGTCCATTTTCTGGTGTCAAAAACTACGGAGGATCTGAGATGTTATTTTACTTATGAGCTAACAGGTTAGCCCACTACCTGCATGCTGGCAAAGGACCCTACCCCAGAGTGAAACCTGAAGGGCAGCACCCCTCACTGGCACAGCTGGTGGCCTGGCCTTCGTGTTCACACCCGCTCTGTTGTCCCTCACATTCCGCGCGGATGTGAAGGTGGCCCACGGTGGATGCTGCTCGTACGCAGGGCTTGTGTCACAGTGGAGAACACCAAGCTGAGGAAATCTCCAGTTTTATAAAGAGGCTTCAAGCAAACCTGCTCAAATTTTGGCCCAGAGGGAGACATTGTCTTTATTATGATGATCAGAAAAAAATTTTCCCTCCCTCTGTCCTGGAAGAAGGCATTCTGCTACCTCGATCTCCCAAAGTTGTTCGCTATCGACACCCTTGGAAAGGAAATGCAGGACAGAACTGTCACAAGTAGAAACTTCATAAAAATATCCCCTATCCCAACATTTGGTTCCCCTCATCGTTAATCATAATGAAAGATAGTTTCCTTTCGGCATCATGTTAAACCAAAGGTGAGTGAGGATAAGGAGGGAAGAATCCAGATAATACTAATGATAATGTTTTTAACACCACTATGTTATATTATATTATAATTTTTAAGTACAAAAATTCATACTCATGAGTATTTCTACATCACTTTTGATCCAAAGAGATAACCATTCTAAATTTTTTGGATGTAATATAAGGCCCTACAGCAAATTAAATGCTTATGCCCAGTCTTTTTTATTCCATAACATTACTTATTCATTGCATAAAAACTCAGAAATAAAGCATAGGCAGATGTATATATTTCTCTCCAAATCTGAGTTTGTACTAATGATGTTTTAGATGTAAAACCACAGTGTAGTTGTGGATATCTACTATGGTGTTCTGTATTCTCTGTGGATGAATTCTAAGGTTTTATGCATAATTCGTTAAATATATGTTGAAATATTAAAGAAGCTATACAATTTCTGTACAAAATTTTTCTCTAAGTTTAGAATATATGCAGGCAATACATTGAACAAAATTTCCTTTAACCTGTGTAAAGCATTAAAGGATATCAAATTAAAAAACTATATATTAAAGTTGAAATTCCCAGCACTTACACAGCATTGTTTTAAAATGCTTTGGTTTTATTTGTTAAGATTACTTTAACTGATCCATGTCATGGTCGTTCAAAGTAGATTTTTCAAAATGTCCTAAAATATTTCATTGCTATACTGTTAAGTTGTCTGCAAATGTTCTCTAAAAATTTGATAGTTGCATGATTACAGACAAAAAGTTATTTCAGATATGACTTTGATAGATTTTAACAAGACAGAATTTAGTTCTTGTTGAGATAATTCTCCACCTTAATTCTTATTTGGGGCAGAGATTCTTTTGAAAATATTCAAGGTGTAAATTACATCTAAGTTGGAAACTCTGAAGTTTGCTTTAAGTTTTTTTTTTTAATGTAATCTGAAGGGCAAATTGGAAATAACAATTTCTAGTTACAATTTTCTCACCTCTAACTTCACCTATTGTTTGATTTTTCATTTTCAGGAGGCTGGAGTAATTCTCTCCTTAGGGATGACAGAGCTAGAGAATAACTGACTTTTCTATTAATCACAAATGGCTGCAGGGAACTGAGGTGGCCTTTTTCACCAGCCCTGTGGGTCCTTCTAGTTTCTTTAGTGGCCAAAGCTGCCATCTGCTCAGGTGTAAGTGCCAAATCACTCCCGTGAGGGCTACACCTTTGACTGAAGGGAGCAGGGCTTTGTAGCTTGGAGTAGATATATTCGGAGCCCAGAGCTGGTGTTTTTGACCTTTTGCAGTTTCAGTTTCTGTGTTGACATGGAGACCTGAAGGACCTTCCCTGTAAAGAGAAGGGCCAACCCTCTGTTGTACAGCAGCCCTCCTTCAGTGTCTGGGTGCTTTGCAGTGGGGCATGTGAGCAATCCACTACCCTGGGTCCTTCCCTCAGGTGTACTGAAGATGCTCTGTGGGCTTCTTGCTTGCTCACCTAGGGGTCTCAGAAGGCTTCATGCAAATGAGAGCCCTGGTGGCCTGCAGTGAATTCTGTCTCTCAGGTGGAAAGGAAGATGAGGCTTATTCTGCCCCAATGCTACACTGAGTTGATTTTCTAAGTTATTTGTATCCCATATCTTTTATTGGTAGGAAACCTTACAAAAATAAAATATAAAATGAAAATGAAACATAACATTACTGAAATCTTATTTCTCTTCTATAACTAAAATAATTCTTACTTATCCATCTATTTATCCACACATTCACTTCCACTCATACCTACTTGTATATATTCCACAGTCAATCAACACCAATATGGACTCGTTGTAATGTAATAATGTTTTGCTACTGAGGCCGTATTAGCTGCTCTGTTAGGAGCCTCAGAACCAGCTATGCACCCTTATATCACTAGGTTGTAAACTGATTAGTATTGGGACAGGTTTATTTTTCACGGTCTGTTGGAGTTCCTAGCAAAGGGCCTAACAAGGTGGTCTGCTACCCAAAGACGCTTATTAACTGACGGTTGAGTGGGGATGAAGGAACACAATAAATGAATAACACAAGAGCTTTTCTAGACAATTAGAATTTCACAAGACACTGGGGCTATTTACATACAAAAGGAGTACTCCTTATGCAAAGTTGGGTTATTGAGATCTTTGAAACTTTGAGATCTGAAAGTACACTATTACCCTCACTTTGGAGAACAACAGAAGACAGAGCAATTTGCTCTGCACATATGTATTTGCATTGGCTATGAAATCTGTCACATAATTCTGTGTTTTTCTATACAGAAGACAAGCTAAGGAAGGAGGAGAAAAAGGTGGAGAAAGAAGAGGAAGAGGAGGAAGAAGGAAGAAAAAGCAACAATAGAAGTATGAGGAAGAAGAGGAGGAGAAGGAAATAGGAGGAGGAAAGAAAAAAGAGAAAGATTAAAGAATAGACCTTCGGGTATTATCAGTGATAACTAAACAATGTCAGGGTTTTCAGCCAGCATTTTTATACAACTTTGGAAATTCAGGATTCGTTTTGAATTTGATAATGTGTATTCAGAGAAAAAGAAATACAATACTTCCAATTGTGTGAACAAAAATATGAAAATACGAAAATTTAAAGAAAGCATAATTACTTTGCATGAAACTATCTCTTTATGACCCCACATACATATACATGTATATGTGTAGTTTATATATAGATCCTGAAATATTTAAATTATATATGCACTGTAAAATAAATTTTATTCCAGATTAAAACTTACATTTGGGTTTTATTTAAGAGGTTCTGCAATGCAAGAAACTGCTTGTTAAGAGAACTGCTCAGTGCAAGCAACTGCTTGTTGAGGCAACTCTCAATATATTATTCCTAGTTGAGAGGTTCATTTGGAGTTCGGTATCTATATACTGTTATCAAATGTCCAAATAGGGGCCCAAGGAGGGGAGCATTCCAAGATTAGCTATGAACAGTATGAAGTCTCTGTGCCTGGAATTATGTTATATTGTGGTTTAGTGGAGGTGGTGAGAAGTCACTGTGTATGAGGATTCTCCCAGCAGGGCTGACAGCACATATTCATGGGACATTTTTGGGCCACTAGGATGCATCAGTCTATGTGTTCACTACTTGTGAATGTAGTCATGTCCTCCCATTATCCATTTTCTAGAGAGATAGATATGCAAGTGATAAGTGTTTTTCCTAATGGGCTTCCTAGATATTAGGAATCTGGCACTATGTATGTCCAATGTTGCTATTAAATGTTTGGAACACTTTGCTGACTCAGAGAAGGATCAGGGTACAGGAGTGGCAATGCCTGCACTAGAGGTTTACCCTGTAGGATCCAAATGTGTCTGATTCTACTGTTCTGGATTTCCTGTTTGTAAGAGTCAATATGTTCTGCTTTAAAAAAAGAAAAAGAAAAAGTAAAAGTAATTACCAATCAAGGGCTATAGAATGATCTACTGGACATTTAAATTTTCTCACTCCAATTGATTTCAGTACAGAAAAAAAATTAAGTATAACATGAAATAGAAGCAGAGAGGAAGATGTGACTAACTTGACAGCATTGTCTGGGAAAGAATTCACAGAAAATATAAGATTTGGGAGTAAAACATCATCACTCCAGGTTCCTTCTTTTACCAGGCTGAGTTTGTTTTCCTCCATTCTTATCCCACTGTAACAAAGAATTGAAAGCCAGACACATAATAGCAAAGCAGAGCAAATGTTTTATTTGAATATCCAAGAGAGGTGTGGGCCAGCTTCAGACAAAGGCCCTGATCCTCTGTTAGGTGGGAGGCTTTTATATTGCATTCTGGCTAGGAGGCGCCTGTTTGATTGACAAAGTGGGGTTATTTGATTGACAGATCCATCCGTATAGCCATCCCTCTCAGTACGCATGTCCTTTCCCATGATGAGGTGTGGTTGGGCAGTTCTTAGTTCTGTTCAATTGTGCCCACATTGGAATCTGTTGGGGACCAGTTTAGTCTGGTCCTGAAAGGCAAGGAAGTTATCTCCCTGCAAAGTGTTGCCTTCACATGGGACCCCCTACCTGGGTAGAGTTTAGGTGTTCTTTTTTATTTGAATCTTATCTTCCCCTTCCAATGGCGGCTCATGTCTATTTTTCTACTTAGTATTTCTATTAGGAAAAGCAAAGCTCAGAACACTCTGATTTAAGGGGTGGAGAAGTAAATTCCAATTCTTTATGAAAACTACAAAGTCTCATTGCAAAGTATAGATACAGAAAGATCCCATTAATTAAAATCCATGAATTCAATCAATCCACTAGATAGGTAGGTAGGTAGGTAAATATAGAGGATGACAGATAGAATGCTTTGCATATCTGCATCTGAACCAAAGACTGTTCTGTGATTCGTTGTATAAATGGTTATAGCATAGCATATAGTTGCATCCCTGCTACAGGTTTGTTTTTCCACCTAAGGAGTTATGACAAGGCAATAAATCAAAATAAGGCAACATTTATGTTATACACAATCCACAGTTATCAGAATGCATCATAAATTTATTTTTTCATACATTACCTTTGGCATTGTTTGTGGTTTTCTTTTTGAAAAATACATATAGGCATTAAAAAAGCAAAGAAATGAAAAGTTTATCATCTTTTTTATAACTTGTCTGTATCAAAACCTAAATTATATTATTTCTGGGATGCTTTTACTTAGAAGAAAGGAGACACGCTACCTGAAATGTACAAGGGAAGACCCTGGAGAGAGCTTCAAAGATACTAAGTCACCACCCACAAAAATCTAGGCTAAAAATTATGTTTTCACCACACTTAAATGACATTTTTGAGGTGGTTTGACAAAAAATGCAACTTATGTGGCATTTACAGAATTTAGTCTTGAGGATATGGGGGGAGTATACTTCTAAGAGGCAGCAGTCATCCTCTGGCTGATCATTCAGTATTACAAGAGTTGTGTGATATTAACACACACGTATTGAGATGTGGAAAGGAGGTAAAAAAAAGTGGCAGCAAATTAAACTCACAGAGAAAGCCTGTGGGGTAAATGGAAGTTTCCACCCAGAATTTCCACCTGGCTTCCATAGTGGTGTGCAGATAAGGGTCCATTTACATATCAATGGACATTTACCACTACATAGCCTCTGGTTGATCCAGGGCAAGGGGTAGAGAGAAAACAGCCATTCTTTCCTCCCCTCCAGTCCTGATACTTAATTGTTATGATGCCTGCCAGTCACTGGGGACCCACCCATGGAGTTCTTGCCAGAAGAGGTGGGCAGTGAGAGTGGGACATGTGTGGCCTCAGGGGATGGTTGGAGTGGGGGCTGGCTAATGAACCCCAGCAAGCTGTGAGCAATAAAAACCCTTCTTTCTAACCTGCTCTTTCCCTTGTCTTCCTTCAGTTTCACTGATTCATAGGAAACTTGCCCTGGGCGGGGAACCCCCTTATTCCCAGACCTACAGAGCCATAAGGGAAAATTACATGTATTAACTTGAAACCATGCTACCTCTCACATGGGGCTCTCTATATAGTGGATCCTGGAGATAATAAGAGCATAGCAGCATTCACTTATCATGTATATGTTGTCAATGGTTAAAGATTCTCCCTAGAAAGGTAGGGTGCACCAGGTAATTTCCTCTCAGTCTCTCTCTTTCTCTCTCACACAAACAGACCATATATTATAAATCATAAAATAACAGCTACTTAGAGGGGCGGAGCCAAGATGACAGCATGAGTAGGACAGTGGGAATCTCCTCCCAAAAAACATATATATTTTTGAAAATACAACAAATACAACTATCCCTAAAAGAGAGACCAGAACACACAGGACAACAGCCAGACTACATCCACACCTGTGAGAACCCAGCGCCTGGTGAAAGGGGTAAGATAAAAGCCGCAGCCTGGCGGGACCCAAGGACCCTCACACCAGCTCCCGGTGGGAGGAGAGCAGTCAGAGCTGGGAGGGAGAGGAAGCCCAGGACTGCTGAACACCCAGCCCCAGCCATCCAGACCAGAGCACAGACACACAGTGCATGCGTGGGGTGCTGGAAACTAGGGAAGCAAGACAGTAAGACCTGTGAGCAGGTCCCGCAGCTGGCGTCTCTGGGATAAAGAAAAGCGAGTGTTTTTTGAAAGTCTTAAAGGGACAGGGACACCACAACTGGACAGAAGCATCCCGGGTCACAGTCTAGTGGCTGGAAATTCCAGGAAACTCCGGGCGCACTAAACCCCTGGACAACAGTTCTGAGACCCCTCACAAAAGTAAACAGCCAAACAGGCCCCTGTCCATTACCCCTCCCGAGCCCCGCCATAGCAGAGCAGCAGCCTTAGGCTGGCCACGCCCACAGCAAGGGAGCTTCCTCCATTTCGGCCGGGAAAGATACAGAGACCCAGTCTACACGCAATTGCCCAACACAAGCCACTAGGGGTCGCAGTTGTCCCAGTAAAGAAAGGCCAGGAACAAGTGGAAAAAGTCTAGGCTCTCCCAGCTGACAGATGTGTCAATAGCATACCACTGCAACTATCAACATGAAAAGGAAAAAAAAATTGATCCAGAAAAGACTAACCCAGACAGCTTCGGCATCTGCTACATCTTCCCCTGAGAAGGAACCTGGGGAGATAGATTTAACCAGTCTTCCTGAAAAAGAATTCAAAACAAAAGTCATAACCATGCTGATGGACTTGCAGAGAAATATGCAAGAACTAAGGAGGGAGAATACAGAAATAAAACAAGCTCTGGAAGGACTTCAAAACAGAATGGCCAAGATGCAAGAGACCATTAATGGACTAGAAAACAGAGAACAGGAACGCAGAGAAACTGATGCAGAGAGAGATAAAATGATCTCCAGGAATGAAAGAATTTTAAGAGAACTGTGTGACCAATCAAAATGGAACAATATCTGTATTACAGGGGTACCAGAAGAAGAAGAGAGAGAAAAAGGGATAGAAAGTGTCTTTGAAGAAATAATTGCCGAAAACTTCCCCAAACTAGGAGAGGAAATGGCCTCTCAGACCACAGAGGTACACAGAACTCCCATGACAAGGGATAAATGGAGGGCAACACCAAGACACAAAATAATTAAAATGGCAAAGATCAAAGACAAGGACAAAGTATTAAAGGCAGCCAGAGGGAAAAAAAGGTCACCTACAAAGGAAAACCCTTCAGGCTATCATCAGACTTCTCAACAGAAACCCTACAGGCCAGAAGAGAATGGCATGATATACATAATGCGATGAAACAGAATGGCCTAGAACCAAGATTACTGTATCCAGCATGATTATCATTTAAATATGAAGGAGGGATTAAACAATTCCCAGACAAGCAAAAGTTGAGGGAATTTGCCTCCCACAAACCACTTCTACAGGGCATCTTACAGGGACTGCTCTAGATGAGAGCACTCCTAAAAAGAGCACAGAACAAAACACCCAACATATGAAGAAGGGAGGAGAAGGAATAAGAAGGGAGAGAAATAAAGAATCATCAGACCGTGTTTATAATAGCTCAATAAGCGAGTTAAGTTAGACAGTAAGATAGAAAAGAAGGTAACCTTGAACCTTTGGTAACCACAAACTTAAAGCCTGCAATGGCAATAAGTACACATCTTTCTATAATCACCCTAAATGTAAATGGACTGAATGCATCAATCAAAAGACACAGAGTAACAGAATGGACAAAAAAGCAAGACCCATCTGTATGCTGCTTACAAGAGACTCACCTCAAACCCAAAGACATGCACAGACTTAAAGTCAAGGGATGGAAAAAGATATTTCATGCAAACAACAGAGAGAAGAAAGCAGGTTTTGCAATACTAGTATCAGACAAAATAGACTTCAAAATAAAGAAAGTAACAAAAGATAAAGAAGGACATTACATAATGATAAAGGGCTCTGTCCAACAAGAGGATATAACCATTATAGATATATATGTACCCAATACAGGAGCACCAACATATCTGAAACAAATACTAACAGAATTAAAGGAGGAAATAGAATGCTATGCATTCATTTTGGGAGACTTCAACACACTACTCACTAGAAAGGACAGATCCACCAGACAGAAAATAAGTAAGGACACAGAGGCACTGAACAACACACTAGAACAGATGGACCTAATAGACATCTATAGAACTCTACATCCAAAAGCAACAGGATACGCATTCTTCTCAAGTGCACATGGAATATTCTCCAGAATAGACCACATACTAGGCCACTAAAAGAGCCTCAGTAAATTCCAAAAGATTGAAATCCTACCAACCAACTTTTCAGACCACAATGGCATAAAACTAGAAATAAATTGTACAAAGAAAGCAAAAAAGGCTCACAAACACATGGAGGCTTAACAACATGCTCCTAATAATCAATAGATCAATGACGAAATTAAAATGGAGATCCAGCAATATATGGAAACAAATGACAACAACAATACAAAGCCCCAACTACTGTGGGATACAGCAAAAGCAGTCTTAAGAGGAAAGTATATAGCAATCCAGGTATATATGGATCCCAACAATCCCAAATGGATGGTCTAATGTCACAATTATTGAAATTGGAAAAAGAAGAACAAATGAGGCCTAAGGTCAGCAGAAGGAAGGACATAATAAAGATCAGAGAAGAAATAAATAAAATTGAGAAGAATAAAACAATAGCAAAAATCAATGAAACCAAGAGCAGGTTCTTTGAGAAAATAAACAAAATAGATAAGCCTCTAGCCAGACTTATTAAGAGGAAAACAGAGTCAACACACATTAACAGAATCAGAAACGAGAAAGGAAAAATCATGACTGAACCCACAGAAATACGAAGAATAATTAGAGAGTACTATGAAAACCTATATGCTGACAAGCTGGGAAACCTAGGAGAAATGGACAAATTCCTAGAAAAATACAACCTTCCAAGACTGACCAAGAAAGAAACACAAAATCTAAACAAACCAATTACCAGCAATGAAATTGAAGCAGCAATCAAAATCTACCAAAGAACAAAACCCCTGGGCCAGATGGATTTACCTCGGAATTTTATCAGACATGCAGAGAAGACATAATACCCATTCTCCTTAAAGTTTTCCAAAAAATAGAAGAGAAGGGAATACTCCCAAACTCATTCTATGAAGCCAACATCACCCTAATACCAAAACCAGGCAAAAACCCCACCAAAAAAGAAAACTACAGACCAATATCCCTGATGAATGTAGATGCAAAATTATTCAACAAAATATTAGCAAACCGAATTCAAAAGTACATCAAAAGGATCATAACCATGACCAAGTGGGATTCATCCCAGGGGTGCAAGATGGTACAACATTCGAAAATCCATCAACATCATCCACCACATCAACAAAAAGAAAGACAAAAACCACACGATCATCTCCATAGATGCTGAAAAAGCATTTGACAAAATTCAACATCCATTCATGATAAAAACTCTCAACAAAATGGGTATAGAGGGCAAGTACCTCAACATAATAAAGGCCATATATGATAAACCCACAGCCAACATCATACTGAACAGCGAGAAGCTGAAAGCTTTTCCTCTGAGATCGGGAACAAGACAGGGATGCCCACTCTCCCCAGTGTTATTATACATAGTACTGGAGGGCCTTGCCATGGCAATTAGCAAAACAAAGAAATACAAGGAATCCAGATTGGTAAAGAAGAATTTAAACTGTTACTATTTGTGGATGATATGATATTGTACATAAAAATCCCTAAAGACTCCACTCTGAAACTACTAGAGCTAATATCGGAATTCAGCAAAGCTGCAGGATACAAAATTAACACACAGAAATCTGTGGCTTTCCTATACACTAATAATAAACTGATAGAAAGAGAAATCAGGAAGACAATTCCATTCACAATAGCATGAAAAAGAATAAAATACCTAGGAATTAACCTAACCAAGGACGTGAAAGACCTATACTCTGAAAACTGTACGACACTCTTAAGAGAAATTAAAGAGGTCACTAACAAATGGAAACTCATCCCATGCTCCTGGCTAGGAAGAATTAATATTCTCAAAATGGCCATCCTGCCCAAAGCAATATACAGATTCGATCCAATCCCTATCAAACTACCAACAGCATTCTTCAATGAACTGGAACAAATAGTTCAAAAATTCATATGGAAACACCAAAGACCCTGAATAGCTAAAGCAATCCTGAGAAGGAAGAATATCGTGGGGGGGATCTCACTCCCCAACTTCAAGCTCTACTACAAAGCCACAGTAATCAAGACAATTTGGTACTGGCACAAGAACAGAGCCACAGACCAATGGAACAGAATAGAGACTCCGAACATTAACCCAAACATATATGGTCAACTAATATTCAATAAAATGGCCATGGACATACAATGGGGAAATGACAGTCCTTTAACAGATGGTGCTGGCAAAACTGGACACCTACATGTAAGAGACTGAAACTGGATCCCTGTCTAACCCCATACACAAAAGTAAATTCAAAATGGATCAAAGACTTGAATGTAAGTCATGAAACCATAAAACTCTTAGAAAAAAACATAGGCAAAAATCTCTTAGACACAACCATGAGTGACCTCTTCTTGAACATATGTCCCTGGGCAAGGGAAACAAAAGCAAAAATGAACAAATGGGACTATATCAAGCTGAAAAGCTTCTGTGCAACAAAGGACACCATCAATAGAACAAAAAGGTATCCTACGGTAAGGGAGAATATATTCATAAATGACAGATCCGACAAAGGGTTGACATCCAACATATATAAAGAGTTCACACACCTCAACAAACAAAAAGCAAATAATCCAATTAAAAAATGGGCAGAGGAGCTGAACAGACAGTTCTCCAAAGAAATTCAGATGGTCAACAGACACATGAAAAGATGCTCCACATCACTTGTCATTAGAGAAATGCAAATTAAAAGCACAATGAGATATCACCTCACATCAGTAAGGATGGCTACCATCCAAAAGACAAACAACAACAAATGTTGGTGAGGTTGTGGAGAAAGGGGAACCCTCCTACACTGCTGGTGGGAATGTAAATTAGTTCAACCTTTGTGGAAAGCAGTATGGATGTTCCTCAAAATGCTCAAAATAGAAATACCATTTGACCCAGGAATTCCACTTCTAGGAATTTACCCCAAGAATGCAGCACTCCAGTTTGAAAAAGACAGATGCACCCCTATGCTTATCGCTGCACTATTTACAATAGCCAAGATATGGAAGCAACTGAAATGTCCATCAGTAGATGAATGGATAAAGAAGAGGTGGTACAGATACACAATGGAATATTACTCAGCTATAAGAAGAAAACAGATCCTACCATTTGCAACAGCATGGATGGAGCTAGAGGGTATTATGCTCAGTGAAATAAGCCAGACGGAGAAAGACAAGTACCAAATGATTTCACTCATATGTGGAGTATAAGAACAAAAGAAAACTGAAGGAACAAAACAGCAGCAGAAGCACAGAACCCAAGAATGGACTAACAGTTACCAAAGGGAAAGGGACTGGGGAGGACGGGTGGGAAGGGAGGGATAAGAGCATGAAAGAAGAAAGAGGGCATTACACTTAACATGTATAGTGTGTGGGAGGCACGGGGTGGGCTGTGCAACACAGAGAAGACAAGTAGTGATATTACAGCATCTTACTACGCTGATGGACAGTGACTGTGAAGGGGTATGTGGGGGGTACTTGGTGAGGGGGGGAGCCTAGTGAACATAATGTCCTTCATGTAATTGTAGATTAATGATACCAAAATAAAAAATAAAGAAATAAATAAAAGCTACTTCAAACCAGTATTTCCATTATGCTGACTCTTGCCCACAAATAATGGGAAGACAGAAATGGTATATTCATGAAACTATTCATATAAATAGTATCAAAATTTGAAAATACATTAAATGTCATAAAATAAAGATCTGATCAATTATGTTACCTCCATATAACAAGGTTATATGAAGACTTTAAATGCAATTATAAAGACTATATGGCAACACAGAAAAATCTTACATATATTGTGTTACATTAAAAGTACTAGAAAAAATTGTATGTATACTGTAGCCATTAAAGGGGGGTGTGCAATACTTTGAAAATATTTAGGAGAAAGTATACTAATGTTATGATGTTATTGGTAAGGATGTTCCAGATTGTTTTCTTCATTCTTTTCCAACTTATCCCTACTCATAGTATTGGTTTTAATAGAAAATGCATTTATAGATAAAAAATAGTTACATACCCATTCTTTAAATAGAATGGAAAATAATGAAAGTTTAAAGAATTTGAATCAAAGAGAATGAGAGTGAGGATTTAGAATAAAACCTGTGACTTGATCTATTTGTTTTTTTGCCAGTGTATAAGTAATTTTATTACTTTTAACATTAATATCCACCTAGTTAATTATACTAAAATATTGTAGTCATAGAAAAGCATACAAAGTGAATCTCTAAAAATAAATCCTTATTAAAACATTGAAAATACCCCTTTGATAGTTTCAAATGGATGAACATATTGTTAAAAAGCTATTATTATAGGAAGTAACCATGGTTTTAAAGCTTTAATGCCTGCAGTTAACAAATATTTCCCAGGTTTGAAGAGCAAACACAGCATTTTGTTTAGTTTCGTACTATCAGCAATTATCACAGGGCTTCAGTTTTTTAACCACTCAGTTACCAATCATTTACTGAGCACCCACTGTGTGTTGGGCACTGTTGTAAGGAAGGGGACTCACAGGGATGCAAGTTACTTACTGCTTTCCTACAGCCTGGATTGTAGAGAGGAGGACCAATAAGGAGAATACACATTAATAATTTCCCTTAGTGATACCTGGTATAAACACATTAAAACAAATTGATGGATATACAAACAGCCCATGAAGATTGTTATAACTGACCTGTCAGGGGAGATCTCTGATAATGTGTATTCACTGAGACCTGAAGGAAAAGAAGTCAAACATGTAAAGATCTGAGGAAGGGTTGGTAGAATTTCAGGTTTGGTGAATGTTATGTGCAAAGGACCTAAGGCAGGGCTGATCTTGGCCAACATCAAGATCTGGAATGCAGGTGATCAAGGAGGAAAGAGAGATGAGATAAATATTAGACTGGCAAAGCCAGGTGTTAATCTCAAGTGTGTTAGCAAGACCTAGGATGGTTTAAGCAAAAGCATGGAATTATTCATGTTGTCAAAACAGCATTCCTACTGCTGTGCAGAGGAAGCATTCCAGGATTAAAACTGGCTACAATGAGAGAAGTTAGCAAACTACCCCATTAGTATAGATAAGAAATTACAGCAGCTTACACTACAGTGAAAATACTGTGTGAATAACGTCACAACAACCGAGGGAAGAGCATTTCAAGGAGGTTGCCATCAAAGGGTCAAAGTTTGCTCTTCAGTTAGGTAATATGCTGAATACAGTGATGACAGAATGATGACCAATGGATTCAGAAATAAAGAAATTCACTGGTGATCTTGACAGAGAAGCCTAGTTAGATGGGTATAAAAAGAAAATGGTATACAAGAGGTGAAAAAAGTAAAATAATAAATGAGACCACTTTTGACAATATTTCCAAGACATTTTTCCATAATTAATCAGGCACTAGGTGGAGGTATCACTGTAATATTAATTTATTTTTATCTATATGTATATAAACATATGCAAGCACACACACATGAACATACATGTGCACAGTGCACACACTGACACGTGCACGCATATTTTTTAAGAAGAAAGCTATTGAAGCATATAAGTATTATATGTAAGTTTATTGGAAAGGGTGTACATTTCTAGGCAGTTTAAAAATATGCTTTATCATACATAGGTTAAATTGGTGGTCTATCCTTTAAAGATGGTTTTATTTTTGTCCATGGTTAGCAGCTTGCTCTATGGAGGACTTGATAACCTCTGAAGGGATATCCATGGTCTCAAAATCTATGGTAGAATTCTCACATACTTGTACCAAATCCTATTCACATTGATATATTTTGAATAAAGCAATATTCTGTGCTTGATGTTAATGAACAAGAAAGATTCTCCAAGTCTCCATGTCTTTCTGTTAGAGAGGTGTGGAGAGATGTCCTAGAAAAGAACAGCTCATCATATGTTGAGCATTTTATGTATTAGGCTCTGACACAGGGGCCGGACATCAACTCTACTTAGCAGGATGCATAAATTCCATTTTAAAATGAGATAATAGACTCAAAAGGTTAAGTAACTGATCCAAGTAACAAAAGTAGCACTCTTTTTCAAGCAAGTCATACTCAGCTTCTTTAAAACAAACAAAAAACACAGGCAGAAGTACTCAGGGAGCCTTACCTAAACTGAACCCTCTCTCATGAGGAGTTGTGGTAACAGAACCCTGTTCCCTAAGTTACTCTGACCTTTCACTTATTACCTTCTGCTGAAGAAAAATCAAACAAATCTGATAGATTTTGGTGCTTTAGTTTATCTGAGGCCAGTGGAGTTCCAAAATACCATCCACTTTTTTCCTGTAACTGAAATCAATTGAGCTCACCTAATACAAAAGCAAACACACATGAAGTTCTCTAGACTTACCTGATGACGACTCAGCATCAAGTCAGGACATCTTAGCTAAATAAAGGTATGTGTGGAATGAGGAGTTTTTTGTAAAAGGGACAAAACAAAATACAACTCAACCACATTTCATTAGAAAACCCACAGGAAAGTTTTAAATAAGATCACTGTTCCAACTCAGAAATAATAGGGAATAGATAAGTAACACCTAGTTGTATTTGTACACAATTAAAAATCAGCTCAATTTGATGTTTAAACCATTAAGTGAAAGGGTTAAGTTATGGGTATTGGAATCATATAGCTCTAACAGAAAACATTTAGTGAAGCACAGAAATCATTAGAAAAAACGTCAATCAAAACAGAACCCCCAAAGTACCAATCGGATCTTGAAATTGAAGTATAGAAATGATTACCAAGAGACACCTCATAGATGATAACATTGCCTATTTTTATAGAAATATACAATGGTATATGAAGATTTTACACTCATTGTTTTTGTATGACACTTCGATGGAGTTAGCAGAAATTACGTTACCACCATTTTACATATGATTTCAAAATGGTTCAAAATAGGAGGCTTATGTCAGTTATACAGTCAGTGTCTCAGTTTCATATACAATGATCATCACTCTAACCCACCGCATGTGGAGGTTTTGCTTTGTTTTTCAAACTCATTCTCCAAAGGACTTCAAGTTGCTTCTAAAATGTTTCGCAAACTAATATGTTTTCTAAGATTCCTTACACTATGAAGTGTAGGCTGGGTGGGGATTGAATCCTGAAGTTTTGTAAATAGAGACTAAATGACATGGTTTAGGAGTCAAACCATCCTAGGGTGCTAAATTTTCTTGTGAATATAATACTTTATATATTGTATTGTTTTGATATTTCACATTCACATTTTATCATATTTATACTTTAAACAAATGGTAACAAACTAAGACTAAAGATTTACATTTAAAATGGACTTTTAAAAATCTGCTCCAAGGGTGAAATTTCTTAAAATATTTCCTTGATTCATCTCAGTTTATCTGTCCTTTGGTTTTGTTGTACTTATTTATATTAATTTGTAATATCAGATGTTAGACTGCATTTAATTTTCATCATCTTAATTTCCATAACTGGTTACACAACTTGATGAGGAAAAATATGGAGTGTAGTTTGTTTCTTTAAGAAAAGACATCAAACTAACTTAATCTTATAGAGTCTGACAGTTCAAATTAATCAACTTTCTTTTTTCTTACTGGAGAAGTAATAGAAAGATGGAGACAGAGACTGCATTAATTCCAATTAATGCTCAGAAAAAGAATCTGTCCCTCTAGATCTGAATATTGAGTGCATGTTTTTAATTAGTAACTGTATTAGTACAAATTAATCTTTGTACTATGCACCTCATTTAAATCTTTCATCTGGTGTGTTAAATTGTTCTTGTTTTTACATTTCCAGAGAAAACAATTTAAACAGTCAATGGAATCACCGGGATTAAGCATAGAATCAAATGCTGCAGAAAAAAGCCTTTTAACCTTCAGGTGAAGAGGGACACAGAAGACTACTGCCCTCACACAAGGTTTCTCTTCACTGTCCTCTAGTTCCTTAACAAAAACCTGACCAACACTTTCTGAAAATTACAGAGAACACGTACTTGTTTGTGCAGATATAAGCAACATGCGTTTGTCTACATTTCTCTAAGGATAAAGGAAACTTCATATACCACAATCCTGAGAAATCCGTCTGTTTTCACACGGACCATGAAGCAAAACACACCCTTCCAAATTAGCCTCAAGCACCTACTCTAGGTAGGTTTGTATATTGAAATGAGGCCAGGGGGCTTCATCAGACAAGGTTTGTCAGAGAGGCCACTCACACCTTTCCCCAGCATCTGTCCAAGCATGTTGTGAAAGTTGGTGCCTCTGCACTCTCTGGTCCGCACAGCGCTCCTGGCCTCCCAACCCAGCCCAGCACCAACACGGCCTCTCCACCCAGCCTTGGAGCTTTTAGGCCCAGCCGGTGGTCTCTAAGAACACAGCCATCGCGGTGAGGAGCGACATGGCTCAGAGTCTAACTGAAACTTGAACTTTTCCCGTGAGAAATCACCCGCGTGTTTGATTTTCCTTCCCAGGAGCTCCGGGTTCAAACCCGTTACGCCCCAAGGAACCAGCGTGCGCTGCTTGGGCCTTGCCGCCCCTGAGCGCCAGAACAAATGGCAGAGCAACGCTCGGGAACCGGCAATGGACCGGGCGGCACGCGCGGGCGCTCGCGCTGCGGAGCGCTCCGCACCTTTCCGCCTCCGCCAAATCCAGGAAGAGAAATCTGAACAGTCAGGACGGTGCTCGGAGCTCAGGACGCGCAGCCCCTGCCCCACCGCCTGGGGAAAGCAGTGCCACTTTCCATCTCCTGCACCCACACTCGGAGTCCTTATTTCTTCACCAGCCGCCGGCGCGCAACATCTATAGCTAGCAAGTTCGGTGCCTGGAGGGACGGCCTGCGTTCCGACTCCCTCTTTTCCGCATTTTCCCTCCTCCCTACCGGCAGCTGCGGGTTCCTCGCTGATGGGGTTTTCTTCAGTTTTCCAACAGTTTCAATGCTGTACATTTCAACTCCCCTCTACCCCTGTTGCGCCCGCACTGGTTGGCAAGCGTGGGTGGCGGAGCCCTCGGTGACCACCCTGGGGACACCTACAGACCTTCCTTCTGCTCGGCAGTAGCGGGTTATCGGTCAGGTGGAAAGCGCGGAAGTGGGGGCTGTGCCGCGGCAGCGAAGAGCCTGCAAGGCCTGGGGAGGGCGCCGGCCGGGCGAGGAGGCAGTGGCCGCTCGAGGTCCCAAGGAGAAGGCTGCGGCCCGGGCCCTGGCCGGCGGCGGGCGTTGTTGGGGATTTCACCGGGCAGGGGCGGCGGAGCCCTCCGCTGGCTTCGGGCATCGCCCCTCCTCCGTCCTCACCTCGGCCTGGCGGGGAAACCCTCCTCCGCCCCTCCTGCCGGGCCGTGGGAGGCTCTGCCTGGGGCTGCAGCCCCGCCAGGCCCGGCCAGCCCTGCTGGGCTCAGGGCTCCCAGCACCCACACTCACACGAGCTGCGTCCGGCCGGATCCTTCTGGCTGCTGGGCAGCGATTCCGAAACAATTCATCAGCGTTTGAAAAGGTACAAAGCCGAGGTGTCTTTTCTTTTTTTCCCGTCCGTTCTCTTTTTATTTTTTTTTAACAGTAACCTGTCGTTTCTGCTTGGAGGGTCTAAGCGGAATTCACGACCTCTTTACTATATCTAACCTAGGTATTTCAAATGGGGCTTCTCAAAATTTAAACGCCAGCGTCCTAATTGGTAACCAAGATTGCGGAGTCTTCCAAAATAGCCCTTTCCATTTTATGTAATTAGAGACTCAAAGAAGCTGTGGCTTTTCCACGGTAGTAATCTATATAATCTCCCCCCACTCTCTCCCTCTCCCCGCCCCCCTTCTCCCTCTCCTTCTCTCTTTCCCTCCTCTTCTTCTCCCTCTTCCTATCGGTCTCCCGCTCTCTCCCCGTTTCTCTATCTCCCCCACTCTCTCCCTCTCCCTCCCCCTCTCCTTCTCGCCCTCTCTCGTGCGCGTGTGTACGCGCGTGTGCGTGCGTTGCCTTTCATTTCTAGCGTTAGGCAACTCGCTCAGAACCGCTGAAAACTCAGAAGAGGTTCAAATCTGATTTCTCATGGATTTCTACCTACGATGTCAGATAACATCCGGAAACGCTACCACCAAATAAGTATGCGAGTATAATTTAGGAGAAAGAATTAACCCCACCAAAACATAAAGCGCCAGAGGAGAGGTGAGACTGGAAGACAAGGGAGCATTTCGCATCCGCTGCGGAAGACAGTGTGCCCTGGGGACCGGCTGGGGTCCGGTCCCCATACTTCAGCACCGGAGGGGATGGACAGCGTCTCTGGTCCCGGGGAGAGAACTGCTCTGAGACCGCCGCCGTCGCCACTGGCAGCTGGGCTCTCTGCTCCTCGCAGCTAAAAGGCTGTGCCTCCGAGTACCCCGACCCCTTCCCCTCCATTGAAAGACGAGAAGTAAGCCTCCTTACCACCTGCTACAACTGCCGAACAGGGCTCCCTAGGTACTCCCGTTCCACGGATTAAACTCCCAGTGCAGCAACTTCAAGAATGATTTTCTGTAGGGGGCTGGGCGGACTGCAATCCGAAGAGTGAAGTCCAAGTTAAGAGGCTCTGAGAAACCATGGGCTCTGCAGAAGGGGTCAACATGCTCAAAGCCACACACTTCTTGAAATAAATAGAATGTGCATGAGAAGACTGCAACTGTTTTGGAAATAGCTTTGTGAGAGGAGGTTCCAGATCTATGCAAAACCCTACGTTGGAGCAACTGAAAGACTTCCAATTCCTTTACTTGGCTGGTAAGTCATACTAACTATTATTTCTGCTGATTTACAACTCTAATGACTTTTCAAAAGATTTCAACATAAAGGTTATAAACATTATTTTTCCTAGCACATTACGAAGATACACAATTTGATTTTTAAATGTTTGTACATCATGACCTAAGGAAATCTCTTGTCTAATAAAATAATTGGATATTTTATTTCTCTGAGGTCTTTTATATATCAGAAATATTAAAAATAATATATATTTGCTTATGTAATTATAGTAAACTCTAAGTTGGGTATCTAATATATTTTTGAATTTATATATATACCTTGCTTTTGTTCCAAAAACAATATAATCTGGCATTTTGAAAAAGGTTTTATTTTTTGACTTAGGCATGCAGTTTAAAGTGATCCTTTTTGTGTTACATTGTATGCAAGGCTCAAAGTGACAAGTATAGATAGATAGCTTAACCATCTGTTTTATTATATTTTCTATGATTTTAACTTGCCAAACCATGCACAGGAACAAATATATGTATGCATGCACACCTGACCCCTCTCTTCACCCTGACCCCCAAGTACACCTACACCTGTAGAATCTTACCTAAGGGAATACACACATTTTTACTTATCATCATCTTTCCAGTCTTTTAAAGCTTAAGTCTGCTTGCTGAAACCAGATCTGCTGGAAGGCAGAAAATGAAAAGCTTTAGTGTGTTTCTTTTGAAGAGCGGGGACTTGATAGCATTCTGAATTCTTAGTTCGATAAAGTACATTCTTCACTGAAATCCAAAAGCAATAGGGGCCAATAGGATCTTGACAAACTATAAACTTTAAAGTGTTAATTGAGTCTGTTTCTGTTGACTCTTATTCCAAAGTCTTCTCCTGGAGCTTTGAAACTACAATCTTTCACAATGACCTTGATAAACATGCTGCTAGAAAGGGTTCACTGGGTAAAAGCAGTTACACAAATTTATAGCCCATGCCGGACATTTCACTAAGAGCTCAATCAGTTCCAATGGGTACATTCAGTTCAGTGGACAGTGTTGACTTGCAAGGATGGGCTTTTACAATCATGTAAACACATGTGATGATAGATGCATAACTGTCACTTGGACAAAGTTTGGCCCTTTGAAAAATTACAGTTCTTTGGGTTTTACTTTTTAATTTCATAGGTCATATATAACTGATTATATAATGCCTGTGATACATATCCATATCTTCCATCCTTCTCAATTTCAACACAAACATCCTCTGGGGCATTTTAGATAATATTTGTTGGTAGGCTGATGGACCCTTGTTTTGAGTTGGCTGAGAGTAGCAATTACACTCTAAGGAAATATCACTCTTAACTGTCACCACTTACCAAGAACCTGCTTGCTTAGCAGAAAGGGAGCAGAGCCATCTATATCGCTGAGCTCCTTGGGGGCTACCTTGCCCTAAATAGGTCAGAAATGATCATCTGAGGAGGAGAAAATGTACCACTGATTTGGATTCTTTCCCAAGAGACCTACAATGTGCTCCTAATACCACCTGTTGTTTTTTTTCCTGATCTGAGAGATGTGGAAGTGAAATAACCACATGGAGTAATTAATCATGTTTTAAGAGTGTTGTAAACTATTGTTAGACTCTTATTCGGTTGTCAATTAATTAATAGAGACAGACTCCCCAGGTCGGCTGAGCATAAAATGAAAGCAGAGAATGTTTTCCAGGAAGCATGCCTGTGGGTACATGGCCGCAGTTACCTTCTTACCGATAGAGGGGGCAGGCTTTCCCTATATGTGTGACAGAAACAGCACAAGGTAAAATTTACCTTTGCCTAATCCTTTTGGAGATTTAGTCATGGAAATAAATTACTATAGTTCACCCTACTGAGCTCAGGCAAGGTGCACGGAAACTCATGTCCATCCTTATCTTTGGGGAAATGCCCTTAGGTTGATAATTTTGTAAACCAATTTAATGCCCACCTAAAGACTAATCTCTAACTGACACCCACCCACACCCCTTGACCCCCACAATAAAAAAAAAAAAGAAGTGGGTGGGTTAATGAAGACAAGCCGTCTTTTTGCACAGAATCACCTGTCTTCAAAGAGAAATTGATACTTTATTTTAGGTCACCCATATCCCTTAAAGAAAGTTGTTTGTCTTGATAGATATTTTGGTCTGTTACAGAAAAAGGATGGATGAGGTTTAGGGAAAGCCAGAAAGAATAATTCAACATTTCCTCCCCTAGGGGGATAAAATCTAAAAAAAATTTAGAAAGTTTTGTTGGTAAGGCAAAGTGCTATTGGCTGTTGCTTATATTTGAGATACAAAAAGAAAAGTGAAATAGAATTGCATAATCAGAAAAATGTAAAGTGTATACAGGACCAGAGGATGATTAGAAATGAGGATGATTAGCCCTGGAATCTGTTCATTTGCATTTCTTCTTTTAATAAAAAATGGTATGGTGAGTGGGACAGAGAGTTCTGGCCTGAATCTTAAAATTATAAAATATTATAAAAATACTTCTCAGTTAACTTCTTGCATAGACCATCTAAAAATTAATTAAACATTCTAATACAATTACTGATACCATCAGATCATACTGGATTTGAGTGTCCACAGTTTGTTTTGGAATTATTTGTTTGGGTTTGAACCAAGTTATATACATATTTATAGAAAAATGTAAGCATATGAGATGATTATTATTGAAATTTAAGAATGCTATCAGAAATTGACTTTTATTTTTGTACCATTTAAAAGATGTAAATTCCAGGCAGGCATCCTGATTATTCCTCCAATTTCAACAAACAAGGTAAAAACCACTAGAACAGTTACCAAAGGGAAAGGGACTGGGGAGGATAAGTGGGAAGGGAGGGATAAGGGGGAAAAAGGGGCATTATGATTAGCACACATAATGTAGTGGGGTGGGGGTGGCACAGGGAAGGCAGTACAACACAGAGAAGGCGAGTAGTGATTCTATAGCATCTTACTACGCTGATGGACAGTGACTGTAATGGGGTATGTGATGGGGACTTGATAATGGGGGGAGTCTAGTAACTATAATGTTGCTCATGTAATTGTACAATAATGATACAAAAATAAAATAATAAAATAAAATAAAAGATAAAAAACAAAATACATATTGTAAAAGATAAAAAAACAAAATACATATTGTAACCAGAAAAAAATATTTCTATAGTCATTTCACCTCCATAGAAATCTGTACAGTGAACTATAGAATAGAACTCAGATGACTAGAGACCTCTTATTTATTGTTTTCTTCCTATTTAGCTTAGGAGAATTAGTTACACATGGCATGGACAATGTAAAAGGGATGATGTGTTGCAATATAAAATGTGTGCAATGCCTCCTGATGTAGCAGAATGAGCACTGTTTGACAGTCAAAAGATCAGGATTCCTGAATTACTTGTCATCCTGGACAAGTCACTCAACTCACTGAAACTTATCTTCTCTGTAAGGGGATACTTTAATTACCAGTTAAGGCACTATCCTTTATATATGGTTGACATCTAAATATATGTGAGATAAGTAAATGGATACCTACTCTGTGGGAAGTCTCAATATGGTGCTTTGAGTGTTTTGGAAACCTAAGTGCTGTATCTTTCAATTATTATAAATAATCTCTAACACCATTCATTCATTCATTCATCAGAAAATTTCCTGTGGAATTCCATGTCTCTTAGATCTAAGAGACTCTCAGTGTAGGACATATAATATTTTCCTACTAATTCAGCATCGATTTTCTTTTATCTCTTAATGGAATACATATTTCAATGCAGATGAGACCTGTTTTAAAAATGCATATTACTCAAAACCAAAAACATGTTTTACACCAAATGGTCAAGCTTAGGTCAACATGACCCAAGTTCATTTTAATTGCTTTCATATTGACCTTAAGCAAATCAATAACAACCTTTGTGTCATAATTTTCTGGTCTATAAAGGAAGAATATTTATTATTAGTTATATATCAACAAATAAATTCCTAGAATTAAATGGGCTTTAAAACTCAATATCTGAAAGCAAACTCAGAAAGCATTTTGACTTCTGGTTAGTGAGAATAGAGTGAAGTGTGGACAACATCTTCGGGGATGCCCTGGGGATTCTGTAAATATATAGTTTTGATGTAGTCCTATGCTTAGACTTTACTCATGGAAATCTTCAGGAAAATCTCAAGCTGAGCAACAGCTCATTGCTTATTTTCTTTCATCACTTGGAGTTTTAAAAGTTACTATAATTTTTAAAATTTAAAATTAGGCCTGTGTAGATTTCTAGAGTATCACTAAAAATATACTGATAGTATATTTAAGAAATCTAAATTATGATTTGGTGTTACAGTCATTTCAGTATTGTTGTGTGGTTAAACTATTTGTACCAGAAATAGAAAATTATGTAATTACTTAGTGATACAGTCTTGGAAAAAATTTTTTTTTGTTTAATTTGCTATAATTTTCCTAAAAAGAAGAAACAACAGAGAAAGGAAAAGGGGAAAAAAATCTCAACAACCCAGGAAGTGAAAGATCATTAAAACAATGCCATGTGCCTGAGAATTTTATTCTTACATTATCACTGTGAAACTTGTTCAGTACATTCTACTCAAAGGATCAGAAAATCATTTTATATTTTCAGGAATTTGTTCTTTAAATCATCATCAAAGCTAAAATAAAAGTATTTTATTTAAATATAAGAACCGTTAAATCAATGGATTAGGATAGTGACTAATCCTTCATCACTTCATTATATTTAATGTGCATACTTACGTAAGTTTTTAAAATTTAAATTTGTGAAGTACTTTGTTTGCCTTAAAAATAAAACAGTCATTTTACCAGCAAAACTGGGTTTATTTGGGCATAACAGAGAATTGCTATCTGGGACACAAGCTACAGCAGAACCATTGGCCTGTGCAGAGAACAAAGGAGAGGAGGTTATTTTGTGGAGGAAAGGGCTGAGTTGCGAGAGCTATTTAAACAAAAAGTCCATTGGAGGAAACTGGGAGTCTCACGTCCTGTGGCTTCTCATTGGCTGAGCTGTAACAGCCTCAAAGAAATTACTGGCGGTTGTGGGAAGTGGAAGGTGGAAACCTTTCTTTCTTCCTGCTGGAGAGAAACTAGCTAAAACTGTCTGTCTCTTCCAGTGGGGTCTAAGATTTTTGAGGAGATTGGCATGAGAGCCTTTGCTGACCTTCGGAGGCCATGTCAGTGAAGTTTCCCTTTATTAATTTTCAGAAGTTACGACTATATTTATATTTACCAAAAACATTACCATTCACTCAAAACTTCAAAGAGCTGAAGATTTAATTCTTAAAGGAATAAATACATACCTGATAAATTTACCAAATCAAATAACAGAAAGCAAGAATCTTTTACAATTGACACTAGAATTTTAACAATAATATGTTATTCATATAAAACAATTGGAAAGAGTAATGCATTCCCTTTGAATCTCCTCAAAGGGATCCATGGTGATAAGTATCTGAGATTAAGAAATTTAAGACTGTCAATAAACAGTATTTTTAAAAGAAAACAGTATTGCATGGATATACAACATGTTGCATATTGCATCAAGTACATACTAATATGAGTCTAATATGGTTTTCTTATCAACTGTGATCTTAAGTAATTTACCTTTTCTTGATTAAATACTTCATCTGTTTTCTTGATTAGCTTGGGAAATCATTATCATGTCTGCTAGAAAACAAGCAATAACCACTAGGGGAGGAAGGGCCAGGGGATGGGTGAAATAGGTGAAGGGGATAAAGAGGTACAAACTTCAGATTATATATTAAATAAAATAGTCACAGGAATGTAAGTGCAACATAGGGAATATAGCCAATATTGTAATTTCTTTGTATAGTGACAGATGGTAGGTAATATCATGGAGAGAATTTAGTAATGTATATAATTGTCAAATCACTATATTGTACACCTGAAACCTATATAATACTGTATATCAATTATATTTCAATATGTTTCTTAAAAAAGCTCTTTTGACAGGAAGGCATTATTATTCCCATTTGGTGGATAAGGAAACTGAGGCTCCAAGAGGACTTGTCAAAAGTCCCAAAGCAGTAAGTTGTTGAGCCTGCATTAGATGCTAAGTCTTTCACCACCTTGTCTGTGCCCCTTTCCACTGCATTGAATGCCTTGCACACCTCTGGAAAAGATGGAAGATCACTGATACATTGAACCCACAAACTGAATCCAGATTCCCTCAGCAATGTTAAATGTTGATCTTTTTTGCCAAAGTGGAAAGAAAGAAGTGTGGGGAAGAGACAAGGCATGTCGTTTCTCCCTGTGAAGATAGCAGGACTGGGGATAACTATTCACTCTCCACATGTACAGCATGCACTCAAAACACCTATAATAAAAATAAACAGTATTTTTCTTTCAAAAAAGGCCTATAGGTTTTGTTGAATTCAAAAACTTCTCTTCTGCTTCCTTCAGACCTTTTCTCTTAAAACCATTCCCTTACTCTCATGGTGGGAAGTACTCAAGATTTAGGATCAAACAGATCTGAATTTGAATCCTGGTTATTAATTCCTTAGTGATATGTTTCATTGACTGCAAACATGGGCAAGAGCTCCAAGTCTTTTTTTTGTCATAGGTAAAACAAAAGAAAATTCCTACCCCAATATGTAGCTGGGGACAGTTAATGTAGCAGAGTATTGCCCTTGCATGCCAGGACACCAGCAAACTTGATGTTCATAACTAGTAGGCCTGTTAGGCCAGTCTGCATATAATGGCTCTGACCGTTCTACACCCGTTTTTATTAATTCTTTAGATGAATCCTGTGTTATATATTGTTTTCCAAAACATGCTGTGGTCACTACTCCCTAGTTCTTTATTTTTGTGCATTGTGTTATAGACTGTTTACTTTTCTGTTTACTTATTCAAACTTACCTTTCTTTACCTAGGTTGTAAATTCAAATGCCTGTAGGGTTCAGTCCAGTAAGCTAACGAGTGGCGCTGCAGTGGGGCCCACTGCAAATTGCAAAAAGCCAGCCCATCAGGAGGGTTCCTTACACTCAGCTGTCCTTAAGTGGAGCAAAACCTTGGGACTGAAAACAGAATTTCTTCATTTCCAGCTATTTTTAATTTTAATTTTTTTTTCATGGAACAAAACAGACTGCAAGCTGGACTTAGTGCACAGGATGCCTTCTGGGTCCTGTAGCCTTAAAACCATGACTTTTTCATTTCGGTGGCATTTTTCAAAAACCAAACCTGACACACTTAGTCTTTTTCCAGTCTTCTTTTTTTATCCAAAATGGGAGAATGAACCATAACTTGACAAGAAACCTATTCTTAATATCTTTTAGAAGTTTACAAGAAATAAATCACAAAAGATGGTAAATGGCTCGGACAAACTAGATGCTCCATTTCTTTGGTCAAAAATAGTGTGGGAAAAATAATGCATAGAATTAGAATGAAGATAGATCAACAACATTCCATAATATGTTTTATTGCAGCACCTCTTCCCACCACTACCTCTCCCTGTGTTCCTGCAAGGGTCACAATAACCCAGCTGACAACCTTGGCTAAGTGAGAGAAGGATAATCAGGCAGTGACTGCTGTGTGTTAATGCAAAGCCCCTCCTCACAAATGCAAATTTTGGTGCAGCTTTAGGGAAAAGAGGGACTATTTTGCAGGATAGAATAGCAATTGTCCACTACAATATTATTGAAGAACCTAGCAAAGATTTCTAAGTCATTTAATGTATTTACTGTTGATGGAATGCTCAGCTTTTTGTGGGCTTATAGGATTATTGTCTCTCTAAAAACTTGCTTTTGTAACAAATAACATGTTAAGATGAAATGGCCAGAATGTGACCTTCAATGTAAATAATGCATCAAAGCTTTGTGGGTGTCCTTTTACTTTATTACTCAAAAGTGAATAATAGCAGGAGAACACACAGTAAGCAGAGAACAGTGTAGAAAATAGTACTTCTTCCGCATAGCTTTTTTTTCTATACTTGGTGCTTTTTTTGCAGTTTCAAATAGTATTTCTTCATTTATCATATGGTAAGCCTGCTCTAGTTTAGACTATCTTTTGTTGATCTGACCTGGTTTTAATTTTGAAGAAGTAAAACTCCTAAAAGCAGATTAATCTAACTACCTGAATATTACAATACTGATTATAGGTAATACAACCAGTAAGTGATATGATAGGGCACATTTACAGTTAAGGAATGAGACTAGAGTAGTTCATCTAATTCATTAAATTTGCAAAATATATTCATTTTTTTCTTCAAGCACCATTTTATCCACTTATAAATCCTTTGAAATGATTATAAGAAAAATAACATTTTCCTAATCAGTTTCTTTTCATTTCATTTTATTTTTATTTTCCATTTTCTGTTTTCTTTCCATGACAATACATTCCTGGAAAGCCCTTTGAAGTTGGAGTTAAGAGTATTTTATTGTTGCATAAAGTCTTCATGATTCATTACAGCAGTACTTTGAGGCTGATTTTATCATTCCTGCTTTGGAAATGAGATAACTGAGGTCCAGCAAAGTTAAATGATTCTTTATAGACTAAGTCAAAATTAAGATTTGGGTCAGTATTTCATACTTTTCCATATTCTTTAGGTGGTTTGGAAAACTGCTGTTATCCCACCTATTATGTGCTTCACTTACTTCAGATCGTGATTTTTAAAAAAGCAAAAACCAAAGGAGAAACAAATAAAAAAACCTAAGCAACTACATTTAACTGACTTTTACTAAGTAACTAGAGGATTTAAGATTCTTAAGAACCTTGGAAGTTCTCTTGTATAAACTTGACCCTAATCTTCTATGAATGGGGTGCTTTGTGGATGTATATTCACATTGAAAGTTATATTTTACAGGCATCAGTGAGTCATGAGAATCAGGGTTGATTTTGTTGCAGCAATTCAGATTTGAGGTGATGAGAACTTGGCCTAATGGAGTGAAGTTTAGAAATGAGCCAATTAACCATTTGATCAGATAATAGTGATATGACTAATAAACACAAAAAGAATCAAGAGAAGGAGATGGAAATGAGATCATGTGCTTGATACGTGCTAGGTAAATGTCAAGGTGTGTAAATGAAAAATGGTATTCTTTGGGAGGAAAGATGTCACAGCTGACTTGGGACATGTTAGGGTGTAATAACCAGCTGGCAGGTGAAGGAACCGTTAGTTTCAGAAAGAGGGTAACACCTGACATATGTAACTCAGAATTATCAAAATGGAAATTATGGCTGAAGCTATGAAAATATATTAATTAGTTGAGAGAATAAAAGGAAAACAATTGTTTACGAACATAAGCACCCTCATTTGGAAAGGGAGAAGTAACAGGAAGAGAAGATCATAAAAGAGTACTTACATATGTATGAGGAAAAATAAATAGAGATTCAAGAAAAATTTAGATGGTTGACCTGTTGATGGTGCATGGAGGGGAAAGGAAGTAAGATTCACGTGCCTTCAGGTTTGCTCAAAAGCAGATCGTTGGCATCTTGGGGAGAACATTTCTAACACATGGTTGAGGTAATCTTCAGGCAGTGGGGTCTTAAGGATCAAGCCAAGGCTAAGGCAATGCAAAGGCCACAAATCTAAGAGATATAAATCATACGTGGGCAGAGCACTGTTTAAACTCTTATTTTCTCCTGTTAGTTATACAGTTGACCAGTATACATATGAACACAGGTTTATACTATGCAGGTCCACTTATATGTGGGTTTTTTTTTTAAATAAACATATTGGAAACATTTTTGGAAATTTTTGACAATTTGAAAAAGTTTTCTTTAGCATATTTTATTTTAAGAATACAGTATATAATACATATAACATAAAATATGTGTTAATCCTTATTCACTATGTAAGAATTTGTGCTCCATGTAAGAATTTGTTCGTTATGCATCAGAAGATTGGAGACTGACGAAAATTAGGCTTGGGGTGGATTAATGATTGTGCATTGAGTATTGACCCCCCTATACAGAAATTTATTGTGGTTAACAACTATTTGATCAATAAATATGAGAGATGCCCTCACAAAATATATATATACATATATATATATATATAAACACACTTCCAATTGTAAAATAAATAAGTAACCGGGATGTAATGTATAGCATAAGGAATATAGTCAAAATATTGTAACAACCTGGTATGGTGATACCTGGTACCTAGAATTATCATGTATATAAATGTTGAATCACTGTGTTGTACACCTGAAACTAATGTAATGCAATACTGTTGTCAACTACCCTTCAATAATAAAAAAAAAAAAAATATGTGTTAATCAACTATTTATGTTATTGGTAAGGCTTCTGGTCAATTGTAGGCTATTAGTCATTAAGTTTTGGGGGAATTGAAATTTATACATGGATTTTCAACCAAGTTAGAGGTCGGTGACTCTAACCCCTGTCCTGTCCAAGGGTCAACTGTATATTTATTTATAAGTGATCATGTAAAATATATAAAATGTTCAATTATTGTTCTTTTGATTTAATCACTGGAAAATTAACTTTTCTCCACTAGTAATATGTAACATAGTTAGAAGGCTGAAATTAATTTCAAATAATAATATTTTTTTATTGTGTCCTCCTTTATAGTCTCATCTAGATTATTAGTCTTCCACTATAGATATTGTATGAAATATCCATATTTTTTAAAGGAAAATTCTGAGGATGAAAATGAGTACCAGGGTCTTCCAACCTCTTCGTGCTTTTATGTTTCACTGGCTGAGTGAGCCAGAGGACCAACAAGAGTGTCACCACTTCCAGTGGAGTAGCTAGAATTTCCAAAGGAGTTGAGGCAAACAAAAATTTGCTTTTGTCCAGTATTCCAATTCCTTTTGCCAACCACTCAGGTCCCCCAAATAATTGCCTGGACTTATCTTGGTACAAAAAGAGTAAATTATCTACTTTCTGAGGCCTATTAAGGTTTCTAAACCACTAGTGTGCCATTTAGCAAATTACCTTTTCAGCCTCCTGAAAGGCTCCCCAGTGACCAAAGGAGTTAATGTACCTCCAAACAGTGGGTGATTTATTACTCCATCACTGATGGAATCGATGGCTTAGAGTATTAATGTGAGCTTTCGCTTTGAGTCAGTGAGTCACATTTCGGTCAGTGTGGGGCACTGAATCAGAGAGTGGGTGATGAGGTGCCTCCACCCTTGAAAAATGCAAATAATGCTGTCACCTGTTATCTGAAAGAAATTTCAATACCATTATCTGAATATTGGCAATGATAGGCAAGACAGCAATCCACAGGAACAAGGGGTTGTGTGCTTATAGATGTGTAGAAAGCGTTCTTTTCGAAGTAATCAACTCTTTTAATTTTAATGCAATGACCATTTGCTTTGCTGTCCTGGCCTTATTTGAGAAATGGAGTAATTTACTTCCTGGCAATTATAAAATTCAGCTGTCTAAATGTAAATGAACTTACTAAATTCAACTCTTTGGTTATAACTTTTCTCATGTTTTTCCATAATCTTACCAACAGTTGTAGTGATTCAAATCTACTTTATCATTTGCTATTATTTTCTGTTGCTATTGATATTTTAACTGGAATATCAAATGGACATTTTTTAAGGAATTTTTTCTCCATTTACTGTTGGATCACATTTCAAATGATATATGTATACATATTACATACTATTCTGAGTAAATCACATACATCCTACTTTGTTTAAGGGGATACTTTCCAAAATATTGACAAATGCCAAAGATTTACCAGTTATGCTTATGAATAAATGAAATTACTTTGAGTCATAAGCAATTCTGTTAAACTCAATTCAATTTTTCTGTGAAAATATTTCTTCAAATCATATCCAAACTTTATGTGAAGTTTTTCTATATGTATAAAAGCAGTATAATCACAGAATAATCAGTTAAAGGGAACCTAAGAATTATTGACATTATTTTTACATGTGTATAAGACCCCCACTAGGCTACATTCTTCTGAACAGAATTAACAAAACTCCAAATGAAATACAGTGCCTGCCTTCAATGTGTAGTTCCAGAATATTTGCATAAGTGCTTTACTTCAGGATGCTTAGCTGAGCCAAACCACAGAGCTTTTTCAAATTTATCAACCATACACATTAAGAGATTGAATCCTAGGAGCAAGATGGCTCTCAAATAGATATTTATTCTCAGCATCAATCTGAGACTAGGTTTTAACTATTAATAATGAACATGCGAGTTGAACACTTGGAACAAGACCAACATGTGGCCAAAAAAAAAAACAGTTTGGCATGTGATGAATTACTTAGCATTTCTTTTTGTAAAGAATAAAAGCTTTCTGGCTTCTAACAAAGAGTTTGTGAGCTGTATGGCAGTATTTTGAACAAGGAGATCTTTTATAAAATGCAGTCTTTGTATTTAGGGAATGATTACGGGACACAGCTGCAGTTTTTAATGACTTTTAATAAAGCATGTTACAAACTGAATTAGCTGTAAATGTTTAGCAGATGATACTGAATCAAGATATTATAGGACATCATTAGATCTGTATATCAGATTGTTAAAGTTCCTGTAATACCAGTGGTTGAATTTTCTAGGAAATTTTTAAGGAAAGTTCAAGGAAGGATAAATTTGAATGAATGGGATTAGTATATCAACTAGCTCTGCTAAACTAGTGAAATTCTTAATTACATAACTGATAAAGAAGCTTAGAACTTCTTAAATTTTCACAATATATAGAATTATAAGAGAAGATTCATGTGTTAATACATGAAGATACAATGTTTCAGCCATTTTAAATTCCCTAATCTTTTATAAAGAAAGGTTAATGTACTTTGCAGAAAAAAGATAGAAGTAATCTGTGTTCAACACTTCTTTTGCTGGCATTGCCAAAATTCTAAATTTCAATGTCAAGTGGTCAGAACCCTAATGAATAGAAGGAAACACAGCTCATAACTTACCAGTTTCTGATTGTGCAAGTGTTTGTAGACTCTCAGCCTGCAGAATGACATAGTATACAGATTCCTTTTAAAGACTAAGCTTTATCTGCAAGAAGTTTACAGTCTAATGAGGCAAAGCAAAGATATCTAGAATCATGGATCATTACAAGGCAGAACTAGAAATGTGCTCACAGGTTATCATATTGGGAAACTGAACCTCATAACATTTGTGAAATTTGTTAAAAAGTTCAGATTTAGTTCATGGTGGAGTTGAAATAAATTATGGTTTAATCAGTGATGACTACTGTATAATGAATATCTTTTTATGTCTTTATGGAGCTGTAGTTCAGGGTAAATGAGCAACCTAGGATGTTGAGAAGCCAGAGAAGAGGCAAGTTGTACATCTGCAAAGTCTGAAGCAAGTGTGATTGAATGCCCATTGTAGATGCACCTGGGGATAGCAATGCTATATTTAGATAACTTTTTCAAAATTTTATTTATTTTTAAATAATTACAGACTCAAAGGAAATTGCAGAGATTGTTTTCTGTGAAACCTTTACCCAGCTTCCCTCAATGCTGACATCTTACATAATTATAGTATAATACCAAATCCTGGAATTGATATTGGCACAGTACTGTCAAACACATAATAAATCTTATTTAGAGTTCATTAGTTTTTATCTGAACTCATATTTGTATGTGTGTATTTTGTAATTTATCCTATATATAGATTGGCATAATCACCATCACAAGATGTTAAACTGTTCTGTCACCGAAACAGAACTTCCTTGTTCTAACCCTTAATAGTGTGACCCACTTCCAACTCCCTGGCAGCCATATTCCATTCTCCATCTCTAGAACTATGACATATTGAGAATGTTATATAAATAGGATCATACGGTATACAATTTTTTGAGATTGACTTTTGTCTTTCCACTCAGCATAGTGCCTTTGTGATCCATCCAAACTGTTCCATGGGTCAGAAGCTTATTCCTTTTAACTGCCAAGTACTAGTCCATGGTATGGATATATCAGTTTGTTGGCCATCTTCTGGTTGAAAGACATTTGGGTTATTTACAGTTTTGGGCTACTATGAATAACAGTGTTATAAACATTCATGTATAAGTGGTTTGTTATGTAATAATAAACAACCAGAATATCTTCCTATAAGTACACTTGAACACTTAAAATGATATATTAATAGTACATATTGATAAGGCAGATAGAAATTGATAATACAATAGAAAACAAAGGATTTTGAACAAGTTATACTGTTTTAAACCCCGGCTTTCCACTGATGAATGATGGTTTTATACCAGTAACTTTTACTCCATGAGCACTGGGTTCTGATATGTAATAGGTGTAAAAATGTATTTTTCTAAGAATTAATGCAAAGTGAAACAATTCAATAATGCTCCCCCAAATTTTTGATTTTAAGAAGATATTTTAGTTAATGCATATTTAATTGATTTTGTAATCTCACACATTTCATAACAACAGAAAATAAGGATATAGGTATGAAAGTGTAAAAAATCTATACATAGTATATGTACAAATACAGGTTATTTACAATTTAAATTATTTAGAAGTTCACACATTTAGAAAAACTTGACCATATATTGTGCCAAACAGCAAACCATGCCAAATTTTAAATGTTTAAATTTAAAAGAGCATGGTCTTTGATAAATACCATTTAATTAAAAATAAATTAATAGAATATAATGAGTCTTTTCAACAAATAGTGCTTGAACAACTGGATATCCACATGCAAAAAATGTGGATCTAGATGAAAATCTTACACCCTTCATAAGAATTAACACAAAATGAATCAGACTGAAGTGTAAAACACAAAACTATAAAACTCCCACAAGACAACAGAGAAGAAAATCTAGATGATCTTAGGTATAGTGATGACTTTTTAGATACAATACCAAAGGTACAATCTATTAGAGAAATAATTGCCAAATTGGACTTCTTTAAAACTAAATTCTTCTTCTTCATGAAAGATGCTATGAAGAGAAAGAAAGACAATGAGAAAATATTTGAAGAAGACACATCTGGATATTGGATAACGACTATTATCCAAAGTATATGAAAAATTCTTAGTAACTCAACAAGAAAAAAACAAAGAACAAGCCAATTAAAAAATGGACAGAAAACCTAAATAGATACCTCACCAAAGAAGATACACAGATAGCAAGAAAGCATATGAAGAGATGTTCAACATTATATGAATTAGGGAATTTTAAATCAAAATAAGAACTACTACATACCTATTAAAAGAGCCAAAATGCAAAATACTGACAACACCTAATGCTGGTGAGTATGTGGAACAAATGAACTCTCACTCATTGCTGGTGGGAAAGCAAAATAGTACAACCACTTTGAAAGACAGTTTGGCAGTTTCTTACAAATCTAAACATACTCTTACTATGCAATTCAGCAACTGTGTTCCTTGATATTGAACTGAAAACATAAGTCCACACAAAAATCTGTATACATCAGAAATAAGATAGAGAAAAATAAAACAATGGAAAAAAATCAGTGAAATCACGAGCTGTTTCTTTGATAAGATAAATAAAATAGACAAACCCCTTACCATATTTATCAAGAAAAAAAGAGGACACAAATAAACAAAATCAGAAATGAAAAAGAAATAGTCATAACTGACACCACAGAAATATAAACAATTATTATAAGAATTCTATGAAAAATTACATGTCAATAAATTAGACAAAAAAACCTGTACATAGACATTTATAGCAACCTTTTTCATAATTACCCAAACTTGGAAGCAACCAAGATATGTTTTGTGAGTGAGTGGATAAATAAACTCTGGTTCATCATAGCATGGAATATTATTCAGTTCTAAAAAGAAGTGAACTGTCAAGGCATGAAAAGGCCCAGTTTCTCTTTTTGAGTTCCTAGTACCTTGTCTAGTGCTACATAAAGCACTAAAAAAAATATTTGCTGAGTGAATGTCTACCTTTTTAAAGATCAATATTTCATATAATTTTTGTTCTACTGCCTAACTTCAAAGTAATCCCTTTCACTTCCCTTTTAACTCTTTATTTTGAAATCTTGAATCTTACAAAAAGATGAAAGAATAGTACAATGATCACCTTTAGACCTTTCACGTATGTTTAGCATTTGTTAATATTGCTCTTTCATAATTGATGGTCAGTATTGTATTAATTTACCTATTTTTTAACTATCTCAAACTAGTCATTATCACTGTTTTGAAAAAAATACACAGCATTCCTTTAGATTTACCAATAATTTCTCTGTTCACTATTGTTTTTTTTTTTACCACTTTACTATTTTCATTTATTTATTTATTTTTATTAAGGTATCATTGATATACACAAGAAAATCAATGTGGTTATTACATTCACCTTTATTATTGAGTCGCCCCCACACCCCATTGCAATCACTGTCCATCAGTGTAGTACGATGCTATAGAGTTGCTATTTGTCTTCTCTGAGCTACACTGTCTTCCCCGTGTCCCCACACACACCATGTGCATCAATGATGATACCCCACAATCCCCTTCTCCTGCCTTTCCCCACCCCTCCCCTTTGGTAACCACCAGTCCCTTCTTGGAGTCTGTGAGTCTGCTGCTATTTTGTTCCTTCAGTTTGGCTTTGTTGTTATACTCCACAAATGAGGGGAATCATTTGGTATTTGTCTTTCTCTGCCTAACTTATTTCAGTGAGCATAATACCCTCTAGATCCACCCATGTTGTTGCAAATGGAAGGATTGGTTTCTTATAGCTGAATAGTATTCCATCATGTATATGTACCACATCTTCTTTATCCATTCATCTACTTAGGTAGCTTCCATATCTTAGCTATTGTAAATAGTGCTGCTATAAACATATCTGACAAGGGGTTAACATTCAAAATATGTAAAGAACTCACATGCCTCAACATCCAAAAAGCAAATAACCCTATTAAAAAATGGGCAGATGATATGAACAGACACTTCTCCAAAGAAGAAATTTAGATGGCCAACAGGCACATGAAAAGATGCTCCACATCACTAATTATCAGGGAAATGCAAATTAAAACCACAATGAGATATTACCTCACACCAGTTAGGATGGCCAACATAGAAAAGACTAGGAACAACTAATGCTGGTGAAGATGTGGAGAGAGGGGAATCCTCCTCCACTGCTGGTGGAAATGTAAACTAGTTCAACCATTGTGGAAAGCAATATGGAGGTTCCTCAAAAAACTAAAAATAGAAATACCATTTGACCCAGAATTCCACCCCTAGGAATTTACCCAAAGAAAACAACTTTTCAGATTCAAAAAACCATATGCACCCCTATGTGGTTTTTTAAAAATACATTGAGATACAAGTCCCATAGCATACTATTCAGTCTTCTAAAATATATAATTTAGTATTTTTCAGTATTATTTACAAAGTTGTGCAACAATCACCACTATCTAACTTCAGATTATTTTCATTAGCCAAAAAAACTGTACCTATTAGCTATCACTCTCCATTGTCTTCTCTTTTCACCCCTTGGCAACCTCTAATCCACTTTCTACCTCTATGTCTTAGCAGGTTTATTTTTTTGCACATTTCATATAAATGGAATCATAAAATCTGCATTCTTTTGTGATTTTTTTTCATTTAGCGTAAGGTTGTCAAAGTCCATTGATGTTGTAGCATGAATGAGTACTTCATTTTTTTTCATGGATGTTTGATATTCCATTGGATAAATGCACCACATTTTGTTTATACATCAATTGATTTTGGTGTTTCCACTTTTTGACTTATGAATAATCATTAATGTTAATATTCATACATATATTCGTATATGAACATATATTTTCAGTTCTCTTGGCTATAGACCTAGGAGTCAGATTGGTTGGTCATATTGATTAACATTTTTATTAACATTTTGAGGAACTGAAAAACTTTTTACAAAAGCAGCTGCAGTGTTTATATTCACGCTAATAATGAATGAAGGTTCCGATTTTTCCACATCCTTGTTGAGACCTGTTATTGTTGCTTTTTCATTACAGCAATCTTAGTAGGTGTGAAGTGAAGTATTTCCTAGCTTTGATTTTCATTTACCTAATGAATAGTGAAGTTGAGCATTCTTTTCATGTGATTATTGGCTATCTGTAATATCTTTCTTGGAGAAATGTCTATGCAAATTCTTTGTCCATTTTTAACATGGGATATCTTTGTTACCAAATTACAAGAGTTCTTCTAATTGGGAAACTATTTATTTATTTATTTATTTATTTACTTAAACTGAAGTATAGTTGATACACAGTATTATACTGATTTCAAGTATACAACACAGTGCTTCAACAGTTACACACATTATTAAATACTTACTCTAACTAGTGCAGTTACTATCTATCAATATAGAAAGATATTACAAAACCATTGACCATATTCTCCATGCTGCACTTCCATTCTTGTAACCAACTTATTATGAGTGTGATTTTTGTTCCTCTTTATCCCCTTCACCCATGTGACCTACCCACTCTAACCCCTCACCACTGATAACCACCTATCACTTCTCAGTGTCTCTAAGTCTATTGCTATTGTGTTCATTTTGTTTTGTTTTTAGTTCTTCATATATTCTGGGTACTAGATCTTATCAGATACATGCTTTGAAAAAATCTTATCCCATTATATAGTTTTTTTTAACTTTCTCAATAAGTCCTTTAAGCACAAAGATTTTAATTTTGATGAAGTCCAATTTACCTACTTTATGTTTTGTTTTGTTACCTGTGATTTTGGTGTCATACACAAGAAATCACTGCCTAGTAGAAGATAACAAGTTTTCCATCTATGTTTTTTTCCAAGAGTTTCTTAGTTTTAACTTACATTTAAGTATTTGATTCATTTTGAGTGAACTGCTGTATATGCTGTATTATAGGGGCCAATTTTATTCTTTCACATGTGAATATCCAGTTTTTCCAGCACCATTTGTTGAAAGACTATTCTTTTGTCATTGAACGATCTTGCTATTCTTGGAAATCAATTGACCACATGTATAGGGGTTTACTTTTGGACTCTTAATTTTATCCATTGATCTGTATGCCTAGTCTCATCCCAGTATCACTGTACTTTCATACTAAGTTCTGAAATAGGCATATGTGAGCCTATTTGCTTTTATTCCATCTTGCTTGATGTCCATTCATTCATGTGATGATTATTTATCTGTAATTTCCTGAACTTAGTTTTAAGATTTTAAAGAGATACCAAAATATATTATATAGCCTCTGCCTAGCTTAGAACTCATTTTGGAAAGAGAAAGGCATAGACATGAAAGAATAAATTAGTATATAAGATTTTATATCCAAGATAATTACTTTTTCCTGTGATGCAGTAATTTCATAATAGAAATCAAATACGCTTAGACAGGTAAATGAATGGTGCAGTACAAGATTAGTGTGTGCATGAGCAAGTCCCTTATCTAGTGAGTATACCTAGGCTGTTAGGCAAAATCTTAACCTAAATTTGACTTTGTTCTTCTCTAGTTCTTGTCAGTGTATGCCTTACTTCAACTTGGATATCTTTCCCAATTATGTATACCTTTATACCTTTCCTTACAACAAACACATTTCCTTCTTAGTGTCATTTTCTCTGGTTGTGTATGCTTTTTCTCAGTGTGTATATATTATATAATACATACATATATGTATATTATTATACATATGCATATAATAGAATTTTCTACATATATATGTAAGTTCTATATATGGTATGAATGCATACATATGAATATTATGTATTACACGTGCATGTATAAATGTCTAATATAATAATTATGTAATAAATGTAGTTATATAATGTCACACATAGTTATATGTAATATAATTATGTTATACCTAATTACATATAAAAATACATGTTATACATATATTATTATATATACATAAAATGTATGATATTGTCTTTGTCACATTGTTTTGTGGACCTGCTTTGGAGGAAAATGTGGTAGCATGGCAATTCATGAAACTTTGAGCCACATTCCATATTAAATGGCTAATCCAAGAAGGAGATGCTGTGATTGAGAAATGAGAGGTTAATGTGAGGGTGGGAGAAACCTCAGGGAGAAGGTCTGACTGGACTACTTACTGAAAAGCATACCCCTGAAGGGTATGTGTCTAATGATGGTGTTAGTTCCACAGAGAATGAATACAAAGTACACACAAAAATGTGGTTGCTATGACTGTCTATAGTTCATGTGACATTTCATAAAAAATGCAGGTATAAGAATATGAACAGTATGTTTGTGTGTGCATGTGAAAATATAGTATTTAAATAGGTAAGTAAGTTGATTTAAAATCTAATTTCATTGGGAAGTACAGGGTTTAGCCTACACAGTCAAATAGTTTGAATGGATTTATGCATGAGTATTACAAATAAATCTCACCACATTAGGTAAGAAGCCTGGAGACAGATGCAGAAATAAAAGAATTGTTTCTCTTTGAACTTTTGGAGAAAAAAATCTTAAACATAATTTTTGAAGTTGCTATATGTCTGTGAGAAGGCATGAAAAATCAATGCAATGCTCATTTAGTGCTAGTAACTTCAAACCATCCAATGCTATAAAGGATGAGGGAAGCCAATGAAGTTATCTAGATTACTGCTTAATAAAATTGGCCAAATGGTTCTGGGAAGCTTTTAAAAGTATGGATTGCCGGCCCTATTCCAGACTTGCAAATTCTAATTGGATCTCTGTAATGAGAGAACAGTGAAGTACAAGTGTGTGTGTGTGTGTGTGTGTGTGTGTGTGTGTGTGTGTGTGTTAGCCCTCCTGGTTGTCCTGATGTTGTCTTCTAAGAAGTGTTTTCAGAGCATCCTAATGAAATGAGAAACTAGATGCATATCATCTTTGGACCTCCCTGTACTATTTCCCTTATTAAGGGCTTTCAAAGCCATCATTGATTTTTGGTGTTAAGCACAGAGACATTTAGGAAGACTTTATATGTGGAAAATGCAAGATCACTGGAAAAAGTGGGTCCATTTGATGAAACAGTGCTGAGGCAAGAAAGGAAGCAGAGGAGGTGGTTCTGTTCCATCACATGCTGGTCCCTGCCTTTTCAGTCTTAGTTAAGCCAGGTGCCAAGGCATTGAGCCCCGGTTTGCAGCACTCAGAAATGGATGCCCATCACCATGGCCTCTCCCCTCTACACTTAGCTCAGTGCTTTACTTAACCTCCCTCTCTGAACCAGTGGACCCAAGCTAGAGTCCTAACGTGCTGGCCACTGCAAAATCCAGCACTACAGCTCACCAGAGAGCCTGACAGGTGTGCTCATTTGTGGACTTTTACATTTTTATTCTCCTCTTAATTCCCCCTTTTTCCCTTCTGGACTTTGAGATATGGTTGTGCCTTTTCTGTCTTTTGTAGATGCCTTGCTACAGTATCTGTGATCTTTCAATGGACGTGGTTATCAATGAACTTTGATATTCATTGTTTAAAAGAACTAATTGTTGACATGAAAAAGAACCAAGTGAAAACCAATCAAACTG
Organism: Manis pentadactyla; assembly: GCF_030020395.1. Lineage (NCBI taxonomy): Eukaryota > Metazoa > Chordata > Mammalia > Pholidota > Manidae > Manis > Manis pentadactyla. Next base: position 86,541,052 of record NC_080021.1, on the reverse strand, counting down.
GAAAGTAAAAAATGTTTATGACTACTGAATAAAATCCTAATTGGAATGGATCTGGTAGATTTAGCTGGCAGTTGTTGAGTCTCCAAAATGCAGTGATCTAGGAGTCATTGCAAACTAATGGAGGTAATTTAAAAGGCTTAGTACATGAGTAAGGGTCATTATCAGAGGTGGCCAAAATTATGTCAACTAAATTAATGCCTTTTTAAAATAAATTTTAATATCGATTTAGATAAATAGAACATTTTCTTTCTTTCTTTTTTTTTTAATATATGGCCCCTCTAGTTATTTGCCTTGAAACTTCAGTGGGCTGAAAGCCACTTTTTGCTGCAATTTCCCTGTTTATTAGTATGAGTTGATTTCATTGTGAACTGAATATTCTTTTAAGAAGTATTATGAACCTTGCAGTTTTAGAGAACTGTAGAAGCAGCATTCACATGTTTGTTAATGAAACTATAAATTGGCAAATAGGTTCAAGTGAAGTGTTCAGTATCTTGATTGTGATGGTAGTTTTAAATTGTGCAGTTTACGCGGTGTTTGTTACATGTTCAATTATCCTCATGAAAGCTGTTACGAAAATCATTTAATCTGTTCTTTGTCCTTTTTAAAGGTGCCTATTACCCAGTTTAAAATGATCCGTGTGGCTCACATTAACTTCCTATTGGAAAGTCTTGATCTAGGTCTCAATACCATTTTGCAGGAAATACAGGAGGTGGGGAAATTTGTCATACACCACCAGCCGTTTATGTTATACACTAGGATTCAATCAGCTACATCCAGCATGTGGAAAGTGCAGGACAAATGGCCAGGCTTTTCAAACAAATATGTGCAATAGAAACTATAGTTGAAAAGGAACTTTGAAAATAGCAACCAAAGGCAATGTGTGACTTTGTCAGAGCTTGGGCTTTATATTTCTCTTTCTGAGTTGTTCAACTTTCTTGAAGACACTATGTTCTCCCTCCCTGTCTCTGTTACTACCTCCCTCTCTTCTTTTGGGTTCCTTTGTGAAACATTAGTTCATCCAGATCCACAAGCTAGTAGTTTTGGCATAATCATTGACTTTGTCTCTCTGCTTCTTTTTCATATCCTATTAATGATGGGTCTTCATTCTGCCTTGCATTTGTCTTCTCCCCACCATGCCTGTTGCACTAGCTCTTTAATTGGTCTCCTGACTCCTCTCAAATCCATATCACTCTCAAGTTTATTTACCAAAATGCAAGTCCTAATCTTCCCATATCCTTGACTATGAGACTTCATTGGCTGCCCCCAACTGATGGGGTGACTCCTTGATGTAATTTGCAAAGCTGTTTATGAGCTAGGCCCACCTGTCTCTCTAATCTCATTTATTAGAGAGACATGTACAAGGAATTTATTACACATGTTACCTATCTCCTAGAGAGGGAGCCCAGATTGGTTTCAATGACCAGATACCATGCATGACAGTAATAAATTCCTTGCCATGTCTACGGTGACAATCTCAGGTATTGTTATTGCTCATGTTTCAAAATAATATCAGTGAGCATGTGCTAAGCACTTTGCATGTCATATCTAATTTAATCTGTACAAGAATTCTAGAAGATAGATCACAGGGATAATCTCCATTTTATAGACAAAGAAACATGGTACATGTTTATTAAATTGGCTCCTCAAGATGAAAACCATGGCTATATAGTCAGGATTCAAATGAACTGATGTGCTACTCTGCCAGTGCCTAACTAACATGTAGTGGAATTCTTCCCTCCCTGTCTCTCCCCACCCCCTTCTCTCTCTCTCCCTCTCTTTCTCCCTTCCATTATTTTCTTGGACTTCATAACCAGAGTTTAATTAATTATACTACTTACTATCAGTCAGTGTCTCAGAATGAAACATAGGTCACTTAGAGTAGGTCATTTGAAAAGAGTTTAATAAATGGCTTGTTTTCTCAATGTGTAAAGGATATGTGGAAACAACAAGAGCATGGAGTGGCCCACTGGGAGTGGTCTTTAGGGGTGAAAGGTGGAGGACAGGAGCACTCTCCTGAGCTCAGAGAAGTTGACTGTGTTTCCTGAAGGGGACTTTGCCACCTAAGGACTTCACAGGCACTTGAGAACAAACACCCTGAAATCTCTCCCCCAGCCTTCCCATCTGTGCTTATGCCTATCATTGATTTCATCCAAATAGAAGCCAGAGGCAAGAAAGCCACTTGGTACAGTCAGCTCAGGGTAACCTCCTGTAGCACAGAGGTGAGTGGAGAATGTGGAGGATTGGTTTCCTAAAATAGAAAATATCCCTATAAAATAGGTAACATTTTGTACATGTTATAAACTTATATAAATGGTATTGTGTTACAAATCTTGTTCTGTTTATCACTTTTTTCCTTCAACAATATATTGGTGAAGATAATCACCTTGTTGTTTATACACTTATAGTTCAGTACTCCTAATGCTGCATGGTATTCTACACTCTTGACCTACCACATGTTACCTGTCCGTCTCCTAGAGATGGGCCTGCAACTTGATTTGCATGACCAGATACCACGCATTTCAGTGTAACAAATTTCTTGCACAGGTCTTATATTGACTAATGGGTTTTGCTGGGTCAGAATGTTTTCACATTTTTAATTTCATTAAGTACTGCCAGACAATTTTCCAGAATGGCTATTTGAATTTATAATCTCTCCATTAGAACATGAGGATTTCCATTTTCTCATATTCTGGATAAGCTTTGGCATACTCCACTCTGATCTTGCCATTCTGTTGGGTAAAAAATGAACATGTTGGCATTTAAATTTGTATTTATCATCAATAGTAAATTTTAGAATCTCTTCAAATTTTTTTTAATCACTAGGATCCTATCTATACATTGTCTATTTTAGTCAGATGTCAGTAAACAGTTTTATTGAACGATAGAATACCATAGCTTATGGTTTTATCACAGATTTTAAAGCCTCTTGCCCTTGACCACTTAGTAAGCACATAATAAATGTTCATATATTTAATAAGAGCTATGTACTACACTTTAATTTTTGTACATTAAATTCTACCATAGGCCTTTTCAGTTGGCTTTGACTCTTCCAAGCTAGCAGTTGATAAGGCTTTTAAAGTAACCAGACTGAGCAGCTTGTCCTCTAGTTCTTTAGTATGTTCTGTGCTTATCTATCATATCTATTCTTTTTTTAGAGAGGCCCACCCTCACTTGCTCTCTTCTTCCAAAGAGCATTGAGTTTCAGAAGAAATTCTAAACATGGGCTTCTTGGGAAGACAGCAGATCCTGAGAAGGTCCAGACTCCCATTGTCCAGGAGCACCCCTTCTCTGCCTTTTATTTCAAAAAAGAATACAAGGTTCATTTAAATATATAAAGCAAAATGAAGTAAAATAGGAAATCTTTAAGAAACACAATAAATAAAATAATGTACTAGAACATACCTGGATTTGATATAGCATGAGATGAATTCTTGGCTTTGGGGAGTTGATTCTGTCAGGATTTCATCTTTATAAACTGAAATCCCTGAAATTTGAGGCACTGGGATTGAACCAACCCATTATAGAGAAACTGTGCACTGGATCTTAGAGATGGTACCATGGCACACCAAATGCCCAGAAAGACCTTGGAAACTGGGTCTATGAACTAGGCAGTCTTCATCAGATGCATTGAACCAAGTGAGCAAAAAAAGGCAGGGAACCCCATATAATAGTTAGAGAATCTCAGGCCAGAGACTGAAATGGAATTGAAGAATTGGAATGGATCTGAAGAATGGATCTGAAGAAAGGCGGTGTGCACTCTTGAGGTAAACAGAGTTGACTGATTTAGGAAAAAGGAGATTGAGCTGAGAAATATTGTCTTAAGCAGCAACACAGCCGGCTGATCCAGCCACAGTGGCAGATACACCCTATTCCAACATGCTTTATCTCTTAACTTGATTATATACAGTATGTAATCCATATAACTGAATAATTGGTTCTGATTCTAGAATTACCAAGTAAACTTTTCTAACATTTGACCTCCTTTTAAATTTGCTCAAGATGAGACACTGTATTTAACAGATGACTTTTCTGTGCAGTTCCTTTCATGAAATGACAGTTTGTAAATAATTATTGAGGGCCTGTACTGTTCCCAGTATTGTGCTAGGGACAGAGAACACAAAGCAGTTACCACTCTGCCTTCATGGAACCTATCATCTGGTGAGTGAGAAATATCAAACATGTAATCATGCAGGTGAAAATATGAAATGTGCTGTATAAATATTATGAAGTCTGAGAAACACAGTATGCTACCAGCATAAGTATACAAGTCTAAGGTATCAGAAATGACAATCCAGAGGAAATGATCTTAGAATTAATAGCCTAAATTGAATAAACATGAGTTGATAAAATTAAGATAACTCTGATGGAATAATATTTAATGTGCTATTGGAAATGCTTGGACATTTAGCCTAGAACATTAAGTAGACTGAACTCAGCAGTTAAATGCCCCCTCGTAGGATCTTTCTGAGTGGACATCTATTGTTCCAAGATAAACCCTTCTGGCCCATATTCTTCACATTCAAAGCCTGACAAACCATAAGTAGATAGTTTCACATGGCACTTGCCCTTTGCCCTTTCACCCACCTTCCATCCAAGCGATAATGAAAATATTGCCTGCTTGCTTTTCCTCTTGAGAGGACTTGATGTCGCCCAACAAGTCAAATGACACTATTTTACAATCATGCCTCCTACCCCTTCACAGAGCAAGTGGTGTTTATAGCTCTCTTACATCTCACAGAAGCTCTAAGACAATAACTCCACTTAGAATTGATATTACTAACAGCCTGATGTTACTTCTTAATTCTAACTTTCCCACTGAAACTTGTTAAACAATAATTGCTTGTATTATAACACTGAGCACATTTTTAATAAAAAGTAGCACTCAAGGTCAACCAGGGAGGTCTTTGCACATCATTAAACTTAATGCACACAGCTGACAGCCTGAGTTAACACCTTTGGGCTTGCGATGCCTGATCTTGCCATGTACACCTGTTTACTTCATGCACCTGGCAGGCGTTGTTGCCAAATGAAAGTCTGTGTCATGTTTCACTGTTATTCTCTGTCTCTATCTGTGTGTGTGTGTGTGTGTATGTGTGTATGTGTGTATGTGTGTGTATATATATATATGAAGGAAACTTCATACTTCCCTAAAGAGTTCTCTTTTCCGGATTCCATATTCTTCCCAGTTACCTGAAGCAGCCTTTTATTTTCCAGATGAATTTGGACTCCTAGCTACTACAGTAGCTATTTTTTCATAAATAGCTCACAAGCATATTAAAGACTATTACCACAAGTAAAAAAATATTTTAGAAATTAACTTCATGGATATAATAATTCAAAATAATGTTCTGACCCATTTAGGCTTCAGTGAACTTCTACGAATAACCTCTTGAAAGCTCTGGGAGATGTGTGTGGTGGTGAAATACACACACTTACCCAAAACTGAAAACCTTACTAAATTTCACTGGGGTTCTTGATAATTCTAAGTATTTAAAAGCACTAATTTTAAAGTGTTGATGGTATCTTTTATGTTACAGAAATAAAGAGTAAGTGATTTCAGGATTCTTTCCTTTTATTTATGAAACAGAAAAAAGAATATTTCTTATTTGGAAAATGGGGAAAGTGACTTAACATATTGAATTAAGTTTCACAGTGTTTTTCTGTAGTCAGATTGGGCCTTCTGATGTAATCTGCTTCTGGTCAGTTTTGTGAAAATCATCCATTACATGATAATCCCTCCTTTTATTTGAACATCATCTAAACTGTGAAAAGATTAACATTGTACCTCTTTTAAATAATTTTTAAGAGATGTAACTTTAGTTGGATTCAATTTTCATGTCAATTGCATACTATGTTCTTTCTTCTTAAAATAAATATTCCCATAAATATTCATATTTTCAACTTTTATTTAATTTTATTTATGTTTAACATACGTTTGACACATCTACTAAAAATTAAGTACTCCTTAAGTCCTATAAGAGATTAAAGGAGAGTAAAAATGCTGACTTCTGTCCTCAAAACAATTACAAATTATTCAGTGTTGAGATAAATATGACAAGTGGAGCAGCAGAAAAAATTACTTTTGTAAGCAAGATGTAAGGGAAAGGTCCTGATTTGGATCCACTGGGCACTAACTTACCTGGGTGACCTCAGGCATATCACTTTTGTCACTGAGTTTTACTTCTTTCATTTGGAAGAAAAAAAGAATAAAAACAAACCTTTTAGGATGCTGTAGAAATGGCATAAATTAATGTACTAAACATCTATACATATATCTGTCATATGGATGGTCAATTAAGTATAGCTTTCTTTCTATAAGCAGCATAATTCGTATGTCCTCTGAAATAAAAAGCTAGGGAATATCAATTTTATGAAAGTACAGTATTAGCAAATGTTTGATATTTTCTAGAACACTCTTACATTCCTAATATTTATATTACAAAGTTCTGTAAAAGTAACACTAAATATAAATATAGTTATATGAGTTCTTGGATTCATATCTTAAATAGAATTGTCATTAAAAATATCTATACTTCTTGTATCTGCATGTTTCATTGTATGAATATAATCATTACCTTTTCTTCTATAGTATTTCATAGAAAGTGAAATAATCAGAATGAACTGGCAATAGGAAATTTGATCTTATTACACATTTATAAATTAGCAAAATATAAATAAAAACAAGTGTTCTCAAAATATCCATCTTATCTCTTTTAAAATTATTTTGGATATTATGAAAAGGCTGCTTAGAACACTAAAATGATTACTGAAAAAAGTTAATCCATTTATTGCACTCAAGAAAAACTTGATAGTATATATAAGCAATTAAACCAAGAAACAGGAAAAATACAATGATTTTTAAAAAGCATTAGACCAAAAGTTAGGTGCCTTGTTCCTAAGTCTAGATGTGCAATTTGCTAGCCATATATCTTTTTATAAATTATTTGTTCCTTTTGATACTCACTTTCTGAATCTTTAAAGTAGAAATGCTATTTCTGATACTTTTCTAAGAGATTACCCATAGAATGCCTTTGTAAATTTCAGATGAGGTAAATCATATGAAACCCCTTGGCAAATTTATATAGAGCTATATTGGTAAAGGCATGGTTTTCACTGTCATCATTATCATTATCAGGATTTAAGAGGTCAGGAGGTTTGCTCGCCACAGTCACTGATAAGCACACTCATATTATAAACATTACCTTCCAGAAAGGATGTTTCTTCTTAAAACTTAAAGATACTTTAATCTCATATAGATATTTTCTATGTCAATGAATATATTTACATTTCCAACTAATAAGCTTGAAAACTGGTGATAAAATATATGTTGCTAGAGGATTTTTTAATCCCCAGTGAAGGTTAACTAAGGAGTGATGTTTCTGTTGTCATAGGACCATTTTCTAACTTCTTAGAGACCAAATCACTGAAGCTGAAGAAAAATGCTCAAAAGTATTTAAACTTTCTCCAAATAAATGTATTTTGGTTCTTTTGAAACTCTGTTAATATTACAATCTGGCATGTTAAAAACAAAATTAAGAAGACAATTTGTTCTGCGCTATTACAGTGTGAACATATATGACTTTCTTATTCTCTTCCTTTGGTTTCATAAGATCTCTGTAAATTAAAACCCATGTGGACTGATACTTATTATTAAAATAAACATTTACAAAGTTCTTCAAAAACTACTTAAAGTGTATTATTTCACTATTGAATAACTATCAGAGGTTATTTACCTCATTTTGTGTTGGGGAAGATAAACTGTAAAGATATTTGGATATCCCCTACCAGATATGAAGACTTACATCTACTGTTAACAGAAACTGGAGTGTCTCCTTTGAATCTGTTAACCTTTCCCTCATAAATCATGTCTTGCGCATTTTTTACTATGTAATGTGAGATAGTTCTTCGACCTTAACTGCCAAGTCACTCAACAGTTACTATCTTATGCCTCAATCATCTTTTGAATAGTTTAGTTTGAAAATTATGTTATTTCCTAGGCTTTTGAGTGTTGTACTTGAATCCCCTTAAATATACTGATTATTATTTTTTTTTTCCCAAAATCTCTTCTGTCTCCTTAGCACCTGTGTTTTGGTAAAAACCCATTTTGTTTATTTTTTCTCTATTTCCTAATGTTTCTTTGCTATTCATAATTGAAGCCTAAAGGTCTCTTTTGGCCGTTAAGCAAAACCAATGAAAATGCTAGAGTTCCTTTGGGCCAGAAGGTCCCAGTCTAAAACCTTGGAAGAAGCTCTTCTTTCTACAGTTGCCTTAGCAAAAATTCTGTAGTCCTCCCAGGCTCAGGGTATGGAGACCAAACCATCTTTTCATTTTGCTCATTGGGTCCTCCAAGATCTATGACACCTTCTTGTGAAGATTCCAGAGGCACCAAGAGCCACTTTCTCCATATCATACGTGGATTGATTCTTATAAATTCACCCCTGGTCCCAAAACCTCCTCAGGCCAAGTAGCAAAAAAAAAAACCTGTCCTTTTTCTCTGTCCAGACAGCATTACTACTATAAGCCACTCTGTCTCCAGGCCTGATAATTCTAGAAGCAGTTCTTCCTTGGACAGAGCTGGTAGTTAGTTTGTGTTTGATAAAGAGGCCAGTTGGGATGCTGTCCACCAAAGACTTGCTCATGCTCATAAACATTGCCCTTATGCTTAATCCTTTATTCACTGGTTTTGTTAAGAGAAGATCACTCTCTTTTCCTGTAATTAAGGGCCTGAAACTTGCCTCATGAGATTTTAATTGTTACTTATTTTGAATTGCATTGAATCCATGTGAAAATAGTTGGGACAAACTTTACTAATTCTGATCTATGTTGGCTCTTCAAAAGAAAGAGCATTACATGATAGGTGGACTCATTGGGTGTGTTTGATTTTTGTACTTTTCAATTGTAAATGAGAGATTTAAATTCCATTTGCTCATAGGGAGCTTGTTGGCTAAAAATGCTATGCTTCTAAAAGCACAGGGAATACTTCTAACCACATACTTTCAAGTTATTCAGTTATCCTAAGCTAGTAATGTTTTTATGGATATAATTATTACTGGTTGAAATTCTTAAGGTGCTGCTGGAAAATTTTGACCTTAAAGGAAAGTTCAAAGGACAACTAGTTTTATTAGATCTTCATAGACTATTCCTCTCTAGGTGAATCTTGACTGTTAGCTGCTTTATTTCTATTAGAAACTAAAGTTAATATTATTACTGACCATCTCAAATCTTCCCTGACACATGATTGATAAACAGTTTATTTTCAGTCTTATTTGCACTAACATTTAGACATTTATTTTTCCTTTTGATATGCAGTCAAGAATTCAGGGAAAATGCTTATTCTTTGCCAATCAAGTAAGAGACAACTTATTAATACTTTGGTTTTTTTTTTCATTGAAAGGATGTATTCTGACTTCTCAGAATGATAAATTTGATCATGCAGTAGATGTCTGGGCAGCTGGTTTTGACTTGGCATGTAGAAAACCTGTCAATTTTCACCTTCACTATCTGCCAAATGTGGGATACACCAAATGCTCCCCAGCTTTCTTCAATTCTCAAAGCTCTGAGACATATGAGTTTCTTCCAAAATTCCAGAAAATATTGTCCTTGTTTTGAAACTGTGCATTTCTTCACTTGCAAGGAGCTCACATATTACTCTTTTTTCAATTAAAAATGATATTAGTGTGCTGTCTAGACAATATCAAAGTTATTTTTTTCTTTCCTTATTCATAAAACTCTTATAAGCTTAGAGTTGTCAGGTAATATTGAGTTTATCTATTCCAATAATTTCATTTTTAGGGATAGTGAAGTTGAGAGATTGTCTTTACTCCAATTTTACACAGCTAATTAGTGATCAAAGTAAGAATAGAAATTGAGTTTCCTGACATCGAATTCATCATACTATTACACTATAGTAAATTCTTCAAAGGTGAAAGCAGTGTTATTTTACCAGCCAAGGGAGGAATAATCAGTGGACCAAGAAAGAAAATGTCATTAACTGAATAGTTACAATATCCAGGCTTTAAATAAAATATGTAAATGAGTTCTCCTGAACCTTTAAAGGAAGATGTAATTCTCCCCTCGCACTGTGAACAGAGAGAGAGTATACCCTGGCCTAGGGCACATAGCCAGCAAGTGGCAGCCTGTTCTCAGGAAGTACAGCTCTGCTGATATCCACTTAACTCCTTGAGGCCATTTGTGGACACAGGGAGGAGCAAGGATGGTCACCAGTGAATGTATCACCCAGAACTGTTCTGCTGCTTGTTGTGTTATGAGGATAATTGGAACTGATTTGATCTCAAGGAGCCTTCAGAGTCTAAGGAAGGTTTCTGCCAGAAATACCATTTTAGACTTAAATATCTTCCCAACAAACAGATTTTCCTTACAGTAAGCTACTTTTACTGTTTGTCTTGATTCTACTCCCGGGTGCCGTACACTAAGCTCTATCATGAAAAACCAGTCCCATCCCTACCCAGAACAGACTCAGCCTCTCTTCTCACAGAGCTTCTGAGGAAAAACAGTGACCAGACCATATGAAATTCTATAAAGTAAACATTGGTGCTGTTGTATGAAGTGCTGCAAAGCCCTGATGAGAATGTAGAGGGAGAAGACTTCCTTTAGGAAGAGAAGGAACCAGGCCTGCACAGGACGGCAGGGAGACCTTCCCCAATAAAAGAAAAAGCACACACTCAGGTGTGGAAAGGGGAGGATCCTGGCCGGTTCAGCCAGTGAGAGGCTGCTGGCACTATTGCTTGGGAATGAGGGTGGCAGTTTAGAGTAGGATGGAGAGACAGGTGAGTGGCATAATAGGTCCTTTGTTGTTGTTTTATCAGTGACTATGAACAAATGTCTGACCTGGGAGGGAGGAGGGAGGGACCAGGTGCAGTTTGATGCCACTGAGATGGTCTAGGTCACACTATATAGAATCAAAAAATACAGATTTGGAAAGATTTTGAATGTGTTACTGGAACCAAATATGTAGGACTTACTGATAGATTGGATTTGATGGGGACAATAAAGAAGGGTTCAGGAGTAACCTCCTAGGTTTTTCCCTTGGCCAACTAACTGGTTGGATCTAGTGTACTAAAATGAAGATAATTTGGTTAGGAGTAAGTGTTGGATGGTGTGATAGGTGAAAACAAGTGTACAGAACTAGGCATATCCTTGTTGATAAAATTGTTGCCTTCCAGATGGAGATGTCAGTAAGTATGAATCTGGAGTTCAGAGGTGGCTGCACTGGGTATGCCCATTTAGAAATCATCAGCCTATAGGTGAGATTTATATTCACAAGAATGGATGAAGCAGAATGTGTGTGCACAATTCCAGCATTTAGAGAGAAGATAGAGTAGAATAAACCAGCAAAAGATACTCTGGAAGGGTCCCAGCAGGAGAAGTATGGCTTGTCAAATTAGAGGAATTTTCCCTCAAAGGGACTGACACATAATGCGTCACCACTCCTCATTCATGGGGACAGCAGACTGCACAGGGAACCAGAGCTGCATGGCCTGTCCTTATCCTTTTCCTCCCTCCCTCCATGTCCTTTTGCTGGTGGCTTCTGGCCAAATAAGCCCAGAAGAAAGCTATAGGAGATGGGAGCCTGTGGCATAATCACACAGGTCAGTGTCCTGTCCCACTAAGGAGGGTGGGAAGGTGCAGAGAGGCCAAAGGAGCGAATGCAAGATGCTTGGCACAGAGAGCAAAATACTCCATATCAAGGTAATGGAGCTCGTACTCTCTTTACTTTTTTGTTTTTAATGGTATATGAATACAAAGGGGAAGTAAGAGATATCTATTTTGTTATCTCTTCGAGGTATGATGAGAATTAAATCACTTTAGACACTGGAAATCACCTTGAGAAATGACAAGCCTTATATAGTGATTAGTGTTGTTTTCACTGAGGCTGCGTCTCCCACCGAGTGAGGGAAAACGTGCCCCACCCATGTCAGAGGAACAAATCCAGTTTTGACACTGTGTGAGAGACTTATGAAACGTATCATGTAGCGGCTACTGTTGGCTGCTGTTGTCTTTTCCTCTCTTGTTTTACAGGCACTTCTGTTATATTTGAAATTAAAATGTCCTGTGATTAAAAAATAAACAAGTAGAAATGCAAGTGTCAGAATGTCTGTTGACTGTATGTCTTCAGTGAAGAAAGTTAAGGACCGGAATCATCTGCTGTGTCTCGATGGCAATGTAGGAGTAGAAGATATGATCAGAAATATTAGGAGAATGCTTTGTATAGAAATAGCTGTGATAATCTGACATTTTTTAAATTTGTTCTTTACCTCCCCTATAACTGGGAACTGACTGTCTAACTTTTAAAGGAAACTCAACCAGAGAGAGAATCCCACATGGCTAGACAATAAAATTTAAATGAATACTATTGCCTTAAAGTGTATTAATTAAATTATCAGACTTCATTCAGAGAGATGTCCATAGCTAAATGGACTATGTACAAACATAAAATTAGTAACTATGTATCAAAAATGAAAGTCACCAACAGCTCTCCTCAACAGAAATGATTTTAGGCTATAATGCCTAGTAAGGATGGTAAATAAGGCCAATTTGTAAATGCTCCTATTGAGAAGGAGAAAGGCGACTGATCCCATTTATATTTACTTAAATCGATGTTAAATTTTAATGGAGAAATATGGGACCAAAAGCAAAACTTGAGATAATTAGAAGTGTATCTCCTTTTTCCTTTTTTTTGTCTTTAATTTATTGTTCCAATAAGATCTGCTATCTTCTTGAAACTTTGCATGACAGACCTTCTTAATTGAGTCAGTAGCCTTCCTGCTTACGAAATGTTGAGCTGTAAAATAAATGGCAAAGTTTATTTTTATTATTACAAGTTCAGAGTATTTCTCAGAAAAAGGCCAAAATGTTTTCCCTCATAGTTTATATCTTTAAAAAAAGAGAATATTGATGTATTTTAGTTTGCAATAGTACTTTCAGTAATATTTGTCTTATTGTTTGCTTCAAAGAAATCAGAAAATTAACAGTATTTCTAGTTATTTAAGATGCATATATTGAAAACGTTTATCTAGCATTCTATTAGGCAGAAGTGTTTGTTAACTGACATCTTTGACAATGTTTATTAATGACTCCAAAAATGTGAACAAATTTCAAGTGTTTCCATGAACATCAAATGAATAATTATGCCTGGCATTATTTTAGTATTAGGTATCTTTTGTATTCTTGCTTCCTAAAGGTTCATAATCCACCAATGGCATGAGTGAAAACACTCTCAGCCAGAATATTTGGCCTACTTCATTTCCCTTCAAGACTACAGAGTGTATAATATATATCAATGTATATTCAGTTACCTCAGAAATCTGCTGTATATACTGACTGGACAGATAACTTTTTCTCTTTTAGCTGGTTAACATAATTTTTTAACCAAAAATAAGCTCATTAGAGTGTGTTCATGCAGTCAAGTGATGCTCTGTCTCAGCACCCCAGCCACCTGACACTGGATCACGGTTCTGTGGCAGGCACGTTCAGTGTCCGGCTCCATGTGTCCATTGTCGTGATGGATGAGGAGGGGTGAAGCTGTTTGCTGTGGTGAGCCCCCCTGTTTTAGCTGCTTTGCAAACTAAAGTGCATGGACAAGAAGCAAAGTTCTTAGAGTTACAAATGGACTTGTGAACACGCATCCAGGAGCTTTTCATCACTTACTTATCTTTAATGGGAAGTGGATTAATGTGATCTACTTTTACCAAGCACTTAATCACATTCCTTTGATTTTAGTGGACTTTCTGCTTTAAAATGTTAATTTTCATGGGCACCACTCTCTCGTGTAACAGACCAGGACAAAATCTGGCACTGCAGAACCACTGTGGTCACCCACACTACTGAGCAGATTTGCCACACGTTCATCATGATTTCATCATGGAGACAAATGCCATTTATGTATGAGCTTTTCCCAGGCTTGCCTATTATAAGGCTGGTTAACTGTTGGCCTTGCTTCTTAAGCTCTTGGCAAAAAGAATTTTAAGATATATATATATAAAATCTCAATTTCAATGCTGTTTTTCTTTTCTCTCTTCTGATTGACATATTTCTTCTCTATGCCAAATTTTTCTCCTACTGTGTTACATATATCAGTTGCTATTTATCAAGTCACTAATACAAAGAACATACAGATTTAAAATTCTTATCTGGTTTATTTTACATTTTGCAGGCAGAAATTTTACTTACTTTTACATGTGTAATGACAAAGACATAATTTAGGAGTATGAGCAAAATGCATTGTATGACTAGTGAGTTGAAGAATCCCACTGAGCCCGTTTGTGCAATTGAGGCAAAATCTAAAACAACCTATACTGTGTCCTTTGATTGAATAATTTAAATTGCAAGACGTGATCTTTCTAAATAACTGTATAGCTCCCACTTTGTTTTGCTGTTTTTTAAATAGGCTGCTAACCTAGCCCATGAACCTGAGTTAAAACAAATGTGGGGACCCAGGCTGGTGTGGCAGTAAATCGAAGTGGCCCACATACAGCCCTGGGCACTGCACTGCCAAGACTGTTGCTCACATTTGTCTCCATGCGCATATATGAAAGTGGAACCTCGAGAACTAGGGTAAATGAGGTCTTAACTTAGACAGGCAGTGACTGATTCATGCCTTTTAAAGGCAGATCCTATTAAGCTTTAAGAAAAACAGGGCACTCAGCATCATAGCCCAATAGAACCACACCATTAAAGACAGGGTTGCCTCTGCAACCTAGCGGGGGTTTGCAGGGGGACCTGTGGACAGGTATGCGTTGTCTCATTCACTTACTTCCCAGGAGACAGTGGTACTCTGTAAGAATGGGAGCAGCAAAATCAGCAAAATACATTTCCCTGAGTTCATTTTAGTTATGGCTGTCCTATCTACAGTACATTCTTTATTGTAATTACATGCATTGATGTTTCCCATATGAATCTCCTGTATGTTCTTTTCTTCATTGCTGCTGTATGTTGCATGCAGTAGCTTTGAGCAGTTGGCATTGTCAGAGGGTGAGGGTGGTGGTGAGGAAAATGTCTGGCAGGGATAGGCTAGCAGGAAAAAATGTTTTCCATGAGACCTAGTGCCCCCAGTCACTTTCCTACAGATACACAGATAAAAGTAAAAACTGGAATACCAGTCAGATTATTACCTTCCTCTTGCACTAGTGTTGTGTTCGGAAGAGCTGGAGGACAGGGGAGGTAGTGGCTTTAAGGTTATTATGCAGATGACATGAGGCATGTGAAACTTATTAGAAGTCTTGCCCTTTATATCTCTGCTGTCCTATGTCTAACCCTGAACATCCACAATGAAAGATTTGACTGGTTTTAGTAAGAGGTCAGGAATTCAAATGGGAGACGATGAAAGGGAGGTAGATGAGAGGGAAGCCGGGTGCTGAAGTCTGTGGCCAGCAAGAGGGCCTGTGCCCTCCTGAAAGAACTCAAGTCAGTACTTCACATCCACTGTGGGGCCAAACAAAGGGCGAACTACCAGCACAGAGGCCCCCACCTCTGACACGGTGGGAGAGAGATGGCGGCCAGTGTAGAGAGACGGCCATCCAAGGAGGCCGTCCTTCAGCTCCAGCGGTGATTTGCTTGTGAATGTTTTTCTTCCACTCCAAGAATTTAGTACCGTGGAACCTAATTAAGATCATTCTTAGGTGAAAATAGTGAAGCATATAATCATAGGTGAATCATTACTGATCATGGAGTAGAAAGATGATACTTATTATTAGAGAAATACCTCTCCATTTGGATCTCCAAAGCATAGATTATGGCCTTCATAAAAGGGAAAATAGAGCTTCAATCAGAGCTTAAATTATCTCATGGTTGAAAATGTGCTTCTAAGCATCCAATACCATGCTTTTTGAATTTTTAGTCCATGTGGAAAGTATGATTCTTCATGCAATATGAAAATTTAATTCATCTAATTAGCTTTTCTGAGTTTTCTGTTTCTTTCAGTATTTCTTAACTACTAAAAATAAGTGGGGCACATTCTTGTATTTTTATTTATAATTGTTAAACACACTGTAGACATTTTCTGATTTATAGATATTATATTCACAAGAAAATGATCTATAATCCACGTGTGCTGAGGGCTGTCTTCCTCCTGCTGCCTCTGAAATGGAGCATGGTGCGGAAGAGCAGGAAAGGAGGAAAAAAGGGGAGAAAGTCCTTTCTTTTTATTTTATACTATTAATAAATATCATTGAGAAATTAGGCATCATTGACCTGGAGTCCCTAATTCTTACTGCCAGAAGGCTAAGATTTTAGTGAACATATGTTCCATATATTCCTGGTGTCAACAACAGCCAGGCCTTTGAATTGTTTTTCCACAGAGATATTCTTGACACAGTCCTTTTTTTGTAGTAGCTTTACTGAAGTACAATTCACATCCCATAGTGTTCACCTATTTAAAGGTGTACAATTCACTGTTTTTTAGTACATATAGAGTTGTGCAACCATCAGCATCATCTAATTTTAGAATACTCCATCTCCCTAAATAGAAACTTCCTATCCATTAACACACTCCCCATTCTCCTCACTCCCAGCCCTTCACAAACACTAATCTACTTAGTTTCTATAGGTTTGCTTTTCCTTGTCATTTCATATAAATATAATCATATAATAGGTGCTTTTTGGTGACTTGCATTTTCATTTAGTGTAATGGTTTCAAGGTCCATCCACATTGTAACGTGTATCAGAAATACATTTCTTTCTATGACCAAGTGTATTATATTGTATAGCAACACCAAATTTTATTTATCTGTTAATTAGTTGATGGAAATTTTGTCTCCACTTTTTGGCTATTATGTATATTGCTTCTATGGACATTTCTGCCTGTTTTTGTGTGGAAGTGCATTACTGTTTACACGTGGTTCCTAGAATACATATTGTGACTTTTCCTTGTCTGCAGAGCAAGCTCACTAACCCACCTGTATTAAATTCCATCTGACTCTTTTAAGGTTGAAGTGGATGTGAATTTCTAGTTTATCCCCTTCACTTTTGGGATAAGAAAACTGGGGGCCATGAAGTTAGTAACTTATAATTTTAAAGCTAGAAAGTGTCAACACTGGAACTCAAAATCTGCTTGAGACTTAGTCTGCATTCTCCATAATGTACATTATAGAACCAAAATGAATGGAACTGGAATCATGAACTGATCTGTGAACCTAATTTCTATAATTTTTTGTTTAAAGAATATATTTGCTTTACAAATAGTCTCTAAAGATAACTAAGCTTTTTGTTAAGTACATTATTCAGTACTTCAAATAGAGTACATGTATGCAGTACATTAGATATTAACTGTATATTCATATGCACATGACATTTTAATGATGACATTTTTTACAAGTGCTGTCCAATAACAAATTCAGTTTATAGTTTTCTTGAATTTGTTATAAGACAGCACTTGTATAGAATGCCATTATGTCAATTATATCTCAATAAATCTGGAAAAAAATTATGTTTTTCTTGACTCTCAATTTGTATGGATTTACTCTAACCGAAAGGAAAAGAAGGCATGTGAACTTCAACAGTCCAAGCAGGTTTACTGCTAAATCTGAGAGGGACCGCTCTGCTCTGGCCAGCAGAACAAAGAAGGTGTCTCCTACAGGTTAAGAGGCTTTTATGGCCAGGGTTTTTGGCAGGCTTTTGAGGGAATGGGTCAGGAAAAAAGGTGGACTTGTGGCTTATTAAGTGTCCTCTGGGAGATACTTGTAGCCTAAGTAGGATGAAGCCTAGCTTTCTCTGAGGTGGTGGGTGGGCTTATTCAAAAAGGTGGTCCTTCTGTCCAGGCTGTATCACAAACAAGAGTATCTATTGAGCATAAATAATGGACTTCATATTGGCTGTTTTGAAATGCAGAAGAAACTATAATTATTTTGAAGTGTCAGGATAATACAAAAACTAATCAACAGGGAAGTGGATAACAGAGGATTGCATTGCATGTTCTAAAAATCAGTTCTAGCAAATATACAGATTTTGATCTGTATGAATATAGATTTTGATCACACTTTTTGTACTAATTAGAAATACAATTTTGAAAAGTAATCTATTTATTTGATCCTGTTACATTATCTTTGAGTAAATTGCATAGGTTGATATCTATAGCTATAAAATGCTGTGGTACAAATGGCACCATGAATTGTTTGAAGGAGCGCACACACAAACACTCAGACAGATGTAAAGGGTAGATAGATGTTCACATATATTATATGTAAGTGAATGGAAGGGAAAAAGTTGCAAACTGGATAGAGCTCTAGCTGGAGCTGGGTCTTGTTCCAGCTCCGTTCTGCTACAAATGGCTCGTGTGACTTTCTGGGTCTGTTTCCCTGGGTAAAGACAATAGATGTGCCCACCTCTGCCCTTTGTTGGTGTGCAATACAATAATGGCTCTTTCATTCTCAGGTAGAATGGTGAAGGTCTTCTACTGATAAATGTGGAGAAATCCCTAGCCTGCATGTGGCTGTGAGCCTCAACAGGAACAGCGCTACAAAGAAGAGGGAAAGGGTGTCAGGAGATATTAAAAGACCATCTTGGAAACTATTCTTATTTTTGTTGTTACCAGAGTATTAGCTGCCATTTTGGGCGAGAATAAAACAACTGGAGAAACAGGAAGCTGACCTACTGTTTTAGCTAAAGCTTGGTGGCTACCCAGGGAGGTATGGGTCCTGTTTTCTGCAGACTGTTCTTCAGACACACAGCTGGCCTTTTCTCTCCCCCAGAGCTGTGCCCTCTGTAAAGGAGATGCCTACTCAGTGCCATCTGCCAGGCAACAAGAGTCTGCAGAAACACTACTAACAATGAATATTATATTTAAGATTTGCCAGCATTATCAATAAAAAAAGAAACTTCTTTCCCCCAATATTGGTTTTTGGAAGCTTGGATCCCACTGTGGATGGCTAACTTTCAGTTGGGGGAAACCAAGGGATGATGCTCTCTACTCTAATAAGTCCCTGTTGAGTTCCTTTATCATTCCTGCATCCTGACTGCCTTCTTCCTGAAGCAGAATTTTCAATATTGTCTCTTTTTTGTTGACAAGTCTGTTTGTAACTGTTATCCTGGTAAGTGAAAAACCTGAGATGCAGCACACCCACATCACTGCCAATGGCATTCGAGTAGGACTTTCTGTCCTGGGTCATTGTAATGCAACATGCACCGTCTACATAAAAAAAAAGCAGTAATAGCTCATGCTGGTTGAACTCGGGAGCTGAGTCATCTCCCTGCTGCACAGCTTTTGCTGTGGGTCACACGGCTCCCATTGACCTGAGTCTGCAACTCCCATCAACTTCCTTCTGACCAGGGAAGATGCTGAGACTCAGGGACTCCAAGGACTGGTTGGAATCACACAGCAAATTAGCTCCAAGGTCACCTTCTGATTTTGCATTAGACTATAGGGAAAATGCCATTGTTTGCACTGGTTTTACAAAAATAATTTGTAATTGGCTTTGAAGGAGGCTGAGAATGGCAGGTCGAGGCAGACCATTGGCAGCTGGACACACACCAGCTTCCCCTCTGCTTCCCCAGCCTCCTGAGGCTCAGAGGTTTTAGTCAAGGGTCATTCAGAAGCAAATGTGAGCCTCTGTGGAGTGTTGCTCAGGTCAGAGGGGTAGAGGAAGAGGTGTAGGATAGGGCTGGAAGTGATGACAGGTCTGACTATAGGATGGGCCATCTGGCCTTAGTGGTCAGACATGGAGCAACCACATGGCACTGAGTGTGAGGGGACATGAGGTCAGCAGGGTGACAGGCTTCTTGTGCTGTGTGTGGTGGTAATGCAGCTATGTCCTGGCAGGATGAGGGCTGGCCTGGCAGAAGCAGAGGCATGCCTGGGGTTCCATGAATCCTGGTAGGTGGTATGGGACCAGCAGTGGCCAGAACGGACAAGGTGCCACCAACTTCTGGGTGTTGCATTACATCACCTACCACAGCTGTGATAGATCAAACTTTGCCCATGGTTACTTCCTCGACTTTCTTACTGTTGGGGGGAGTGTTGTGTATTTTCTTTGGTTCTTGTCCCCAACACAACAAAGAATTGAAGGGCAGAGACACAGTAGTGAAGCAGAGTAAAAGTTTTATTTAAAGTTATTTGAAGAGAGAAAAAGTGCAGCAGGTGACCTCAGGGAGGAGAGGTGCCTTGAAAGGTTTAGGCTTTATTGAAAGAGAGAAAGTCTATGCACTTACAATGTGCAGGCAACCCCAGAGAGAGGTGCATGCTGGAAAGTTGGGGGTTCCCCATTTTAAGGATTTTTCAGGAATGTGACCAAGGACTGGGAGTGTAGACTTGTTAAGTGGTCTCAAGATGTTTATCGTGATGAGACATTAAGTTTCTTATTAATCCTCTGGGTAATTCTGAAAAATTAACATAGGAAATTTACTGCTGTGGTACCCTCCCAGGATGGCAGCTTCCTGGTTTAGGAGCATATTGTTAAGACTGCCTGCCCAGCCCCCGAGGTGGGCTGAGTTATTGTCTGTTTGCTAAAGAGTACGTTAAGAATCTTATTCTTAACTTCCTGGGTTTTAAAATGCAAGCTTATTTTTAAGGTAGAATCCTTCCTGCTTTTTACTATGTGGTTTACGGCTGGGCCTCTTTGCTAAATTAGTTGCCCAGGTTGCAAATTACTTGATTAGGGCTGAAGGAGTAAAAAACAGTATATAGGTAAAGTTAAAAAATAAGCTGGGCCTGCATGATTAACACAATAAAGACATGGGCTATCCTGAGGTACCCTCCTTTATCTGGGGAATAGTCAAACATTCCAGGCCAAGTTACTCCTGCCTTTTTGAGCTTTAACTGATTAATTCATTAACTCTGGGTCTTTTTTAGTGGGTTTCCTGGCCTTATTCTCTTTCCACCCTGCTCATATCTATTTTCCTGCCTAACACTACCTCAGGAGGCAGAAGCAAATGTCATGTGCCCAGAGCACATATTTGAGCATTTCTCTGGAAACACTCTCTGAGAATCAAATAAATGGGAGATCAGAGACTAGTGTTTGAAAGCGTCTTTTGGCACACTGCCCAATTCTTATCTTGGCAAGTCTGATTTTGTTTGGGTTCATGTCTTGGGCTTTCAGTATTCATTTATATACAACTGTTTCACAATTTTATGATCTTTTTTTAGCCCCCGTTTGTGAGGTCTTGGTTTATATTACTACTTCAACGCAATAGAGTTTCTTTTTAGCATTTGCCATGTTTTTCATAAACCTAAGGGCCATTTGCCTTGCTTCTATGCCTTTCGGGGAAGCCTCCTGACTGAGCAGGCACTGTCTCTTTGCTTTGCTTTTTTCAACCCAGTGAGCCAGGTAGAATTCAGGTCTAGTGCTCATAGGCTGGAGTTTCCTTTACTGTGAGCTCCTGGTCTTTGTATGGTGTCTTTGGATGGCTATTTAAATAAGCTCTAATCCATGAAGCAATACTATGAATAGCTCCCAATTTATTTCAGTAAGTTCTAAAACCTGTTAAAAATAGGGGCCTTACAGAGACTTCATTTTCTTCTGTTTTTTTTTTTTTGTAGTTTATGTGACAAAACATGCCTTCCTAAATCTTTTTGACTTAGAAATAATTTTGCTTCCCCCCACTAATATCTGATTAAAAATCATATTTTTAAAGCTCAAAATGAAAAAAGGGTTTGAATCAAATTTTTTAAATTCACATAATTTATTCTCAACTCAACATAAATTCAACTGGGTACATATTGCACTCATGTCATAGTCCTTGTCCTCAATGTGATCATTAATTTTATGCATCAAGGAGAAAGCACCTAAACAGGATTCATGATGTTTCTGTAGACATATTTGTCAGATAAGAATAACATTTAAATCAGGAAACTTTGAGTAAAGCAGATTGTTTGGCAGTCTTCCAAAGTGGAGGCATCTCATCCAGTCAGTTGATGCCCTTTTCTGCTGGCTGACTGCCATGGGCCTTGACTGCCTCTAGTCTGCTGTTCTACCCTGTGGATTTCAACTTGCCAGCCTCCACAGTCACGTGATCCAATTCCTTAAAATAAATCTCTCTCTCTCTGTGTACACACACACACACACACCATATTCTATCATTCTGTTTTCCTGGACAGCCCTGACTATATACTTAGTGCCAGTGGGCTGGGTCCTTCTGTCCTTCTCCTGAGGTGGCAAACCTGGGACAGGCATTTTCTACTTACCTCTGCAATCGTCATCCTTGCACATTTCTGGCATAAGGAAGGTGCATGCTCATGTTTATTGGAACAGATTTGGCTCCTTGTTTTTATATTTTTATTATATTCCTATTGGCTTTCCTTTTTTGAATAGCTTTTTTTGTTTATCCAGTTCCATGATAATAAGTAATTCATCAGTGATGTCCTTGAAGCCATGAAGTTTTTAAAATTATTTTATGAATCTCCAAGATAGATGAAATTATACTCAGTAAATTTTGAAGATCTGTACTCTTATTTCTTCTATAATTAGTAGTCATTGATGATATATTAGGTATTACCCAGACACATTAGTGCCAACACTTAATGTAGAATTTATATGTATTCACTGTATTTGTATACATAAAGAGTACTCGCTGCATCAAGTTGAAACTGTTAATGGTATATAGACCATGACAGAACTTGGAATCTCTGACCCTGATTTTCAGTTAAAACAGGAAACATTAAACCAATACTATTTTTTGTTAAATGTAGTCCAGTACCACATACCATTTTTTTGTTGCATGTCTGTGTTTTTAACTATTATCCTGGTGAATGAAAAACCTCAGGTGAAGAATATCTGTATCACTGCTAATAAAATCCTCAGGTAAAGAATACAGGCATTGACTGCTCTACCTAATATATTACATCGCATGAGTTAGCTGTCATCAGCAGTATTTGCCTAGGTATTTTTTACACTTATGTGAGTGATGAGTGATGGATTTACATTACATAAATGGTGATGGGTTACACAGAATTAGCTGTAAGAATGTAGTTCTTTATGGCAGATTGTAAAAAATCTAGTTACAAAGAGCAAGATATTTAATAGGTGATGATGGTGGTGGTGGTGGTGGAATCCAATGGCCCTTTTCTTATTCTTTTCTTCACAGATAGCTGAAACCATATATACTGATCGAGTCCTGACTGCATTTGCCAATATAATGACTTGCTGTTTAATTGTTTTTTTCCCTTTCCAAGAACATCTTGCTTTGATTTCCATGCCTCACCTGAACAAAGAATGTGTTCAGAAAATGAATGACTCACATTATCAGCGGGGGCTCAAGAGAGTTCTTGCTCCAGACACCACAGCAATGACCTCTCTACAAATTTGAAATCTAGGTAATAGGAAACTTGACTTGCATTTCCTTAAGGTGGGTTTTGTCATGGATCTTGATTAGCCAATGCTCCCTACTCCACGAAAGGATTCAATTTTTAGACGATGGAGAATTTTTTAATGAAAATAGTACAAATAGCTACCACTCTGGCTTTTGTAACTTCAGAGATATTTAAAGCCAAATGTTATGTCACAAATTTTAGTGTATTTCTACTCCTTGTATCTTTCTTCCCTACCTGCCATTTGTACAAATTCACTAGTGTCTTTTTATGAATTTTTCCTGAGATCTTTCATCATATTTCATCTGGCCTGTTATTTTGTTTACATGAATATTAAAGTCCACCAATTTATCTGTTGTTTCAACTTTTTATGTTGGGCCTTATTATTCCTCACCTTCATCTATGCATTTATATTTTTATGTATCTTCCTGATTCTTTTTCAGTATTTCAGCATGTAATATTCATATCTAAAATATATTTGGTTTCCATTTATGATTGCATTTTTTACTTAGTCGAGTCTCTACTGGTCTCTATTTGTCTTGCCTCTGTTAGGAAAATAGTGGGAAAGAAAATAGACTCTGGAACATGACTAGTTGTGTTTGAATCTTTGGTCAACTTGCTTCTTTAATATCTCTTCTTACAGAGAGAGAGGGTTCTTAGTTCATAGAGTTGCTGTAAATTGTGGATTTGCACTTGAAGTATAGTCAGTACTTTAGATGTATTAGTTCACATTATGTTTTTCTTATTTAAAAGTCTATTGCTTAAAAAAAAAAAAAAGAAAAAAGAAAAGGAAAGAAACCAAAGAAAAAAAAAGTCTCTTGCTTATTCCCAGTCCTTTTTAGTAAAACATAGGTTTTTGTCTCTGAAGGTGAATTATTGTAATTTTGCTATTTTATTCCAGTAATAATTAATTTGTGATAAAAGGTGTGTTGACTTGTGAAACATTTTTTTATTTTACAGTTATATTTTGTGTGTACTACTCTATGTATACCTAGTACATCATAAATGCTCAATAAATATTTGTTTTATGACCATACTGCAATGTTAACAGTTATATTACAATTTATGTGAATTTAGTGTCACATCATAAGTTTGCTGACAACGTTTTTTCAGTCTCTCTACCAGAAGTGTCAACAACTATTTTTATGCTCTATTTATTATTTGTAATGCACTGTGCTAGACAATACTGTGAATAATAATAAAGGTAACATTTACTTAACACTCAATATTAGCTAGCACTGCCCCAATTAGCATATTATAATCTTCATAATAATGACATGAAACTGGACCCATTCTGGTTTTTATTTCACAAACTGATGCACAGAAAGATTAAATGACTTGCTAAAAGTCATATGGCCAATAAAGTGGCCTAGCAGAGCTTTGAACAATGCCTGTCTGCCTTTGGATTCTGTGCCCTTAACAATCATTCTATATTTGCACCATAATCCAGAGTCTCTGACCTCAGGGAGCTTGCAGTCTATCACACTACAGTGTTTGTCACCATGCAGTTTAGCCATTTGTTGGGTTTCATTTAATCTATTACAAAATCTACTTTTGCAGCTATGGGCCTATGAAGTTTTCTTTATTGGTTTACTCTCTACTTTGGTGTACCAATTTGCCAGGTGCCTATACAATGATGAAAATTTTTCACCTGATAAAATCTTCACTTTTTGGTTTCAATTTTTGTTTCATTTATTTTAATGTGTAGATAGACTGTGTTTAAGTTCTACTGGGTTAAATTGGGCAACAGAGAAATAAGTTAAGTTTATAAAACCTTTAGCTTTTCTCAGCCTACCTTTATCATGACAGTGCCAGGTCTTCTGTGTCTAGCCCTTTCTCAGAAATCTCTCTCTCATTTGTAGTGAGAATTGATAGGTGTTAATTATCACTGGAAGTGAGATTAAAGCAATGGAAAATCCATTAAGCATAATTAATTACAGGGCTGGAGCTTAACTGAAAGTTTTTAAGCAAATAATAAAATGTCACCAGTATGTATGTCTTACTGTTCACATTTATAGTTTAAGATAACGATTGTCAAGTAATCTATTTTTCCAGCATTGAGGACAACCACTTCACTGCTTGTCTCATCCTTATCCTGCAGGGTAAAGAATTGCTCTACTCATCTTGCAAGCCCAAGGATGTGTCTTCTACGCCTGATGGGCATTCTTTGTTTTTTTTCTGCAAAGAAATACAATGGTAACTGCTCAGTATATATTTATGTTTACATATACCATTTTGTAAGGATGCAAAGATTTCAGCAGAGGAGAATGAATTGTGTTCTGTTCTTCCAATGTCCCTGTGTCCAAAGCCACTATCCACATACTTCATTTAATCTGATGATTTGAAATGTGCCGCAGATGCTGTGTTAGCTTATGGAATTTCAACACTGTCGTTCCTCCTAGTCACCCTACATTCTGTTTGCAGGATAAGCATGGTGGTTAATTTTATGTGTTGACTTGACTGGCCACAGGATGTTCAGATTAAACATTGTTCCTGGTTATGTCTGAGTGGGTGTTGTTGGGTGAGATTATCATTTAAATTAGTGGGCTCAGTAAAGTAGGTGGCCCTGCCCAGTGTGGGTGGGCATCATCCAATCTGTTGAGGGCCTGAATAAAGCAAAAGGCACAAGAAAGAGGAATTTGTCTCTTTTTGTTCTGCCTTGATGCTAAAGCTGGGACATTTCATCCCATATTTTCCTGCCCTTTGACTGGTGTTTTCACCATTGACTACTGGCTCCCCTGGTTTTCAGGGCTTTGGACTTGGGCTGAATCACACCGTCAACTTCCCTGGGTTTCCAGTTTACAGATGGCATATATTGGGACTTCTCTGTCTTTACAGCTATGTGAGGAATTTCCTCATAACAAATATCTATAACTATATCCTATTCATTTTGATTATCTGGAGAACCCTGAATAATATGATAGATTTTTTTTTATCTCTTGTACTTTTGCCTCTTGTGACTTGAGAGGTAAGAGAGTAAAGAGAGTAAAAAATACATCCAAATATATTTTCCCTCAGCAAGTTGACTCAGTGCCTTACTTTGAGTTAATTTTTTAGTTCTTGAAGTTTCTCAAGTATCTGAAGTAGAAAGATTACTGAATGAGGTACTGAAACAATATACAATGAATGAGAAATCACCTTTGCCCTGAAAGGGGTTATAATAAAGTTCCCAGGTTACTATCATCAGAAGATACCTTCTATCCAGAGGAGATAATACAAAGTTGGGAGGCTCAGATGCAGCTTCATGATGAAGGTAATAGTTAAGCTAGATTTTGAAAAATAATGAAGACTTTCCTCTTCATGAGAGAACATTCCAGACAGATGAGAGAGCATTTATTTCACTCAATTCAATCACAGTTATTTACATGCTCTATGTTCTAGTGTTTCAGAAAATTGGAAGGCAAGGACATTCAGGATACAATGGGCCATAATAATGGATCTTTCCATTGGTTTGGCGTCTACTAGAGGCCAAGGTGAATGCTGAAAAGGAAGAGTCGAAGTAAGCTGCATCTGAAACTAGAGGGACTGAATGCCAAGTCAGGGGCTTGGATGAAGTCTGCAGGAATGGAAAAGGGAGTAAACATTCCTGAGCTTTGGAAATATTAATTTAAGAATAGTATGTAAAGGGGATTAGAGACTGAATGAGAAAAATTAGGTGACAGCATATCCAGATTAAGGTAACTAATATATTGGTAGCTTGTGTATGCTTGATTCAATTAAACTCTTCCATCCTGATTATTTTTTTTAATGAGGTGGTTAAACTAACTTTTTAGTATTTTAGTCCACTTTTTAAATTGCTTCCTTCCTTTTGATTGATTATGAATCTGTAAGAACTCAGAGAGAGGCATTAATCTGATGAAACTTGGAGTACTTTAACCTTAAGCAGGATCCAAAAATCACTTCATGGAGAATTGTAAAATTTAGGAAAATTCTCCATAACAAATGTATTTTAATTCACCTGATTTTTCAAACTCCATTTGTGATCTATGGTACTTGGTGTTGGGTCATGTTAAAGAATAGAGGGAGCTGCATTGACCAGTTATGCAGCAGTGCAAATTCCAAATTTATGGAACTTGAAAGGCAGCTGTTTCTTCCTCCTTTGCCTTCCTCAGCCACACTCCAAATACTGCTGATGATAAATCTGTCAATACATGCTGCTTTTTGATAATGGAATTGAGACTATTTGTGTGTTTGTTTTTAAGCCTGAAAAAATCCCTGAATCCTAACAAGACCATCTCATACTATTATTATGTATTTTAATCCAGGTGCCATGATACATGCTGACTTAAGGAACATTTAGACTAATTTTGGGATGATTACCAGGGGTTGGTTGAAGAGGGCAACTTCTAGTCTGGTTGACATCTGGCTATGAAAGGGTTTCACTGATCTGAATTTTCAGTAACGTCTCTATACCTCACCTTCTTGTAAAAATTTTCAGCACTTGTATGGTGAATAAGAGCTCCTCCAAGGCGGTCACCAGGCAATTGTCAGCATCACAAAGAGTTTCAACAGCTATTTATTCCTGGTAGTTGGGCTGCAACCAGACACACACTGAAATACATTACATGCCCTATTGTACTGTGCTTGATTTATTCAACATCTAGTGTTTAGTGGCCCAGTCTGATACGAGCAGGGACTGTTTTCTCAGGACACACACAGTGGCTTGAGATGATGGCTGCTTCTCTGGAGCTTCCAAAATAATCAATAGCAAAATGTCCATTTCATTAGAGAAACAGATATGTACTACTTGAATTCAAATTATAGTCAGATGTTTTTCTTTTTTCTTTCATTCCATAACATTCCTGTCCAGGTTGGGGTTTAAAGAAACATACAACATGCAGTTCTACCCATTGTGTCTCTAGAGAAGAACAAATTCTGCTGTCCTAGATAGTTACTCAGACTGGCAAACAGATCATGTTTTTAATTCTGGAGACTTTATTCTCCCTGAGCAGTGACAGCTATGGTTAGGGAGTGATGCCAAGGCTAAGCAAACGTGACTTAAAGGTAGAGTGGATATGAAAGAGCCAGTTGCTCTATAAACACTAGGCACTTAGCTCCAAGCTGGCCCCCAAAGGAAAGAGTTTTGCCTGTGTTTCAAATGAGTTGAAATTCACTGCTTCAGTTTGGTGAGTCTTGGCCTTCATATAATATGCATCAAAGTGCTTTTAAAAATTAAAAATAATTCAAGCCAGTTAAACAATATGTAAAAAGAAGTATATGTTGGAAAATAAGAACATTCTGTCAACATATTTAGTATTATTTCAATATGTAAGTCAAATCAGTTGAACTTAGGATCTCACAATTAGAGATGCAGGGGTCAAGAAAGGAATATTTGGAGAACATAAAAGTGAAACCAACGATAAGTTTGATTCTATTTGATAATATTTATAACATATAATTTCAACAAAATGATATTTCTATCATTACTATAGCAACTGTATTATTTTCTGTGTTTTTATTCAAATAAAGTAAGAGAGCATTCTTGGTGTTACACAATTACCAACATTGGGGCAAGGAAAGTATATCAAGACTATACTAGAAATCCCAATTTTTCTGTTGTCAGAGTGTTAGGTTGTTTCCTCTTTGAATACATTAATATTATCCATTAGTTCAAGTTTTTACTTTGTTATAGCAGGAAGCGTGCTGTTTTCCAAAGTGAATGAATGTAGCTTCCAAAGCTTCAAATCTTCCAGCTCTTTGTTCCTATCTAAAAGCACAAGCCATAAGTCCATTAGCAAGCCATAAAAACTGTAGACTAACAATATTCAACTGCCAAAAGTCACCTTAGATTTCCAAATAGAAGTGAGGTAAAATGACCCTCACAACAATATTGATTAATGAGCACCAGTCCTTGTTTTGCCCTCCCTATCGTAGAGCACACTTTTAAAATTGTATTATCTTATGCTGACTTCTCAACAGTTCTGTGAGATAGAGAAATCATTAAAATCACGTTTTCTAGAGGGGAATATCTTTTCCCAAAGACGTACTTGTAAAAAGTGGTAAAATTGTCCTCAGACCCTTTGGTTTCAAATTTCCTGCTCTTTCAATTGTTTCTCAGAATGATGTATAAGAGATTTTTTTTCCTTTGGCATCAGTAAGAGAGAGCCCTAGCCTGCAAATATGGAGAACACACCTCTATATGCCAGGTCAGTGATTTACTAGCTGCAGGACCTTGTGGCTTTTGTCATTAACTGTAAAATGAGGGCTTTGAACTAGAGCATCCTAAGTACTGTTAGCTGTAAGATTTGGTGATTCCATTAAAATAAGATGTTGCAGAAAAAAATTACATCTACAATAATATATTTTATTGCTGAGGGTTTCTCAGAATGTATTCTGAAACTGTTAGTTTCATGTATGTTAATAATGTATGTATTATATCATAAAAGAGTTTTATGGGCAATTTGGCTTTTGAAAATGCAAGATAAAACAAAATTGAGATGTACATCTATTTATGGTGGATCTTCTTAATAACTTTAGCATACAGAAGAAGAGCAAAACTGGAAAAAGAGCACGTAGAGTGAAGGTGCCCAGACGTGCACTGGAGGTGCTTCTGAGACTGACAGTCCAGAGAGTGCTTTCCGGGCAAGCCTGTCACAGCGCAGTAAGAGAGAGTTCTCAGAAAGTCATCAGTGTGTCCGCCTCTCCCCTGGCTCTTCCAAAATGATTTTGAGGTGGCTAAGGGCTGTGACTTTAAAGATATATATGGTGAAATAAGATTTAAAGAAGATTCTTAATAAACATAACTGCAGACCTGTAATTTAGAAAGTCTTGATTGTCATTTCAGCTGCGGAGGTTAACAATTTTCAAAAGATACTTTAGTTCTTCTTCATTTATGGTAGTGTTGGATGAGAGGATTTCTGAAATTTCTTGGGGTTTCATACTGAGACTCTTTGGCTTCATGATATAAAGCCATTCACCTAAGTTTCTCAACGTTAAGATTTTAATGAATTGCTACACAACAGCAGCAGCATTGACCTCCAAGAACATTCTGATTCATTCTGGGTTGCAAAGTTGGCACAGTTCCTCCAACTCTGGGCAATGTTTTCTCTTGTAACTGTTTCCAGAGTAAGATAACTGTGAAACTGCCCTGCTTGCTCTTGGCATCTCCAGGCTGGCAGGCCAGCTCTCCCGCATCCCTAACAGACTGGTGCTCCACACCCATAGACAAAAATACATAAAACAGGTTCTCCACTCGTATATCATAGGTGAGCCACCAGAAGGTACCTGTTACTTTCAGTTTGGGGAAAGATTTATTCTGTTTTAAAATGGCATCATTGTGTGCTCTGCAATACTTACAAAAGCATATTTAGGTATGAAAAGGCTTCATTTCTTGCTATATAATTCAAACAGTTTTTGTCTTTGTTCCTGACATATTAATGGGATTTGAGAATTTGTTATATTGTCTTCTTTCAGTATTTATTTCCTGTTTATATTTTTTATTTTTTGCTTTTTTGTTCATGGTGGTGCAGAGCATGGAATTGAGTTTCATTTATTTTTCAATTAACAGCTTTTTTTGCAAACTATATTTGTCTCCTGAGTTATTTAATCTTACCTTTGTTTCAAAAATTGGGATGGAGAGAGAATTGGAAAGCATATCTACTACCATTTTTGACATCTATTATTAATTTGCAAGATTCATATCCCAATTTACTACATAGCAATGATTCATCCAGATGTACTTTGCAATAATTGGCAAATTTGATTATATTTTATGTCTTTTGTGGGGGGGAGCAAAGTCTTCTTTGAAGACTCAGTGTGTGGATATTTATGTATAAAACAAAAGAATGGGAAGAGAAGTTTTCTTTGATTATGCAAAGGGAGGTATAGATAACATTATTTAAGAGCCTGTGATACAGATGGGAAGGATTACAAGGCAAGCCACTCAGTTATTTTCTGTTTTTGCATTTTTATATTTATTTCCAAAGCCTTATCTTATTTCTTCCAGGCCATGAGGTTGAACAAGGCGACCATTTCCTGTTTTCATGAAACTGACACCCAAGTGGGTGTGGGAGGGACGCAGGAACATGAAATAAGCAGAGAAAATCTAAGACACTGATGAACGTTAAGCAGAGAATTTTACAACATCATGAAAAAAGAAAAGTAACTTAGCTTGTCCAGGGGAGCCTCTTCTGAGGAGGTACAATTGAAACTGAGATGTAACTGAGAGAACAAGGCCAAGTTTGTGTTGCAGGTACAGGAGCAGCTTTGGGAGGGAAGGTGTCTGGTGGGAGAGGGCCCGCCTGCCACAGTACAGCAGTGGGAAGGGCGCCTGGTAGTTCAAAGCCAGAGAGAGAGGGGTTTCCACGGGATTCTAAGCACAATAGAAAGCCACCAGCAGGTCTTCAGCATGAATAAATGGCACAGCTCCATTTGTATTTTGGAGAGATCACTCTGGATATTATATGCAAAAAAGAATCATAAGGACAAGAAGGCAGCTCAGAAACCAGCAGGTGGACTGTGCTGGTAGAAAATAGATGGATTTGGGTCCCTGAGCCCAGGATGCAATTATGAGGTGTGGGAAAACAAGATCATTCCAATCCACCCTGTTTAAAATGTAGGCAGGCCAGACTGAAGGGGAGGGTTGGTGGGGAGTGCAGAGTTCAAGAGAGCAGTTCAGAGGGTGCAGGGAGGATGGAGTTAGAATCCTTCTAGCAATCCTAATCACACTCAGTGTGTAAAAGAGGCACAGACTAAAACATTTCTGAATCCTTGTACTACATCCCAAAATATTTTAGATGATATTCTTCAGAAATTAATTAGGTCTCACAAAGCAAACAATTAAGCAAATGCATGGACTGTACTTTCCTTTATTCCCACTTGGAATGTGCAATCCTGCTTTTGAAGCCAGAGGGGATCCTGAGGGCTGTTTGAATCCCACCCTTCATTTTGACCAGTGAGAATGTTCCCATGCAGACAGGTCACACTGCACATGCAAGGCTGCAAGCCCCAAGATAAGGATGAACCCACAGCCCCCCATACTGAATTAGTACTTGGGTTCTATACTGAATTAGTAATTACTACACTTTGAAATAAGAAATGTTTCTAAAAAAAAAATTAAGTAAAAACATCAGAAAACTAATGGGTACAGACTGAATCCCCAAGGTTAAGAGGCTGGACATCTGCACTGGGCAGTACTCCCTAGGCTAGAGATGCTGTTGGTAGATTAGCTGATGTATAGGTAGATCCTTCTACAGTTCACATCCATTTCCTCAAAGGAAGGCAGAAAAGAATAAAATGTCTTCTCTTGTCATCACTATGGTCTCTGCCAGCAGCACGAGCCTCTCACCAGCATCCTTTCCCCATCACCGGTGTGACTGTGATGGTCCAGGGCCTGGCCACCGAAGCCTCTCCCTCAGCCCGGGACGTGGAGGCCAAGCTTCCTGAGGGGGTGAGGCTGGTCATGCACTTGGTGCTGTGCTGGGGTTTGTATGTCATGCTTCTCTCATTTTGTTTCCCTGTTATGTGGTAAGTTGCTTGAAAGCACGTGCTGTCTCATAATGACCTCAAAAGAGTGTCAGGATCAGTGGTTATGAGAAAGCCCCATGCTCAGGGTGTGCAGCCTCTCCCTCCATACCTGTTCTTTAAAGCTTGAATCCTGACTTAGTCCCCTTTCCCACTGATGATCATCCCACAGGCAGAAGGTGGAAAGGGAGAGATTCACAGCAGAGCTTATTAAAAGACAAGGTTGGAAGACAAAGTTAGAAGTCAAGAACACATACAGCCTCTGGGGGAGACACAGAGGAATAAGGATGCTGCTTATGGATTTAGGAGGTCCTATTTTTTTCCAAGGAAAGTGACCATGGATATGTGAATTTGTTTGAGATTTAATTTCCGTATCTTCTTATGGGGAAAGAATAATGGGTCATCTTACAATGATGCTGGGATGGTCCCTGCTGGTAATATGTGTAGGTTGCTGTGCTCAGACCAGTTCAGTTCATTCCCATCATGAATAACTTGCTCATATCCAGGATTCTGTGGTGTTGATGATAATATTTCACTTGCTTCAGGTCATTTTCAGATGTTGCTCTTTCTGCCTCAGCTTTGCTCTTCCTTCTGGGCCCTGTTCCTCTCCCCCTCTCTCTACCCACGTACCTCCTCAGGACTCACTCATTCCTGGGTTCTCAGCTTGGTCTGGCCAGGCACCCAGCACTTAGTGCCTGGTGCTCCGTGGCCACAGCATCATGGGCTGTTTAATGGTCTGTCCCTCCAGATTACAGGCTCCAGGTAGGCAGAAACCATGTTCACCCTGTTCATTAATGTTCTGAGCATGGAGGCTGCTGAATGCGTATTAGCTAAATGTCCAATAAAAGAACCATGCAGTGTGCATACTTACACCTTATGAGTGTGCAAGCACTGTGTGCATCAGTTATTTACAGCTGTGTGTGTGCATGTGTGTGTGTGTGTTGTGTGTGTGTGTGTGTGTGTGTGTGTGTGTGTGTGTGTGTGTGTGTAGAAAGACAGCCAGGCAGATGCACATGGTTATTTATATCTGCATATTATTTCTTTGGGGAGAATCTCTATACCAGTAAAAGAGCTTGCTATTAAAAAACAATCACTGTACCCATATAGAAAGCACAGAACTTGCTGAATGTCACTCGACAGACATACCTCATACTGTCAGGGTAGACGGAAGCCATGAGTCTCTTGAAATGTAGAAACAGAGCAAGTTCAGAGAGTAAACAAACCAGAAATTTTCTGTCCTTTTGTTCAGTTGTTTGCACAAATGTATTTTTCATCTACATTTCCTAGATAATCAGATTAAATTTTCATTTTCATTTTTCTTTATAGCTAAACTGTGAACATTGTGTGTCTAATGGTAAATTATGCTCCTTTTAAAAAAATACCTAACTATGGCAAATTATATGCAACAAAACATACCATCTCAGCCATATTTGCATACAGTTCAGTAGTGTTCAGTATATTTACATTGTTATGTAACCAATGTCCAAAAAATTCTCACTTTGCAAAACTGAAACACTATACCCATTAGACAACTCCCCGTTTCTTCCCTCACTGACCCTTGGCAACAACAGTCCTGCCTTCTTTTTGAATTTGATGGCTCTAGGTACATCCTTGTGTTTTAATTATAGCCTGCTTGATACTGTAAATAAATTAATGTTTGGTCCAGCAGCCATTCTCAAGTACACATGCTCGCTCCAGTCACCTTAAATTTCTCAGCATCACCTAAGCCCTGAGAAGACTGAGCCCTTTGCTTTTCTGGTTTGTACCTGGGTTATACTCACAGAATATGCCCTGCCCTGATTTCTGCCTCCCCACTTCTCTGGGTCCAGCCCCAGGGCCCCTACTCCTTTAGCAGAGGGTGCCTTTGCCCCTCAGTTCCTGGTCCACAGGGTGGTGGCATCTCTGCCACCCAGCCGTCAGCTCACAAAGCACAGCATGTGCTCCCAAATGTTTTTTCCTATAAAAAATGTTGTAAATTATACTTGGTTGAATAAAATTTAATTTCAGGTACTCTTTGATAAAGTGGTTCTGTGGTTTTGACTGGAAAATTAAATTCAATATGAAATATTCTTTAGGAAAATGTGTTTCAAAGACCTTAGACACATTAAACTTAACTTTTGCTGAATGTTCATTCAAAAACTATACACTCTTAAGGTTTCTATTGTGTTTTTTATCACTCTTAATTGAAAAAAAATTATTTTTCCTTAGAGAAACTCTAATAAAAATGGAGTGAATTCCCAGCACAGCAGCCTTGCCTCCATACCTGCCTGTCTAGAGCCAGAGCCCACATAGTCCAGTGAAGAGCAATGTTTTTGTCTTTAGGAAGCTAAGCAATAGCTGCAGTTAAGTGTCTTAACATCTATCTAGGCTAGGCTCCTGATAAACATTGACTTGAGTTTCCTGGTATTAATGTAGGGAGAAGGAAAGGCTTACCAGTCAAAAGAGAAGTATTGCAGAACAAAAGCAAAGAGTATTTGAAGTAATCTTAGCAATTAATAGCAGAAAAGGAAAGGGAGAAAGAGAGAGAGAAACAAATCAACTGGCACCAGAGACCCCCGCATGAGACCCATAATCAGGGAAATCACACAGTACAGATGCAGACAGGGAACCTGCAAGTCTTATCTGGCTTCAGGCTCAAAACTGCCCATTGTGTTGATAGACCCTGAAAGTCACTGTTTTGTTTATTTTGAAGGCAGTCTTAGTGTGGAATGATCAAGAGTTTGGACTCTATGACATTTAGGTTTCAGATTGAACTCTTCTTTTTAAGGGCATTATTGATCTGAGAAGGGCAAAAAGATGGACCAATATCATTTGTTTTAGTCTATCCTGTATAGTGGTTAGTTGCTTCCATGCAATTTTAGGAAAAAATATGGGCACCTTAACAATGCATCCTAGTATAGTAAGTTAATTCAATTGAATAGCCTTATTTTTTTGAGGTGATCAATAACAGTCAAAATAATAGAATTAGTTAATCCTTTTATGCATTTTTGTGTGCATTTTATGAATTGTTTTCCTATTCCTTAATGTTACATGACAATATTTTGCTTTCAGTTAAGAAATTAAATGTTATATATTTAAAAAATCTAACAATCTCTGCCTTTGTTGGCCTCTCAGAGTACATAAACTTTCTAAAATAATCTCTGCAGTAAAATAAAAATATTAAAAAGTGAAATGCTACCCTTAGAGTACCTTTGCCTTAAGTTTATCTTTATTGTTTGGGATGTGGATATTATTAATATTTTACCCTAGATCTTTATTAAGCAAAATAACTACAGATGATATGATACATTGAAAAAAAGTAATAGCTTTAAAAACAAGTCCTGGAAACAATGAGTATAGTTCTCAAAATGACCTGGTCCAATCAAAGTTTCATGCCTCCTTCAAGTTAAAGAACCCTATCCTTCCAATTGCTGAGAAAGTCATTTGCAAAAGCAGAAGTGTGTCTGTGCTGTGGAGAGTTGCCTGCTCACTATGTGAGCTCTTTCAGTCATTGTGTGGATGAGCATCTCAGTGGTATTTAACTGCTTGGTAGTCAGCATTTGAACTCTTCATTCTGAAAGCTTAGAGATTCTGTGGGCTGTTTAACTAACAAAAAATTCAACCAAGTAAATTTACAGGTCAAACTGGCTTTATTCAACAGTTCATAGGTCAGGCAGAATCCCACTAGCAATAGAAAGGAAATCTGCTGAGCTGTAGAAAGGAAAGGTTTTCAAAGACAGAAAGAGGTAGAAAAGGAAATTATTAGCAAAGAGTGCATTATTCCAGGTGAGGTCATCCTCCTGGGTAATGGGAGGAGTCTTTAGGGTGGATTAACTCACTAGTGCTAACCAGGTAATGCTATACTGACTGGTTAAAGGTTACATTCCTGAAACTGCAGCAAGGTTGAGTATTAAGTCTTGGTTTGTTGATATGGAGGTTAGCACCAGTGACTCCACTTTGGGCCTGCTGTCTCCTTCTAACAATTCTCACCTTCTGATCAGACTCTCACCTTAACTGAGAGAAGTGATCCAAATTTAAGGCACCATTCTCAGAACACCCTCTCATTCTCCCAACATTTGCCCATCCTCTGTGTGGTACCACAGATCATGGCATTTTTTTGTTGAATCTCTGTGATATTTGTAGGCCATGACCTGAGGTTCACAGTTTATAGTTGGCCATTCTCTTTGTTCCTTTTCTGGTGTTCCATTCTTAGGGAGATCACTTACTTGTTTGTTAGCTGCAAACATGCATTTAAAGCTTTTGAGAGAATACAGTGCACCAGAGAGAGTTTATGATTATTATAAAGCAGGATAATTCCCAATGTCCGAAGTGTACTTCAAAGGAAGGGTCCTCAAGACCCAAACCAATCAAAATCAAGAAAGTCAAATAAAGACCCCACTGAAGAAGTCTACTTTTGAAGCCAAGTGGCCTGTTAGTGGCTTAGGTAACTGAGATAAAAATCCCCTCTGAACTTTATGGATACCTCTACTGTGGAAACCTCTTTTTCACTCCCAGGATTTGTTGTCCTGTGAGGGTTGGTTTAAAGAAGAGTGTGTAGCTCCAGTATCAACTAGAATTTGGCAATGTTTCTCATTATTTTAGTTTTAGTTTTCCCTTGGCTATTTAAGATTACTGGTAATAGTAATTGGAGAACCCCTTGGAGTCCCATCCACTCCTGGGGCAGGGGACATATGGAGACCTTCCCTTGGGGTAGATGTGGAAACACTTGAGTTGAAGAATTTGCATAGGACCTTGAGGATAATCTCTTTTATAGTGTCCCGGGTGACTGCAACTTCAGACATTGACCCCTGAGCCAGTGCTTTGATGTGGACCCCTGGGAAGGGTGCAAGTGGGGAGGCCCAGGTCTCTGGCTTTGGAGATACTGAAGTAGTTAACCAATAGCTTGGTGAAT
The DNA here is from genome assembly GCF_030020395.1 of Manis pentadactyla. Classification (NCBI taxonomy): domain Eukaryota; kingdom Metazoa; phylum Chordata; class Mammalia; order Pholidota; family Manidae; genus Manis; species Manis pentadactyla. The sequence continues at coordinate 86,503,445 of NC_080021.1, read as the reverse complement.
TTTTGTGTGTAGTCTTGCTCCTTTCAGTGCTCAGCTGAGGTCACGAGTTCAGTCAGCATGGGGGCCTCCCATCCTGTTTTCTGCATTTTTATTAACCAACTAGTCCCAGGAGATAATCCAGTTACAAATAGAGCAGTTAGAGCTGGTTGAGTGACCTCATTTATTGTATGGAATCTGGAATGTGGTAGGAAGAGAACTTCCAAATGCACTTTACAGTCTGCAACAGATTCATCTTCCTCTTATTTGCATGTTTGAATAATAGTGCGGGAAGTAGCCTTTAAGAGATCAGTTGCTATATTGTAAGCTTTTTCTGGTCCATTAGCGGACCATGTTGTAGATTGGGGATCTCAAGTAACATCCTCAGGATTATGCCATTCTACTTCCTGCATCCATATTTGGGCTTCACGGGGTCCCACTAACTTATGTGAAAGCTGGTAAAGCTGTGGCAACCTGTGGCTACAGGCCACAATAAGGATTCTAAACTCTCCAAAAAAGCTTTTATGGATTCTCCCTGGGCTTAGGAAATCTCTTAACTATGGCCCTTAGTTTGGTCTTTGACCAATGAGTGAAAGATACCTGGGAAGGATTTCCCTGCAAACTTGGGTAGTTTTATTTTTAAAAGAACTATTTAGTAGTCTCTTTAAAGTGGAAAGACTGTTAGAGAATGAGTATAGTGTGAGCACTCAGGAAAAGGATGGAGGGGAGCCGTGGGAGTCCTGCCACATCACCTTTTGTTTCAGGTCCCTCTTATGTCCAATCTCTCATTAGCCTTTTGTAATGAGTCTTTTAATGAAGCTATTTTAGGATCTTGAAGGCTTTTGGAAGCTTCTGCACACCAATTAACATAGGTATTCCATTCTATGTGTTTAATTCAAGAACCTTTATTTTCAAGTGCACTTCTTAAATGAATGAACTTATCTAATCAGAATGTTCCCCATAATGGTGATTGTAATTCTGGGTTGCTTTTAGTAAGATTTTTGCCATTTTTATAGATACTTACAGCTCCTACCACCATAGTTTATGGACATGACATAAGCAGGTATAACAGAAAGTGGTGCACTCAACTCTTCGTAGTTCCAGGATCCCATTAGCTAAGCCTTTGAGTTTCTCAGAGCTGAACTGATATGTGAAGGGGTGTGCAGTGGGGTTGGGAATTGTGTGTTTTACAGTGTGCTCCTTTGCACAGAAACTTTCTTGACTTTGGCAGGTGACTTAGTGTCAATCTAAACCATCCTATGATCAATTTGTCCTATCACCAGAGTCTTATTGCCATGCTAACTGCTCTAACAATATTATGCCTACAGGACTATAGTGTTTGGGGCTTTGTTGACTTCTGAGAGTTCCATTAACAACTCATCTTTACTTAAAGCAAAACGTTATTTCCCTAAGGCCTTACACTGGACCCAGGCCAGCTTAAATAACACCAGACCAAACCCATATCTGCCTTGTTTATAAGTTGTGCCCAGTTCAACTCTGGACAGTCCAGTTACCACCATTAGTTCTCAAGGTGGAATTCAGGGGGAATAGAGAGTGAATCTGGGGAGGAATTCCAGTCTATGGGGAACCTTGGAAAGCCATCTAGATTGGGAGCTCAATGCAAAGAGAGTGGAGCTCAGAACCCAGAGGAATTTACCCATACCTCAGCAATGGAGAGAAAGAACTCAGAAGGGCTGATGGGCACTATGTCTGTGCTTCTCCTTGTCCCAGAAGCCATCACACATCTTCAGTTTTGCCACTACCATAAAATCTAGTAAATAACAAAAGTTCAGCCAAATACATTTAAAGATCAAATTGGCTTTATTCAACAGCTCATGAATCTAACAACAAGAAGGAGCTCTGCTGAGCTGTAGGAGAAGAAAGATTTTTAAGGTGGAAAGGGGGACAGAAAAGGAAATTACTAGCAAAGAATGCATTGTTTCAGATGAGGCTGCCTTCCTGGGAAACAGAATGGCTCTATTGGGTACATTATCTCACTAGTGGTGACTAGGTAATGTCATGTTGTCTGGTTAAAGTTTATATTCCCGCAGGGTTGAGACTGCAGTTAGATTAGGTATGAAGTCTTGGTTGGTTGACATGGGGATTAGCACAAGTACTCCATTTGGGGCCTGGTCTGTTGTTTTTAACAGAGGTCAAGTGACTTGAATCATTCAGTAAGTGCTTCTGCACACCTCCTTTTTGCTAAGCACTGTTCTAAGTTCTGGGAATGTGCGAGGAACTCTTATACCTGAAGAATTTTGAATTTATAAATGTATATGCACACACTATATATATAGTATAAAAATATGTCTATATGTTAGTATGTATTTATAAATGTAGAATTATATACACTTCACAAAAGACTAAGGATTTTATCTTATCTTTCATTTACCTTAAAGAAATAGGTAGCTTAATGTAGTCTAGTTAAGATCATTAGTTTTATTTTTAGAAAAATAATCAAATGGGTATTTTTTCTAATAATATTTTTGTTCATCCACATATCCTTACAAATACTCAGTAGATGTTAGTATAGTATAGTTTTAAACCATTAGAGAGAAAATGGAGTTTAACTGATATAATTTTATTCAACAGAGCTTGAAAGTTATTGATTTTTTAAAAGCATTAAATAGAATGTACTTTGTATACTTTTAATGCAGTTTTTTTCCAAAGGCTAAAAAGTTTTCTAAAGTAAGACTAGTAACCCATCATAAATACAGGTTTTTCTTATACTTAACCAAAGAGATAATATAGGAATAGGAAGATTTATACCAGAGTGGTTTCATGGACCATAAAACTGCAAGTATAGCTCCACAGTTATGCAATCACTTTGATTCTTGGCAACTTGTCTTTGATGGATAATTATACATCATGGAAACTCAATCCTAGCTGACAAGGGAAAAAATTTAGCACAGATACTTTCTGATTAATTTTTGTTAAGAGAGATTTGCCTATACATCAAATATAAAGGTCAGATGACTTAGAATTCAAAATGCAAAGAACCTCTTATAAAATTATACCTTTAATATGACTCCATACATATGACATTGTTTATTCTGAATTCAGTAAAAGACCAAATTTAGTCATTTAATGCAAAGATTATGAATTTTATGTATTTAAGGAATCCTGTATTTTCTTTTTTTGATCTCTAAACACTTTATAAATAAATTCTTTTTCCTTTTGTGAGTTTATTATTATTGGTTGTGAGATCTGTGAATTTAAATAACTGAATTAGTAAAGATATTTAGGATGACATATAATTGTAGTGCCTAGATGTCCAGTAACTAACTGTTCCTGCTCTTCTATCCCCAACTCATCGGCTGTGAAGGCCCACATGAGCCCTTGTCTTGGAGAAGAAAGGTCTACAGCTCAGCCACAGCAGTCAGCAGATCACTGAGGTCTCCAGGATTATGCTACCTCCTTGTCCTGGTGCTTTAAAAAGGTTTGCAGGGAGTGATGTAGGAAAGAACTACTGTTGCTCTACTCCCATTTCTTTGACCCATTTTTGCAGTATGCAGAGAATACTGCACTGCTGAAGATTTGGAACTTTGTTAAGTTTTATTCATTAGAACGTCTGTTCACAGTGAGATCAACAGGAGAGCTGTTGCCTTAAGACCTTGCTAGGATTTAACTCTGCGGCATGCATAAATTCAATCTATTACTGGGAAGCAAAATTCTGTCTTATTCTTTTCTATATCTACCATTTTTCTGACTCTCCATACCACTAGATCCTTTTGGGGGCATTTTAGTTTCCAAGTCAAGATTTAAAAAAAAAATTGATTTGGAATAAAGCACAAATATTTAAAAATATAACTCATGCTGTGACCAGCTTTTTGTTGTTGTTTCTAAACAGTATATTTCTCTTGGATTGGTGAGAGATCAAATATAAATTATTTCCAAAAACAGTAAGTGAATGACTTGAGGGATGAAATTCTCCCTAATGTCTTAGACCTAAATAAATAACTCATCTTGCTAAATTATTGTTTTGTTCTTTTTCTTTTCAAAACCATCACTATATTTCATGGAAAACACATTGAAGAATTGACACTTTGTAATGGAAGAGATTACCATGCTAAGTATGGTACAGCTTTAAGAATTTCTGCTTAGCTGAGTTCATTAATGAAATGGCAAACTTCCCGTATGATATCATTCAAAACTTTGGCCAGAGAAGTGTTATGAAAGGTAGGTTGCCTCTAAAAGGTTAAGTTCTTAAGCATCTGTAGTAGAAAGCAACCTGTCCTTTTGGAGTATATATTCTAACCTCTGCCTTACCAATTTCTAGTAGAAAAATTATCTCAGAGCCATTTTTGATTGAAATCTAATTAGTCAGCTTTCCTTCTGGTGCCCAAAATTAGATTTCTAAAGACAAAGCTTCATAATAAAGAATTGAGAATGAAGGTTACAGAGACACCAAGAGATGGCTGAAAAATATTGCAAATGTTATAAAAGTGGAAGTGAACATTCTTTTATTCTATTAAAATAAGTATAGATCATAATTCTTAGTGTCTTCCTTGAGAATATTAATGCTACATTTTCATAGAATTTTCTTCAGGTAGCTTAGGTTTTTAATCAGAAGTGAAAATAGAATGTTTTTCTTATACTTACAAGTTGAGGGCATTAATGACTCAAAATAATTCATTTAAATCATATGATATATTATGAATATAGTTTAATGATGACTCATATTTAGCCCATAGGAATACAAGTTTTGACAATCAAATTGGCTATTACAAATAACTCAGCAGTTATCATGCTTTTCGTTGGTCCTTGATGGTATCAGTTCCTCACTGTAGTTAGTCACAACTTCATTTGATTGTTTTATAAAACTTTGGTTTTATAAAGATTTTTGTTTGGCATTCTTTAATGAAAATGACCTGTACATCTGATATGTGCTAGTATATCTGATATGATATTTCCATTTTATATTTAGAATTTTTCTGAGCAGTCTCAAAAAATTTACTTCTTAAAAATCCAAATTATTATAATAACAAAATCTGTTAGATGGGGGACTCTATAGAGAAGTGTTAGATTTTTCAAAATGAATGATTTAGGCTCATTTACATTTATTGAAGTGAATGATATATTGTTCTCAGTTCCATACTTTTTTAAGTTACAAAATATCCCAAGAGGTTTTAAAGCAAAAGTTGTATTGATCGGGCCCAGGCATAGTTTTCTGGCATTTAGTGTGGTGTATTAAATGGAAAGTGAAAATTAAAGAGAAAATGGTTAGATCAACAGAAAGACTCATAATCTGAGTCTTTTGTGCCAATTAGCACTTTATACATTATACTTCTATTTTCCTAAGTTAGGATCTGATTGTGTCAGCTGGTCTTCAGGCAATGAAGTGTTCTAGAATGTGAGTGAAGTGCTCATATAAGATCCTGTCTCAGTCCATTTGGGCTGCTGTAACAAAATACAAAAAAAAAATTAAGTTCCAGAAACACTTTATTTAAAAATGTAGTTGTAAATGAGTAACAAAATAATATCAGTAATAAAGTGTAACAAGACTACAAAAGGAAAATAATTGTTTAAACAAAATAAAAATAACATAGTGAAAGGTCAAATATTTGTAACTGAACAAAACTGAACTTAAACCATAATGTAAGTAGAGCAGATGCTAATATTTTCCCAAAATTCTTTACCTTCCACTTCCATGTGGATATAATCACCACCCAAACATTAAATGAAAGAGGGAACAATGCTGATTGTTTGACTTTTTCTCCAGAGGGATAGACACTATTGTAATGTTTTATTTATTCCTTCAAAGCATTTATATCTTTCCATTCATGTTCTTTAAAACCTTTTTCAGTCTTTTTTATTAGATAGAATGGGAAATTTAGCTTTATAAGGAAAATAATTCACTTACTTTTCTTTTTTAGTTTAAAGAAAAACATGAGATCCATTACACAATATACTTCAGTTTTGACATCTCTGTAAAATTTTTAAATGTACAGAGTTAGTTACCCCCCCAAACATGTAGCACAGGATTATTGCTAAATTATTAAAGGCCATTTCATAAAGGTTGAAACAGCTTCACTTTTAACCTTTATAGATTGACAGGGCCAAGAAGCCCAGACTGGGTGGCCTACAAACAGCACTTACTTCTCAGTCCTGGAGGCCAGATGTCCAAGATCAGCACACAGCATGGCTGGGTTTTGGTGCAGGCCCTCTTCTAGGCTACAGACTGCGTTGCAGTGTGACTAGGTGGCAGAGAAGGAAAGGCTCCCTCACTTCTTTTGTGAAGGCACGGATTTCACTCATGTGGTCTCCTCCTTCATGACCTAATCACCTCCCAAAGGCCTTGCCTCCTAATACCTTCATAATGGGCATTGGTATTTTAACATACTAATTTGAGGGGATACAAACTTTCAGTCCACAGTGTTCTTCCCCTGGCCTTCCAAAATCCATATCTTTCTCACATGCAAAATACATTCACTCCATTCCATCAGTCTTCAAACAGTCCTGTATCACCTCAAAAGTCGAAAGCCCAAAGATTCATCTAAATGTCATCTAAATCTCATATGAGACATGGTATGATTCATCCTGAGGAACCTTCCTCTCCATCTGTAAGTCTGTGAAATCAAACAAATTATGTGCTTCCAAAATACAATGTTGTGAAATATATGGGGTAAACAGTCCCATTACAAAAGGGAGAAACAGGAGAGAAAGGGGTAACAAATTCCAAGCAAGTCCAACCCTGACATGAGAAACATGGCAAACAGCATCAAGTGTTAAGACCCAGGAATAATCTTCAAGCTGATGCTCTGACTGCCAGGCCCACTGGGCAAGGCTCCCACCTTCTGGACACACTGAGACATCCTTGCCCCCATGACTTTGCTGCTTTCAAAGATTGGAGTTGTATGCCTGTGGCTCCACTGGCCTATTGACATCCAGATGACATCTTCCCTGTGACACTGAGGAGGCTGCCCTGATCTCTAAATTGCCCTTAGGGTTCTACCCACCTTGTCTTGAAGAATAGTGCACTTTCACAGCCAAACAGCAGCATGGCCCCATCCCATGGACTAACGTGTCTGACAACCTTCAGTTAGTCCTTCCTGCTTCCTTTTCTTTCAGCTCAGTTTGGCTGTTTTGCGGATGGGTGACAAAATCCATGGTTCATGTCCATATGACTCTCCTTATAAAAGATTTAGCTGGTCACATAGTTTGTATTTTCTTCTGAAAATGCTCTCTCGTAGTTTGCATTTTGGACAGGCTGAGAATTTTTTGAATTTTTAGTTTATGCTTCACTTTTGTTAACAATTCCATCTTTATTTCTCTCCTGTTATATCTTACTATAAGCATTCAAGAGAAATGAAGCCACATCTTCAAATCTTTGCTTTATAACAAGCATTGCCTTTCCTGCATTATCCAATAATGTTTCTGATTTTCTGTCTGAGTCCTCATCAGATGGCCATTACCATCCATGTTCCCACCAACATTCTGTTCTGACCACTTAGGTATTCTCTAAGATTGAGGCTCTGCTGTTTTCTTCCTGGGCTCTCATCAGAATTGCCTTTGATGATCTTCTCACAGAAATGTAGACTTTTTCTACCACACACCTCAACATACTTTCAGCCTTTATCCATTATACAATTCCAAAATTGCTTCCACATTTTAGGTGTTTGTTACTGCAGCATCCATCTCCCAGCACCAATTTTCTGCCTTAGTATGTTTATTCTGCTCTACCAAAATAGCACAGACTGCATGGCCTATAAAGAACAGACACTTGCTGCTCAGTCCCAGAGGCTGGAAGTCTGAGATCAGGGAGACAGTATGGCTGGGTTCTGTGAAGGCCTTCTTCTAGGTTACAGATCGCCGCCTTCTCATTGTGTCCTCACATGGTGAAGGGGCAAGGACTCCCTCAGGTCCCACTCATAAGGGACTGATCACATTCAGGTGGGCTCCTCCTTCATGACCTAATCACCTTCTAAAAGCCCCACCTACTACCACAATCAGATTAGGCATTAGGATTTCAACATATGAATTTGGAGGGGGACACAAAACACTCACAACACAGCAGATACTCTCATTATACGACTGACCTAAACTTGAGTTGGATCCCACATCTTGATTAAATCAGTTGTGGGTAAACTGTAGGTATTACATGGAAGCCATTATACTATCCATCATTAATCGTTTTTCACAATTTTCTGCATAGTAGCTTTCATTAGAATAGAGTTTTGTGTATGGTGCATACTCAGTATATCCCAGGTCAAATGATAAACACCTGGACATTGGGGATGGAGAATAAATGTCTTCTGTAATGGATATTAGGGACTAAAATCCAAGGGTGGCCCCAAATTTCTATCTGAAATAAGGATTTCCATCTGGCATTCATTGATATTGGGAAATAAGAAACGGGTTATGTTTCAGAAGATGTGATAAATCCATTTGGAGAGTGCTGAATTTAAACAGCATGTCTGTATCCATCATGACCCAGTTACAGTGCCGTATTAGATCTTGGGAGAGGAGATGGGTGTCATCTCTATGCAGATAATGACTATATAGAGCAAAAAGAAAATAGATGATGTCAAGTATAAAATCATAGGAAACATGAAAATCTAAAGTGTACAGAAAAATATGAGAATAAGAATGAGTTAGGAGACTGACTCCAGAATGGCAGTGTGAGGTGCTCCATGACCCTTAGTAATACAGCCATACTAGTTAAAATTATTAAACAAACACACAATGATTTAAAGTCTCTGGAAAATGTCTCAGTGGCACACAGCAAGTGAAGAAACAATTATTAAAGAAATTTATTAAAATTTTTTAAGACTACTGACAGGGTGCCTTTGAGTCACAACCAACACCTCCTTTCCCCCACTAGGCTCAGCATAACAAATGCTTTTTCCCTGATCAGGTGCAGCCAGTCTCCACCCAGCTCCTAGTCTAAGGCTATATACTCTTCCCTGGTGTGGCAAGCTCTCAGCATTTCTCTTTTTCCCCAGGTTCCAGTGCTGTATTTCAGGTTAGAGAAACTGGGAGATCTGGAGCTCACTTTGTCTACTCACCCCCACATGTGTAGTGTAGAAACTCTCCTCAAGATGCTGCTGGCGAAAAATATGGAAGCCCCAACTCCCTTATGCCAGCTCACTCCTAGGGAAAGCTTTCCTCTCAGGGGGAGGCAAACTGAGAAAATGAAAGCATCCCACCCCTGCACAACTCCCTAGTGTAAAACAGGTATAACTCTGGGATAAGTGGGCTGCTATCTTTGACCTGAATTCTGAAGCAGTGACATAAAAGTTTTCCCTGTAGGAAAAGCAGACTGTAAGAAAGAATGCTCCTAAGATTTCCCCAAGTTTTATTTTAAAAAGAGATATAGAAACATTAAGCTTAAAAGTGCTATTAAAAACAATGGAAAATTTGGTTTTTAATTAGAGGAGATGGGTGGCTCCATGAGAGTAGCAAGCTAAACCCTGGACCATCTAAAAGTTTAACAGAGAGAAATAAGAAATAAGAAAATACACATTTAAGAACAACTTTCCTGGGATTGGAACAAGCCTCGATATCTAGCCCCAAAACCTACCCCATAAAGGGACCTACATTTACTTGGATCATACTGTGGAACAATTCATGCTCAGTGTACTTTTGAATATAACAAAGCAATCAGCCTGCAATTAGTGGAAGTTAAGAGCTAAGTGTGATATAAACAGACATAGACAGACTTAATTAAAGATCAAAGAAAGAGACAGTAAAAAGGGCCCTGTGAAAACCACCATCAGCCCCAGATGCCTGCGCACAGGCTCAAGAATGTGACTTCTGAGGAGCAGCAGCAGAGGTTCACAGAAGGGAAAATACCTCAGGGAACTAGTCTAGCCAAGTAATGAGAAGAACAAGTAAGCAAAAGCAATAGCAAGACTGAGGAACAGGGTTATAAATCAGTATCCAGAGTTGTTGCAATATTATATAAGATATCCAGTTTTTAACAACAACAAAAATAGGACATAAGAAAAAGAAACAGGAAAAGTGTCCTATACATAGAGAGAAAAAACAGAAACTGGTATGGACAGCCTAGATGCCAGATGTAGCAGAAACAGCTTCAAAGTAATATATTCAAAGAACTAATGCAAATGATACATAAAGAAGTTAAGAAAGGTATAGTGGCAGTGTCTCATCAAATAGGTGATATAAATAAAGAGAAAAAAATATAAAATAAGAACCAAATGGAAATTCTGGGGTTGAAAAGTATAATCAATTTTAGAAATGAAAAATTCACTAGATGGGCCCATCAGTAGATTTGAGCTGGCAGAGGAAAGAATCAGCAAACTTAAAGATAGATTGATAGAGATCATGCAACCCAAATAATAGAGAAGAAATGAAGGAAAATCTACAGTTTCAGGGAATAACCAACATATGAATAATGGGAGTACCAGAGTGAGCAGAGAGAGGAAGGAGTAAAAAGAATATTTGAAGAAATAGTGGTGGAAAATTTCCCAAACAGGATGAAAAAATGTGAACGTGGACTTCAGAGAAGCACAACATACTCTAATTAGCTTAAAGACAAAGATCCTTAAACCCAGATACATCGTAGAAAAATACTGAAAACCAAAGATAAAGATACAATCTTGAAAGCAGCAAGAGAAAAATAACTCATTATGTACAAAGGAAAATTAATAAGAATAATTATTGGTCTGAAACTCAGTGGGGGCAATATGTTCCCAGCCCAGGGCAAATTACCTTTGAAACCAAAATCAGTCAAAGGGAGAAATATAGTGGGAGAAACCCATTTATTGCTTATAAGCAGTCATTCACTTCTGTCTGCCCATACCTTTGGGGACCCAGCTGCAAAAAGGGGATCTACCCAACCTCTGGGATCCAGATATGCCCTCGCTCCCCCGCTTTGTAGTCACCTATTGATATGGAGATGGACTACTTTTCTCCACCCCTTGGAAACACCTACTGATATGGAGATGCACCAAGGCCACGTGAGAGATTGTGGAAATACTGCAATTTTAACTACAGTGTCTCATCAAGGCCAGAAGTCAGTACAATGATAAAGTGCCAAAAGAAAAACAAAAACAAAAACAAAACTATTAGACAAATCTCATATCCAGAGAAAACAGAGAAAATAAGAGCATCCCAAAACAAACACTGGGAGTATTTGTTGCTTCTAGACCTGCCTTAGAAAGATATTGAAGCTTCTCAGACTGAGAACAAGTGACCCTATAAAGTAATGAGAGTCCACACACAAAAAAATCAAAGAGTAATGCTGAAGTAATTATGTAATGGAAAGAGAGTATAACTGAAGATTTTTTCTCCTGTTCTCTCTTGACCAATGTATATAACTGTACTATTGGGCCTATAACCCATACATATATAACAGGTTGGCACTAACAACACAATGATGTGGGTGGTAGCAAAGCTGTATTAAAGTAAGGATATAACAATAAAGATGATGTGAATCCACTGGAAAAAGTTAAGTGAACCAGAGTGTTACATAAACAGGTTAGTATTACAAAACATACAAATACATATTTCCTCTCCTTGTCTTCCTTGGTTTATTTAAAAGACATGAAATTGTATAAAAAAATAATTACAACAATATGTTGTTGGGTTTGTAATAAAGCTAGATAAAATATTGCCTGACAATAATAGGACAAAAAAAGGAAGGAAGGAATAGTGTTAAATTGGAGTCACTTTTATACATATAACTGGATTAAATTAATACATATCTGAAATGGATTTTGATAAGTTAACATGTACATTATTAGCCTTAGAGCAACCACTAAGAAAATGATTCAAAAATATAGTGCAAAACTATTTGAAAGGATCAAAGTTATTCAATACAAATATTTACTCAATGAAAAATAAAACAAAAAAACCCAAAATGAATAAAAATGATATGAGATATATAGAAAACCAAATTGTAATGACAAATATAAAGCTAACTGTGTCAATAATAACACTAAATGTGAATGAATTAATCCATTCAAATGTAATCAAAAGGCAGATATTGTCAAACTGCTAAAAAAGTAAAATAAATCCAACTCTGTGTTGTCTACAAGAGCATACTTTAGATTCAAAGAATCAAATAGACTGAAAGCAAAATGGTAGAAAAGATATATAATGATATTTTAACAAATGGAGTCACTATATTATCAGACAGCATGCACTTTAAGCCTAACATATATTACTAGAGATAAAGGGACTTCTTTTATAATTAAAAGAGGTTAATTGATCAGGAATATATAACAATCACATATATATGCCTAATAATAGCTTCAAAATAAATGAAGTAAAATCTAACAAAATTGAAGAAGAAACAGACAATTCAAAAATTATACTTAGAGATTTAAATCTCATTGGAAACCATTTTCAATAAGGATAGAACATCTAGAAAGAGGGTTGATAAGGAATGTGAAACCTTGAACAAAAGTATAAATGATCTAGACTTAGCAAACACCTTCAGAACATGTCACCCAATAACAGCAAAGCAGGAATTTTGGTCAACTGTCCTTGGAACAGTAACATTTTCCAGGATAAACAATATATTAAACTGCAAAATAAATTTCAATACATTTAAAGACTTTGAAATCATGCAAAGTATGTTCTTGGATCACAGTGTAATGTAATTAGAAGTCAGTATCAGAAGAAAATCCACAAAAATGTAGAAATTAAACAAAATCCTCCAAATTAATAATTGATTAAAGAATAAATCACAATAGCAATTAGGAAGTGCTTTGAGATGAAAGAAAATGAAGACATAACATACTAAAACTTATTGATGTATGTAGCTAAAGCAGTGCTTAAGAGAATTGTACAGATCAAGTGTCTATATTTTAAAAAGGAAAATCTCAAATGAATAACCTAGTCTATCCAAAAAACACTGGGTTAAAAAAAAAGAACAAAATAAACATAGAGTAAACAAAAGGAAGAAATGAGAAAGATGACAGCAAAAATTAATATAACAGAAAACAAAAGAACAGTAGAGAAAAATCAATGGACTCAAAAGTGGGTTCTCAGGAAATACAAAAACAAAAACTGACAAGCCTTTTTGTTAGAATGACCAAGAAAAAGAAAGAGAAGATTCAACTTACCAAAATCAGGAATAAAAGGAGGGCATCAATATTGACCTTACATAATTAAAAATAATTTTAAAAGAATACTTTGAACAATTGAATACAAATAAATTAGATCTTAGGTGAAGTGGACAAATTCCTATAAAGATATAAATTACAAAAGTTGACTCAAGAAAAATTAGAAAATGTGAATAGACATATAAGCAGTAACTAGATTGAATTATTAATTAAACTTCTCACAAAGTACAGACCAGGTGTAGATTACTTCAGTTGTGAATTTGACCAAACATTTAAAGAAGTAACTTTTTTTTAAAGAAAGTCTTCCAAAAAAATATAAGTGAATGTAATACTTTCCAACTCATTTTATGAGGCCAGTGTTACCCTGGTACCAAAATCAGATAACAATGTAACAAGAAAACTATGGAACACTATCTTATGAATACAGACTCAAAAATCCTTAGTTAAATACTGGTAAATCAAATTTGGCAACCTATAAAAAGGATTATGCATCATGAACAAGTGGGATTTATCTAAAAAATACAAGGTTTAACATCTGAAAAATCAACAAGATATTATACTGTAGTGATGGAATAATAGACCAAAAACTACATGATGATAGCAATATACACAGAAAAAGCATATGTCAAAAGCCAATATCCTTTCTTGATAAATCACTCGAGAAAGAGTAAAGGGGAACTCCTTCAATCTGATTAAAAAAAAGGGCTTCTGTGAAAAGCCCACAGATCTCATAACTTAGCTGTGAAAAGTTGAGTGCTTTCTGCTTGAGGTCAGAAACAAAATAAGGATATATATTCTTGCCACTTCTAGTCAACATTATAGTGGAGATTCCAGCAAAAGTAATTAGACAAAATATAAGTGGGAAGGGGGAAAGGGAGAAATGCATCTGCACACATTTTCAAATGATGTGCCCTTGTATATAGAAAAATCATAATAAACCCCCAAAAATATTGGAAATAGTAAATTATTTCAGCAAAGTTGCAAGGTACAATATCAACAGACAAAAATCAATTGTGTTTCTTTATACTACAGTGAAAAAATTAGAATATAAAATTAAGAAAATAATTCCATTTACAACAGCAAGAAAAGGAGTACAAGACATATAATCTTAAAATGGCAAAAACAATTGTTAAATGAAATTAAAGATTTTAATGCAACACCATCTCATATTCATGATAAGGCAATATTGTTAAGATGGCAGTGGTTCTCCAATTGCTCTAAAGAGTCCATGCAAGCTCTAGTGAAACCCAGGTTGGTTATGTATATTTTTTCAGAAATTGACAAAGTAATATGAAAATTCCTCCAAATGCAAGGGACACAGAATAGGCAAAATGATATTGAGAAAGAAGAAAAAAGTTGGAGTACTCATAATTCCTGATTTCATAACTTACTACAAAACTACAGTAACCCAGACTGTGGTGTTGACATAAGGATAGACATATAGTTCATTGGGATATAATTGAGAGTAAAGAAATATTTACATTTATGGTCAGTATGTTTCCAATTTGTGCCAAGCCTTTCTAATGGATAGGATGACTCCTGTTAACAAACTTGTGCTGGAACAACTAGATATCTGCTCATACAATACACAAAAGTAAACTCAAAATGTATCACAGACCTACATAAGATCTAAGCCAGTAAGTCTTTTAGAAGAAGTATGTAAGAAAATCTTTGTGACTGTGGGTTATATGAATAGTTCTTAGATATGACAAAGAAACTCAAGCAATAGAAAACAAAAAAGATAAATTGGACTCCATCAAAATGAAAAGGTGTGTTCTTCCAAAGACATTATTAAGACAGAATGGAGAAAGTATTGGCAAATTTTATATGTTATAATGGACTTGTATCTAGAATATATTAAAAACCCTTACAATTCAATAATAAAAACACAACAATCCAATTTAAAAATGAGCAAAGAGTCTGAATAGACTGTCCTCCAAAGAAGGTATAAAAATGGCCAATAAGCATGGGAAAAGATGCTCACCATTTATGTTATCTGAGAATTCCTGGTCAAAAACATAATTAGATTCCACTTCCTGCACACTAGGATGGCTATGATCAGAAAGAAAGGTAACAAGTATTGGTAAGGATCCTGCAAAATTAGAGCCCTCATACATTGCATTGCTGGTGGGATCATAAAATCGTGCAGTCCCTTTTGAAAACAGTGTAACAGTTCCTCAAAATATTAAACAGAATTACCATATGATGTAGCAATTCTACTCCTGGGGGATATACTCAAGAAAGATGGAAATATAACCACTAAGAACTTGTATACAAATATTTACTTATAGCAGCATTATTCATAAGTCATAGTAGAAACAGTCCAAATACCCATGAATTGACAAATACAAGTGGCATATCTCTGAAGCAGAAGAATATTTGACAATAAAAAAGAATGAAGTAATGATTCATGGTACAACATGGATGAACCTTGAACACTTAATTCTAAGTTAAATAATGTACTCACAAAAGAGCACATATTGTATGATTCCATGTGCACATAAAGTCCAGAATAGGCAGATCCCAGAGACAGAAAGCAAATGACTAGTTGGCAGGCAGTGGGGAGGGGTGAAAGCCATATGACTGCTAATGTGTATTGTGCTTCATTTTGGCTTGATGAAATGTTCTAAAAGTAGACAGTGGGGCGGTCTGCACAACTCCGTAAATACTGTAAGTGAATGAACTATAAAGCTTAAATGGGGGACTATTATGGTATGTGAATTATATCTCATTAAAGCTACTAAATGACAAAGAATACCTTAAAGAAGAATTCTCCCATCTTTTTCTTCTGTTGTGCTTCTCTAATATTGTACTACCATTCAATGCCTACTTCACAGCATGCATTCCTATGCAGGAATAGAGTTCAAACAACCTGATGTTTATTATAGTCTATTATCTATATTCTTGGAGCTATGTAGATTGGCATAGGGTCAAGAAAGACAACTTTCAAATTAAATTTTTGTAATAGTTTTCAAACCAAGAATGTAAGAAAATAAGGAATTTTCAGAAATGGGGTCATATTGTAGTGTAGATTAGGATATGTGGGTGGAACAGGAAAGAGCTGCAAATGAGGAAGGAATGCAGTGACCCTACACTTAGGTTCAGCACGTCCACCGCAGTGTACTAGCTTTTAATAATTTTATGAAATAGGACTTGACACCAGTTACGATGTGATTTTTTTCCTCACCATCAAGCAATTCTCTAATTCTCAGTAGACACTAACCAGGTGTTCCACAAATTTAACTAAATTCTGATACTGCCTACCTGGAGAGTGTCAGATCCCACAGGTAAATGATCAGTAACACAAGACTGTCCCACTGTAGATGCCAATAGAAAGTCCAAGTTTCACCAGTGCTTCTAACCGATTGGTGATAAACTGGAGGTTCCCACAACTCTCTCCTCAGGTTCAATTAATCTGCTAGAGTGGCACACAGAATTTAGGAAATCCATTTACTTACTAGATTACAAGTTTATGGTAATAGAATATGACTCAGGAACAGCTAGATGGGAGAGGTGCATGGGGTGGGGCAATGGGAAGGGTCATGGGACTTCCCTGCTCTTTAGGCAAGCTGCGGCACTCTCTGCATCTCCACATGCTCACCAAGCTCAAAGTTCTCCTAAGCCTGTCTTTCAGAATTGTTATGGAGGCTTCATTACATAAGCATGCTTGATTAAGTCATCGGCCTTTGATGACAGATTCAACCGCTAGCCCCTCTCCCTTTTCCAGGGGTCAGGTGGATGGGACTGAAAGTTCCAATCATCTAATAACATGCTTGACTCCCCTGGCACTAGTCTTCATCCTTAAGTGCCTTTCAAAAGTCATCTCATTAACATAAACTCAGAGATGGTTGAAAGGCTTGCCTTGAATATCAAGATACCTTTATTGCTCATATCACTTAGGAAATTCCAAGGATTCTAGGAGCTCTGTGCCAGAAACTGGGATGAAGACCAAATACAGATTTCTTATTATAAATCACAATATCACAGTGTAAATTTTATTTGGGAAAGATTTTTTATTTCAAGTAAGTTTGAAGGCTATCATTTTTTTACATAGAATTTTTCACATAGACTCCTACAGTACTTGGTTTGAAGCATGTTAGCTTTTACATTACTTGAAGTATTTAATGATAAAGGGAACTTGATAAGCTAAAGTCATAAATACACACAGAGAACCTGAGAAACCTAGTTAATTGGGAAACAAACTCCCACATGTCTGAAGTTGCAAATGGTAATGCTGGAAGAAACTTTAAATTGGCTTTCATAATAGTACCTCACATCAGCAAAAAGGTGGAATTATAAGTAGTACATTTCTCCTGATTAAAACATTTTACTATCCCTATAGGATAAAAGTGGGTTTCATATAATAACGGACCTCTGGAGAACAATTAGGTTTTATGTATTGCCTTAACCATTAATTTATAGACATAATTCAAGCTGTAATACTAAAAATTTATTCTTGGTAAATAAAATGCCCAAAGAATTACTAAAATCAGCTTTTTATGAATGCAACCAGGGGCATTTATATTGCATTTTTGCATTCACTCATTTTCTTGGAAGAGCTTAGACACTGGAACATTGAAAGCAGAGTATTACTTTTGTAGGAATATAATATCTATATATAATTTTTACGTGTTCTAAATGCCTTCTTTGTGAAGAAAAAAACTAGTCATTGCATGTATACTTAAATATATATATGTATGCATTTAAAATTATTATACCTAAAGAAGATCAAGCAAAATGATATGCAAAATTCTTTTCTTCCTAAGGTGAGAATAATACTTTCCTATGGGCTTGTGTTGAAGAGAGTGTGGTGATGACTGTCAAATGGGTGGAATATCAGATGAAACATCATAGTCCTGTTGAAAAAACCTTGGGTTCTTATACATGTAAACTTTTCTTTCTATGCCCTTTTCTACCCTCCACCTATTACTCTTGAGGATTCCAGTCCCCTAGGATAGACTTTATACACTCTGTAGTCTATTGAATTTTATTACATATCTTTTTCAGTGTGTTAAATTTTTATGAATGTGTATGTGTGTGTGTAAGTACATGCATATACATATGTAAGTAATTTTTTCATGGTATAAATATACTTCATCTTAGATGGTATAAATAAGACATGAAAAAAATGTTTATTAAAAATAAATTTTTTTCTACTACCCACAATTCTCAGGACCATTTTTCTTACTAAGGATCACTATAAAGAGATGTGCATTAAAATGAGGAAACCCAATGAAATAATATTATTTCAAAGCTTAAAGAACTGTTAAATCATATCTAATATTATTTCATTTTGAATAATAATACTCATTTTTTCTCCAAACCCAGAGAACACCCTGATATAATGAGATAAAAGATTACAATATTTATTATGGAAAAGTCAGGAGGGCAAGACTTTGAATGGATTAGAGAAGCTATCAAAGATAGGGTGTTAAAGATAATAATGGCCAGTATTTAATTTCATTTGAATCATCCCAGATCTTAAGATGCAGTAAGTACACTTGATTATTGCAAATCTCCATAGATCTTTTGATTAATAGAATGTAAGTGCAGAGAAAATGCAATAATTGCCTAGCCATATTCACCACATAATATAAATGAGAATATTGAGACCCCAAAGTGAGATGATTTGAACATGGTTTTGTTATGGAACCTGGACTGGATGCCTGACAGAAGAACCAAGCGGCACTCCGAGGTCTTGGAGGGTGAGAGGTTTATTTCACACCGCTGGCTCAGAGGGGAGTGATCTCCAAAGGTCTGAGCCCTGAGCACAGGCAAGAGGAGCAATTTTTACTTTTCTACTTCCGTATATGTAGCATTTTGGTGCGCGGCAAGTAGGAGGAAGAAGAACCCAGAAGGGTCCTGAGGGAGGTGCTGAGATTCTCCTGTTAAACCCATTGGCCATGTTGAAAAATGCTTTTCTCCTTATCAGTTTTTGTTTTAAGATGGGAGAATCCAAAGATTGAGAAACACAAATTGAAAGAGAGATGTTAATGAAATAAGCAAAAACAACTGATGAGATTTCAAAAGTTTCTAAATGGAGGAAGTTCCCTAAGTCTGGTAAAGAATTCAACTTTAAATTGAACAAGGCCACTCAATATAGTGTGAAATAGGAAATAAAAAAGGAAGGATGGATACAACTATAGGTTTATTTGTTAGATTTGGGGTAAATGTTGAGCATGTTATTTTTAGATGACTTTTTAAAGAGGAAAATTGGAAATAAGATCATTTTCTGAGAAAAATAAGGTGGCAAAAGGTTATAAGTTTGAGAAGACTGGAGAAACTGGAAAATGTTCTTGTTAAGGAAGACCAGAGAAAATACTGATATGGAAGGATGGATGGCAGAGTTGAGAAGCCAGTTAATTTTGGAAACCATACAATAAAGATGGCACCAATGTGTGCAGGTGTGTACTTTTTTTGCCAGTAGCATTCCGCAGTTCAGGGATTTTTTAGAATGGACAGAAGCACTTTTATCTGGATGAGGTCCCCTCTCTACACACACACACACACACCACCTGGTCAGTGTAAAAGAATACATACTGTAGCAAAAATGTTCAGGATGCTGACAAAATAGATATTGGCATCTACGCACAATAAAGAATGAAGAACGAACTCTAGAACATCCTCTCTGGTGTCCTCATAGCTCAAGAGCCAGACCCATACAGTCAGACATTACTATTTTTTCAATAGATCACTGTTTTATTATTACTTGAATGCTGTTTCTTTGGCTTCTTATTAGTTAATCATCAAGATCCTCTTTTATACTAACATTTAAAGTATTTTTTAGATTCATCTGTCCATTTCTTTAAACATAAATGTCTGAGTTTCATTTACTCACCAAATTCATGCTGACAGAGAGTATAACTAATGGGAAAATATGTCAATTGAATTTTAAGGGGGAAAAAAAAAACTTAGAAATTCAAAAGAGTAACTGAATATATGTATTATTCAGTTGAATGCTTAATTAGTATTGTTTCTTTGTCTTGTTTATGCCATTTTAGAAAACAAGCCCTTCAGCTCTTTTCATTTCTTTCATCCTCTTATTTCCCCCAATTTACACATGAAACTAAATGAAAAAGAAGGATCTAGTTAATATTTTCTTCTCGGGTGATATGATTTTCCAAGGGAATAGGCACATGCCGAATTACTGCTGCAGCATTAAAAACTTTGGAAATAAATATTGTACTCCTCATTATTCTAGGATAAATATATCAAGGTGAAAATTTAAAACAGAGGCAATATGTTTGATGAAACATTCTTTACAAAAAGAGCAGTTCATTCTTCATGTCCTTGTCCTTCTCCTTTCCTCCAATTCTAATTTTATCTAAGAGCCTCACATTGCAAGTTGAAGAGAATTATTTTGACTCTATAAAGCTTGAAAAAAAGGACAGCTCAAAATATAGAATGTACTTCCTAAACCGTAAAAGCTCCTGTAAATAAATAAACTGCAGTACTTAAAATACTTACCATTAAAAAAATAGAATTTTATTTGAAGAAATGACTAAATGATAATCAAATGTTTATTAAAATCTGCTCCCTGGAAATGATCTAGATCTACTGTCAATGCTTTTCACTACTCAGTACTATTAGAAGGGTTATGGTTTTAATAACTAGCATTTTTCATAACCCTTGAATTTTTAATAACTAGGACCATAATATTAGCAGGGTTTCTGTTATAAATTTGAAGATGGAAGCCAGTATGGTATATTTTCCAGATTGCAAGAAATGCTGTTACAATTTTATTTAAATACTTATTTAACACAAGGTATGTGTAATGAGTGGCACATCTAGAAAATAATTAGCCTTCTGTGGGCTGCTTATTTTATCATTTGAGAATACAAAATTAAACCTGGTTTTACCTGAACTAGGCAATTATATGAGTCCATGGAGCTGTTCTTTATACAAACTAGCACCATGGAATGAGAACTCTGTCTTATTGTAATTTAAATTTAAATAAGTGTACATATTTGCCCATGGCTCTCTCTAAAGCCAAACCGTCTATGTACTTCTCCCCATCCCTCCTTAAACACGGCATGATTCCAGAAACTTTTCCCTCTTTTCATGCATCCTTAATCCCCAGGCCTAATGGATTATTCCTATAAGCATCTAGACATATTAGTTTTATTTTTCCATTAAAATAAATTAAAGATAAGCTTTCTTGATTTCCATGAACTACCTTGTACTTCACTGCTTCCTGTTACTCCTCGGTGTCGTCCCATTCGGTGTGCACTCCTGCCTGCTCCTGTTTTATCATGGACCTCCTCAAATCGTATTTTTTCCTTCACATCCCATTACTGAAATCTTTCCAGGACACCACTGAGATTTACGCTGTCAATAAACGAATTAATTCATACTATTCATCTTGGTGAGTGTCAACAAGTTGACTATTAGTACATTTTCACAGTGGAGCACATTCTTACCCTCCCTGGAAATGTTTTATTACTTGACTTCCAGAAAAAAGACCATGGACATCTTTTATGTCACCTGGTTTCTTGCCCTTAAAAACTATGCTAATTCTGAAATTTCTATCTTGTTGACAGAAGAAGCCAGCCTCATATATGTGCAACTCAACATAGCTTTTGAATGTCAAAGAATCATATTAAAATGAAGAGTTTAAGATTTCCAAACCTTACTCTTGATTTTTCTTCTCAAACCTTCTCTTTTGCATTAAAACATTGCTCCATTTTTCCAGTTGTTGAAGCCTGTTTCTTCTCTTTCTCACTCTACATTTGCCCCACAGGAGAGTATTTCTTCTACAATATACGAGGAACCCACCCTGTCCCCCAGCCCCTGCTCTTGCCATTCCATCCAGTCAGCGCCACCTTTCCCCTCCTGATTGGGTGTTAGTCTGATTCGTGTCTCTTTGTCCACCCCTCCGCAGCATTCGCAACACAATAGCCAAAGCGATCTTGCTAAAATAAAGTAAAATAAGTCTGATAGATATCTCTCAGTGACTTTCCACCTCACTCTCCGAAAAGGCAGAATTCTCTCCTTGGCCTGTGCAGTGTCTGACCACTCAGCCCCAATCTTCTGAGCAGCTGCTGCCCAACCCTCCTCCCTTCTCTGGATCCACACAGGTCTCTTCACACAGCATTTTGCACTTGGCTATTCCACCAAGCTTGGATTTTTTTCCCTCACATGTTTGCACAGCTCTGTTTCATATCCTTCAGGATGGGCTCCGATGTCCCCTTCACAGCCACGCTTTCTCTGCCCCCTTTCATGAGATGAACATTTGACCCTACTTCCCTTGCCTACTCTGTGCTTTATTTTTCTCCACAGCACTTGTCATTGATGGTGTAATAACTTGCTTAATTTTATGTGCCTCTCCCCACTAGGCTGTAAGCTCCCAAAGAACTAGGATGATGGTTTTCCATTTAGTCCCCTGCTGTATTCCTAGGGCCGAGATCAGTTCTTAGCTTCATAAATACTATTGAATTGCTTAGTTTATTGTAGCTGGTATTAAGATCTAATCTTTCCTCACCAAAAGAAAAGTAAAATGTAAATGTTTAGTCAGGTATGGCTGGGAGAAAGTCTATTCTCTCATTTCACGTTTTTTCCATTTAGTGCTGACCATCACAACTAGTGCTGCACCAAGCCATCGAGCTGTCACCTTTTCATATTCAAGCTCCATGATCTGCTTCTGTTCTTGCCTCTTGCCATTTGTGTTGAAATAATTGATTGATTATACCTGGGTTTTGAATATCTACAGTGAATAGTTTTCTGTCTTTTTCTCGTTGCCATTACTCCTAGTTCATATTTTAAGCCTAAGTATCTTCAGCTATATTCCTAAAAATCTATCAATTCCAATTCCTCCAAGTCTTTAAACCACAGAAATGCTGCAGGGGCTTGTCTGCATGCTGCAAATGCCTATTCTTTCCTGTGATCTTAGAATGTTTTTTCTCTTCCTCGCGTTGTGTTTTAGCTCTGTGTGCCTTTACCCCTCTGCCTGCCTCTTTCAGCTACTCTGTGACAGCAGGAGCAGCCTTACATTTTGGTGAAAAGAAAGAAACTTCAGTGTTGGGCCAGACCTGAAAAAAACCAGCTCCGAACTGCAAATATCACAGGCTCTATGCTACTTCTTTTGAGCAATATCAAATATTCTCCTTGGTGCCAACAAACCAAGCATTGCTCTTTCCTGCCCCTCATGCTACAAAAATGTATGAGGGGTCCGAGACAGTGCTTTACAGGTAGAATAACTGCTTCTTGCTAATTGCTTAATGCTCCGTATTCCATTCTTGTTCGTCTACTATAGATTTGGGCAAGAGGTTATCCTTCATGGCAGTGGCAGATAAATGAGAGTATTTTAGTTGATAGAAGGAAATGATTTCACCATGTCTGAACTTTTGGTCTTTTGCAAGCAGCAGGGCATAGATGCCCACTGACACAGTTGTCAAAGCATTTTGTTGTTGTGTTTATTTAGTTCAGTTTTTTGTCTTCTTTTGTTTTTTCCTTTTTTTTTTCTTTCCAGATACCTTACCATGTAACATAGTTGAGTCATTACTCCAAGGCACCAACAGCTCTCCAGGTTTTGTGCATCTTCACTTTCCGTGTGCACACAGGCAGGCCTCCTAGTGCACGCTCAAAATATAAGTGACCTAGCTGTGCAGCCAACGTTAGGTTCTCTTTCTGGTCTAAACTTCTGAGAATTGATTGCTGTTTGCTTCACGGCAGTGACAACGTCCCTCTCATGTCAGGGAGCAGCCCTCCACTGTAAGGGACCGAATCTTGAGGCTTGTCTGAGGTTCCACAGCTAGTTTGCAGCAAAACTTATGGTTTATTAAGCAATTTACAAGTATCAGTGTATTTGATTTATACAAACTGCATGTGAGGGAGACAGGGAACTGGACTCCATTTTGCAGATGAGAACACTAAGTTTAAAGAAATTAAGTGCTTGCCAAAGGCAATCAGGCAATGAAACCATAGCATCAGGCCAAGAACCTAGGTTTTGGGGCCCCACAACCAATGTTCTTCCCAGTTGGCATCTTATTTCTCCCCGTGCATGTTACATGTTTGGCACCTCTAATTGGTAGGATACGGGGAAGGGAAGGGACTGCTTAATAGGCACAAGGATGTTTTTGGAGGCTGATGAAAACATTCTGAAATTAGAGCATGGCTGTGGTTGCATAAATCTATGAATGTACCAAAAAGCCCTGAATTGTATACTTTCAAAAGTTGATTTTAATAGTATATGAATTGTATCTCAATAAAGCTGTTATGTAAACATGTAATGACATTATATTTGTTGAAAATAAGCACAAGGGAATTATTTCTTCTTGTTACCTAAAACATAAATGTTAGATACTGAATATTAAATATTAATGCTTTTCCCCCCAAACAACTGCAGTGGTTTTATGGGAAAAACAGATGGTTTAGGAAAATCTTGATGGAATCTAGCAACAATGACCACTTTTTTCATTATGTTTACAAGACTTAAAAATTTTCCATTTTATTTAATTTAAAAGATAAACTTAAATTCAAGGATAAAACAATACATTTCAAACTTTGACGTAATTATCATGGAAAGATTTGTTTCACTTTAATTAAAAAGCAAGACTTTGTATGAAATTAATTTTTTCCTCTTTAAAGAAAATTCTATGCAGAAAATAGATGTTTAATTGCTGGAATTACTTGGTAGTTTACTTTTTTTTTCCTGCAAAAGGAGCTATCCTTGGACATATTAGAACACTATGCTAATGCCTCCAGGGGCCATATGAATGATCTGGTCATTTTCTCTCTGGAAAATGCCCAAATAAAAATTGCTTGCTCACTTGGCATAATCAGCTAGAATTAAGTCATGCCAAGTGTCACCATCCTGTTCCCCAAAGTCTGGTTCTGGTCTATCACAAAACCTGCTATCACACAATGCAGAGCAGAGGAAGTGAACAACATTGAAGTCTCTATGACAGAGCAACCTTGAGAGGTGCATTTCACTGTGGTTGACCTAGGCTTATTACTCCAGTGAAAAGACTTTGCCAAGGGTCCAAAATTACATTAGGACTTTTATTTCTGCTTGATTTTTAAAATTTGCAAAAGAGTACATCACTATGGTGATGGTTAGCAGCATATAGCTTGGCACCATGTAATCCTGGCACATTCTTTAACATCCTTTTATCTGAATTTTTGGTCCTTATTAGAGGAATATGGATCTACTGTTAATGATTCTTATGAAGACTAAATGTGATTATGTCACAAATAATAATAGCGTAATAATTTAAGTAGTTGTGATAGTGATAATACAACTCCTTAAATCTGTTCTGCCCCATGGATTTTCTCTCCGTTAGGCCAGCTCACTTCACATAAATTGGGAATTATTAAGTCCCAAAATATGTTTATTCTGGAATTCTCAGTAAATTTGGAAAATACAGTCATTTTAAATATTTGTAACAAAGTCTGGTGGTCCCCAAATCTCAGGAGGGGGAGGAATGGCAGGTCATGGTTACTGGGAGTTAAGGTTTTTGTCAGGATCCAGAGGATCTGTACCTTAATTAATGGATTTCGTGCTTCCCCAACTAGTGCCACCTGGCCCCCTGCCACCTCCCCTGCCCCACCATTAATGCTCCCACCCCTCCGCGAAGCAGCCAGTTTTGGTAGGGCTGACACTATCTTAACTGTAGAAAATGACAAATTGCTCAGTCCTGACATCTGCTGGTGATTTTTAACTACTGTTGCGGGGATGGCATGAGACCCAATGAGATCCAATAAAATCTGTGTAGAGATGCCAGGGAGCCTTTAGAGAAACACATAAGCAAACTTCTTTGGTCTCCTGAAATAATTTCTAGAAGAAATCCTTTCTCTATCCTTAGAAGTAGATGAGGGAGCAAGTAGTCCAATGGCTGCTTAGTACTGAAAGAGGTCCCAGCGTTGGAATGAACCTGCTATCACACAATGCAGAGCAGAGGAAGTGAACAACATTGAAGTCTCTATGACATTATGGCCCTACTGAAGTAAATCATGCATGAAACCTCCCTACCAACTGACTTTTCACTATTTGAGTGAATAGATCCCCCTTATTGCATGAGCAAGACTGAATTACATTTTATTTACTTAGTTTCTTGCAACAGAAAATCTAGTGGAATACCAGATAGAGTCATGTGTTTTCTATTGTTCCTTTACTGATACTTATACAGCATAGTATATGTCTAAATTTTTTTTCTTTATACTTTTGATAATGATACAAAAAACATTAAAACAGACAAAAAATTTTGCATTCTAACCAGAAGAACAATGAAAATATATATATAGCATGGCTTTTCTAATATCATGAATGTTAAAGAAATAAAAAATAAGACAGTACTTTGTTTTACAAAACACAATGATCATTCCAAGCATAATAAAATTGGAAATCTTTAATAAGATTTTATGTATTTTGTCATGACAGCATGACATATGAATATTGTCTTTAATTGAATGTATGTATCATAAAGAAATTTTAAACTTTCTTGTTGTGTTTCTCATCTTTGAAAAAAGAATAGTAAAGATTATTTGGAAACAATTATTGGAAACTGATTATTGCTGTAAAAATGGAAATAGTTGACCATTTGACTGTATATTTAGTATAGTACAAATTTGTTAGAATTCATGTGGGTTTTTCCAAACCAAACTCAAATTGTGGCCCAAAGATTGTTATATACATATACATATATAATCGTGTCTGCCTTATTGCATCTTTTTTAAAGTAAAATGAAAGTGTTCGTTTACATATGCAGATCCTCAGTTCAGGAGTTATGTGATGAATATTTGAAATTCAGATATAAAATACTCCATAATACAGAATTAGATTGGACGATGTGACTGTTGTCAGTTCTGTTATGGTCCCACAGGCCTCTGAGGCTGTGCTCCTCATTTTTGGAATTTCTGTTATTTAGAACAGGTAAAGGCTTTTTTAATGTATTCTGACTCACTTTTCACTCTAAAACAGCTCATCCAACAGGTTGTCTTAATTTCTGTTATTTCTTTTCAATAACTCCTTTTTCTGTAACTTTTCCCTGCTGAATATTTCTGTTTTTTTCATTTGTTTCGAGAGAATTTGAATTTGCTTGTTGAAACATTTCTATGATGATTACATTGAAACTCTTGTCAGGTTGTGATGTATGATTCATCTAATTGCTGGTGTTAGATGATTGTCTTTTTTTATCTTTCCAATTGTGATCTTTCTGGTTCTCAGTATGACATTTTTTTATTGTATCCTGTCTTTTTACTTATATGTCATGAGACACTGTCTTAAGTTTTATTTTTTCTTTCTTTTTAGCACTAATTCACCCTATTTAGATTTATAACAAGATCCTACCCTTGTTTTATAGACTGTCTGGTTCATTGACAATTTGATTTTTTGACCCTGTGTGGCACTAGTTGGTCTGAATTGTTTATCTTGTGTCACTGAAGCTTCTGTGACATATATGTATGTGTGTGTGTGTGTGTGTGTGTATATATATATATATATATATATATATGAATATATATGATTTATAAGATGTCCCACCTCTGTGCTGTTCCTCTGGTCCTGGGGTCTCTAACCAGTGCCACTTCCTCCTTCCACCTTTCAGAATTCTCCTTTGCTTGTCTCTTGCTTTTTTTCCAACAATCTATAGTTGTACTTGCAAAGAGGAGCAGAAAGAGATAGTCTTCACTGTACTGTGTGGATTGGAAATTTCTAATTCATTTTAAAAAGTAGTGGTTTTCCTTAGCCTTTCAGTGACACTGTGCTCCCTGGAGGGAAGTAAGTTAACAAGATTTTTGGGCTCAATGGGCTGAGAGTTGATAGATACAATTTAAAAGTCAAAAAGTAAAAGCCATGTAATGCATATTACTAGTTCTATGAGTTGGATTCAGACAAGCCTTGTGGCAGGCCATGCCTGGTTCCCGAACAATGATAAGTTCTGTAGATTTTCAGGAAAGAAAAATGAGCTGGAGGAAGTGGGAGAATCTCATTGAGGGGACTTCCAAATTTCTTTGGTAGGGAGTTTAGAGGGAAGAAGAAGAATTTCAAGGATTTTATATGAAAGCTATTTCTAGGTAGAATGCAATACTTGGTGTTTTAGACAAGACTTCTGGACTGGGTCAGTCACTCTTCTCCCAGTACCTAAGTGACGTCAGGAAAGTTACTGAACCACCAGGACTACATTTTCTCAGATGAAAATCAACCAGTGACATTAGTGCCTTAAGGCATGTTTGAAGGATTGAACAAGCTAATATGTGCAGGGTCTGGGTAAGCACTTGGTGATTATTGTTGTCTGTCACTGACAAGTCCCATGGGAGCTATTGCTTTTCTTAGTCAGGTCCAGTTTTCCACTTTTCCTTTTTATGTAAAGTTCATTACTGTGGACTTCCCGTCCCCCTGACCAATTATCCCAGATGTGATTTGTGGGTGTGTGTATGTATGTGTATGTATGTATGTATGTATGTATGTGTGTATGTATGTATGTGTGGATGGAAAAAGAAACAAAGAAAAATTACATCAACCTTGTAGTGGATAATGCTAGGGAATGTTATGTTGATTTAATTCTATCTACAGCTTATTTCAACAAATCAAATTATGTATCAACCACTTGTTTTGTCGTATCACTGATTTGTTAGAACAAGTGAATAAGATTACTCATAAGATGTCTAAATGATTATGTTACAATTCATAGAGATGGATTACTTAATGCATTCTATCTGTAGCTCCTATTGTTAATTAGGTGCTTAGCCACTGTTGCAAAGTTAAATCAGCTTATTAAAGAGGCACACTGCATTTCTCACAATGTGTAAGCTATATTTCAAGTAATTTTAATTTTCAATCTTTAACCCCACAGTTTGCTTCTAATAGAGAATCAATTTCCCAATTAGTGCTTCAACTCATTATTGATTTGTTAGAATTTCATTTATTTTCATCTAATCTTGGATTTCCCAGGATTATCTGTGGACATTACATACACCTATTTGAGAAGGTGCTAAGCTGCCAGACTCATTTCTGGACTCCTCTGAACCCCGATTCTGTGTCTTGCATGCTTGTTGACTGAGGACTGATTTTTATATGCTATATAGCACCCAACTTCAGATGTGTGATTTAGTTCCAGTTGCCATGCCTTTTTGAGTTTTAATTTTAGTATTGAAAATATGTGGAGGCTTTGCTTTCATTGTGCATGGCACAGGAATTTTAATATAAATATTACGCTTGCCAAAGGAATTGTTTGGGTAGAACTGGACTATACCTCTGTGCCTAAAGAGCATGAGGATGCAATCTGGCATATGTTTGTTTACCTTTGCAAAGGCATATGCTAAAGGAAGGTGGTCTGTGATCTGAGAATCAGCAGAACCATTTTTGCTTGGGGGATTCGTGATGCCATTTTACTCTGTATGTTCTATAGACTGGGAACCAATTCTTGTCACAGCCACTGTCTCTATGCTCGTCTGGAGTAAATCATTTGAACTTTTTTGGTTGTTATTGTTACCAATCTGCCCAAATCAATAAAACATTTTTGAACTATTATAAAGAAAAAACGCTGCAGTGTGCTAATCACTGTTTACTGAAATGAGGTTTTGTGCCATCCTGGCACTCTACCATGTCATTTATCTCCTGAAGTTCCTCCTTTTCTTTTCCTTTCCATCAAGTCTTCTTAGTGAAGCTTATTTCCTTGATGATTTTTTTTCAATCTTTTGGTTTTAAATGGAAGTAATGAATATGTATACAAGGAAAGATATAACACTTACTGGTCCTGTCTATACCTATTTGCAGTGACATCCATTCAATGCCTACATATAATAGAAGTTGTAACCATTTACTCATTTAACCCTTACAGTGTCTTGGGCCTTTTCTCTCATTTTATAGATGAGGGATCTGAAATATAGAGAGCTGTAGGGGCTTGCCTGTGACCACAGGTAGCAAGGGGATCCTTGGAGGATTTGGTAATTTCACTAACACCTGTGTTTTCCACTAATGTTTAGAGTTGTAAGTTAATCAAATTCCTAACTTCATAAAAAAAAAATCTGAATGTAACTAATTTATATAGATAGTAAGTCATATATTCTAAGGAATCACTAACATTTTTTCTTCTTTAACAATGAAAAATTTCCTAGATGCACATGATAAATGCTAGTGTAATATCTTAAATTCTGAGAAGTTCCCCTAAGTGGTAGACTTAAAAAAAAGATATGAACTTACTAAAAACTTGCCTGCCCATACTCAATATTTTAGTTGCTTAGGAAACCTTAATTCACATTCTAACCACCATAGCTTTCAACAGACAAGCTAGTTAGTTTCTTTAAGGTGTGAAATAATTTATGATGTTTGGTTACGTTTCCTAGTAGGGAGTAAGGAGAACATGCCTAGTGCGTATGAACTAGGTGACTGGTTAACCACAAAATCCAAGGCACAGGTTTCTCTCAAATGACCCACCACCTCCTTTGTGTTTGGAAAGAGGATAACTAGTTGCTGAGTTGCTGTTGTTTTAAATCCCTTTACTCAATTTAACAGAAATAGAGTTGTGCCATTTTCTTTATATTTTATTTCTTCATGTTGTCACACTGTGGCCCATTCATTTTAATAATAATGAAACATTTTCCATGAATCAATAATATATTGCCCCTTTGAAATGTTGAATGTGAATAAAACAGAGAAATTTAAATGATTTCTGTCACATCAGGTGTAGGTTTATTCATGTGCCTGTGTATGGCGCTGCTTTGACATGCTCCAGGCTCTACATTACACAGGAGTATGACTTTCACGTGTGACTTACTGACTCAGCCTCACCATCTCTCTGAGAGTCTATTGCAGAACTAGAAAGAGTAAAGGATTTGTAATCGGGCAGACAAAATTCTGAATTCCAGCTCTGACATTATCTTTTCACCTGAAACAAGTTAGGACACCTTTCTGAATCACAGTTATTAAATAAGATAAAAATATCCATGTTGAAGAGTTTTGAGAGATGAGAGTAATGTTTAAAGAACCAGACATCTGTACATGACACTGATTGCCAGTCTTATGTGGGGATGCCCCTATGAGCCCTTCCTTATTTTTAAGCACCAATATTTCTACCTTTCTCTGAAAGTGTGTGACAACTCAGAATTTTGAGGGCTTTGATAGTGTTACTTGACTTTAAAACTATGTTTTTTAGCTTCTAAGTACTCCTTGACTGCCAGCAAAATGTTAAGTTCAGTGCTTCCAAATTTTCAGTTTTGTGTGTTGTTATTCCAGGTCACTGTCCAAAAGAAAGAAAAGATCTTTTGAGCATTCTTGGGCCCTTCAGTACTTTTTCGGGAATTGTGTTTCTATTTAAATGTTAGAGATTGCCAATCCCTGACTGCCAAATGGACAGGGATCTATTTAGTGAGACCACCCTCTTCGACAGGAGAGCCTTTCCTCCCGGACCTTATGTTCTGAGGAAGGCTGCAGATCCTGGCCCATGAATAAAGTGCAGCACTTCCTCTCACGGGCAAAGTCCATTGCCTTAACCCTCTGCCTTCTTCACTGCCTCTCTGTTAGGAAATGCCATGCCCACAAACCCTTCCCCACCGCACAGGACTCCGCCTGTAGAGCATTCAGATTGTTATATAATAAGAGCAACTGTAAGTCACATTTGTGGCAAAAGGCTAAGCAAAATTGGTAAAAGATGAATTATTTCCATACATATGTTAATTTTACCTAAAAGGGGGCTTTTATTTTTAAAATGTTTATTGCTTACGTATTATGAACACTTGGCCTTTTTCTGTGGATGTTACATCTCCTGTGTTTGCCATCTTCACGCAGGAAAGTGCCACTGGGGCTGTTGGTGTTACTGTTTGTGTTTTCATGAGCAGGACAGACTATGGTATGTTCCAGATGAAATCTGTCCTGTTGCATGTGTGAAAAATGCTCTCACTGTCCTATATGTGCAGAGGCAGCCCTGCGTAAAGGACACTAAGTGGGAAAACCACAAACACAGTGGAAGTGCAGGGTCTGGATATTAATCCCTTACATTTGTACAAACTTTCAAATTTCAGCCACTTCATGCATTGGTTATTGCCCCATTTAATTGCAGTAACTCTGAGGTCTGAAGTCAGGCTGTTAAACTCACTGGAATGCTTTTAGTTCAGGGATAGTGAGGGCAACAGATCAGGAGATGACTGCCATTGAAACATAGCTTGTTATAGTCCCAAGAGTAAGGGGTGCACTGCACCCGGGGTGGGGTGGGAGTTTGCATAGGGAAGTGCCAGGTTCAGTCATGAGGTAGAAGAGTGGGCAACTGTGAGCAGAGCCTTTACCATGGTTTCCATGGGAAGGAGCAGGTGAGGGGGCAAACAGGTTCGGGGTGGGCTAGGTTGAACGTTTCAGTGGGCTCTGATGTGTGGGGTCTGTCTGTAGCCATCTGGCATGGTCCTGGCACATCAGGGATTTGGAACGGTGGCCCAGAGTGGGAAGGCCCAGTAAAGCAGGTTTGTGGAGTGAGGGATGCAATCGATCAGCCTCACTATGAAAGGTGCACACACAGGCGAGAGGTGAGTTGTTTCATCCAGAATTGGCCACTCTAGAAGGGGTAGACCCTCTATGATCACATGGCCCCTAACGTCAAAGCATCAGAAGAAGACATGCTTAACACAAGGCCAAACTCTTTGCCAATAAATATGTGTGAGCTGCATGGATGGATGAATATCTGATTCACAAGTCATCATACTATCATTAGACTAGTGTTTATCTTGGTTGAGAGTAGCAGCACTATTCTGTAACACAGTAATCAAGAATTCACTGAACACATGGAAGAGGACAAAGATAAGGATAGTCTTTTTCCTGAAATAGGGATGGGCAACACAGAACTGTGTCACAGGACTTTATCTGCTTCCACATTTCTTAAATCAAATCATCTGTAAAAGTTTTGCCTGTCAATTTTATTTGCTGATTTCTTCTTTTTAAAAATTTTTCTTTGGTAAATCTACAACTTTCAAGAAGGGGCTGAATATATATATATATATATGTGCTTTATCAATAGGGTTCTCTATGAAAGTAATTGTTAAAAATATTGGATAAAAATACTACTTTTTAAACAATGGTGCTTGTATATAAATCTACAAAACTATAAGTGTTTTTAAGATATTTCCCTGGGGAAATTACAAAGAGAAGAAATACACCTGGCCCAAGGTTTTTATTGGTACCCATGCTGAGGGAGGACAGACTTAGAATGTATTAGGTTTACTCTGAAGAACTAATTCCAGAATTTCAGTGAGGACCTCAATTAACTCAGTATTCCTCTACAGCAACAAAAATAAAACAAAACAACTAAAATCAACCATTTCAGAACTTGGCTGACTAACCAAAACCTCAGAATGAGCTGAAGATAACCTATCCAAGCAAAAATATTGAAACACAGCAGGACAGCAGGTTCTGTGATGTTCTGAGGTCACACACCCACACCAGCTCAGCAGCAAATTTGCCAGATGCCAAATTCATTGCAGACAATGGAGAGATATGACCATTTCTAGAGCTCCAATACAGCAGTATCTCTAGGGCACAGTCAATATTTTGTCCAAACTGGCAGCTCTTAGAGAAATCTCAGAGTATAGTTGCTATTTCTCTTGACTCAGAGCTCAGCTCAGGGGCTGAAAGGTGGTCAGCAAATAAGTCTACCCCCACATTATTACGGAAACAATAGGCAACACTGTAGGTACTTCAGGCTGCAGTTGCAGTTGGGACAAACAAGATCCTGCCTGTGAATCTACACAATCTAGGGACTTCAAAAATGCTCTTACACATTCCTGGGTATCTAAAACGATGTGTGTATGTTCAGAAAAGATCTGGAAAAGGAGCAGGCACCAGCCATGCACCTTTGGCTGACCTTGGGGCTCTGTACAAGCAGAAGTGAGAGCTAGGGCAGTCTTGTCCACTGCCTAAAATTGGAAGAGATGCCCTCACACAGATCCTCTTGGCGAAGGACAGAAGATAGATGGGGAAGTCACCTACTGAAACCTTCTAACCAATCATTCATTGGCTGACCACTAAATTATAATGACTAAGTTATGATTCCTAGGAAACCAAATTTAAAAATAATAACAAGAATTTAAAAAACAATGTTAAAGGAGATCTCAGTGATCACAAACTTCAGGAAATACAAACCCTATTTAATTAATCCAGACAAATAAGGAACTACAACCAAAGACTTTGTGATGGCGTGGGAGGGCAGTAAATGAATCTGACACCAGAGAAGTTGTATTACTTAAAATGTCCAATTTTCAACAAAAATAATGATGCAGGCAAAGAAACATGCCATATTG
The DNA here is from genome assembly GCF_030020395.1 of Manis pentadactyla. Taxonomy (NCBI): domain Eukaryota; kingdom Metazoa; phylum Chordata; class Mammalia; order Pholidota; family Manidae; genus Manis; species Manis pentadactyla. Next base: position 86,469,216 of record NC_080021.1, on the reverse strand, counting down.
CAGAGGGGAAACCTTGACTGAGAAGTCTATATACAGCTAAACTCATCTTCAATATCAAAGAAAGAATTAAAACAAAACTCCAGAAAAATAGAAACTAAGAGACCAGCAGACGTGCCCTACAAGAAATGTTGAAGTGAACGCTTCAGGCTGAAGTGAAAGGACAGTAGAAGGTTTCTCAAATCCATACCAAGAAAGAAAGACCCCCAGTAAAGGTAATCACACCATTATTATTAAAGACAGTATAAATGTATTTTTGGTTGTTATTCTTTTCTTGTCATACTGTTTCAAATACAGTTGCATACAGCAATAATTATAAAACATTTTGATGACCATAAATGTATAACAATATAATTTATGTGATAATACTAATACAAGCAGGTGGAAAAGAAACAGAAGTATATTAGAGCAAGGATTTTGTATACTATTTGAATTATTATTAATCTGAACTACATTGTTTTAAATTGAAATGTTCATTGTAATCTCCAAGGCACCCAGTAAGATTATAACTGCAAAAATAATACAGTAAAGGAAACCACAAGGGAATTTAAAATGTATGTTAGACTCTACTTTAAGAGCAAGGGGGAAAAGGCAGAAATGGACAAAGGAGAAATAAAAATAAGACCTATTGAGAACAAACAGAAAAGTGATGCACATAAGTACTACTATATCAGTATATATATTACATTTGAATAATTAAACATCTCAGTCAAAAAGCAGAGATTGGCAAGATGGATAAAAAGTAAATAGGATCCAACAATATGCTTTTTACAAGGAGATATACTCTCCATTTAAAAACACAAATAAGTTGAAAAATAAAACAGTGAAAAAATGTACAGTACTAAGTTTAACCAATATAAATCTAGAATAGCAATGCTAGTAACACACAAAATAGCTTTTAAGACAAAATTGTTACTAGAAAACAAGAAGCACATTCTATAATGATTAGAAGGTTAATTAATATACATGATTATATATGTGAATCATATATAGGAATATATACCATATATATCAGAAATGTATATGATTATATATATCATATATATATGTATCAAGAATATATAGATTATAAACTAAATGCATCTAAAAATAGATCTTCAAAATAAATGAAACAGAAACAAACAGAATTGAAGAGATAGATAATTGAGTCAACAATTTAGTTTGAGATTCAATATTGAGTTTCCATAATGGATTGAACAATTAGAATATGAACAAGTAAACAGAAGATTTAAAACAACAATAAGAAAACAACTTAAAACTAGGCTTAGTAGACAACTATAGTGCACAACACTTAACAGCAGAATACTTCTTTTCCTAAAGTACACATGAGACATTGAAAACCACAAATCTTTTTGAAAGAAATGATTTATTTTTAAATGCTCACCCCAACTAGTGTAGTTACTATCTATCAGCTTAAGAAGATATTGGAAGTATTTCTAAATAAATTGAAAGACAACCCATTTTTATATATCTTAAAACTTACATTAATCTTCGGAGTCACCACAGCCCTCATTGGAAATGCTGGCAATTTGGTTATAGAAAACAGCAAGCTTTTTTTAAAATTCATATGAAAAGGCAATGACTCAATAGTCAAAATAATTTTAAGAAAGAATATTGTTGGAAAGTTTATGCTTCCCAATTTCAAAAACTACAGAGCTACAGTAATAAAGACATGAAGTATGGGCAAAAGGATAGATATACAGATCACTGGAATATAATTGAGTCTAGAACTAAATTGTCACGTTTATGCTCAATTGATTTATTACAATAGTGCCAAGATCACCCCATGGAGAGAAAAGAGTCTTGTTAATCAATTGTGCTGGCCAAATCGGGAATCCACAGGCATACAGAATAAGTTTGGACCTCTACCTCTTAACATACTAAAAAATCAACTTACAGTGAATTATAGACCTAAATGTAAGAGCTTCAACAGTAAAACTCTTAGAGGAAAATAGGAGGAGGAAACCTTCATTGCTGTGTATTAGGCAATGTTCTTTTACATGTGTCAGCAGAAGCAAAAACAACAAAAGAAAAAATAGATGAACTGGACGTCAAGGACATTAAAAACTTTCATATCAAAAGATACCATCAAGAAAATGATAAACAATGCATAGAATGGGAGAATAGATTTTCAAATCATATACCTAACAAAGGTCTAGGACCCAGAATATAAAGAGCATTTACAACTTAACTAAAAGACAAAACACCAGGATTTTAAAAAAGATAATTCTACTATGCGTATTTCCAAAGATGTACAAATGGTCAAAAAGCACATGAAAAGATGTTCAGTTTCAGTAGTCATTAAGTAAATTCAAATCAAAACCACAATGAGAACCACTCCTTACCCACTAAGGTGGCCATAATCAAAGAAACAGAAAATAACAAGGATTCTCCAGCACATGGAGAAACTGAGGCCCTGTACTTGGAAGTGGAGAATGTGACCTGCTCCAAGCCTCTCTGGTGAACAGTGGGGTCATTTCTCACAAGTTAAGCATGGGGTTACCATGTGATTCAGCAACTCCTTCATAGTTATATGTCTGAGAGAAATGGAAACATATGTCCATGCAAAAAGTTGTACCCAACAGTTCACAGTGGCATTATCTATATCGCCAAAGATCATAAATATTTGCTAACTGATGAGTGGATAACATAATCCATTTGTGGTATATCCATACAATGGAATCATAGTTAGAATGTAAACGAAGTACGGACACATGCTACAACACTGATGAAACTTGAAAACATCTTGATAACTGAAAGAAGTCAGGCACCTAAGAGCACATAGCATATGGTTCTATTTATTTTAAATATCCACAGTAGTTGAATACTTAGAGACAGGAAGTAGATTAGTTTCTGATAAGGCTGTGTTTGGGAAAAAACCAGAAAGAGGGATACCTGCTAATGTATATGGGATTTCCTTTGAAAATACTGAAAAATGTACAATTAGTTTGTGGTGATGGCCACATAGACCTGTGAGTATTCTACAAAGGCTAAAGCAAATTCTTTTCATGGATTAATTTTATGGTAGGTGAAATGTTTCTCATTAAAGCTTCAGAAAAAGTTCCCATTGTCTTTCTGGTACATATGAAGAAAAATTATGTAAGTTCTCTTATTTGATAAGATATCCAGTTTTCAGAAGGCATGGTTATTGGGGTTAGGCTTATGAACACAGTAAATACAAAAACATGCAGATGTGTGCGAAATATGTTGCATGCTTTAAGGAGGAGGAAGAGAGTAGCGTTATTCATTGAGTGAAATCCAAAGAACCTCTTTATGAGCTTTCTACTTATTGCCAGCAAAATCTCTTACTTTAACTCACTTTCTACATCTGTGAAAAACTATCTGGCCCATTCATGAATCCCTGCATCCATTTATGCATCTATCCATTTATCCTTCCATTCATTGATCCATCTAGTATTTTATGAGTCTCTCTCTGCTCAAAGGAAGAGAGTTCTGATAAAAATGTGGCTCATGCATTCAGTGAAAACATAAAGAAACAAACAAAATGACTCCCCAAATACACAAAGGTATGTCAAAAGTAGAGAGCAATATGATAAATGAGGAAATGGTTGTAGGGCATGGGAGCTTGGAATACACCTGCACAAACAGGTATTTGATTGACTTTTATCCCTGTTGAGGTCCCATTGTGTGTAAAGCATTATACATTGGAGTACCATGTATTCCAAAATAGATAAAGGTGTTCTCTAAACATGCATATTATTTTACCTGTAAATTGAGATGCTATGAAAATAATGTGATTGAGAGAATAAAAGATTGCATTTTGGCAGTAGAATCCATGTTCACTTTTATTGTTAATCTGTACAAAAAAAACCCAGAAAGCAATCAGGCCTTTTGTCCTAATGCACTTCATCATTTATTAGGGGATTCCTCTTTTCCTTTAGTTTTGAGCAGGATTTAGGGTTACCTCTTGCTCACTGACAAATATTAAATCTGAGAGGAAAATATTTTGCTTTCATGGAAAGCTACTTTTTTCCTCCTCTTTTGCCTTCAACTCCTTACTTTTCATTTTCTTGAGATGGTAAGTCTCCCACAATACAGAGTGAATAAAATAACTCCATGTTTTTGAAGCAGGTTTTGACATATTTACACTAGGTCTTCCTATGCAGGAGACAGAAAAAAGGCTTCCTACACAGCTGCCAGCCTGCTGTTCATTTCACTTTTAAAGCATTGGGTTTAATGCAAAGGAAGCTGTGTGGAGTTAATAAATTATCTTGGACATTAACTTTGCTATGTATAATGTAATCATTTGAGATAATAAACTTCCAGTTATATTCCCTTCAAAATATAGTTTATCTGTGAAATGTTTTCTTCTTGTAATCATTGTCTAATTTATTTTATTTAGGCACACCATTATTCTGCGAGGAGAGTTTTGTTTTTTGTTTTCATTTCTGGAGCCACATACCTGTTTTATAAAGGGATGTTGTATGGGAATGCAGGTGGTGAAATACACACAAATTATCCCTCTTCCTCAAACCCACCCCCCTTGCCCATACAGATCGGTGATTTGCATTCTGATAAGCTGCCATGCGGGAGAAGACTGCAAATGCTTTTCTTTCTCAGGTTATAAAAGGAATATTCAATGCACCTGGGATTTTGACTGCACTCTCTTCTTTATGTTGTGCACAAAGGAATTTACTTTGGTAGATTCTAAGAAATTTGGTGGATAAAAACTCTATCTGGTAGGGATAAACTCCTTGGTGGAGATAAATTCTAGTATAAATGGATTCTTCATTCTGACCTAAAATCATAGCTAAGGCAAAATCTAGAATTTATCAGTTTGTGGCCCAAAGGCCTGCTAACTCAGAATCACTCAGAATGACTGTTAGCAATGGGCCAGTGACTGAAGCCCCCTAACCTGCTGCAATAGTACCTCTCGGGTGGCAGGGAGAGGCTATATTGTAACTGGTTCCAGAAATTGCTTATGCCCAGGAAAGCCTGAGAAGCACAAGGAGCCTTGCATAAGTCTCATCAGAACTGCACCTACTTGAAAAACTGGCTCTGAGAAATCTCCATGATTCCAGAGTTGACTTTAAGGGGAAAGAGATGTAAATTATATGTAAAATCTTACATCTGATAATGCTCTTCTTACTGGCTTCCTTAATTCTGTCTACATGCCATCATTTCTCACCACCTTTATTTGAATCCTGTCATTTTTACCTTTTTTTGATCATCACGTTGCCAAAACTAGTGCAGCCTGTTACCCTCTCCAGATTCTAGACTTGTCATAGTTACTCCCACTAATATCACTTCTATGGTCAATGAGCCATTTCTTCAAGTCCTTGTTAGATTAGAACATTTGATTTGATAAATCTGTTTCTCCCATTGAGTTAATGAAACTAATGACATTTGTTATAGGTCCAATTAATTGGGGACTCTGGGAACTACAGGAGGCCTGGAGAGTCAGTCCTGCAGTCATAGTGCTGGTTAGCTACGTGCTCCGTGATCATCAGTCATCCTGGTCAAGCACCTTCTGTATGCTGGAGGCTACGTGTTGTGCAGTTATGAGAAGGAAGATGGCAGAGTTAATTTTAAGGAAACTTCATTGTAGTGAAAAAAAATGGTAAAGGAAAAATTCACAGTACAGCAAGGAAGCATCGCAATGTTAACACAAGTGGTGTCACGTAAGGGACCAAGCTCCATCGCTATCTTGTGTCACAGTTAGCAAGATACAGAATCTCTATGGGATCAGTAATGGGAATAGTAAATCCATGTGATGGAGATAGTAACAGCCTGTTGAGGCTTCCATGCAGATAGATGAGATAATGATGCCAGTAAGTGCTGTAACAGAAATTTGTACAAAATGCTTGAGGTTTCATGGGGGTAAAATACCCAATACAGCTTGAGATGGGGTGGAGGAGGCCCCAGGACAGGCTCTACTAAGGCAGTGCCAATACTGGCATAGGAAACCTGGGAATAGTCTAGTAGGATAGGACAGAAGCAACTGTTACCAAATTCTGGGATGCCACAGAAACTAAAACAGGGCAGATTAATAGACAAACCCATGAGGGCTTCAGGTCCACTCTGGCAGTGATGGATCTCCTCTCTGGAGATCTGCAACTGGGTCAGGGTCTTAAGTATATACTGAATTAAATTGGATGGAACTGTAATAGATCACCTCTAGCCTGCCTGGAAGTCTTGTTTTGTTTTTGTAACAGGTTTATAAATGTAAATGTGTGTGTGTGTGTGTGTGTGCATGTATGTGTGAGTATGTTTAGTCTGTTCAGAACTATTTGCTATCTATGTTTTGAGGAGAACTACAGTACCAGAGCTCAGAGTTGAGGAACAGTGTCCATGCCACTCACATTCCCACTGGGCAAAAATCCAAAATGCACGGTCCTCATGAAGTGAAGGGATGTGTGTGGAGGGGGTCTTGATCTTTTAGGCATTCTCTCACAACACACATGCTGCTGTGGGGCCAGGATCTTCAGCTTTAGGGAATATTTACAATTGTCCTAATGGGAAGTAAGTAGATAATGTGATCAGTGACAAACAAAAACTCCATTAATTAATGTTTTCTGTAAATATATGGCCAATAAACTACCTCACAGCAGTGTAAGTCTGGCCCTTAATGAAAGATCAACATGCTAAAAGTAGAAAGATGGTAAAGTGAAAATTGTCTTTAGGCTTAGAAAGAATTGAGCTTGTTTTACGTCCATTAGGAAGGACAGATTGAAGATGTGAGGAAGGTAGGCAGCAAATCCTATGAGTGATAATGGTAATATTAATAATTAGAACTGGAATAAGCCAGCATCCATTACTTAATCATTTTCTCTAGGGCTATACCACAGTTAGTTGATCTGAATTTGGGGAGACTCATAGTTTTGGATTAGACTAGGTAGAGAGAGAGGGAAAAAATTATTTTTTTATGTTCTCATCAAGAACAGGTTTATAAATGTAAAAAGCCAAGTAGTGCTGTTTTGTTGGTGATAGCTTTCCAAATGCCCTAGGACCCTTTAGGTTGCCAGCATGAGGTTCAGAAGGTGGACATTAGAGTCCATTTTATCTTTGTCATAGAAAGCTTATTTATGCGTGCAAATGTGGGTTATTGAAAATTTCATTTCATCCATGCAATTTTAACGGCTTCTTGAGATAAAGTATTTTGATCATGAACTTTTCTGGCAGCTTCTCCCCTTCCTTTTCAACATCTCCCCATCTTCCTGTAAAGACCCTGCTGCCTCCAAAGAAAATGCAGTTTCACTCATGTCCAGTGTTTTCAGTGAGCCAATCTTTACTAAACTGAAAGAATGAATGGCAACAATTACAGCAATAAAATATTTGTAAGCACAAATGTCCGTAAAGCCCGAACAACCACTGAGATGAACAGATGACCCCAGCGAATAGGTAAGTCTGCTCTTTCGGGGCCAACAGCATGCAGCTTGGTGCATCCACATCCACATCCACAGCTCCAGGCCTCAGCTCAACTAGGACATCTCTGAGTTATGTAAGATGTGGGCATGTGTCTCTGTGGATGAAAGGGGACGCTTTCCAATTCTAAACTTGGTTCTGTGTTAAGGTGTGTCTTTTGTCCATCTGGAGATAGCTTATACAGTGGTGAAAAAGAAGATACTCTCATTTTTCACTCCATATGTTCTCCGTATGTTGTCCCTGGACCAGCTTCATCAGCATCCCCAGGGACTTGCTAGAATTTCAAATCTGGGCTCGCCAGAGCCACTGAAGCAGAAACTCTGACAGTACAGCCCAGCGATCTGTAGTTTGGTGAACTCTCCAGGTGCTTTTGTTACACAGGTGTGAGAACTACTCTTTCAGGCAAATAGAATCCAGATCTAGAAGGAGTGAGTATGTAACCTAAAAGCAAGATAGAATTACACACTTGCTAAAGGAAAAGTGGAAAAGCCAGTATACTAGATTTCTTTTAGGAAAGCGTATTTTTAAACACTTGAAAAGAGCTTTATCCTTATTAGTCATGACCCATTACCATCCACCATGTTTTTTGTCCAAAAGCCAATGCTGTACTCTGTTACTTTAGCAATACCGAGGTTCTGAAATGTAATATTTTACACATTAATTCTCAGTTATATCTCTTTATAGCAACCACTATGAAAGATTTAGGAAACTGAGGAAAGAATGTTTTTGATGAGCATTTTTAAATATAAAAATACATTCACTCTGTCCTTCCCTGGCACAAAGTAGAATGCTTTTTCACTTTAAAGTTTTAAAAATGGTATACTCATTAATTTCCAGTCATGTATAATAGGCCATTTTATCATTAATCTTAATCCTAATTTTTCCAAAATTCTAATTACTAGATATTTTTTCTCTAATAACTTTGCCATGCATTCATCCATGTCTATCAAATAATTAATTAGTTTCGAGTGATAAATTTGTCCTTCCAAAAATTAATGGAAGGTGAGAAGCCTAGTTCTAGGAGATGATATAATATCCATGGTGTAAGAAATGTATTTTCTTTTTATAGTGATACTCAGAGACATATAATAAATCAAAGGGAAGAACTATTTAAATGCGAACATTTAAGAAAGGTAGGTGGGGAAACAAATGACTGGTAGCTCTTGCAATCAGAAGAAGCAAATTTTTAAAGCCTTTTGGCACCAATCCGATTTCAGATATTGAGGAAAATCCTATATATATATTTTTATAAAACTTACCTCTTTGGAAAAAATTTGTGGAAATTTCGGTATGCTAAAGACATTAGAACCACTCTAAAACTATTATTTCATTTTGCTGTTGCTGTAAGAAGGAACTTCCTAATTGATACATTGTATCAATTTTTCTCTCATTGTTACATATTGTTATACAGAGCGCATCCCAGCTGCCTACAGGGAAGTAAATAACTCTCTTCCTCACAGTGACAAAATGCTAGACTAGTAGTTATATAAATGAGCTTGCATCCAGCCAGGAATTCTCCTTGGAGCTCTGTATTTAGGTCTCTGGCCCAGATTTTTCTCAACCTTTTAGACTGCTGTATATTTAGAGTAGAATACAAATGAGTTTCAGAAGAACATAAATTATCTAAAATTGTTCCCTACTGCAAAAAAAAATTAAAGTGTTTGTAAAGATTTTCTTTGATCACTTGTTTGCTATTTTCCATCAACATGCATTGTTTCCTCTATGATAGGAAAATGGTATTCTATTGTTATCAAACCCAGTTTTAGATTATTTTTCAGTTCATATATATTTTATCAGTAATGATTTTGCTGTATTTGTAGGAATAAAAATTGTCTTTGGGCATGTGCAGAGGGTAATGGTTCTAACCTTTAGGCCTCCTGTTCTGGAAAATCTTTGCTATCCGAATTCTACGTTATCTTGACGATTTGGTGTGTACGTGTATGTGCACAATAACCTAATGGATGTTTCCTGCTCTAATTATGATACATCTGTCTGGCTAGTTCTCTGGTTGAAGGGCGTTGATAATGAGATTAAGTTAGAAGGTTTCAAATTCCTATTGACTGATTGATTACCTTTGTAGGAAGAGAATTCATTGCCCACACTCCCATGTGGGAGATTACCCTTTCACACATGCAAAATGCTGTGAATGAATGAAATATATGAGCTTAAGAATGATTCACCAGGAACACAGAACCACAAGTAGAACAACAGTCCCAATTCAGAAACCCCAAACAGGAAGGATTTTATCTTCATTCAAAATTACATTTATAGCATATGTATACAGTGTTTTATGTGCTACTTAGAAAACGATCTTGTCCTCATGGAAAGAAATAAATTCTGCATGGAACATCACAAATGTACAGATTTTTTAAGTTACAGATTTTGTATTGTTAAAAACCTGTATTTTTTCGTTAAGAAATGTGCATTTGGAATGTGAACAGTAAAAGAACATTAAGTGCATAGGTCCAGGTTGAGTGAACAAGCGCTGAATGTGTTTGCTGACCATGGCTTTTTCATTTGACTCTCCTGTTCAAGACCCCATTGTGACTCACAGCCCTATGGTATCCTTCTCACTAGTCACTCATTATTGCTTTCCCCTTTTGAGAACATCCTATGTACTACAAGATTGTTCTTTTTAGAGATTATGCTGTAACATAATTTCTGTGTTTAAAATCAGAAAAGGTGGGGATTAAAGAGGATGCTTTGATGGTCTAAGGGAAAAGATCAGGTAACTTTTATGGCAAACTGTTGCCTCACCTCTCAGGGCTGCATACCCTCTTAACCTCTCTGTGCCCAAGCTCTTGCTATCATCTCTCTCCACTCATAACTACATGATCGTCTCTTCAGTTTGTAACCAGATATTGGCACCCACCACCTCCAGAGACATCATGTGTTGTTCTGGTGACCTTCCGTACTGAGTTAAATGGTGTCCCCAAATTCCTGACCACCCTGAATCTCAGAATGTGGCCTCATTTGGAGAGATTCTTATAATTAATATAAGAATTATTGATAAAGTTGATTAAGATGAGAGCATCCTGGAGTAGAGTGGGCCCATGGAGAACACGTGAAGTCAAGACACACACAAAGGGCAGAATGCCCTGTGGCAACATAGGCAGATGTTGGAGTGAGGCAGTTGGAAGCCAGGGAATGACAAAAACCGCTGGCCATCACCAGTAGCTAGAAAAAGCAAGGACGGATTCTTCCCAAGCTCTCTTGCAGTTCATGGCCCTGTTGGCAACTTGATTTTAGACTTTTAGCCTCTGTAATTGTGAGATCCTAACTTCCTGTCATTTTAAGCCAGCCAGTTTGCAACACTTTGTTACTGCAGTACCAGGAAGCTAATCTACCATCCAATATAATTCACTGCATACAGCGCCTTGCTCAGACTGTGGAATTCATTGACTTGTGTCCCTATACTTACCCTCTCAATTCATTCTATCTCTTAGTTGGTTACTCATTTTTTGTATTTTTTATTTTGGAATAAATATAAACTAAGTTACAAAGACAGTATAGAAACATTCAGTTTACCAAGAACAGTTTTCCCGAATAGTTACATCTTTTGAAAGTAAGAAATTGACTTTGATACATTGTGTATATAGTTCTATGTCATTTCATCATGCATGCACATTCCCATAACCACCACTTCAATCAAGCAATCAAGATAAAGAACCATTCTGTCACTACAAAGATTATATATATACACGCACAAAACACGCACATACACAACCCTTAGAAACCAGCCTGTTTTCTATCTGTATAATTTCATCATTTCAAGAATATTATATGAATAATATTGTGTTACCTTAGAGGTTGGCTTTCTATACTTGACATAGTGACCTTGAGATCCATCAAAATTGTTGTGTGTGTCAATACTTATTTATTTTTTATTGTTGAGTAACATTTGTGATATGGATATTCCACAGTTTATTTGACCATTCAGTTATTGAGAATATTATTCACCAACTGGGTTGCTTCCAGTTTTTGGCTATTACAAATAAAGGTATTATGGACAATTGTGTATAGATATTTGGGTCAATGTAGGTTTTCATTTCCCTGAGACAGATGTTCAGGCATGCAGCTATTGGATTATATGGCAGTAGGATGTTTACTTATTTATTTTTTTTAAGAAAGTGCCAAAATATTTTCCAGAGTGGCTGTACCATTTTAATTTCCCATTAGCAATGCTTGTGAGGTTCAGTTTCTCCATACCCTTGCCAGATTTCATATTTTTTGTTACTGTTTTTAAGTTTTAGTTATTCTCAAAGATGTGTGGTATTTCACTATGGTCTTAATTATCTGTAGCTTGTCTTTCCATCTTTTTAATGGCATCTTTGGAGAACAAAATTTTTAAAAATTTGATGAAGTCCAATTTATCAATACTTTTATGTTTATGCTTTTGGTTTCACGTCTAAGAACTATTTATCTAGCCCTAGTTCCCAATAATTTTCTCTTGTTTTACTCTAAAAATTTTATAGTTGTTAATTTTACATTTTAATCTATGATTCCTTTTCATTTAGTTTTGTATATTGTATAAAGTTTAGTTAGGGGTCCATATTTTTGCTTAGAGATATTTGACTGCTCAGCACTGTTTATTAAATAGACTATTCTTCCTCCATTGAATTGCTTTTACTTTTTTGTCAAACATCAGTTGTAAATAACTATATGGGCCCATTTCTGGATTCTGGATGTCAATTCCCTCACCAATATCACATAATGTTGATTAGTATACAATAATTCTTGAAATTAGCTATGGTGGTCCTCCCATTTTCTTCTTTTTTGAATAGTTTTAGCTATTCTTTGTCTTTCTTTATCCATTTTTAAATAATTTTGTTTGTATCTTCTAAAAAAAGGGTGAGATCTTGGTAAAAATTGTATTAAACTTATATATAAATTAGTGAAGAACTGACATCTTTATTATGTTGAATCTGCCAGTCCATGGGTATTACATTTATTTATTGAGATATTTAGTTTTTTTTCAGCAGTTTTTTTACTTTCAACATAAAACCCAGGTATATTATTTGTTACATTTACACCTAAATGTAAATGGCATTGTTTCATATTTCTGTTTCTGTGTGTCCATCACTAATATATAGAAAAATAATTGATTTTTGTTATGTTGATATTGTATCCTGTGACCTTGCTGAATTCACTTATGAGTTTCAGGCTTTTTTGAGTAGATTGCTTGGGATTTTCTACATAGACCATTAAATCATTTGCAAATAAGGACCATTTTACATCTAACTTTAAGATCTGTATGTCTTTTATTTCCACTGCTTGTGTGATTGTCCTTGCTATAACATACAGTACTATGTTGAATAGTAAGTGCTGAGAGTGGATTTTCTTGTCTTAGTCCCAATCTTAGGGTGAAAACAGTATTTTATTATATTAGCTTATAAATTTTGTAAGTACTCTTTATCAGGTTGAGAAAGTTATCCCTCTATTTCTAGTTTAGTTTGCTGAGAGCTTACATTATAAATGGGTATTGAATTTTGGTAAATATTTTTTCCGCATCAGTTGACATGATAATTCAATTTTTCTTCTTTAGCTTATGAATTGGTAAAGTATATGGATTGATTTTGACATGCTGACTCACCTTTTCATTTCTAGAGTAAACCATACTTGCTCATGTTGTGCAATTCGTTTTGTGCATTGGTAAATCCTATTTGCTTACATTTTATTAAGAGTTTTTACATCGGTATTCATGAATGATATTGCTCCATGGTTCATTTGCATTTTCTTTGGTTTGGTATGAGAATAATACTGTCTTCACAGAATGAGTTGGGAAATATCACCTTCTCTATTTTCTAAAAGAGAACATGGAGAATTTATGTTAACCTTCTTTGAATATTGGAAACCACTGAACTGCAGATTTCTTTCTGGAGGTTTTTAATCTTTAAATTAAATTTTCTTAAACGTTATAGTGTTGAAATTATTTCATCCTAGTTGAATTTTGGTAGTGCACTCTTTCAGGAATTTTTCCATTTTGTCTAATTTGTCAAATTGTGTGTAGAGTTGCTGATAGTAATCTCATTTTATCCATTTGATTACTACAGTGTCTGTAGTGATGTCCCTTGCTCCATTCCAATTGTTAGCAATTTGTATCTCTTCCTTTTGTGTGTTTGTCAGTCTTGCTAGAGGTGTGTCAAGTTTATTAATTTTTTTTCCAATGAATCGATTTTTGTTTAATCAATTTTTTGTTTTTCTGTTTTCAGTTTCATTGTTTCATGTTCTTTATTGCTTATTTCTTTGTGCCTGTTTGTAGTTCATTTTGCTCTTCTTTTTCTAATTGCTTCAGACAGGAGTTTAGATGATGGCTTTGAAACTTTTCCTTTTCCGTAATGTAAGCTTTTAGTCCTTCTGTTACCTGTGTTTTCTACCAACTGGCTATAGATCAGAGGCTCCACTGGCAACCAGTCCCCATCCTTAGGTGCTCGTCCAAAGGTCACTTTATTAGTATAACAAAAGACAGTTTTATGGTTCTATCACTTAGGAAATTCCAAGTGTTTGAGGAACTTTGTGCCAAAAATGGGGATGAAGGCCAAATATGTATTTCTTATAAATCACAGTATCACACTCTTCTATCTGCTCAACTGATGGGGAAATTTTAGACAACAAAAGATGTTGCAGATGAAAATTCTTTGAAAACTGTCTTGCACAGTGCTAAGTAAAAGTAATAATAATCATAGTTGATGCACTCAATAGCACTCATATTGCTTGGAATAGAAAAGGTGCTATGGATGGTAAAGGGTGAACAGTAAGAAGGGAAAATGAATTTTCAGCAGCCACTTTTTTGATTGTGATAAAAAGATACATAATTAACTATATTCTTTGGGGTGGAAGTCGTAGCTCAATGAAGAAGTAAGTGGCAAGAGTGAAAGTTTTTCTTCTGTAAAAATAGCATAAAAATTTGGAGAAATCAGGCACATATTTCCTTAAGGATCTGTGCTTTGGGAGAAATTGGAGTATTCTGCCTTCTCAACCCAAATAAATGCAGCATTTAGGCCATCAGACTTGTTGCTAGATTGCTTACATAACACTAGAAGGAAGCTTCATAATAGGCAAGAGGAGTAATAAAAATCACACTTATATTCATTTCATTAAAAGAGATAAGAAATCATGCAACGTGGTGAAACTTTTCTTAGACCTGCTTCCTAGTCTACTTAGGAAACAAAGTTGTCTGAGCTCTTCGAAGTGCTATTTTCCTGCTTAAAAGGATTAAATACAAGGTTAATGCCTGCATTTCTAAGTCAAAGAGAACTCTTTACTCTGAAGTTGCTATTGCAGAAAGAGCACAAGTTAGTTAATGGGGTAAAGTTGGAGTGGGGGCAAACTCACTTGATGTGAGACTCTGCCCACAGCCTGGGATTTATGTCATCCTGAATAGTGTAGAGTTTCAGCAATGATTGTGATTTTCTCAAAGTAATATCTGTAAGTCATCGATTGCCATAATGTAGATTGGGATGGGCCATCCACCAAAGGCCAACTTTCTTCAGCCTACAGAGGGGCTTCCCTGTGTAGAACTGCCTGCACTCCACATCTCCCTTCTGGCTGTGTGATGCCCCCATGGAGTTCCTACTAGACGCAGTTCTCTTTTCCTTTACTGTTTTGCTGATTTGATACTTCCTCCTGGCTGGAGCTTCTGTTAGCACTCAGTATACCAAAATCTTGCTGAAGCCTCCCTCAGGGAAAAGCCTTGGGGACCCTTCTAAGGAGTGCTGGGCTTTCTGTAATGTTTTCTCTTGGATAGACACCTCCTCTCACAGAGTTGATGTTATTTGTTGAATAAATGAGCCAGATCACCCCTACTCCATCTCCTTGCTAACTGTGGGAAAAATTTTCCCTAACACTTCCACCTCTGTAGCATCCCTTTATTGTTTTTTCTGAAACTCATCATGTCATCTCCTCTTGAGATGAAGGTGATTACCTCTTCACTTGGTTGGTCTGTGAACATTCTTTTCCTGTTTTCAGGATGCATAGGTCTGGACCCTCATAGTCTTTTGTTCCTGAGTCTGTTTTTGTTAGAGGTGCCACATGAATAAAAATGTGACATTTTTAGAAGAATACGAGTCAACTATTCTGAGTTGTCAGAATTCTCACCTTCCTAATATAAAAATGTGTGCTGTGTCTCCAGGAAAAGTCCTGGTATGTTCTCTCCTGTTTAGTTCAATTCAACTTTAAGAGTCATTTGTCAGTTGGGATTCCAAAACTCAGGCATAAGAAATCACCTGTAGTCTCTGCCCAGTATCACAGGTCTTCACAGATAACTGTCAAATGTTTATGTCTCCACAGGTTCTAAACAAGCCCACTTAAGGCACAGTGAAATAAAAGGCATCTTTCTAGCTGGATTAGAAAGTGCTCACCTGACAGCAAGGGGGGCCAGATGGAGCTCCTTTGGAAAAGACCTGACCAAGTGTGGCTGCACCTGCCATAATCAAACTACAGGATAGGTTGGTGATGGCCAGTTCTGGGTTTATATCAGAGATCTAATGAGGAATAAACAAGGGAAAAAAGTGGGTCCTATTAAAATCAGCGTTGCACAATTTAGAAAATTTGTTATCTTTATGCCTAGTTTTCTCTTTACAACAGATTCACTCAGGATGGTATATGATTGAAAGTGGTGTACAGTGTGAGTGAAAGTTAGACTTCTTAGACATGAATGTGCAATAATATGAATTAAATGTGTCATATTTCATAGACTTGTTTTCACATGCATAATCTCTCTTGAACACTCAACAAAAGCTGTAAGGTGAATAACACTGATGGGAAAAAGTTTTGCTCTGTTGCAGTTTCTGCACAAACTTGTCAGTTGTTTTAGTGTGTCATGCCCAGGGCCACTCGCAGCTTCTTCATTTAAACAGTAGGCACATAACTGTTTCATAGCTCTAGCTTTTCAGAGTTAGGTGTTCCTGATTCCTTTTCTATTCATGTGACAACTGGGTTGCACAACCAGTCCATTTATTTTCTATGTTTAGGAAATCATCAGCGTTGTGTATTTTTCCATCCTTTAATTAGACAATTTTGTTAATCTACAGATAGTTTCAAAGTTATTATTTTAATGAAAGGCATTGCTAAGGTTTTTGATGAGTATATAATAAACCAGTGCTTTGCAAACTTTGGTTCACATGAATCTTCCTGGAATTTTGTAAAATGGAGATTCAGATTCAGCAGGTCCAGGATAAGACCTGAGGTTCTGCATTTTAACCATCTATTTACAATGGCCTATGTGGCAGCCTATGAACTAGGACTTCAAATAGGAGTTCTTATCTGTTTAGCTCCAGATTCATAATGCTCAAAATGGAATCAGTAGCTAAGTTTGGTAATAAGAATCCAATAGATGAATAGTTAAAATGTCAGTGCCTCATATAATTTCTGATAATGTGAATTAAATTTATTCTGCTTCTCCTAATACCCATTGTGTGTTTTTTAAAAGCCTATGTAGCATGAGTTTTAAAGGAGATTTCCAGGAGTTGACTTACGGCTCTCCCCTTTACAGTTGGTTGTCCTTGGGAAAGTTCGTTAGTTGTCTTATCTAGTTACAACATTGGATGAGGTACCAAACTTAGGATCCCTTATCTGGGAGTTGTCTTGGGGAAAATGGATAAATTCACATGAAATAGCAATAAGCGTGGAATATAGTCATTATAATGAATGTCTCCCTTTAGAAACTGGTAAAGGAATTATCAAATTTCAGGGTTGAAAGGGATTTTAAGGTCACTTAACTGAACTTTCATCTGACATCTGAATCCCCATCCTTGCCCTAGAGGCTGAAAACACATTGCCTTTGTATTTCATTTAATCACTGAAATTCCTTCACTGGAGCTTCCTTCGGCCTTCCTGGAACTTCCACTTTTGGGCCTTGTTCTTTCTTGGGAAGAGCCTCATCATTTTTCCAAGTGCTGGTCCTTCAGTGTTTGACAGTGACTAGTAGCTTGCCCTTTTGCTTTCACCTTTTCACATTGAAAACTCAAGACTCTTCAGTCTAGACCCTCTCTTCCACCTTGTCCCCTTCTACTTACTTAGAGTCCCTACATAAAATAGACCATGCAGAGATGAGTGCGTGTCTCTGGGGTGGACTAATCCCAGATGTTCTTCAAAGTCTCCTGTTCTGAGTCCACTAGTTGTCTTGTTCAACTTAATCACATTAGCACTTATGGCCACATCACAGTGTGGACACAGTGAGAATTACAGCTGGCTATACCCTGCGTTTTCTCATGTATGACCCTGTCACTATTCTCTGCCAACCTTCTATGCATAATGCTTTAGGGGTCTCATAGAACCACTTACCATGCTCCCAGCTAAATGCATTCCTGTTATGTTGGCCTCATGCCCATACACATGAATTTGGATAATTTTTCCATGAAGGAATTTGCTGTTCCTCCAATTTTGTGTGATAGGTAAAAAATATATACACCAGCCTGACATTAGAGCCCTTATCTAAGTTAGAAATAAAACTCCGAAATAAGAGTTCTAAAGAAAAAAACCCATAATGGCCAATAATACTTTAGGAATGTACTTAATTATTTATAAAGTTATGATTAATCAAAAAAATAATTACCATACAGTATTTTATTTATTGCTGCTTTTTCTAGACTATATTGTAGTGTTACCAGGAAGATGTAGCATTAATGTATATTTATTAATGGAAAAATATCTCCTTTATAGGTTAACCAATCCCACTTGATTGTACTAAATTCCTGAAGAAAACAGACACTAAGTTTTAGACTATCTAATCAGCAAATTTTGTTAGGGATCTTGAAGGAGAGGTACCAGAGTTGCTTTCTGTTATTAACTTGGAAAGTAAGTGGAGGTGGCCTTTGCCTTTGGTATCCTGCAAGACAGTGACATCTCCACAGCCAGGGACCAAGCCACAGGGCACGGGAGACCCAACATCTGCGTGTTCCAGAGGGAGAAACCCACATGGCAGCACATATTGACTCAGCAGCCACACTGAGTTTCCAGAATGAGAACTGAGGTGAGTCACTTTGAGTCAAAGACTTGTAAGGCTTATAAAAGAGAGAAGCTCGAAGGCCAGCTGAGAGCTGGAGGTGTGCTAACCACAGTTGTGCACAAGCACCAGGAGGCTGCCCTTGAGCACACCTGTCTCAGCTTTACTTTAGACTGAGAATGCAGCCCACTTTTGGTTTAGGAGGAAATGAACTAGGTCTTTTGCACCAAACATCAAAGCCCATTATATTTAACTCCACATCTTTGGTTCTGTTAGAATTGTACTTGCCAAATATTGTTAGAAATAAGTGGGACACACACGTCTTTTTTGCTATGAAACTTATTACAGCATTTTCCCCCTCTCCTATTATTGTGTATTCATTGTCTTACTTATTAAGTATTTACAGTTGGTATAGGTTAATTGCACTATACAGGTCTTTGTTAGTAGTCACTTGGAATGTATTTAACTTATACAATTTAAAATTTATTGAGGAAGAGGGATTTGTGATTAAACTAATCTAGAAATTATTAAGTATTTATAAGGAAACAATCAAGAACATTCAGATTGCAAGATATTCTACAGGACAAGTAGTGTTATTTCTTCCAATAATAAATGGAATGGGAGAAAAGGAGAAGGTATTTATAGACAAAGAGTGTTAAGAGAAAAAGCAAATACATGCAAAATGTAGAACTTGTTTAGGCCTTGATGTAAATAAACCAAGGATAAAAAATAATCTATGAGACTTCTAGGGAAAATTTCAAAATGAATTGGGTATCAGATGGTATTAAGTAGCTGTTATTAATTTTATTAGATGTTTTCATGTCATTTTTGTTTAAACATGTCCTCATCTGTCAAACATGCAGAAAAAAGATGTTGACAGTTGAAATAAAATGGTGCCAAATAATTATTTTAAAATTCAGCAAAGAAGGGAGGAGGTTGTAGAACTAGTGGCTGAATGCTGATAGCTGTTGAAAGTAGATGGTGGATACAGCTGCATCATTATTCCATTCTCTTTTCGGCCTATATACTTCTGAAAAATTTCAGAATAAAAATATATAGTGAATTAACAAAAAGAATGTCCCTAAAGGCTTTTAAACATTTCATTTGTAAGATTCATGTTTAGTGGTGACCTTCAAAACTTAAGGTTTCCAGTGAAGGTAAATAAATCAGTAAGTCACTGTGAAGCTGCAGAGATAAGAGACAGGAACGAGAATTGTATTCAATGGAAAAAATAGACATTGATTTGGGATTAAAAGGGATTGAGCCCACAAGAAGCTTTAATGTCAAGGTGTATTTTTTCCCTTTTAAATCATCGTTATTACATTTTAAAATATTTATATTCCTCTTGTCATTTATACCTTCCTGTATTCAGACCTCAGGCAAATTAATGGACTGTAGAACCATATTTGCGTTCCAATTGAAAAGCTGTCAGCTCCCCTCTTGATTCATGCCTGTCTGTTATGGCATCAGTTCCTGGATTTAACATTTGATAAGCTTCATTATCTAGACAAGGTGAATTGATTTTTCCTCCTTAGAGTTTGGCCAAGTACACAGCAAAACTATCAGTCACCCTTCTGTCCAGCAGGAGGGGCTTTTGCTCCCAACAAGGGAGCTCGTCAACTTCAAAGTTCAGTAGCCAACAGCTCAGTATATTCTGCCTCCTGACTCTCTCTGGGATCCGTTCCCATACAGCCACCCTCAGGGGAACCTCTCTAGCCACCTCCAGCCCTGCCTTTATCTTTCCCTGGGTGACATGTCACAAGTCCCACTCCTTCCAAACTGATTTTCACATGGCACATTGAAAGAATGTTCCAAAATAAACTAGGGCCATAATTCTTTTGGCGTAAAAACCTTCAGTGTTGCCCATTTGCCATTTGTTAAAGTTCAAACACCCGCATATGGTATCATGGGCTGGATTGTGCCTTTCAAATTCATATGTCCAAGCTATGATCCCTAGTACCTCAGATGGCAATGTATTTGGAAAGAGGGTCTTTATGGAAGTAATTAAGGTTGAACAAGGTCATTAGGAGAGGCCCTAATCCAACACGACTGGTGCCTTTATAAGAAGAGCAATTAGGACATAGACAGACCAGACATATGAGGACACAGGGAGAAGGCGGTCCTCTGTGTGCCAGAGAGGTGCCCTTCTAGATTGTCCTTCCCTTGATCATTTGTTTGCTCTTCAGACTTTTGCTTAAATCACATGTTATTAGGAAAGTTGTCTTCATTTCTAGACAAGTTTACATCTTTCTGATACTTAATACTATAGCATGCTAAATCCCCTGTATCACCAAATCAGTCTACATTTTTGGATAGTGATTTGATTAATGAGTATTTTAGCTGGGTTCCACTGAAAGTTCAATGAGATCAGCTCCTAGGTATAAAGGATTGCAAAACTGGGATTAATGTTGGAGGACTATATATAAGAGATTTATGTTTACCAAAATTACAAAAAGCTACTTGAAGCTTTCTTGGAAAAAACACTGTAATTTACTACATGCTTAAATTAATTATATGTATCTTATATTTTTAAAGAAAGCAATGACAATTCTAGAACTTGATGATAGTTTTTATCTGAAACAGGTCCTTTCCAGTGTCAGTTCTTAGCTTCTTGTGATGATACAATTTTCCTGGTATGTGATGTTTCATCACTTATTTGAAAATCGCATGTCATTGCAACAAATAACCAAGTTTTCCAGAATAAAAACAATCATACTAAAGCTTCATTATTTGTGGAATTGATAACAAATCTAATTTCTTAGTCATTTCTGTGAGGGTCATACTTTATATTGTAAGAAAACTGAAGATATGAATATATCAGGATTTTGAAAGGGTTAAAGAACATCCCCACTACTATTTGAAATGTGTCTGTTTTCACTTCATATCCCAACTACAATAATTTAGGAATAAGCTAAAACAAACTCTCATTTTCATAATATTAAATTATGGTAGTTAATATGTGCTTGTTTGAAAACTGGTCCAAATTGTTAATTTTTTCATTTTAAATTTACTGGCCTTTGTTACTGTGATAAAATTCAAGACTGAATACCCCTTCTGCAGACCTTATGTAACCTAGGGTTTTATTGTCTTTGTTTTTAGGGATGCCATTATTTTTTCTCTAATTTATTGGCACTTCAGCAACAAAGAGTTTGAACTATCTTTAAAATTAACCAATAATTTCATTTTTAGATGTTTTGTTATTTTTGAAAATACACACTTTTTGAGATTCAGATGTCCATGTAAAGTTTTCATTTTAATTGGTACACCAATAGTTTTCTACTTAGAAATTAAAGCAATGCAAAGTTTTTGGTTTGAAACCACCCTTGTATCAGTCATTGACTCATAAAAGAGTAACTCATTATTCAGTATTTTACCCAATTATTCAATCATTATAGCCTAAAGATTACTGGCCCTGTCTCCCTGTATTTTCCTCTCTCTTCCCCTCTATTATTTTCCTTTTCCCTACTCTAAAATAATGAAGATAGTACAATTTCTTTGCACTTTCTCAAATGTTAATATGCAAAGTAATCATTCAGTAAGAACTTGTTAAAATATGAAGTTTGCATTATCAGCAGAGCTTCTATGTTAGCAAGGCTGGAATGATGCCAGGAATCTGAATTTTTATAAGTGCAATGAATGATCTTAATAGACAGTGTCTATTTACAGAGACTCCAAAGGCTTCTGAAATTATTTCTTGTGTAGCAGGAAGTTAAATTATAATTTTTGACTAAAGCACAAATGTACAATATGTATGGCATACCAAAATGGCCATTGTGAACATTGTTAAAACAAGTAACTGAAAACACTTCTTGGTACATTGGGCTCATAAAAGCAGTCTGACTAATAAAACACTTTGTGCATGTCTTTGGACTGCGCTACTGGAATTAACTGTCAGTTCCTTTACCCTCAGCTGGTGTGATGGTCTCAGCAGAGCCTCTCCCTGAGCTGACTGTGAGTCTTGCAAACTAAGGCATCATAGTGGACATGTGTTTGCTTCATGCCCAGACGACCCCAGAGGATGACACATTGGATTGTTCCTGCTTCCACGGCAGAATTAAGGATGCCTTGGGAGCAAACTGTGCTCCCATATAGTGGGGGAGTGCTACTTGTTGACTGACAAGACTACAACACGGGGAGACACTAATGCACATACATACGCACACACACCCTAGAAATGACATGGGCTGGTATCCTGGGGAAAATGCATCGCCCACACCATGGTAAGACAGGAAGATGTGCTCAGTGAGATCTCAGAGGCACATAAGCTATAAACATCTCCTAATCCTACAGAAAGATGAATCATGTTCTGTAGCCATATAAGAAACTTTGCTGTCCTTCAGACAATGTTTGTGCACTTCCATCTCCATATAACACTGAAAATATTTTTAAAAAGTCACACTTTGCAACCATGTGAAAGAAGAGAAGGACATTATCTCCCTGTGTGCCTCTAGAAGCCAGCTCACAGGAGGCCCAGTTGGGAAGAAGTTACAAGTTTAAATCAAGTGCACTGCTTTGAATATAACATGGAATCACACATATTTAATCACAAAATTGAGAATGTTTTTTCTAAGTTAAAGTGACCATAGAACTTGTAATCGAGAATTATCAGATAAGTCACGGCCTTGTGAACATCATCATCCAAGAGCAGGGGAGACATTTCCAAAAGTAGAGTTTAGAAGTAATCGTGAGTGCTGTATGTTAGATATGCCAGTTACAAATCTTAAGTGTCTTTTAAATTATTCCCTTTTTTCTCAAATGGAATCTGACTTGAAAAAGCAAAACAATAAAAATAGCTGTATAGTCCATTATGACATGAACGTCCTCTAATAGTGGAATGAGCTCAAAAACCGACTTCAGGTTGGCCATTCTCTATTTGGCATGTGCGTGTCACTGCTGTTTGGAACGTTCTGCATGTGACGTCACCCAGAGGTTCTGACTCAGAGATTCTGTGGCATGAATCCAGAAAACTGTGCTCTTAACAGATCTGCGGGATTAATCTGGAATGCATTATAGGTTAAGACCCATAGGTTTATTTAGAGATTTAGGGTGTGGCCTTGTCATTTCTTCTTGCTTCCTCTGTGCAAATCATATCTATAAACAGATGTGTCTAAAAATTTTAAGTGAACTAGCAAATTGTTTCATCTCATCTAGTTAACCACTGAAACATTTTTTTCTAGGCAACGAGAAAAAACATTATTGATTTTTCAAGAACTTCTAGATGTAAGAACTGGGTATGTGGTTACAAAAATTTTTTCCATTTGTTCAGTGGATTAAATAAGATGATATTAGCAAAGTACTTAGAACAGTGCCTGAAATAAAAGAGTGAATGTGTTAGTTTATACAGAAATAAGATAGATTCATGGAAAGAAGTAGGTGATATAGATAGGTAGATAGCCAGATAGAAGGAGAAAGTCTGTATGTTGTAATGATTAAATTAGATAAAGAACTTTACTCACAAAATAACTGGCATGTGGTAGGATAAATATTGGGTAATTTTCAAACTTCTGAACTCCCTCCAGGCACTAAATCCCATGGATATGTGATGCTATTAGGACAAGAGCCATGCGGAGAGGTGCTGGTACCCAGTGGAAGGATCATGCAGGCAGCCAGGCTCTCCAGGCTCTGACATGGGTCTTGCTATGAACAGTCCACAGGCAGGTGGCCAGAACCCTAAAAGTTTTCCTTGTGTGATGAGGAGAGCACCTGGGAGTGAGGAGTTTAGATTTCGAAGGACTGTATGTATCTGTTGTAACTATTCTGTCACATCAGCAGGGAAGCATAACAAGTGATCCTGGGCCTGGGAGCCAAGAACACTATGTTTATGGACTGAAATTTGAATTCTATGTGATTGTCACTTTTCATGAAACATTATTCACTTTTGACATTCTTCAGTCTTTAAAATGTCAAAGTCATTCTTCCCTCAGGGACCATAAAAAAGAGGTGGCAGACTGGATTTGGTGCCAGGGTTGGAGTTTTCTCACCCCTAAAGAATATTTCCAAGAACTGCTGTACTCTCAAATCCTTCATTCTTACTATGACTGCTGTCCCTCTTTGATCCATTTTCTCATTCCTCCATCCCCCTCCTTATTTCTGCCCACCCATCTGATACTCTTTCTGAAAATTACCTGATAGTTGCAGGTCCATGATTTTTAAAGGGCAGTTGCAAACAAAGATATTACATTTTTTTTCTCCATATAACTTCTCTTTACTCAGCAAACAGTAAGTTAATTTACCACCTTTCAAAATATCTTTCTCAAATCTATAATGGTAGTCGACTATATTCTAAGTGACCATAAGGACTCTGAGACTTGGACAAAATAATCACTCATTAAACTGAATTCAATTAAAAATCTATAAAAAAAATTATTCCTACATAGGGATCAAAGATAGTCTCAGCATTTCCTTGATATTTGTATATACTTGTTTATTTAAACAAAATAAGTAATATTTCACTGCCACAGATGCTGGTTGTTTGAATTTTCCCACATGTCTAATTACTGTGATATGTTATAACTTGCTCCTTCTTCTGTTTTTATCTAGTGGGAGTTGCTGCTTCTTCATATTCAAATTATTAGCTTTATTATAATAATTTTGTGATTATTTATCCATATTAATTTTGTTCTAGTTAGAATTTACACTTTCCCCCAAAGTGTTATTTATATTATGAGGATAAGTGACTTTTTTTTGAGTGCCCTAAATCCCAGGTTTTTAACTCACATTCTACTTTTTAAGAATATTATATTTTGTAAGAATATGTGATAAGGCTACAATGAACATAATTTTAAGTTCAGCATAGAATTGCAAATATTACTTATATATATGCAGAATCACTTTAAAATTATGACTTTTACAATTTTTAAGTTAACAAAAGTAGGCTTTATGTACAATGTGAGAAAGAGTTTAGACCCTAGGAAAGATTGCAAATTTAAAGCTATTAGGTAATTATAAAAAGCTATTTTAGTCACATGACCAGAATAGTTAGGGTATGGTTCTTAGACCAAATTGATGGCAAAAATTACTGTTATTTTAGGAAACCTTTTAGTCCAAAGATTTTTAATCAGAAAACTAATTTCTTTAATGTATGTTAATGAGTTTAACATAAAATTTCCTCCTAACCTCTTTCTTCAAAGAAGTGGTGACATCCAAGCTTATGTAGTATTTCTCACACTTGTCATAATGACCTTGGGAGACTAGGTTGAAATAAATATTCACTGAGTCTTAAGATTCCAGAGTAAGATGGGCCAAGGAATGTGTAATTTAACAGATGGATGAGATTATTTTTAATTAAATCAAGCAGCTTTTGTAACCCTGGTTTGTATTTAAGAGTGAAGGATCAGGGTTAGGATGAGAAACTTGCTTGGTTTCTTGTGCTTTAAAATTGGATAATATCCATGTCAAAATACTGATCAGAGGATTACATGAGAAAGCATATACAATGTATTTATTTCAGAGCCCGACACATCCAACAATCAGAACATGAACTTAATAATTACAATAAAATATAAATAAGTTGCTTTAATGTTGGCATTCATAGGTAAAGAATTACAGAGTCATAATTTGATTTATCAGATAGAATAATTTCCCCTAAACAACCAACTATGGAGATGCAGCAAATTTTTTAACTTCTCTGAATTTTAGTTTACCCTCCTCAGAACTGAGGGATTAAGATAGATATAAGATTGAGGAAAATTTGAAACCTTGAAAATAATACACTAAGAAACAAAAATCAAGAACAACATGAAATGCCCAGTGTCACAGTTAAATAGCTGCACACATGAATGAGGCTGACTTCCATCTTTCAGTGATGCCTGCTGGCCTGTAAAGGATGGCAGAGCAGGAGAAAAATCCAGATCCTCATGTGCAGGGCTGTGTGCAGCTGCCTTACCAGGCCTCACCTCTAAACAGGCTCATTTGTTTTAATATATTCTGTTGATTTATCTCCTTTTAAAATAGTCATTAATTTAAGTACTTAATTTTTAACATTAGCTTCTTTTTCAGCACTGTATCATAAGTACAAAAAAGTGCTTACTCCTAACATAGAAGAGCAATACTAAGTGGAAATGATGAAATTGGAGCTTTTTTTTCAGTTAATTCATTAGTTCTATTTTTGTAGCTTTAGCTCATATTCTCCAACATTATTTAGACAAACACCAGCAATATAATAAACCTGGTGTCTTGAATGTTTGGGCTTAGTATTTTATCTCTGACTTAAAACTGATTCAGTGTTGTGATAAATAATGACAATGTCATCTAAGTTTTGCTC
Source organism: Manis pentadactyla (assembly GCF_030020395.1). NCBI lineage: Eukaryota > Metazoa > Chordata > Mammalia > Pholidota > Manidae > Manis > Manis pentadactyla. The sequence continues at coordinate 86,442,625 of NC_080021.1, read as the reverse complement.
TCACAGCACAGCTTGCCCTTCTATTCAATTATTCTATACATTGTAGTTTGTTTTCTGATTATCACAGTATGTCATTTAATCTTGAAGGTGAGAGCTCTGGCACTTGAACCCACAGTGCTTTAAGATTTGTTAAATGAATGAATGCATGATGTTTCTCCTGAGTTTGTGTGTATAGATTTATTTTCTGTTTGTAATGGTTTATCTTACATTGCCCCTACCATTTTCCAACTGGAATTCCCATTATTTACAATGTGCCTCATTGTCTCTACAAAAAAATAAAGTTTCATTTTAGTGTAAGAACTGTTTTTTTTAAATTTACCTTCTTATCCCCTAAGTTTGCCCAAGTCTCAAGAATCACTATTGCAACATTTTAATAAAATGACTTGAGAAGTAATTGTGAATTTGGAAGATACATGAAACTGTAATTTGTTCTTCAGAGGATACTCCAGGGGTGGGCAGTGTTTTCCAGAGTGTAATCAATATTCAATAACCATTTACTGAATATCTATTTCTTTCAGAATGTGTTATGCAATGAACATACAAAGATTAGGCAAGGCCCTGTTCTGCAGGAGTTTAAAGTTTAGAGGGAGAAAATAAATGACTCAGAAACATACAAAATACAAAATGATTCAGATCCTGCAAGAAAAGCACTTGCATACTATAGTGGGGCACAGATGGAGTGATCATTTTTATCTGTGGATTTCAGTAAAGTTACATGGTTCTTCTGACCTGGAAATTTTTGCATATGTTTGATCTGTACAAGTAGTTAAATTATTTATATGTATACATATGTACATACATGAAAAACATATGTAATTATATAAAGAATGTACATAAATATAGATTATAGGTAGATACATAATTGATATAAATAAATATATGATATTAAATATATAAAATATAATGTAAATGTATTAGGTTTAGTATCAACTGTAATATATAATGTAAATATAAATAAAATAAAGAGGGAATTTATATACAAATACAAAATACATAGGAAAATATAAAGAAAATAATATATGTGTAAAAACACTTCTATAATGACAAAGTAAGGACCCCTGAAAATCCACTCCCTCATAAAAGAAGAACAGTACAGCACTGGCAAAAATTGTCAAAATTAACTTTTTGGGAAGTCTGGAAATTAGTCAGTGGCTTATCACAATCCAAAGAGCATATAATCAGGAATGATGAATCTCAGCAAGAGCAGTTAGGTTTCTGGCAACTTAACATGCCTTATTTTCATCCCTTATCCCAAATTCCACACTAGCATTGAATATCAGCAGCCTTACAACCATGGTAGATGTGAAAATGGGTGGATGGGGAAGGTGGGAGAAGGGGATTAAGGGGCATTATAATTAGCACATATAGTGTAGAGGGATCACAGGGAAGGCAGTATAGCACAGAAAAGGCAAGTAGTGACTCTATAGCATCTTACTATGCTGATAGACAGTGACTGCAATGGGGTGTAATGGGGGAACTCTATAATATGGGTGAATGTAGTAATCACAATGTTGCTCATGTGAAACATTCATAATATTATATATGAATGAAACTTTAATAAATAAAAAAAAAGAAAAAATTGCAGCACAACTACCGCTGAAAGGAGGATAACATATTCCTAAAAAGGTCCAAACTACAGAAGGTTGTCACTGTTTGATTTGTCTGTTAGTTCCCTAGAAAATCCCCTTTTACAAGACCTAGCTTTATTTGCTAATTCAAACTTGCATAGTGGGAAAGCCCTTTTCCCAGAGTGTTTGTTGAAACTAATAAATGACAATTGTTTAGTATTGTAGCAAAGACAATTCAATAAAGAAGTAAAGGTATTTTTATCTAATGGTGTTGGACAACTGGCTACCTACAGATAGGTAAGTTGGATACCTATCTTACACCTTTTTTATTTACATAAATAGAACATTTTTATGCTTTTTCTGTTTATATAAAGCATAACTTTTCATTTATATAACTATATAAATATATAAAGTATGACATATAATATAAATAATATATAATACATAAATAAATGTTTATATATTTTTGTATAAAATATGACTCAAAATGGATTGTAGGCCTAAATGTATGAGCTAAGTTCATGAAAATCTTGAAGGAAAACCATGATAATATTCATGTCTTTAGGTTAGGTAGTGTTTTTTTTGATATGACCACAAAATCATAAGCAACAAATTAAAAATATGTAAATTAGAGTCCATTAAAATTAAAACAAAAATACTTATACTTCAGTGGACACTAGGAAGGAAGTTTAGAAAACCTAAAAATTAGACAAAAAATCTGCTTTCTATACTTCTGATAAGGGTCTCTGATCCAGTACATATAAAGGACTCATTCAACTTAACAATGAAAAGATAATGCAAACTTTGAAATGCAAAGGGTTGAATGGACATTCTTCCAAAGAATATACACAAATGACCAATAAGCACATGTTAAATAAAATATACTTAACATAATTAATTCCTACTGAAATGCAAATCAAAACCACACTAAAATACCATTTATTACCCACTAAGATGGCTGTAGTAAAAAAAAAAAAAAAACCGGACAACAACAATTGTTAGTTTTTATATATGTGGAGAAAATGTATGAGATGTTGCTGATGTGCATGCAAATTGGTGCAGTCACTTTGGAAAACCTTTTGGCTGTTCTTCTAAGTGTTTAACCGAGAATTCTCATATGACCCAATGATTCTACCACTATACATATACCAAGATAAGTGAAAACATTTCCACATAACTACTTTTACAAAAAGATTTATGGTAGCATTGTGCATAGTAGTTACAAAGTGAAAATAAACAAAATATTGGTGTACTAAAAAATAGACAAAAGTGATATATCCATATAATGGAATGTTCTTTGTCAATGAAAAACTGAACTACTGATACATTTTAGAATATGAGTGACCCTTGAAAACATTAAGCTAAGTGAAAGAAGCAATCACATATTTTAAGATTTCATTTATATAAAATATCCTGGATCTGGAAGTCCATAGATATGTAAAGTAGATTAAGGTTTCCAGGGTCTAGGGGGAGGAGTGAATGAGGAGTGACCGCCAGTAGGCACAGGTGCCTCTTAGTTTGATGTAAATGTTCTAAAATTAGAAAGTGGTGATGGTTTCACAACACTAAAGATACTAAAAATCAGTAGTTTCATAATACTAAAATCACTGAGGTAATTCAAAGTGATGAGTTTTATTGTATGCAAATTCTATCCCAATAAAGCTGATATTGGCATATATATATATGTGTGTGTGTGTGTGTGTGTGTGTATATACACACACGTGCATATATATATTTTTATATACTTAACAAATATGTGTAAATAAACACATATATTTGAATATAAAAACATATACATATGTAAACTTACTGGGGTCCTCCAGTTGGGTCTGAGCCTAGTCTAAGAGTTGCAATTTGACACGACATGAACTGGTTCAATGTTATCTTTGCTATTTCTTGAAATTAATTCTACTCATCTCTTTATCTAAAAAAACTGACTCCCAACGCATACACATACACTGTGAGCTAAACTTTATTTTTCTGATGACTATTTTGACATTCTAAATGCATATTACTTTTTTCAAGTAATCTTTTAAATGCTGAAATTCTTTTGAGTTTCCAGTAGGGGAAGAACAAAAGACTTTTTCTAGAAATTGTTATTAACAGTGGGAGTTTGTATCAAGTATCAAGCATTCCAGGAAAGTTTACCTGGAAAGTCATATATCTGCCTTCAAGAAGTGACATTTTAATTCTTCTTCAACCCTTTTACTTCACTGTGATATTGACACTCAATACAGAGGACTAAGTTGATATTATCCATACATGGAAATGCCCAAATCTGCATTTTCCCCTGAGTTACAGGTAGTGACAGGATCATCTTTTGGGTCCTGAATAGACCTGGAAACAACAGGACTCTTCTCTTCCAAGGTACTTCTTCCCAGGTAGCTTCCCTCTCAGTGAAGATGCCATAACTTATCCAGTTTTCAAAGCCAGAAATCTGGATGTTCTTTTTGAATGTGATTTCTCACTTCTACATTCAAGCAGTCACCAAGTTCTGTGCATTTAACTTTTGAAAGAAATTTGGCATCTTTTCCATTCTCTCCTTTCCCATTGCTTCCGTACTTGCCCAAACCACTATGTTTTCATGTCCAGATTATTGAACAAGCTCCTAAGCTGTACAGCTTTTCATATAAAATCATTATTTATGCTGTTGCCAGAATGTTCATTCTTATCAGAGCATTGCTCAGTGTCTTCCATTTTTTAGAGTAACGTCCAAGTTCCCTAATATAGTTCTTGAATAGCTTGCCCCCTGCCTACCTTCCAAGCCTCAGCTCTTTCACCTTCTCTCACTCCTTATGCATAAACCACACTGACCTTTCTTAAATTCTTCAAATGGGCTTCAATCCTCCAGTCATTCCAAACTTGCCTGTAATTTACACACACTCTCTTTCCCACATTGGGGACCACAGGTTCCATGGCTACAAGTAGCCAGCATCTACTAAACAGTCGGAAGTCACTGATTCTAGGAATCTTTCCCTGCCCTCTCCCAACTTGGGGCAGTGTCCCTGCTATAAAAACCCCTTTAACACTTTATTCAAGTTGTGTGTTACATTTTATCTATATCCTCTATTCAGTGTCATATCTGGGAGCAGGAATTATTCCAATTCTGTTTAACATGCTTCAAAAAAAATTTCATTCTTAATAGATATTTTTGAATGAACGAACAGAATATTAACTGAAAGATACATTCCAGGCTTTGGGTAAACTTTGAAAAACATGTCAGTGCCTCTTATTTCTCTGCTCCTGGCCTACAGTGAAAAAGTCCATGTTGGGGAGGCCTATAGTGCTGGAAGACATGGGGCAGGGAGGCAAACAGCTGTTTCTTCATATGCTAGCAAGTCCTTTACTATCTCTGAATCTCACTTTCCCCATCTGTAACAGGCATGATAATACCTCAGGGGTCTGTTTAAGGATAAAAAGAAATGCCACATGTAAAACATGCTGATGCTTCAGTAGGCAGCTCTTCTATTTCCCATCTTTGCTCAAAGTACCTCTCTCCTCCCCAGTCTTGAAAAAGAATGTGTCCAAGGTTTGTCATATCTCATAACCCATCCTTTTTTCTCTCCTGAAGGAAAGCAAGTCATTTGCACTATTTCTAGTCAATAGTTAGAGAGACAAGCACAGCAGTGTACTTCATAACTTGATAAAAAATATTTTTTAAATAGATTGGATGGCTCCTATTTTCCTTAGAAAATATGTTTTACCACCTTTTTATTGGAAACAATGGAAAATGTACCATGCCAGACAATTCTGTTTGAGTCTATTTTCCTAACTTTTCCATTTTCAAGGGTTTGGAAGCAGTTCCAAAGGGAAGAAAAAATGAGTCATCACCTTCTTTATATGTGCATATTGGATTGGCAAATTGCGTGTGAAAACCTCCATATATTATTTCACTTCACAATCGATCAAGCATGGATTTTTTTCAGCCTCATGACCTTTTTGATTCCCCAGGTAGTCCTGGCTTAATCTAAGTATCTATCCCTAGGCTTGAGTAAGGGCCCATGAGAACAAATTAGCAAAAGACTATATCTATATGACTGAGTTCAACTCTAAGAGACATGCAAGTGGGCATGCAATTTGGACTGAGGACTAGCCTCTGTGTTTTTTTCTGAAAGAGAGGAGCCAGCCCTTTACTTGAGGCTGTATCAGATTCCTTCTTCTATCGTTGTGGAAACTTGTTTCATTGTTTTTTTCCCAAATATCCAGGCCAGCCGTATGACACAGTAGAAAAACTATGGAGAATAATAAAGTCAAGAGTTGGGACCTATCTTCCCATAGATACAGCCTAGTGGTTAAATTTGCACGCCCTGGAGCCTAATTGCTAGTACTAAAATCTGCTTGTAAAACATGTAAGGCAAATTTCTTAACCTCATTGTTCAAGCAGTCACATCATTTGTCAAATGGGCATAATTATAATAGCCTTTGCTTCCTGGGTTATTTTACTGTACATTTTACTATAGATAAAGTCCTTTAGGACATTGTCTGGCACAATGTCACAATCAATGTTAGCTATTATTATCATGTTTTACCTTCCAACAGTCAAGTAAGATAAATGAGTGAATAGGCCCCACGGAAGCAATAGGAGATCATCAGTAGTGTTTGTTAGGATCAAAGGCAGACGGTTTTTTCAAAATAAACGAGCAAGCAAACAAATCCTCAGTGAGCTTCCAGGCTTAGGTTCACAGAGTGTAGTCAAGTCAGCCACACTGCATTTTGAGGTTTAACCTGCTTAATATCATTTGTCATATCTAACATAAGTATACTCTCACAAGAGATGAGATGAAAAGCTATGTTGCATTGTGAGTTTCTGTGGTGATTCAGCAAAATATAAGTTAGAGGGATGTGTTATTTTGTCATACACATTCGTCTTTTGTCATACTGCTCAGAGGAGCATGCCGAATAGGAATGTAGCCGTCAAAAATAAATTCAGCTCATAGATGGAGCCAAAATGCTCGACAATAAAACAGGCTAAGGCAATATCTAGTCAAGACATGTGTCTTGGCTAAGCCTGTCCATTTTTCTTTTGTCCCCTTTTAAAATCTTAATTCTTCTTTTTAAATTTTTTTCTTGTTTCATATGAAATGTCATAATGTCTCAGAAAGTGTGTGGGCTCTAAAATTAGAACTAAAGTCAAATGCAAGGTTTGGTACTTATCTGGGCAAATTATATAACTTCCCAATCAGCAGTGTCAGCGTTTATTAATTTATATGCCTAATAAGGACAAGGATGGCTTTAAGGATTAAGTACGTAAAGGCAGATACTAATGTCTATGGCACTGTGTACATAAGAGGTGAACACGAGCTTCCTCCTCCTTTGTCTTTAGACTGTGAGGGACTTGTCAGTGGAGACTAAGCCCACCCTATTTTGTTGCTTAGCAGTACTTGGCTATTCCCTTTCTTGGTATGGATGTTATAGGAATGTTGCATCTCAGGACTGCAGTTCCTATTTCAGCATTCCAGGGCCCATGATCACTTCAACTTAGGAAATAATATGCACAAAATATTTCTGACTGATGATGCGTCTTTTGGATATCAGTGATAGTCTATTTGTGCAGGATTGTGATTTGCATGTGATTTGATAAGGCAGTTTCGCATATTGGAAACTATAATTCATACTGGAAACTTTCTGTGGTTAGTGGTTAAGTCAAAACTTATTATATATTTGTACAGTTGAAAATCTAAATCTCTACATTGGGATCTTAAGTCTAGAAGAGACCTTTGAGATTTTTTAACTTATCTTTTAAAATTTTCAAACCATTAGCTGTGAACTCTGAGGGGCTGAGGAGTTATAGCAAGGGACCCCAAGACTTACACAGGCTGCAAACATGGTCTGTAGAATAGATGAATACTATTTTCAAAACAGCACACTATACTTTTTCTAGCATGTGTACATGTTTTATGCAATTAATAAAAGAAAAAACATGCAGAAGAGATTTTTTTACCTGAAAAACTTCCATCAGTGGCTCTTAAGTATGGTGATTACAGTGCAGGAAGTGGTTTGTACATTGTTTTGTTGTGTAAAATATTTACTTATTGTTGAATAGCCTGGAAACTATACACCTTAACTAAATCCTTCCTGTTCCTATAAGGAAACTGAAGCCTAGAATGATAAAGTGAATTTTGGAGGTGGCACAGCTACAGAAGTGCCAGAGTCTGGAAGCCATATGGCTTCCCACACAGTCCAATGTCCTTTGTATGACTACCTTGATTTTTTTATTAAACTCTTTATTTTGAACTAATTATAGATAGGCCTACAGTTGTAAGAAATAATATTATAAATAAAGACACTGTTGCCAAGTAGTATCAGGATGCTGTGACTGTCCTCCCAGTGGCCACCAAACCAGAAGTGTTGACTGAAGTCTCCTGGGAGAAGCACTTCCCATGTTAACTCTCATCTCTCCCTTTACCCTCCACATCTGTAACCTCACCCCTCTTGGGTGACATCCTTTATATGTAGAAACAATTTATGTCAGAGCACATTATAGTTGTACATCCCTTTACTTCTGGAAATCATTGCTTCCCTTTCCTTCGATTTTGAATATTTAATGACAGTAATTTAACACTAACAAAGGCACTCTCATTTTCTTGTCTTATGGATGAACTTCACTGTAGATTCAAAATGCTGAAAATATACGTCAAGCTTGTTGCAGGTGCTGGTGATCTCCACATTTACATATCTCAAGTCCTGTTTTCCTCACTGAGCCTATTCTACAGTGCAAGGATTAAGAAAAGAGACTCATAAGACTACTCAGGTTCCAATTCCATCTATATCAATTTACTAGGTATATAACTCTGGGTAATTTAATAATCTTTCTTTGGCTCTGTTTTCTCATTTGTAAAATGTGTCTAATGAAGGTCCCTAACCCTAGGATTATTATGAAGGTGTGTATAATAATATGTGTAAAGCAATTTAGATGTCAGTTGGCACAAATTGAGCATTCAATAAATGTTAGCTGTTGTTGGCACAAATTGAGCATTCAATAAATGTTAGCTGTTGTAATGATCTCTCCCCATCACCAAGTACAACACAACTGAAACAGAATCCTTAATTCCTATATTTATAACTAAAGTTTTTCTTCTATCCCTGGAAATGGCATCCACCCAGCTTCTTAGTTCCCCATCTCAGCTATCAAAATGGATGTGTCTTTACCTACCTCCCTTTCTCTTCTGTTGGGAATTTCTGCCTTATCTCTATACAGGTAATTAAATCCTCCCCCTCAGCCCATGGCTCGCACCTCATTCAAGCTGCCATCATCGCCCACATAGACTTACTGTTCTTCTCCTGACGTTCCTGCTGGGACTTCTTGCCCTCATCACTTCTACCACACCACGAACCATCATCCATGAGTTAGAAAAAAGTGATCTTTTCATATCCAGAAATATGCTTTCACCTTACCAGCTTACACTGCAAAAAGTGTGGGCTTTGTGGCCATGCGTGACTGGACTGCCCACACCCTGGCTTTGTCTCCCTGTGCGTCCCCAGTGGTCACTCCACTCCCCTCAGTGCGTGTCTCTGGCTCTTTAATATGTCTGGTTCATTTTCATTTCAGGACCAAACCTTGCTCTATTTTTCTGCCTGCAAGACTCTGACCAGACCTTCGCAGAACTGCTCCTTCAAATTATGCTTATTTTGGTTCACTTATCACCTCAGGGAGCTAACTCCGTATCTGAAAGAAAGAGCCTCCATCCCTAGACACACTTATCCACGTCACCATGCTCTGTTGTCTTCATAGCCATCATAAATTTCATACAATAACTTATTTATTCCCTCTCACTGTTATGTTAGAATATGAACCTCTTTATAATCTTGTGCCATAGAGTTCTTAGCACATACCAATTCTTCAATACATGTTTGTAGAAGAGACAAATTTAAGAAGAAATATAAAGCAATAAAGTAATTAAATATATTTGAAAAATAACTGAAGATTTAGGTTTTAAGTTTCCTTCAAATACTTATTAAAAATCATGACTCAATAAAATAATTAGCCCTACATATTGTTAAGTGATTTTCAAATAAAGGAATTGGACTATGTTGCATATCTAATAAAATGTAATGGATTAAAATATTTTGAGATAGTGTATTTTCTGTAACTCAAAAAAAATCTTCTTTCACTAATGGCATGAAAAAGTTTATATTAAGCATCATACTTTTAATCTTAATTTTGTTTTAGACTGTTTAGAGAATAAAAACAATGATAATTTTACATTAAAAAAAACTTTAGGGGCAAACAAGTGAACAAATAAAAAAATTGTAAAAATAAGCTGAAGAAATAAAGTGGGGATTTAATTTGAAGTTCAGTTACTAAAACTGAGTTGGTAGACATTTCTTTGGTTATGACTTACAAAAAAAAATGCCAGGTTCTAATTGCATATAACCCTTAAAAAAAAGAAGTGACTCACTCACATTTTTCTTCTATTGCATCTCATAGGATAGAAAATCCATTTTTAAAGTTTGTTTTGGGAAATATACCATATTCAGAATCATTACAGAATGTTTGACCATTGGGTAAATAGAGTGCTGTGCATTTTGCTATATGTACCCTGGTAGTTTAATTATACATGACCTTCATAAACATGATGTTTAACCAATCTAGAAAGTACTTTCAGATGAAGAAGGACATTTGGATAGCTAAGAAATATATATATCCCATGATTCCACTGCCTTCTTTTCATGCTCAGGTGACACATGTCTTCTGGGACACTTTGACAAGAGGAGTAAGTCCATAGAATCCAGTCTCTCATATTATTTTCTCACCTTAAAACAACCTCATGTCATACTGGCTCTTTATTTTCTTGGACTTTTTTTTTTAATTCAGTGAAAAAAATTGTTTTAATTCAGTGAAAATAAAACAATAACAATGACAACTTGAAAATAATTGATTACATTCCTTTTCTTCTCCCTCCATTTTTTTGTTTGTTTATATCTATGCTGTCTCAATGAAAATGTTTTCAAGACACAAATGAGTGCAGACCTTAAAGTAAATATGTGTGAGCCCCCATTCTACTTCTTTAAGTTCTAAATCTGTAGTGAAGGATAAATAGAAGCTGCTCTGGCTTCAATGCTTAAAATAGTAAAGGATAAAATGGAAGTATTCTGATTGTAGGCTTCTGTGTATCCTGACAGATAATCTCCATTATATGTTGACTTTGCACTGTTATAACTGTCAAACTTCCTACTGGTTTCTAGTGCCTACTGACCAATTCATTAAAATATCCTGAAATGTTAAAAAGAACCATAAGAAAATGTTTTACTCTTATTGTAGAAAACACCACAGGGAAAAACAGAATGAATTTGATTATCGCAGTGAATTCATACATTAAATATCATTAATCATTGCTTATTCTTTTATTAGTTACTTTTCTCTCTTTTGTTTAAAGACATAAAGTCATTCTGCTGTTAACCCCATGCATCCTACTTTCCTTTGTTTTAAATGTTCCTCATCCTACAAGACATCAAAGTTATGCCTTATTTTGTGCTTAATATTGATGCTTCCCCCTTTCATCAGTGGGCTTGTTACATTTTCTTGCAAGCCATTTTGATGAAGTTTTACAAAGTTGAGAGCATTCTTATTTTGGACATATGCGGTTTTTCACCAGTTTATTTCAAAATCCCAACTAACGCTATTACTTTAAAATTGAACTATTAATTTACACATCATTTAACTTCCAATTGCATTCTGAACCTAATTTAACTTTAAATTTACCTTTACGCCATTAAGAAAATAAGATTAGTTGAAATACAATTGCAGGCCATATGGTTGTTTCAGGTCTTTCCATTTCTGATGTGGAATTTAATTTCAAATGGGCTTGTTTACTTAGCTCAGTGTGAAATTAATCGGTTTCTTGAACTACACTTGCAGTTCTTAAAATTCTTTAAACCTTTTTGGTCTTCCCTTTAACAATTTGTCATTTGTTTACTTTTTTGATTTTTCAAAATATATTTCCTTAATCTTAACTCATGAGTTTTCTTCACTGGATGCAAATCTGCAGTTGACCAACTTTCTCTTTCTGTCAAAGTTTGATAATTCAAACCATGATTTGATGTGTTTGGCCTGGTATCTTCAGAATGTGCATTGGAGATGCTGTTCTCCCAATGCTTTGCCTGCTCACAGTCTTATCCCGGGAGACCTTGAATGATGCTGTATCTGGCTCCCTCTCCTCTGCCTTCAGTACTTGTCACAGGGCAGGGTCTCGGTCAGCAGTTTTGCATGAATGATTGCAGAAATCTTTTAGACAAACTCTGATATTCCTCAAAGATCCAGCTAGGCATTATTTCACTATATCGTGTCCAAGCACACCATTTCAGACACAAGAAAAATCTTACAAAATTCCTAGGAAAACTGCAAATAAATCTGAGGTATCCATATGAAGCAAAGTGCAAAACTTTGCCAAAGGACATAAAAGATGTGAAGGAATGGAGAGCCTTCAATCATGTTTCCTTGATAAATTGTCTGCATATCAATATTTCCATTCCTCTCAAATAACAGGTGTGATACAGTTCTGATTGCAATAGTGTCTGTGGTTGGAGAGGGGTTCTGGAAGTTTTGCTTTTATATCCATCTGGAATTATCTTCAGGCAGATTATCCACCTGAAATATCACCTCTAATTGTAGCTTTTTTATTTGACTTGTGCTTTCAACTTTACATCAGTGTTGTGAAGCTGACCACAGCAGTCACTTCCAAGTACAGTTCATCCTACAAAAGTGCAGGGGGCGGGGGCGCTGACCCCTGCACAGCTGAAAATCCATACATAACATTTGACTCCCCCAAAACTTGACTACTTACAGCCTACTGTTGACCAGAAGCCTTACCAATAACATAAACAGGAGATTAACACATATTTTGCATGTTGTATGTATTATATACTGTTTTCATACAATAAAGTGTGCTAGAGAAAAGAAATGTTTTCAAATTGTCACAAATCTCCAAAAAATTTTCCGATATATTTATTGAAAAAAATTCACCTCTAAGTAGACCCAAATAGTTCAGTTCAAACCCATGCTGCTCAAAGGTCAACTGCTCTTCCAAGGTATTTGGCATGAACAGGTCCTGAGAACACCTGTTGTGGCCATCTTATAAGCACTCCAAATTCTCAGACCCAAAATCTGTAGAGAAGGAAAAATAACTTTCCCTCTACCCTACATGTTTCTTGGCTAAGACTCCCCATAACAAAAGACAAGACTAACAGGATACAAAAAATAATTTTTTAATTATATACACATTCACTGGTGCCCCACAAAAATATGAAGCTCAAAATGCATCCAGACAACGGAGGCTTATATCCCATCCTGGGTTAAGGGATAAAGCTCTGGAGCTTCAAAATGGGGAAGGAATTCATGGGTTAGAAAGGGAAATGTTTGGTAAACAAAGGGTACCCTGACATGCTGATAAGTCTCTCAGGTGTAAAAGTTATGTCTGATAGTAGACCTCTCTCTGCTAGAGGCTGATTTTCTGATGTAAATTTTCCTTACAAAAAGGTAACTTCTGTTTTCAGTGCTTTGCTTTATTCTCAAAATAATCAGCTCAAAGCAATCATTACGCTGTAGGATGGGGTGGCCCATCCTCTGACCTAAAGGTGTAGCCAGACCTCTGGCAGGTGGAATGATGCTTAGTCCCGCTCCTCTGGCTGTTTTGTCCAGCAGCACTGAGCACTTTCTAACATTATATGCTACAGATTGATCTTGTTTATTATCTACCTCCTCTACTAGAATGGACGCTCATTTATAGTAAGAAACTATTTTTGTTGGTTTGCTACTGTATCAGTAGTGCCTAAAATAATCCCTAATACATAGTACATGCTCAATAAATATTTGTTAAATGGATATGCTGCTGTTGAATGATTAGTAGTAGATTATTTTTTCTTGCCCAATGGATGTTAACCATCCATTTCCCTCGTTCCTGCTTTGTCACTCATCTCTCCACATGTCCTTCTTAAATCTATTCATGATTGCTATTACTTAAACTATTATTTATAAAAAGTACACAGAAATGGTAGGTTTCATAAAATGATTATGTATAATATATTCATTGCTGTTCTTGACAAAATAGTAAAATAAGCAAAAATTTTATCTTACCTACATTTAAAATGTTTCTGTTTTCTCCAGACCACTGATAACTGTCACTACTCCTTATAAACTGTATCCAGTACTTTCCTTTCAGGACTAAATGCTAGAGTGACAGATTTTATTTATGAAGGAAAATACATAGGACTTAAACTATGTATCTCCAACAACAGAAAAAATTAAATAAAGCTTGGTTTGACTGTACAATTGAAAATAAACTCATGTGCTTGAGTGGTCTTAGACCAGCACACAAGAACCTAGTCTGTGTATTTCTTCCCAGAGAATTCAGGGAAATCATGTTGGTAGTTTGAAATTTGCCAGAGTGGGAGTTTCTACATAACAAAAATCTTCATGTGCTGAAATTAGGGCTTTTTCCCTCCCCAAAAATACAACTTTACTTGTTGAACATTTATCGCAACATTTACCTGCACACCAGTAAAGTAATTCAGTGAAAGAAAGAACAATCGCAATAGACCTACATCTATTAAGAGATTGAATCAATAATTAATAACCTTTCAAAGCAGAATGTACCAGTCCCAGATGGGTTCCCTGGTGAATACTACCAAACATTAAAGGAAGAAATTATTCTAATTCTCTACAATATTTTCCAGAGAATAGAAACAAAGGAAGTGCTGCCTAACTCCCTCTATGAGAACAGAATTATCTTAATACCAAAAATCAGACAAACATTACAAGAAAAGAAAACTACAGACTAATGTCACTCATGAACATAGATGTCAAATCGTAACGATGTATTAGCAAATACAATCTAACAAAACAGAAAAATAATTAAACACCACAGCCAAGTGAAATTCATCCCAGGTATACAAAACTGTCAAAATATTTTAAAATCAATTGTAATCCATTACAAAAATAGGCTAAAAAAGAAAAAAAGACCTGATCATAACAATAGCTACAGATTATTTGACTAAATGATCAAATTAAAAGCACATGATAAAAAATTTCAGTAAATTATGTAGAGAAAAAAAATCCTCAATTTGATAAAGAACATCTACAAAGAAAATTACAGCTAGCATCATACTGATGAGAAACTTAAAGATTTCCCACTTAAATCAAGGTACAAGGCAAGGATGTCTCCACTTGCCACTCCTTCCAACATTATACTGAAAGTTCTAGCTAAAGCAGTATGTCAAGAAATAGAAATGGAAATAAATGTATGCAAATTGGAAAGGAAGAAATAAAAATTTCCTTTTTCATAGATAACATCATCTATGTGGAAAATCCAAAGGAATAGATAAAAAACTAGAATTAATAAATGATTATACCAAGGTTGCAGGATACAAGGTTGTCACACAAAAGTCTGTTGATTCCCTATATATCAGCCAGGAACAAATAAAATCTGAATTAACAACACAATACCATTTACATAAGCACCCCCAAAATGGAAATGTAGGTATAAATCTACCAAAATATATCAAGTTCTATGTAAGATAAAAACTACCAAGCTGATGAATGAGATCAAAGAATAAATGGAGAGATATTCCATGTTTATTGGTAGAAAGACCCATACTTGATCTATGGCTTCTATTTCAGTCAAAATATCAGCAAATTATAGATATGGACAAACTGTTGTAAAATTGATATGAAAGGAAAGATAAAAAGCCCAAAAAAGCCAAAACAATATTGAAGGGGGGAAAAAGAGGTCTGACCCTATGTGACTTCAAGACTTACTATGAAGTTGCAGTATTCAAGACAGTGTTATATTGGTGAAGAAACAGATCATTGGAACAGAATAGAGAGCTAAGAAATAGACTCCCATAAACAGTCAACTGAGTCAACTGATCCTTGATAAAGGGGAAAAAGCAATAAAATGGAGCAAAGACAGTTTTTCAATAAATGGTGCTGGAATGACTGGACATCAACATGCAATAAAATGAATCTAGACACAAAAATCAATCTTCATATACTGTATGAAAATTAACTCAAAATGGGTCATAGGCCTAAGTGTAAAACCCAAAACTGTAGAAATCCTAGATGATAACAAAAAACCTAAATAACCTACATGACCTTGAGTATGACAAATGATTATTTTTAGATACATCAAATGTACAATACCTGAAAAAAATTTGATAACTAGACTTCATTAAAATTAAAAACTTCTGCTCTGTAACAGATGAAGTAAAGAGAATGAAAAGACAAGCCACAATCTGAAATAAAAATATTTGCAAAAGATATATCTGATAAAGGACTGTTAGTCAAAATATACAAAGAAACCTCAAAACTCAACAATAAGAAATCAAACAATCTAATTAAAAAATGGGCCAATTATTTGTACAGACACCTCACCAAAAATATGCACATATGGCAATTAAGTTCATGAAAAAATGCTCCAGTTCATATGTCATCAGGGAAATGAAAATTAAAGTGACAAGATACTACTGTACACCTATCAGAACAGGCAAAATACAGAACACTGAGACCACCAAATTAGGGTTTGGTTAGCTTTTCTTTTTTCGTAAGATGGCAGTTGGAAGTCCTGCCCTGCATCTTATGTCATTTGATTGATAGGTTGACTGACAGCTCTACATTATATAACCTGTTCTCAGTGCTCAGGTTCCTTACCCATAAGTTCCTAAGCAAAGCTCACAGGAAGGCCAAAACCACTATGATAATTATATAGGTGTTACTTTAATGAGGTGGAGTTACTTTTGGACAAGATCTTTGGCCCTTGCACATGTCCTGTAATCAGGGAAGCCCCTGTGGTATGGGCCTCTTGACAATCTAGGTGTCCTTGACTCTCTGGAACTGGAAACTTGGGAGGGTTTAGGGGTTGGCCAGGGAGGAGTCTGCCTTGGTGATGAGCTGGCCCCTTTTTCCTGCTTATGTCTAACTAACTGCCTCCTCTAACACTTTCATTTAAATAATATAAGTCAATTTTCTCAATTTTCTCATTCAGTTACCTTTTGCTCAAACCATGGGTTGGAACTTGGTAGCAGAGGATATTTGTGAGCAGTCAGGCATTCAATGGGGGAGGTCTATGGAAATAAAAGCAAAACAAAGGTTTATGTCTGGAAACCCAGTTTCTGGGCCCAGAAAGTAGCCAGTCAAAAAGAATTGTGGAAGTTGGATTTGAAGTAACTTTAGATGTTGGAGTAAGGCCAGCAATGACAAAACAAGAGATTCTCTGGTTTGTAGTTTATGTGCTTCTGGTGAAGACATGTGTATCAGGGTGACAGTCATGGTATTACTAGGATGACAACATGGACATGTCCAGCTTCAGCTCAGAGGAGTTTCTGGATAGTCCCAATAAAAATCTGGGAAATCAGGTTTCAGCAGGCAGCGGCATCAGGAAAGGAGGGTGAAATAACCATTGGATATGTTCCTTTGGAGAGCTGTAGTCTCATATTAGAGGAAACTAGAAGAATTGACAGCCTAAAAAGATTCACTATAGTTTTCCATTCAACTATAAAGTTTTTCTCTACAGTCATCTTTGATTCTCTATACGAAATAGAACTAGTCTCATTAGATTTGCTCTGATCATTTATGTAAGCAAGAATGGCAGTTGACCACATAGGCCTTTTCTGTCTGCCTTTCTAGAACTTTTCAAAATAAATTATAAAATAAATGTCCTATTAGACTTTCAAATCTCTTGACTACGAAGCCAAGTCAAGAAATTACGACCAGATTCCACCTTTAGCACACATTGATTCAAGTGAATCCTCTCTCCTCTAGGCCCCCAAAATATCCCAATGGCCTTGAGCCTGCCAGAAAATGACCTTTCTCACTCACCTGCAAGGCTGGGAGTAAACCAGGTACCAATCCAGTTTTTCCAGGGGGGCGTTCTAAGCATTAACTCTGTAAATCAACTTTAGTCCCTTAAAACTGATTTATGCCCATTATTCCTAAGTATGACATTCTAATCAAGGCCTGGTTTATATAAGCAATGTTTCCAATTACATTCTGTTACACAGAGAACTGATTCTTGTTTAACTTATGCAAATAATTATATTGCCATGAATTAATAGTGTTCTATAGGAGGTTCCAAATTCAGGAGCATTAGGCAGAGAGAAAATATAAATATTTCCTTTCTGTATACAATGGTATGATCTATAAAATTGTTGTAAGTTATTGATAGCTTCAGATAAAAGAGAAAGGAAGTTCCTTACATTCAGAGAACAGAGCATTAAAGAACCATCAATGTTCCAAACAAAATTCATAATCATCCTTTCTCATTTCTCTCAATCCTATGTAATTAGATCTTATTCTGTTTGGTCTTAGATTAGCAGTTCCATGAACCCATCAGCCTCTCCACTAGAATTCTGGAAACTCTAACTCAGTCCAGTGGTATGACTCACAGATATTTAAGCAATGCAATAACAAAGCGTTTTGGCCTGTTGCTGATGGCAGCAGCTTCTAGGAAAACATTAGGGTGACATAGTAACTGTCCATGACTGAAAAGGATTAAAATGATCATGTTTAAAGAGTTGGTGAGAGTGCATTTGACAAGAAAATGTGGTTATTTTTGTGGGATACATGCTATATAATAACTATGAATTTGATACAATTTCTGGAATACCTGTATTTATAACATTTACCCATTTAGATATAACCCAGGAAATGTTAGAGCAAGGCTTCTATTTGTCAATATCTCTCATGCAATTCAACATATCAAAAAAACCAAATAATTTTTAACATTTCTCTTTCTATAAGGTGAAAAACTAAATTCTTTGAGATTTTCCAGGGGTCCACTGGACAATCTCAGGGATAGTTTATGAACAAAGAAGATTTCATATAGTATTTGATTTGGGGAAGGGAAAACATGTCAAACATGTAAAAAACTTTACCTCTTTTAAAAGTAAGAGGTCTTACTTCTCTTAAATAATCAGGGAGATGAGAAAGGTTTACATAAAACATAGGAAGTTATTCTGATAAGAAAAAGTCCTGGTGTTCTAGGAAGGTTATTCAAAAGGTAAAAATCTTTTACAGTATCCTATGAAGATTTGACCAATAATTCAAGAAAATTTTGTCATTTCAACAGATTAAAAAAACAAATTTCTAGTTTTCACCATGTACTTTTGATATCAAACATCATTTTAAAAAATCAAATTTATAAATAAACCCATTCATCTCTCAGGCAGCTTTACCACACATAAAATTCCTTTTCTGCAAATCTTCTACAACTTTCTATGTCTATTTAGTTTTTTTCCCCCTGCATTTTTCTGAGTATATATAGTTTGGATATACTCTCATATATGGCTCCACTTTTTATTATTTATCCAAATTCTGTTTTTGGCAAGTGGGACAAGTTGAGACCACCTCTTTAATGTGGGGGCTAAAGTTTTTATCAACATTTGTGGTGGATGCTTAAGACTTCCTTTGCCTGACTATGTAGTCATATGGAGGTTGTGGACTACCTTTTTAGGGAAACAGAGGGGGCATTGGGAAGCTGTATGGGTGTCTCCAAGCCTCATTTAATTGGACAAAATATCTGGTAGATTTTCAATTAGCCTTTTTTCCTCTTTTCAGCCTCAAGTGGTTGCTTTTAGGGGCCCTTGAGTCCCTTGAGATATCCTGATGGGGGGAACAGTGGCCTAAAATTCAAGAAACTGTAGTGAATGTAGGGGCTGGCAGTGTAGGCAGAGGGTTGGAGGGGCCGTTGGAAGGATTAAGGATGCTGAAGGGAAGGTTGAAAAGGAGGAATGAGGGTTGGTGGAGTTGAGAAAAGAGAAATCTTTAAAGAGCCATTTTCAGGGAATCTTAAGGCCACTGATATTCCATTATATACTTAGTGAAATTATTCCAACAGAAAGGAAGCAAACAACTGGTGGAGAATATAGTCAATAGAGGTTTAAGAAGGGGTTCCATCTACCAAGAAGCTCCCATTCTTAACTAATGGTACCTTTATACTGCTAACAGTGGACCTGTTCCTTACAGAGAGTAGCCTCTTAAAGACAGACATGGTAGGCCTCTAACCCAGCCTTTTCTCATCTGGGACTCTGGTGGAGCTTGTAGGATACACTAAGAATCTCAAAAATGAAAGTATCTCATGAATACCCTACTGTGTTTCCATGGACTGCCACCCAGAGCGCTGGCTCAGGGGCCTGCCTCACCAGTGAACCCCCAGTAGTGGACAGGAGCAGGGATACAGCCTTTTCAAATGTGAACCTCAGGTCCCAGGTGAGAGATCCATGGCCCAGTGACGAAGCTGGTCCTTTCCGAGTCTCAGGCACCACAAAAGTCAAGGAAAATATAAGCAGGACAGTAGTTAGAATGATGAAAACAGATTACTCAGGAACTATCACAATAGGGAAAAAGAGACCTCAGTATAGAACTGGAGCCCAATTCTGAATATAATGTGGACAAGTGGGGATTCATAGTCAAGGGGCACTGTGGAGCCCAGAGGATGGAAATTTTGAGGGGAATCATTGAGGGAAAGGGGAATTTCTGGATAAATTATTTGTCAGGATTCTTGCTGAAGGCAGGCTAGAGTGATCGGATCTACCTGGGGATGTGGAGAATGAGGGATTTTATCAGCTATCCATTGATGGAACCTCCAGTCTGAGGATTCTCTCCAAACTGGCTCAGCAGGATTCTTTCTAAACTGAGCTCTATGGGATAGACAACAGGCATGGGCCAAGTTGAGCAGGGGGCTCAGAGACTTGACTAATGTGTGGTTGAGGAGAATTTGTCATTTCCCACATTCCTTGCTCTTATACCCTTGGGACCCTCCTTTCAAAGCTAGGCTGAGTACTTGGACTCCTCCTGCCAGGCTGCCCCAGGGCTCTGCCTGGCACCCACCATGTGTTCTTTTACAGCGCATAGGCTTGGTAGGAGGCTATTTGTGACTTGTCAGCCTCCTTATGATCATTTGTGAGGCTATATCCCCAGTGAAATACCCAAAATAGACATATTCAATAAATGATAAAATAATAGAGTGAATGATATCATGATAGCAAAACCAAAATTCTCACAATAGCTATAAGGTATTTTAAGCAATTCACTGTGAGTAAAATCTAAAAAACAACACAAAACATTTATTAACTGAGAAGTATCAAGAAGCAGCTTTATAGGAATTACCCAAATATGAAGAAATTTTTGAGCACCATCTTTGAAAATCCTTGTGTTTTTATTTCTGTTCTTTTGAAAATCAAGATGAGGGAAAATAGTTTTTTTACCATTGTTCTGATCATTTGAAAATGAAAAAGAGTTACTACAAACTGAAAGCATTTTGCTACCTTCTCATAAGCAGACACAACTATAAATCTAATCGGTATTTTTTCCTGTTGGGAGTAAAGCCATTAAATAGATAACACAAATAGTCATGCACCTGCTAGTTACTGGTCAGGCCAAATGACAAGTCTCATCAGCCAAATTCCACAAAGGCAGACTGGGCAGGGCCTCCGTGTTAGAGATTTAGGGAAGAACCAAAAAATGGAAATGACTTCAACTCTGTTCTATAAAATTTATTTGAGTACCTATGCAGGTTATCTGTTGCTACATATCAAACTATGGCTTAAATCTACTGTTTTATAGCAACCACCATTTTATTATGTATCTATGACTGTGTGGTTCAAGAATTCAGGCAGAACTGGGCTGGGTAAGGCTTCTGTCCCACCTGTTACCAATTATGGTCACAATGTGATCAGTTGGGGGTTGGGGGCTGGGCCAGGCTACTGAGTCAAAATGACTTTACTCATGTGCTGGGTGCCATGGTAAGGATAGCTGGAAGCTAAACCCCTTTCTCACTCACTCTTTTCATGGTAACTAGACTTTCCATGTAGTTCTTTAGCTGGATAACTGTTCTTACATGAAAACATAGGACTCCAAGGGACAGTGTTTTAAGAGGTAAGAAGTGAAAATTATCAGTGTTTTACACCAGATTGGGCACAACTCACTCACTCTCTATTCTATTGGCCAAAGTGATTACAGAGTTTTCCCAGATTCAAATGGAGGAAATAATATGGAAGAATCTACAGATATTTTTAACCTACTGCATATGCATATGCTTCTTTTAAGAGATAATGAACTTTGAATTTAGTTAGAAGAACATGCTTATACCAATAAAACTAATAGGAATTACTCAGAACTAAATGTCAGTGTTAAAATTTATACAAATGCTAACAACTAATCTACTTGTTTTATTCCATTAAAGAACATTATTTCCTTGTTAATATTTATATGGTTCCTAGGAACTTACACTATGAAAATCTATAGCAAGATAAGTCCCTTAGTATTATTTGCATAAATTCATTCTTCAATGCATTTCTAAAAGTCAACTATCAGAAAATTAAACAACAGATTACAATAAAGATTAAGAGTTTGAGCTGTAAATTAAAACAGACATGGATCTATTTCCTTTGGCCAAGTAATTGCTCCTTTATGATCTCACATTATGATAACCAAAGAAAATAATAGTAATTATCAGAGAGACTGTTTAATTATTAAATGAGAGTGTGTAGGAATTACTTAGCATAGTCCTAGGACATACAGGCATTCAATAAATAACATGATTTTTATGTTAAAAGGGGAAGTTCCATTTTAGTAATTTATAAAGAGAAGTTAAAGAAAGGTACAAAATTGTAAATTAAGGTTCATGCAGTTAATAATTTCTTCAGGCTTAGTTTTTTTTGATAAGAAAAAATAATGGCAATCCAGGCATCTTCTGTTTCTAGGTGGTAATTGCCTGTATTAGTTTCAGAGTGTCGCTGTAAAGAAAAATACAACAAATAGGTGGCTTGAAACAACAGGGATTTATTCTCTCACAGTTCTAGAGTCCATAAGTCCAAAATCAAAATGTCAGCAGGGTCATGGTCCTTCTGAGACTCTGGGCAGAACCCCTCCTCACCTCTTCCTAGCTCCAGGTGACCTCCAGTCCTTTGTGTTGTCTGGTTTGCAGCTGCACCACCCCAATCCCTCCCTCTGTCATTACCTGGTGTCCCCCTGTGCATCTCTATCTTCACATGACATTTTTCTCATCTTACAAAGATATCAGTCATATTGAAATAGGGCACACCTAATGACATACTCTTAACTTGATTACATCTAAGAGACCCTATTTCCAAATAAGATAGCATTTATATGTAGTGAAGGTTAGGACTTCAATACAACATTTGGGTGAACAGAACTGTAACAGTCCACTCCCTGTCTGCCCAAAATTCCTGTCTTTCCAATGTGTAAAATACATTCACCAATCCCAACATGCCCAAAAGTCTTAGTCAAATCCACCATCAACTCTGAGTCCAAAAATCTCTTCAAAATAATCAAATAGCAGGACAAATTCCATTAGGTTTCAAAGCCTGAGGATGATCATTTGTGTTTCAAAGCTCTGTTCTCTGGGCCCCCGGGGTGTGGCGCCGCCCTCTTGAACTCACTGAAACGCTGACGTTGGCACAGGTCTCTGCATCTGAGATTTGGCCTCAAGAGTTATTTTTCCCTCATTTTGTTCCATCTCTGTCCCTTTTGGTATAGACTGGAAATGTTGCTGATGGTATAAATTCTCATAAACCTTGTCTACCTCTTATCCAGTGGGGGGCACAAACCATCACACAAGAGTCTTCCACAGATAGTTAATCTCTATCCCTGGTTTCTTGTCAGATGGTTGATTGGATCCAAGAATAACACACCTAATCTCTTTAGAAAGTGATCATCCTCCCAGAGCCTTGGACCAGTCTCGAGGACACTCTGAGACTATTGCTATGCTGAGAATTTGCCAAATCATCAGTGGTGGTTACTTTTTCTTAGTAGTCCCTTCCTCACTTTCTTTCTTCTCACTCACATTTTCCTATAAGCAGCAGAGAGAATGAAGACTTTACCTTCCATTTTGCTTGGAAATATCCTCAGCTAAATGTCCAAGTTCATCACTTACAAATTCTACTTTCTGCAAATCAGTGAAACATATTTGAGCCAAGAGTCCTGACACCTTATAATGAGGATTATCTTTCTCTGAGATCTCACTAGAACTACCTGTAATGTTCACATTTCTATCGACTATCTTCCCAAGATGATATCGATATTCTCTAAGATAATAGGAAGCTTTTTCTTTAGCATTCCTCTTTCCTTTTGGAGGTCTTACCAGAATCACATCCAAATTTTTAAAGTCTTTTTAAGGCAACTTAGGTTTTTTTCTCTTAAATACCTAAAAACTCTTCTAGTCTATACCCATTGCACAATTCTAAGGTCACTTCCACATTTTTAGTTACTTGTTACAGCAGCACCCCACTTGCTGACACTAAAATATGTATTAGTTTTCAGGATTGTGTAACAAATTTTCACAAATTGGAAAGCTTTAAATAACAGAAATTTAATCTCTCTAGATTTCTAGATCTAGAAGCCTGAAATCAAGGTGTTGGCCTGTTTATGCTTCTTCTAAATCTTCTAGGCAAGGATCCTTTCTAACCTCCTTTGGATTCTGCTAGCCTGACATTTCTTGGCTTGGAGTTGCAGCACTGGTCTCTGCCTCTGTCATTACCTGGTATTCCCCTGTGTGTCTTCATATGGGTTTTTTTTCATCTTATAAAGATATCTATCTATCATACTGAATTAGAGCAGATGCTGAAGACCTTATATGAACTTATTACTACTGTAAGGCCCGATTTCCAAATAAGGCCATGTTTGCGTGAACTGGGGATTAGGCCATAAAAATATCTTTTTCCTGGACACAATTAGTATATCACTGTCTAATCACGTCACATGTAAAGGGGCTAAGATAAAGAACCCCACAATTGTAAATTGTGTTTTGGGATTGATCAGGTGCCTAGAGTGGAATTTCAGGGAACAGATCTGTCTTGTCCGTCCTGCTGAAGGACCACCTCAGTATGCCCTTCTGAGTACCATGAAGATCCACAGCTGGCAGCTTGTCTACCTTGTAAGTACAGACCCCATGAAGTGTGAGGAATTTTCCTGGTGTCAAGAGACTGACACCATGCGGATGGGTTGGCAGCCCAAATGCCAGTTGAGTTGAGGTCAAGCTCTCTTTCTTAGCGATATCACTTGGGAATGGCTGATCCTTAAGTAATATAGTATTTAAAAAAGAAATTTATTCCTATGAAAATTGGTTTATGTATACTAACTGACACATTGATATGTTATTAACATTAAATGTTGGACAGTGTAATTCTATGAAAATGCATGACTTCCAATATAGCAAGAATGGAAGGAACAAAATTAAATTTATTTCCTACAACATTTTTTTGAATAGACTACCAAACGGCTTCACAGAGCTATATTAATTACTATTAAAACATAATAAATAACTTCTAAAACTAAGTACAAATCAAGACATAGAAGTTGACATATATTTAGGTCTACATATTCTATTACATACAAAACTCTTAAGATGCTCAAATAATTTGAGACTTTCAAGTCT
Source organism: Manis pentadactyla (assembly GCF_030020395.1). NCBI lineage: Eukaryota > Metazoa > Chordata > Mammalia > Pholidota > Manidae > Manis > Manis pentadactyla. Next base: position 86,417,670 of record NC_080021.1, on the reverse strand, counting down.
TTCTCTGAGTTTTTAATTTTATATTTATAGGTACCTTGTTCTCCTATATAAGTATTATGAACTCAGCTATCATATACTATTGCTGGCTATAATATTTTGAGCTCCTTGGGAAAAGCAACTTTTGGAGAGTCACTAAATATTACACATTATTTATAATGTATGCTGTATTTAAATTTTAAAGTAGTGGTGACTCAGGGTGTCTCCAGGACTGTAATTTTTCTTGTGCTTTCTTTCAAATACATAGGAATATGAACTTAAAATTATGAGTAGCTAAAGCCAGTTTTAAAGGAGAAAATATGGAGCAGGAAATTCCATTGTTAATGCCAAAAGATTTGAACTTCAGCACATTTGACACTATTTCTGTAATTTTATCAAAATGAGGTGACCAACTTCCTGCCTCTGGCTTAAGCTTCTGTACTTTCTCCCTGACATGCTATTGGCCTTTGCTGATGGACAGGTTGCAAATGCACAGTACAACATCCAAACACCTATTTTGGCCACAAAGAAGGAAGGCACAGAAGGAATTACTCTATCCAATTTGGCATTTCTGTGTACAATCATTCTTGCATCTTCTATTTGTTCCTCCCAGATTTGACTGGCATTCAGCCATCAGGGCAGGATCTCAGAAGAAAAGTTTCTGGCACCCACGTTATTAGATCATTTGGTCACTTCACAATTTCCCACTATTATTATACAGCAATGTTCTTCTTTCTAAAACTAAAAGACCAAATCTCCTATCTTGTTCAGAGTAATAATCAATATTCTTTTTACCTCTATTTTTTCTTTGAGAACAACAATCAAGTCAAATCAATTTAATTTTCAATAATAATTTCAAATCAGTTTAACACTTGATTACTCAAAATGTAGTTTTTGGGTTTCTTTCATAGAACATTCTGAGATATATATCCTTAACACTCATTTTCTTTCTTACTTAAACATTTTTAACATCTCTAAAGTATAATTTATGTGTCATAAAATTTACCCATTGCAATGGACAATATACACATTTTTGACAAATTTGTAGTGGTGTGCAACAATCATTTCAGTATATTTTTAGATCAGTTCCATCATCTTGAAAAAAGTGTGCTCATGCCCATTTGGAGTCATTCCCTACCCCCAACACTAGTAACACCAGTGCTTTTGGTACACACCTAATAATTCATTCCTGATTCAAAGATTTTCTTCTGTGTGAGCATGTGTGTATGTACATGTGTTTTTTAATAAAAGTCTCACAGGTTTAGCTTTTGCTTTTAGGTCTTTGATTCATTTTGAGTTAGTATTTTTATGGTGTGAAGTAAGGGCCTATACATGTATATGTACTCATATTTACTCATGTATGTATGTGTATGAAGGTATATGTATACAAACATCCAAACGTCCATATGTATGTGTATATGTTAATAAATATCAGTTGTTCAAGAAACTTTCCTTTCTCATTGAATTGTCATTGTCCATTTATTAAAAATCATTTGAAAGTAAATGTAAGGATTTACTGCTAAACTATCAACTACATTTCACTTATTTATATGGAATCTTTAGACAATACCACATTGACTTGATTTCTGACTAGTTTCAGAATTGTATATGGTTTCCAAGTTTGTGTTTCTTTTACAAAATTATTTTGTCTATTTGTTCCTTTATATTTCCTTATAAGTTTTATGTTCAGTTTGTCAATTTCTATAATAAATGCCTATAAAGCTCTTGATGGAGATTGCCTTGAATTGATAAACAACATTTGCAGAGATTTGCTCTCTTAACATAAAGTCTTCCATTCCATGACCATGGAATATCTCTGTATTTATTTTAACCTGCTATAATATTTCCTAGCATTGTTTAATAAGTTTCAGTGTATAATATTTTTCTTAATCTGATTTCTAGATATTTTATAATTTTGCTTGTTATTGTAAATGTGATTTTTTAAGACTTCATTTTCTTAAATTTCTAATACTATTCTATGTAAACATAATTTATTTTTATGTTGATCTTTTTACCTATGACCATGCTAAACTTGTTTATTAGTTCTAGTAATTCTACTGTGGATTCCATAAGATATTTTTAATATAAAAAATCATAATATTTGCAAGTAAAGATATTTTTTTCCTTTCCAATCTGCATACTTTTATATATTTATTTTTTGCCTTGTTGCGTTGGTTAGAACTTCAAGTAAAATGTTGGCTATAAGTGCTAATTTATATTCTTACCTTGGCTCAATTTAAGGAGAAAGCATTCATTTTTTTCACCACTTCATATTACATTAGTGACAGGTTTTCTGCAGACATGCCTCATCAGCTGAAAAACTCTTCTACTCCTGGTTTGTTAAGATGTTCTTATCATGAATAGGTGTTGGATTTGTAAAATTCTTTTGTATTGTTGATACAATTATGTGGTTTTTGTCATTTATTTTATAACTATGACTTACATGAATATATCAATTGATTCTTAGATGTTAGATCAATCTTGCACTCCTGGAATGAATTACACTTGATCATGTATATAATATTTTCTATAAGTTGGTAAATTTGGTTTGTAAATATTTTGCATAAGATTTTTGTGTCTATATTTAGGAAAAATGCTGTTCTATAGTGTTCTTTCTTGTGATATCTTTGTCTGATTTGGCATCAGTGTCCTGGAACCTGGAAGAAATTGAGAAGTGCTCTTTACTATATTTTTAAAGTTTCTGTTGAAGTATTTGTATGATTAATTGTTTAAGTATTTGATAGAATGTACAGTAGACCACCTGGGCTAGGCTTTTCTGTGGGGATATTTTATTTGTAAATTTATTTTTTTACTTCTTTTAAGTCTAATTAAGTTATATAATTTCTAGTGAGGTAGTTTGTGTAATGTGCTGTCTACGCAGATATTTTCTATTTCATCTAGGTTGTCTACTTTGTTGACGTGTACTTGTGTTAATTCCTAAGAAGCTCTTTACATTCTATGTAAAATCATCAGTTCCCTTTCCTGTTTTCATGGACAACCAACATTTGTCTTTAAAAAAATTCTTTTTAATGAAACAATGAAACTAGTTGGTTTCACTGACTTTCTCTATTGTTTTCCTGTTTCAAAAAAATTTTTCACTCTATGGAATATTTATTTCCTTTCCTCTGCTTGATTGGAATTTAGTTGAACACTTTCTAGTTTCTTAAAATGAATGCTTAGGTTAATAAACTGTTATCTTTTTTCTTTTTGGATATAACATTAAATATGCAAATTTTCCTCTAAATGCTGTTTTAAATGCATTATGTAAATTTGCTATGTTGTATTTTAATTTTCATTAAAGAAAAAGTATTTCTGAAAAATAAAGATAATACGAAAAAAGAAAATTACAGAACATGTCCCTGATGAACATTGATCCAACAATCCTCCACAAAACATCAGCAAACTGAACACAACATTAAAAGGATTGTACATCATGAGCAAATGAGATTTATTCCAGGGGTACAATGTTGTTTCAATATCCACAAATCAATTAATGTGATACACCACATTCACAAGAAAAAGGATAAAAATTATATAACCATTTCAATGGAAGCAGAAAAATCATGTGATAAAATTCAATATACATTCATGATAACAGCTCTCAACAAAGGATATAAAGAGGGCACAGACTTCTACATAATCAAAACCATATATGACAAACTAACAGCTACTGTATTCAACAGTGTTAGCTGAAAGCTTCTTCTCTAATAGGAACAAAACAAGGATGCCTGTTCTTGCCACTTTTATCCAACATAATATTAAAAGTCCTAGTCATAGCAGTCAGGCAAAATAAAAAGAAATAAAAGGAATCCAAATAAGAATAAAAAGTAAAACTGTCAATATTTGCAAATGACATGATAGTATATACAGAAAACCCTAAAGACTCCACAAAAATCTATTAGAACTAATAAATTAATTCAGCAAAGTTGCAGGATACTAAATAAATATACATAAATCTGTTGCATTTCTACACACTAATAATGAGCCATCAGAAAATAATTTAAGAAAATAATCCAATTTACAATTACATCAAATACTTGGGAATAAATTTAACTAAGGAGGGAAATACCTGCATATTTAAAGCTATAAGACATTAATGAAATAAGTTGAAGATGACATAAATAAAAAGAACAATTTACAGTGCTCATGGGTTGGAAGAATTAATATTGTTAAAATATCCATATTACCCAAAGCATTCTACAGATTCAATTCAATCCCTATCAAAATACCAGTGGCATTTTTCTTTAACTGGACCAAACAATCCTAAAAATTGTATGGAACTACAAAAGATTTCACATAGCTAAAATGATCTTGAGAAAGAAGAACAAAGGTGGAGGTATTGTATTCCCTGATTTCAAACTATATTACAAAGTTATAGCAATCAAATCAGTATGTCACTGGTACAAAAGCAAACACATAGATCAATGGAACAGAATAAATTCTAAAAATAAACTCATACTTACATAATCAATTAATCTTTTGACAGAGGAGGTGAGAAAACAATGGGGAAAAGAATCTCTTCAATAAATGCTCTTGGAACCATTAGACAACAACATGCAAAGTAGTGAAATTGGACCATTATCTTATACCATACACAAAAACTCAAAACGTATTAAAGTATTAAATACAGAATCAGAAGCCATAAAACTCTTACAAGAAAGCATAGGCAGCAAGCTCTTGGACATTATCCTGAGCAATAATTTTCTTGATCTTTCTCCTCAGAAGGGCAACAAAAGCAAAAATAAATAAAAAGGATTACATCAAACTAAAAGCTTCTGCATCATAAAGGAAACCAACAACAAAATGAAATAACCTGCCTAATGGGAGACAATTTTTGCAAATTATATAACTAATAATCAGTAAAACTCCAAAATAAAAAAAGTTCTCCCACACCTGAATATAAAAATAAAAAAAAAAAATCAAATTTAAACTGGCAGAGGTCCTGAATAGATATTTCTTAAAAAAAAAAAAAACAACAGAAAACACATGAATGGCTAAAAAGACACATGAAAAGATGCTACACATCTCCAATCATCAGGGAAATGTGAATCAAAACCACAATGAGAATCAATTTACACCTGCAGGAATAGCTATTATTTTAAAAAATCAATAATAAAAATTGTTGGAAAGATTGTGGAGAAAAGGGAATCCTAGTCCATTGTTGATGGGAATGCAAAATGGAGTAACCATTTTGGAAAACGTGACGGAAATTCTACAAAAAATTAAAAATAGAAAAACCATGCAATCTAACAATTCAACTTCTAGGTATTTATTCAAAGAAAATGAAAACACTAATTCAAATAAATATATGTACCCTTATGTTCATTGTAGCACTATTATCAATAGTGAAGATATGGAAGCAACCTAAGTGTCCAATGATAGATTAATGGATAAATATATTATGAATATATAGCTATATGTTATGATAATGCAATATTATTCAGCCATAAACAATAAAGAATTCCTGATATTTTCAACAACATGGATGGACACACAGTGTGTTGTGCTAAGTGAGAAAGTCAGAAAAAAGAAATACCAATACCATATGATTTTACTTATATGTGGAATCTGAAACATAAATGAACCACTCCAACACCACTGCAACCAAGAACAAAAACAGAAAAATTACAGTAATTGCCAGTGGGATTAGGGGGAAGGACAAAATAGTGGTAGGGGAAGTGCAAGCTTCTAGTTTTAAGTAAATAAGACATGGGGATATAATACACAGTTTAAGGATTATAGTGAATAATATGTAAGAACTTTTTATGGTGACAGGTGGTACCTAGGTATATCTTGGTTAACACTTCTTAATGTATATAAATATTGAATTACTGTGTTATATACCAGAAAAATAACACAATTAGTATGTCAAATGTACTTCAATTAACAAAAATTAATTTATAATTTCTTTTGTGTTATCACAACTGTATTATTTAATTTTTAAACATTTGGTGATTTCTCAATTTTATTCCTATGATTAATCTCTAATTAATTTTATTTTCATATCAAATATTTTGCATGAATTTAATCTTTTTCACATTTAATTAGTCATTCTTTAGTGGTCTTGTGTAGGATTTATCTTGACAATATTCCATGTACACTTTTAAACAATGTGTATTTAATTGTTGGATGGTGTGTTTAAAAATGTCCACCAAGTCAGTATCATTGGGCATGTTTTCAAGTTTTCCATATACTTGATTTTCTATCTTTTATTAATTGTTGAAAGAGGGTAGTTGAAGTCTTCAAGTGTGAATTTTGAATTTTCTGATTCTCCTCAATTTTGTCATTTCTTTGCTTCATATATTTAAGGGCTATGTTGTTAAGCATATGTGATTATGTAATTTTTATGTTTTTGTATGTAATGACAAATTTTTCATTATAGATTGCCCCTCTTTTCTTTTGTAATATTTCTTGTTTAAAATCTATTTTTTATGATGTCAATAAAAGCAGTCTGGCTTCTGACGGTTGCTGTTTCCATGGCATATCACTTGTCACCCTTTTATGTTCAATCTGTTTCTGTCTTTGAATTAAAGATGTTTCTCATTGACAATATTCAATTGTACCTTAATTTTTATTCAAGACTGACATAATCCCTCTTGAATACAATGTTTAGTTAATTAATATTTTATGTTATTATTGCATTTTATTTGTCTGCCATTTGCTACTTATTTTTTAAATTATCTCTTGACTTTTCAGTTCCTTTGTGCCTTTTACTAGCTGCTTCTGTGTTAAAGGCATTTTTAGTATGCTAATTTAATTTCTCTGTTTATATTGTTACTACATGATTTTCAAACATTTTCTTAGTGTTCTTCTATGTCAGGGTTGGCAAACTTTTTCTGTAAAGGACCAGATTATAAATATTTTAGACTTTGAGAGCCATCCTTTCCCTGTTGCAACTGATCAACTCTGCCATTGTAGTGTGAATGCAGTCACAGTCAATAAGCTAATGAAGAAACATGTTGTTTTCCAATACTAATTTAGGTACAAAGCAGGTGGTAGGACAAATCTTGTTCTCTCAAGTTCTAGGAGTTACAATATGTATATTAACTTGTTTTGATCTATTTTAGAACCATAATAGCACATTAAGGTAAAATATAGAAACTTTGCTACAATATATCTCCCTGTCCTCCTCTCCTTTTGTGTTAATATTGTCATATATTTTATATCTACATGTTATAAACCCCAAAATGCAATGTGATGACTATTGCTTTATACCATCTATGTCTTTTAAATAAGTTAACAGAAAAAATAGAATATATATTTATAGTCTCTTTAAAATTCACACATAATTACCATTCTAGCACTCTTAACTTCTTGTCAGGTTGAATTACTATATGCTTCTTTCCTTTGAGACTAGATAATTTATTTTAGTATTTTTTATAAGTTAGGTGTAGTAGTAACAGATTTCCTTAGTCTTCTTTCTTTCTGAGAATGTCTATACTTTGCCTTCATTTTTGAAAATAAGTTTTGCTGGTTATCAAATTCTTGGTTGACAATACTTCTCTGTTATCAATTTGAATATGATAAAACACTACTGTTGTCTATTATTTCTGCCTAATAATGTCTGATAAATAGACATTAATCACATACATGAATGCTGCCAAGTTTTTCTTTTTCTTTGACTTTCAACAGTTTTACTGATGTGTCTAGAGGTCATCTCTTTGTCTTTATTCTATTTAGCATTTATTTAGCCTATTAAATATGTAAATTAAAGTTTTCCATAAGTTTAGGAAGTTTAAATTATTATTTCTTCATGCATTTTTCCCTGTTCTTTCACCTTTTCTCCTATAGCTCAGTTTCATGTATGTTGCTCTGCTTGACATTGGCCCATGGTTTCTGAAGTTCTCTTCCTTTTTATTTAATCTATCTCCTTTCCCTTTAGACTGGATAATTTATTTTGCTTCATCTTCAAGTTCCTGATTCTTCCCCACCTCAAATTCTCTTCTAAGCTCTTCCAGAAAATTTATTTTAGCCATTGTACTCTTTAACTCCAGAATTTCCAATTGATTTTTAATAATTTCTATGCTTATTGAGATTCCCTATTTGCTGAGGCATTATCATTCTACCTTAATTCTTCAGGCATTATTTCCTTCATTTCTTGTCATGTATTTATAAGAGCTGCCTTGAGGTCTTGGCTGAATCTCACATCTAACAACTGTCAGAAGAAATATATTGCTAGAAATATATTACAAGGAGATTGCTAGATTAACTGACAATGCTCCAAGTTAAGTGAGATCTTTCTCCAGTGTTTGATTCTGCTGGTTTTCATAGCCTGTGCCTCCCAGGTTAACCTATTATGCCAACACACGTAAAGGAGTTCTGGACAGCCTTGGGTAAAACAGCCAGTCTGTTGAGCACAGTTGTTCACTGGTGTTAAATGAAGTTCTGTAGTCTGCAGAAATACTTTTGTTTGTGAGGAATTGGTGAAATTCCAGAACTCTAAAATATCTGATTCTCACCATTTGTCCAGTTTTATATAGTTGATATTTGAAAGGAAAAGGTGCCTATTCATGTCAGAAATCAGAACATTTTTGCATAAATGGTTATTTAAAAATCTAAAGACACTTAGACATTTTTTTTTGTCTTTAAATCCATTGTTCAATAGTTGAAGTCAATTTTGTACCAACAAGACAACACCCTGTGATGGCTACATTTAATCAAACACAGCAAACATAATCAAAGACTTTCATTGAAAGGGTTTGTTTATAATAAAGGAAGAACAGGCAACTAGAAATGTGTGCTAACTTCTGTACCAAAATACAAATTCCCGTCTTAAGTTTGTGAATTTTATGTAAAGCAACATATTCCTTCAGCCAAGAATGCTATTCTTCAGAAATAATATATGATGCATATAACCTGTAAGATTAAGCAACTACCTCAAGCATTCATTTTATTGGTATGTTGAGATTTTGTCCTAACACATGTGCATAGGCTTTTTATGCACACAGGTATATATCTGTGTTATGAAAATTCATGTTTCTTGGGAAAAAATTAACTGCCCAAATGGTGGAACTATGTTTATAGTTCATTTGCTGTTGATTTGCTCAATGCATCATGCTTTCTGGCTACCTAGTTAGTAATTTTTCAATGTCTGATTATTATTCAAAATTATAAATCTTGATTTATATCAAGATTTATGTTTAAACTAATTTTTATTAATTAATGATTTATATTTAAATCAATACTTTTATTAATCTACAATTAGTAGAAAAAGTAGTATGGCACACTAATTTGATGCTCTCTTGGTCATTTTTAATATGTGGATGTAATGTTTACCTAGAACTTCTCTAAACTCTAGGTACCTCATTCTTAAAGACTTAAACACACACATTATTTTTCTTACTCATTCTAAATTGAACATATACTCCTATACCCACTTCTTGAAAACTGTACTTATAATACTAGATGGTTCCCTTGGAGAAAATACAGTGCTAAATTCTGTGTTGTGGTATAAAACCTTTAAATATACTGTAATATTTAAATCTAGATGACTTTGGATAAGTCACTTGTAGATGCTTGCTTAAATTATTGTATGACTCAAATTAGAGTAAACCTTTGTCCTGTAATGTCTAATTATTATTTATGAGCATGTTTATAGTTATAATTGTTAAATGTTTGTACTTATAATTATGAATACATTTGCAATTTTTATATGTATCAGTAGTATACTCTTGATGAAACAAAACCAGGGAGCCATTTTGCAACATCCTCCCTAATCTGAACTGTACATGCTATAAAGTACTCATTGAGGAAATCAGGTAAAATATCTCTTACTCATTTTAAGAAATAACTTTTCTTCTACTATTAAAGTTGTACACAAAAATATTTTAGGTTATTAATAACACCAAAAAAATGTATACAAGACAAGGCAAATAATAATCCCAAAATCTAGAGCATTATTTCTTTATAGAAAAATCCATTAGTCACTGAAAAATTTTTATTTCTCAGTAGCTTTATCTGTATTTTCCTTTTTAAATGTAACAATTCGTAAAACTAACTTCCCTTTTCCATTTTTCCTTGTTTTGTTCCTCCTACATTATACATTGAGTAGTAAAATGTTCTGAGAACTCCCATACGTACTGATGAGTCAATACTGGATAAGTCAAAATATTTTCTCATGTATATTACACTCTTCTGGGAAAGTCAAGAGGTGAAGGATTGTAAGACCAAAGACAAGGCTGTAGGCACAGGATAATCACCACCTTAGTAAAATCATAAAATCCTCAGATTTTCTCCATTTTTCTTTCTCTTCCTAGTGCTAAATTTTTAGGTTGGTGTCTATGTCACCTTACATAGACAATCTCTGCTACAGTCTGGACTAAATACCACCTGTTCATTTCTATAGGAGATAAAGCAAACCTGACCCTGAATCTGGAGCATAACTTAGCTCCTTTCATCTGAATAGACAATTAGTTCATGTGCAAAATCCTGGAATAGTAAAAATCTTAAAGGAATTCCATATACTCATTGACTTTCAAAATTGCTGTCATCCATGGCTGTACTTCAGAGTTTTTGGAAAAGCTTATAAAACATACTGAAGTAGGTTTCAGTTCAGAAAGTGGCATAGGAAAACCTGATATCATCTCCTTCATGGACTCACTCAGTCTACAACCACATAAGAAATATTTTCCTCTTAAATGTGAAGGGTTGCTGAATGACTACCACACATTCAACAAATGAGAAGAAAATCACATCAAAGCAGGTGGATGAGGGTGAGACAAAATCTTGCCATAAATCCCACCCCATGTGACTCACAGCAGGAAATAAAAATCAAAACCCAGAGCTTCTCCCAGAGAAGTGAAAGGTTTGAACCCCACATAGGGCACCTCTACTTTTAGGACCCACACCTGAGAGATGAAATCCCAAAACATCCAACTTTAGAAACCAGTGAGGCTCTTATCCTAAGACTCACCACGCTGTGGTGATCTGGAACATGGTTCTCAAAGGGACCACACACCCAACTTCCCACCCCAGATCCCAGCTCAAGCCTGCTAACAATGCCCAGATTTAAAGTGAAGAGACTTACCTGCTTATTTTGAAGTGTCAGCCTGAGGAGCAAGCATCTAATTGAACACACACATCAAGGAGCCTGCTGGAACACTCTCTGGGGACAGAAACTTGTGGCCACCGTCTTGCACTTCCCTTTTGTCAGCCTCCTGAACATCTTCATCTCCAGAAGGGAGCTCTGCCCTGCATCTGGTGCCCTGATCTTTGTGGCAAAGTGAAAATACTAATTAGAAAAGATAACCTACACACCCAAGACCCGGAGGCCAGGTTAGCTAGCATTCCTGGTTCCATGGGACTGTAAAAATCGGTGTCACACAGAAAGGAGCTCATATCCCCCTCTGGCACCCCAATCTCTGTGGCTGCTGCCAAGGCACCTCTAGACTGCCCGGCTCTGGCAACCAGTAGGACTGATGGTCATGGGTTCTGTGGGACTGTAACTAAGGGAGAAAGAATTCTTAAAGGGCTACAACTTCCCCAGCACAGCAAGAGGCATCCTACCCAGGGGCTCCATCTTTATTTGAAGCAGGCCTAATCGCTAATTATCATGGCTGTGGCTGACAAGCAGACTTCTAATGAAACTCACATCTAGAGGCTGATGGTAATCTTTTCTGGAGACCTCAAAGGGCTGGGGCTATATTTGCATTCTCCCTCTATTCCCCTCCAGAGCTACAGTGTCTCCTGGAGGGGAGCTTTACATCCACCTGGTGACCTGCTTTTTACATCTGGTGCTGCTATTTTTGCAGCTGCTGCCCAGGGATGTCCCTTGATCACATGGCTCTGGTGGCCAGAGGTTTTGCATTCTTGGGGCCCCTAGGTCTGTGGCAATCAGAGAGATGGCTCTTGGCAGGTTTCCACCCCTAGGAAACTACGCAGACAGCAGACTAAGGCACACCCCCAAGTCCTTCTGTGAAGGAGGCCTCTTTGCATGTCCTCGGCCTTTGGTCTGAGGGCCAGGCTTCAGGTTTGGCATGGATATACTGGATTACAGATCTTCCCTCAAGAAACACAAGCTGTGGGTGCCCTTTCAGTGCTCTGGCTCTGCCTTTCTCCAGCTTGCCATTGTAACCCCAAAAAGGGCTATACGCTCATCTAGAACTCTGGTTCTGTGACTCCTTCCCAGAGGGTGCTGCCGGAAGACCTAGCCAGGTCCCACTGGACATATTTGCATACTTCCAAAGGTGCCCCCTGAGGGGCAGTCTTATATTCTTATATCACACACACACAAAATAACTCAAAATGGGTGAAAAGCTTGAATGTAAGACCTGAGACCATAAAAACCCTAGAAGAAAACATAGGTAATGAGTTCCTTGATGTAGGACTTAGTGATGATTTTTTTATATCTGATACCAAAAGTAAAAATATGTAAGTGGGTCTATATGCACCTGGTGCACCTGGTACACCTGGTGACCTGCTTTTTATATCAGATGCTACTCTTTTTGCAGTTGTTATCCAGGGATGTCCCTTGACCACATGGCTCTGGTAGCCAGAGGTTTTGCATTCTTGGGGCCCCTAGGTCTGTGGCAATCAGAGACTAAAAAGCTGTTGCAAAGCAGAGGAAATGATTGACAACATGAAATGTCAACCTAGCAAATGGGAGAAAATGTTTGCAAATCATATATCTGATAGGTGATTAATATTCAAAATATATAACTCACCAAAACAACTCAATAACAGAAAAACAAACAATCCAGTTAAAAATTGGTCAGGACAGTTTTCAAAGATGATATAGAGATGGCCAACAGGCATATGAAAGGATACTCCACATTGCTAATTATCAGGGAAAATGCAAATCAAAACCACAGTGAGATATCACCTCACACCACTTAGAATGGCCACTATCCAAAGACAAAAATTTACAAGTTTTGACAAGGATTTGGAGAAAAGTGAATCTTTTTGCCCTCTTGGCAGAAATGTAGGTTGATGTAGCCACTGTGGAAAACAATATGGAGGTTCCTAAAAATAGGACTACCATATCTCCCAGAAATTCTACTTTGGAGTATTTATTCAAAGAAAGTGAAAACACTAATTAGAAAAGATAACCTGCACAGCCATGTTCACGGCAGCATTATTTACAATAGGCAAGACAAGGAAACAACCTAAGTATCCATCAACAGATGAATGAATACAGAAGATGTGGTACATATACACAATGGAATGTTTTTTTTATGGCTGCTTTTTTTTGGTATTATTAATATACAATTACATGAGCAACATTGTGATTACTAGATTCCCCCTATTATTGAGTCCCCACCACATACCCCGTTACAGTCACTGTCCATCAGCATAGTAAGATGCTATACAGTCACTACTTGTCTTCTCTGTGTTATACTGCCTTCCCTGTGCTCCCCACTACATTATGTGTGCTAATTGTAATACCCCTTATTCCTCTTATCCCTCCCTTCCCACCCACCCTTCCCAGCCCCTTTCCCTTTGGTGACTATTAGTCCATTCTTGGGTTCTGTGAGTCTGCTGCTGTTTGTTCCTTCAGTTTTTTCTTTGTTCTTTTACTCCACATATGAGTGAAATCATTAGGCACTTGTCTTTCTCTACCTGGCTTATTTCACTGAGCATAATACCCTCTAGCTCCATCCATGTTGTTGCAAATGGTAGGATTGTTTTCTTCTTATGGCTGAATAATATTCCATTGTGTATATATACCACATCGTCTTTATCCATTCATCTATTGATGGACACTTAAGTTGCTTCCATTTCTTGGCTATTGTAAATAGTGCTGTGATAAACATAGGGGTGCATATGTCTTTTTGAAACTGGGCTTCTGCATTCTTAGGGTTAATTCCTAAGAGTGGAATTCCCAGGTCAAATGGTATGTCTATTTTTAGTTTTTTGAGGAAGCTCCATACTGATTTCTACAGTGGTTGAACTAATTTTCATTCCCACCAGCAGTGTAGGAGGGTTCCTCTTTCTCCACAACCTCGCCAACATTTGTTGTTGTTTGTCTTTTGGATGTTGGTGATCCTTACTGGTCTGACGTGATATCTCATTGTGGTTTTAATTTGCATTTCTCTGAATATTAGAGATGTGGAGCATCTTTTCATGTGCCTATTGGCCATCTGAATTTCTTCTTTGGAGAACTGTCTGTTCAGCTCCTCTGCCCATTTTTTAATTGGATTATTTGCTTTTTGTTTGTTGAGGCATGTGAGCTCTTTGTATATTTTGGATGTCAACCCCTTATCAGGTATGTCATTTATGAATATATTCTCTCATACTGTAGGATGTCTTTTTGTTCTACTGATGGTGTCCTTTGCTGTACAGAAGATTTTTAGTTTGATATAGTCCCACGTGTTCATTTTTGTTTTGTTTCCCAGGGAAATATATTCATGAAGAACTTGCTCATGTTTATATTCAAGAGAGTTTTGCCTATGTTTTTTCTAAGGGTTTTATGGTTTCATGACTTATATTCAGGTCTTTGATCCATTTTTAGTTTACTTTTGTGTATGGAGTTAGACAGCAATCCAGTTTCATTCTCTTGCATGTAGCTGTCCAGTTTTGCCAAAACTAGCTGTTGAAGAGGCTGTCATTTCCCCATTGCATGTCCATGGATTCTCTATTGTTTATTAATTGACCATATATGTTTGGGTTAATATCTGGACTCTCTATCCTGTTCCACTGGTCTGTGGGTCTGTTCTCATACCAGTACCAAATTGTCTTGATTATTGTGGCTTTGTAGTAGAGCTTGAAATTGGGCTGCAAGATCTCTCCTGCTTTATTCTTTCTTCTCAGGATTGCTTTGGCTATTCAGGGTACACAGTGGAATATTACTCAAAACAAAAAGAGTAAAATGTTTCCATTCATAGTAACATGGATGGATCTCGGGAGTATTACGCCAAGTGAAATAAGGCAGACTGAGAAAGACAGACACCATATAATCTCTCTTATATTTGGGATCTAAAGTTAAAGAAAAAACACCTAGCTCATACTAACATAGAAGCTACTGGTAGTTGCCAGAGGTTGTAAGTTGCAGGTGGAAGAATGAGTGAAGGGAGTCAAAAGGTAAAAAAAAAAATTGAGAATCCAAAAATTTCTTGAGGTGGTGGAATAATGTGCCAAAGGGAAATAAATAAAGGAAAAAAAGTTATGATAATGCATGTTAAATCCTTGTTTTAGGTCAAAACAAATATTTTGTAAGAAGAAATCTGAGTACATTTGAATCAGCTTGTGTGAAAAGAAAAACAAATGAAAAAACAAGCCAAAATCTTCAATGCTGGGGACTTTGTTCTCATATTTTTAAAGGGCTGCACACCTCATCAGGCCTGAGGTCTGCTGGCTTAGAATAATGAGGATTCACTTTTATGTTCCATGATGGGTGGTAACACCAATTAAATTTGCATTCTCTAAGAAAGAAAAAATTGATTTTGGCTTGTATCCTAGTCCTTCACACTTTCCTGGGGTAAGACAAGACACAGGCTTGCTGCGGGTTACAGAGAGACAGCCAGTCTGGTTGGGGACCACGGAAAGCTGCACCTGAGCCGTGTCTCACAGAAATAGAGATTCGCTGGGCAAGTGGTGATGTAATGAAGTCTGCAGCACCTTCTGGCGGCTCTAACGGTGGCACAACGGCACTCAGTGCAGAGGAAGAAGCTGGAGGCAGGAAGACCTTGAGTGTGAGCCTGGTGAGTGGACACAGGATCAAGTGAAATCGGTCACAAAGCATCTGAAAGAGAGGGTCCAGTTCCAAGCGACAGGAGAGAAAAGGGTCAACACTGTGCGGCCACTAGTCAGGGCTCCTGCACCGTGAGCAAGAGCAGATTTTGAGGATGACAGCCAGTTTTCTGCTTGAGTGGTTGGATGAAGAAAACTGACCCCTGAGCCTGGAATATAAATTATTCCCTGTGTCTCTGTCACTTAGAGAGAGAGGAAATACGGATGAACGGTGGGCTTGGAGGTAATGCCAGGGGTTGTGCTTGAAGGGCCTGCATCCTTCCAGGGAGATCTGCCCAAGGTACAAGTGCCCAGCAATGCTCTGAATCAACTGCGTTCTTGAACAGAGACACAGATTTCTGTGCTGTTTGCAAGAAGTCATTGAAAATGCAGGCTTGGTGACCACTATTGGAAAGGGGAAAAAAAAACCCACTTTATTAAAAAGAAAAAAGCCTTCTATGTGTTGTGCAAAGTAGTGAAGAACTAAGATCCAGGTGTTATACGCAGTCCTGGTAACCCTTTAGGTAACCGTAGTAGTGGGAAAGAGGTCTCCTAAGATTGGGAAGGGACGGTGTGTTAGAAAACTCTTTTTGAAGATCAGTATGTTCTGTGGTTCTCCACAACTGTAGGGAGGGATCTTTGTACTTTTATTTGTTCGCACAGTGAAGTGCTTCAAGGTCTTGTCAGGTTCAGAGTACCTTTGGCTTGTGGTGTTATACCACTATGTTCCAGAGAGTTTTCCTGAAATAAGTGAGAGATTGTCATGTCTATGTTTTTTTCAGCTGGCCTCTGTTGTTGAACTTTTGTGAGCAAGACATGTTTTTGAAAGCTTCGGGAATGCCTGAGTCATTTTCAGGTTCTTCTTTTGTTGATACAATATTTCTTTCAGTTGTTGAGATCTCCTGGGGATTCTGGCTTCCTTTCAAAGGGTCAAATTTGTCTTTGATTATAACAAGACTGTTTGCTCAACTATCCCGGAGCTTTGATATCTCCAATAGAGTGTGCACTGTTCTACATTCTCAGTAATGAAGTTTATTATTCTACTGTGTCATGTAGAAATGTCTTCTTTCAGTAACTTCAGGCATCTTTTTATGATATGAAAATAATATTAAAAATTCCTGTCTTCTCTTGCTTACCTTTCCCTCTATTTCCCCTTCACTTCTAAAATATTTTAGGTATTTTCATGTGAGAGAACATTTTTACATAATCAAACCATATAATAGTCTATGGATATATTCTGCTTAGCTCAATGAGTACTTTTATGACAGGAAAAAATTGATAATCTTCCCTTCTGCAAAATGTGTGTGGATAATATTCATTGCTAAACAAAAATCCAAATTACCCCACAGACTACCACGGAAAATCCGATTATACTTAAAAATTTCAGGAGACAGAAATTCTGTAGCTTCATATGGGTCATATGATATTATATATAGTATGGCAATGAAGTTTCTTCAGCTAATTAATAAAAATTACACACAGCAAACCAGTGCCAAATATTGGACAAACATCAACTATGCTTTGCCATTCCTCTCTCTCTGCCTGCCTGGTGAATGGTGACTGACAGCAAGTCTGGGATTAGTCAGTTTATCATAGAAATATGTTTAAATCA
Organism: Manis pentadactyla; assembly: GCF_030020395.1. Lineage (NCBI taxonomy): Eukaryota > Metazoa > Chordata > Mammalia > Pholidota > Manidae > Manis > Manis pentadactyla. The sequence continues at coordinate 86,400,416 of NC_080021.1, read as the reverse complement.
TCACAACCACTCAGGACATACTTTCCTTCCAAATAAAGGAGTTGGACCAAAGAATCATATTTGCTCTAAAGTTAGCACAATATCTTTCCACTACCTAGAATGCCCTTGTTCAGTGTTCTTTCTTATACTGTAAAAGCCAACACAAATGCCACAGACTTTGGAAGTATTCTCAGTCTGCCAGAATGCTTTTATTGGTGCTCCTGTGCTATTTAGGAGACAATATCACTACACATCCATCAGGTCACCTTTATAGTGTTTACCTGTAGTGTGATACCCCTGTTTCTCCTTAAATATTGCCAGGTCTTTGAGTTGGGTTTTTAACGTCATTCATTTTTTAAAATACTACTCAGTTGCAAGTGATAAAAACCCAATCCTAAAATGGCTTAAGCAGGAAAGAATTGATTGGCTTATAATTTGCAGCTGTTGGTTCCAGCTCATCTTAAAGGAGGATCTCAAAAAACATCACCAGAAACCAGTTCCTCTCTTCAGCTCTCATCTTCTCTTCCTCTGAGTTGGTTCCTACATGAGAGAGGCTCTCCTCTCATGGCAAATGGCTTCAGCCTTGCAGCTTCACAAATCAAAAAGCAGTAGATTTGGAGATGCTCAATTCAGAAAGTCTACTAATCCTGAGATTCACTGTGAAATCAGGTCAAAGTCTACCTCTTCAAGTTATTAGCGTGTACAGGTGAAGTCAATGGCCTTACTGGGCTTTGTGCCTCATCTTTGGAACCCACAGGGACTCACCTCCTGGTTACACATAATGAGAATAACAAAGGGATGTGTGTTCCCCAAAAATTGAAGGCTGTTGGCAAAGAAGGGGAGATGGAAACTGAGCAGAAAACAGCCATTGTATCTCCACACACTGTTAGATCCTTGAATACAATGATGCAGAGAGAGCATGAATCAGTAAAGGGAATGCAAAGCAGGAAAACCAATGTAAGAAGGCTAACATGGTGGTTCTACTAGGGTTAAGACCAAGCATGACGACCTCTTTGTTTAAGAAGGACTAGTATGTTAAAAAAGCTCAAAGTTAATTAAGAGAAGAAAAGTGCTTTGGGACCAAATAATGTGTTTTTTCAAACTAAAATTTTAGTTTTTAATAAATATGAATGAGAATGGTGACATGGATAATCAAAAATGTTGGTGATAAATATTGCTTTTCTTAATTCACAGAGAAAAAGTAGATGATATGTTTTTCACCTTAGGGTGTTTTACTTAAGGTGACATTTTTGCCTTCCTAGAGTGTACTCTGGCTGATGGAGTGCATTGATGGGACCAATGTGTTCATGAGATTCCTGAGGTATGTTTGATGGGAAATCAAGCTGTAGGTAATCCATTAGGAGGATAGCAAACAGGTAACTGGCTCTTTTTTAATTTTAAAATTTATCTGCTACTTAATGGTCTCTGGAAGCTTCAGTATAATTTTAATTAAAGCAAAATTCAATTTGAGTAAAATATATAGCATGTCAGGAACTCAGCCAAGAGACCAACAGCAATGATAAAACAAAATCTGTCACATAGGAACCCCCAGTCCAGATATAAAACTCCTTTATCCATTTCCCCACCCTAAGGGAAGTATCACAAAGCATTTATTCCTTGTTGTGGCACTTCACAAAATTGTAATCAATAAGCTACTTGCATAAATGTGTTGTTTCATTCCCTTCAGCTTTCTAATGGCAGAGACCTGT